>NC_064616.1:790453821-791089535 GCF_023898315.1 Schistocerca nitens | reverse complement strand
GTCATAAAGCAAAATTAGATACATGTAGCCATTGTGTAAAAGTTACAACCAATTTAATGTCACTCCAGATGAATTTAACCTCTTTTTTATCAATGCTGCGAATCCAAATTCCTTATCTCCTCATAAGAAAGAGTTCGCAATCTAATTCACAATCTACTTGTACAAACCAGTTTTTCCAAAACTTTGCTGATACCATGCCAACTTGTCATTGGGGAAAAGTGGAAGTATGTGATTGCATTAACTCAGTAACATTTAAGTTGCTCCAGATAACAAAATATTTACGGTCTTTCAAATTTTGTGATTAAAAAAAAATAATCGACTTGATATCATTCCCTCCCTGCACTCTCATAAACTGGATATTTGTCAGTGGTACTTCTCCCAAATGTCTAAAAAAGACAGTAATCATTCCATTACACAAAAAGGGTGATAAATCCTGCACTAATAATTTCCATTCAATTTCTCTGACACCCATTTTCTCAAAGATAATTGAATATTGTATATATATAAAAAATTTGCATGCATTTGTCAAGAAACAATAAATTGACTAAGTCTCAGTATGGTTTCATGTCCCAATTATCAACAATAGAAGCTGTTGAAAATGTTGTTTCAATTGCGAAATCCTCTTTTGAATCCAAATTATCTGCTGAGGCCACAGTGGTGGACTTGACCAAGACATTTGATTCAGTAAATCACAAAGTATTGCTGGAAAAATTATGGTGGTATAGCATTACAGCTCTGGAACTCTCCCTCGTTAACTCACATCTCAGTAATAGGAAACAAATCGTAAGCTACAATTATCAAAAGTCACAGTTCGTGCATGTTCTTCACCTACATCTACATCTACTTGATTACTCTGCAGTTCACAATTAAGTGTGTGGTAGAGGGTTTACAAACCACCTTCAAGCTATTTCTCTATGGTTCCACTCTCTTACAGCGAGCGGGAAAAACGAGCACTTAAATCTTTCCTTGCAAGCTCTGATTTCTCTTATTTTATCATGATCATCATATCTCGCTATGTAGGTGGGAGCCAACAGAATATTTCAACATTCGGAGGAGAGAGCTGGTGACTGAAACTTCACAAGAAGATCTCGCTGCAACGAAAAACGCCTTTGTTTTAATGGTTGCCATCCTAATTCATGCATCATGTCCGTTGCACTCTCTCCCCTGTTTTGTAATAATACAAAACGATCTGCCCGTCTTTGAACTTTTTCGATGTCCTCTGTCAGTCCCATCAGTTGAGGACCCCACATCACACAGCAGTACTCCAGAAGAGGGCGGACAAATGTGGTGTTTGCACTCCCTTTAGTCGATCTGTTGCATTTTATAAGTGTCTACCACTAAATCACAGTCTTTGGTTTGCTTTACCTACAACATTATATGTGTGATCGTTCCAATTAAAGTTATTTGTAATTGTAATCCCTAAGTATTAGGGTGAATATACAGCCTTTAGATTGTGTGATAAGAGGGCTGCTCAGATTGTCTCCTATGTTGTTTATGTAGATCAGGAACAGCAGAAGGCCTATAACACTTCCTTGGGAAACGCAAGGTATTACTTCTCTTTTACTGGATGACTTTCCTTCAATTACTATGAACTGTGACCTACCTGACAGGAACTCACGAATCCAGTCACACAACTGAGACGGTACTCCATAGGCACGCAGTTTGATTAGAAGAAGCTTGTGAGGAACAGTGTCGAAAGCCTTCTGTAAATCTAAATATACAGAATCAATTTGACAACCCCTGTCGATAACATTCATTACTTCGTGAGAATAGAAAGCTAGTTGTGTCAAACAAGAACGATTTTTCCTGAATCGGTGCTAACTGTTAGTCAATAAATCGTTTTCTAAGGGATAATTCATTATGTTCCAATACAGAATATGTTTCAAAATCCTACTGCAACTCGATGTTAGCGACATGGTTCTATAACCCATCGGATTACTCCTGTTTCCTTTTTTGGGTATTGGTGTGACTTTCCCAGTCTTTAGCTACAGATTTTTCGATGAGCGAGAGGTTGTATATGATTCTTAGATATTGAGCTACTATATCAGCATAAGTTTCTAGCACTTGTGGACTTAGAGAAAGCTTATGACAATGTAGATTGGAAACTCTCTTAGAAATTCTGAAGGTGGTGGGGTAAAATACAGCGAGCGAAAGGCTATTTACAATTTGTACAGAAACCAGATGGCAGTTATCAGTTGAGGGGCATGAAGAAGGAAGCAGTGATTGAGAAGGGAGTAAGACAGGGCTGTAGCCTATCTCTGATGTTATTCAATCTGTATATTGAGCAGGCAGTAAAGGAAACAAAAGAAAAATTTGGAAAAGGAATGTCAATGGAGAAGAAGTAAAAACTGTAAGGTTTGACGATGACATTGTAATTATGTCAGAGACAGCAAAGGACCTGTAAGAGCAATTGAACGGAATGGACACAGTCTTGAAAGGAGGATATAAGATGAACATCAACAAAAGTAAAACGAGGATAATGGAATGTAGTGGAATCAAATGTGGTGATGCTGAGGAAATTGGATCACTAAATGAGACACTTAAAGTAGTAGATGAGTGTTGCTATTTGAGGAGCAAAATAATATGACTGTCGAAGTAGAGAGGATATAAATAAGATGTAGACTGTTTATGGCAAGGAGAGCGTTTCTGACTAATAGAAACTTGTTAACATCGAATATAGATTGAAGTGTCAGGAAGCCTTTTCTGAAAGTATTTTTATGGAGTGTAGCCCTGTGTGGAAGTGAAACATGGACATAAATAGTCTAGACAAGAAGAGAATAGGAACTTTCGTAATGTGGTGCTACAGAAGAATGCTGAAGATTAGGTGGATATATCACGTAACTAATGAGGAGGCACTGATGGAAATAGGATAAGAGGAATTTGTGGAATAATCTGACTAAAAGAAGGGATCAGTTGGTAGGACAAATTCTAAGGCATCAAGGTATTACCAATTTAGTATTGGAGGGAAGTGTGGAGGGTAAAAATCGTAGAGGGAGACCAAGAGATGAATACACTAAGCAGATTCAGATGGATGTAGGTTGCAGTAGTTACTAGATAGAGTAGCATGGAGAGCTGCATCAAACCAGACTCTGGACCACAACAACAACAACAACATCAGTATATTCTGAAAGGAACCTGAATGGTAATCAATCTGGACTGGAAGCCTTGCCTTTATTAAGTGATTTAAGCTGCTTCACTACACCAAGGATATCTATTTCTAAGTTACTTGTGTTGGCAGATGTTCTAGATTCGAATCCTGGAATGTCTGCTACGTCCTCTTCGGTGAACAATTTTCAGAAAACTCTGTTTTGGTGCCACTGTCATCAGTGACATAGCCATTGTTATCACACAATGAAGCAATTGATTGCGTCTTACCGCTGATGTACTTTTCATATGACCTGATTCTCTTAGGGTTTTCTGCTAGGTGTCGAGTGAGAGTTTCGTTTTGGAAACTATTAAAAGCATCTCGCACTGAAGTAGGCGCTAAATTTCGAGTTTATGTAAAATTTCGCCAATCTTGTGGACATTTATTTCTTTTAAATTTTGAATGCTTTTTTCATTGCTTCGGCAAGAGTGTTCTTGACCCTTTTAGTGTACCAGGGGGGATCAGTACCATCGCTTATTAATTTATGTGGTACATATCTCTCAATTGTCCTCGATACTATTTCTTTGAATTCAAACCACATCTGATCTACCCTTACATAGTCAGATTTGAAGGAGTGGAGACAGTCTCTTAGATAAGCGTCTAGCGCATTTATATCTGCTTTTTAAAATAGATGTACTTTGCGTTAATTTTTGGTGGGTTTGGATGTTACGATATTCAGTCTCGCTACAACTGCCTTGTGGTCACTAAACCCTGTATTTGTCTTGAAGCTCTCTATTTGATCAGGGTTATTTGTTGCTAATAGGTCAAGTATTTTTTCACAACCATTTACACTTCCAGTTGGCTCCTCAACAAACTGTTCAAAATAATTTTCTGAGAAAACATTAAGTACAATTTCGCACGACGTTTTATGCCTACCGCCAGCTTTAAACATGTATTGTTCCCAACATGTCAAGGGCATATTGAAGTTCAAAAATGGTTCAAATGGCTCTGAGCACTATGGGACTCAACTGCTGTGGTCATAAGTCCCCTAGAACTTAGAACTACTTAAACCTAACTAACCTAAGGACAGCACACAACACCCAGCCATCACGAGGCAGAGAAAAATCCCTGACCCCGCCGGGAATCGAACCCGGGAACCCGGGCGTGGGAAGCGAGAACGCTACCGCACGACCACGAGATCATATTGAAGTCATAACCAACTAAAATTGTACGAAATGGGTACCTATTTGAAATGAGTCTCAAATTTTCTTTGAACTTTTCAGCAACTGCGTCATCTGAGTTGGAGGGAGGGGGGGTCGGCAAAATGAACCACTTATCAATTTATTCCAGTTGTCAAGTACAACCTCAACGCATATTAACTCACAGGAACTCTCTGCTTCAATTTCACTACACGGTAAATTACTTCTGATAGCAATAAACACTCAACCACCGACTGTATTTAATCAGGCCTTTCTGAACACGATTAGGTCCTTTGAATAAATTTCGGCTGAACTTATATCTGGCTTTAGCCAACCTTCCGTACCCCTAACGATTTGAGTTTCAGTTCGTTCTATTAGCGTTTGGAGCTGTGTTTTTTTCCAACACAGCTACAGCAATTTACAACAACAATATCAATTTTTCCTATATCTACCTTGCTGTGTTTGCCCTCCGCCATTTTAGACTGGCACACTTTCTGTAGTTTCTCGAGACCCTCCAAACTAAAACATCGCCCAGTCCCCTACACACAGCCCCCACGACCCATGTAGCTGCTTCCTGTGTGCAGTGGACTCTTGATCTACTGAGCAGAACCTTGATACCCATCACCCAATGGCACAAGTTGAGGAATCTGTAGTCTACACAGTTGTAGATCTGGCTGACCCTCTGATTCAGACCATCCACTCGTCTCTCTACCAAATGACCACAGTAGCTCCTGTCAACGATGCTGTAGATGGTGAGCTCTGCCTTCATCTCACAAGCAAGACTGATAGTCCTTATGACTTCAGCTAACCAGCCGAAACCAGAGAGAACCTCTTTTCATCCAAATAAATACACATTGTTGGTACCGACGTAAACCACCACCAGCAGCTGGCTGCACCCTGTGCCCTTCATGGCATTTGGAAGCACCCTTTCCACATATGGAATGATTCCACCCAGTATGCACACAAAGTGCACACTGGACTCCTTCCCCTCCTTTGCAACCATGTCCCTAAAGGGCCCCTTTACGCGTTTAACATTGGAACTCCCAACTACTAGCAAACCCACCTCCCCTCTGTGAAAGCCCAGACCTTGTGTTCAAGAGGCTTCCTCTGGAACTGGGAGAGCATCTGCATCTGGCTCAGGGATATCGTCAGCCACAGACAGCACCTGAAACATGTTCATCAGACAAACTGGGGCGACCTTCCAATTGGCCGCATGGAAAGTCTTTCGTCACCTGCCAGACTCTAGAACGACCATGGATGAGGGGTTAGCCTCAGTGCAAGCAGCAACTGGGGTGGCCACAGCTGTGGACCAAATGGGGGACATTTGGGATGTACTCGACATCCCTCAGGTCGCCACATCCGATCCTCCACAGTGGTGCCCATTGGCAGCAGCTTCAAGCTGTGTGACAAAAGCCAACACAAAATCTGTAAACAGCAATCACAGTCCCTATCCATACTAAAAAGGGCGAAAGATATACACAAGACCATTAACAAAGGCAGAACTGTTCCTGGTAAATAAACACGCACGAAATTAACGACTTTAAACTAAAGATCACTCAAACACGCAAGAAATTACAAAAGTAAACTAGCAACTACACAAATATCTGAAAATAAGTCGCTCTTGTTTGTAGCTCACAGAAATATGTAACAAACGAATGGTGTACTCGCCTTATTAGCAGCTGGAACTGAGGTACTGTCTCACTGAACGGTCTGACACTGAGCTATGCACTGTTCCACAACGATCAGTGCTTGGGCCATTACTGTTTATAGTATTTGTACATGACCTGCCCCATAATATGCCATCCAAATCTGTCATTTATGCAGATGATACAACTTTTATTAATTCAGGGAAGGACATAAATAAACTAAAGCAGCAAAGTAAAGATTTCTTCAGATTATCCAATATGTGATTTGAAGCCAATGAGTTAGCTAGTAACTATGAAAACACTGTTAATATTTCTTTCAGTTTATCCAATGTTGATGCTGAGTACATTTCTACCAAACTTCTTGGCATATACCTAGAGATAAAATTAAGTTGTGAGAGTCACATGGACTATATATCTCAAAAGCATTCACAAGTTATCTGTTTACTAAATTATGCATCTCTGATTCTGAAAAATTGCCAGTTATTTCCTATTATGCCTTATTTTATTCCTATATATGTTGTGGTATTCTCCGATGGGGTAATTCTCCATGGGCCAGGAAAATTTTTATTTGGCAGAAGAAAGCCATCAGGACCAGTTTTGAGATTACCAAAAATTAACATACAATATAGGCCTTATTTCAAAGAATTACAGATAATAACAGTCCCTTCATCCAACATTAAACCTACAACTCGACTCAAAAATACGTGAGACAGTTTCGGGTGCATTGACATAAGCCTTTTCGACACATTACCTCTGCAGACATGGCATCTCTCTTAATATCTTTAAAAATAAGACTCAAAAATGGCTGAAAGACAAAGGCTTTTATACTCTTAAGGAATCTGAAAACTCTTAAAAAATAGACCTGATTTACTAAACAATTCATAATACTGTTTGTCTGTACCTCTTCCAACACGTTTTTGTCTCTTCTGATATTTTGTTCCATATGTATAATGAATATGCAAGGGGTAAATAATGTTCAGATCATATTTCACTCTTAATTGTGCAGAGAATTTTTTGCATATGCCCTCTGTTCTTTTATTATGCAAAATTTAGTAAGTAATTGAACAATCTTCAGTCCTATGCTTAACTGTTAATAATATGGAGAAACCTTTATGAATCAACTATATTGTTTTATTATGTATGTTCTTTTACCAGATGTACTTTAGTTATGGGTGATACAATAGCTCTTAACATGTCAATCATACTTTATAGAAAGCTCTTGTACTTTACTCATGACGACATCAATTGCATGCAGACGCGTGAAGATGGTTGAAAAAAATTAACATTTTAAACTAATTCAAACGAAGTGGAAAGCAGTTTCAGAACGCTGTCGAATTGTAATTTGAACTGAACTGCAATGATATCTGTCTCTTTTCAACGAGCGTTTATGGTGATTTGCCAGGATTATCTTGTCAAAATATTCGAAATCTACCAATAGTGCTTTAATATACTCCTGTGTATGCCCAAGCTCGTTTCATCACCTGTGAGATGGGTGGAGCAACTCTTTAATTTTGTTCTCCTGCTCGCAGCATTCAGTGATGTTGTTAATTGATCTGGCCTCACTCCGTAACGTACTACCACTTACCCTCCGAGAAATGGATCAGACAGGAAGCACTCGGTCACTCATCATGGACGGTATTTCTTTGTGACGCAACGCAACACGGACAACAATCACTGAGCAAGCCTATATACTCAGCGTTCTGTACTGGACCGTTGTGATTGGCAGCGGCCGGAAACAAGACACTCGTGGCTGGAAGTCAAACGACTTCTGCCTCTTCAGAACAAGGGAGCCCGCAATTCTTCTCATTGCAAACAAGAAATGAATTTAATAAACCGTCCTTTTGTACAATTGTGATTGGGATAACTAAGTTTTCTATCACTTACTGTATTACGATTTACTACATCGGAAATTTCACTGTGTTTGACTAGACAAAAATCTTTGTTTTTACATGTTAAAGCACTCCCACTTCGCAAATGTTGAACGTATCTAACCAAAATTGTATCCTTTTATTCTGTGAAAGTATCAGTGATAAGATTGTTCTAAATTAATTATTCAGCAAACCTGCATCTGAGTGTGTCTGTGAACTTGTTTCTTGCACTCCTCCATTTTGCCAGAAATGCAAAAAAAAAAAAAAAAAAAAAGTTCAAATGGCTCTGAGCACTATGGGACTTAACTGCTGAGCTCATCAGTCCCCTAGAACTTAGAACTACTTAAACCTAACTAACCTAAGGACATCACCCACATCCATGCCCAAGGCAGGATTCGAACCTGCGACCGTAGCTGTCGCGCGGTTCCAGACTGTAGTGCCTAGAACCACTTGGCCACTCCAGCAGGCAGAAATGCAACATGTATTTGACTCAGCAATAAAATTTAAGAGAATAATGCCATTTGTGCAATGGCATTAAGATGGTACTGGAAAATTAACTTTTGGCCCTGATGTTTACTTGGTTCTTTCATTGGTGGGTAACTGTACTCTACTACTCATTTTCATATTCAATTTAAGCAAAGGATTTGGATTATGATTCAGGCTCTTCGATTGAGACACATTGTTGATCTCAATATATATATATATATATATATATATATATATATATATATATATATATATATATAAATTTTAAGTCATTCGCAAAACCTACATTTCCAACATTTTTGTAGCACGAAACAATCTTACAAAAAATTTTACCAAACGCTTACTGTGTCAAACCTAGGACATACAAATCCTAACTATGAATATTATCTAACAAAACCAATTTGAAATCATTATATATCTTCTCTCATTTACGTGCTAAGGTTTGGTCTGGAGCAGCGAGTGCGACCTACCTTACAGCTGTCACCACATGTCTGCTTCCTCTGGGCACCTATCTGCGACTCCTGCCTTAAAGCTGTCTGCACACGTGTGCTTTCTCTGGGCACCTACCTGCGACCTCTCGGTTTCTTACTGCACATGCCCTGCTCTCTTAACCATCAAAGAACCTCCTACTCAAAGATATTATACTCATTCCACCTTGCGGTTTGCAACTACCGACTATTTTCTGGAGCTACCCTGATCAGACCTTAGCACATACCTTTCAACGTTTTTGGTTTAAATAGTTTTATGTGTTACCGTTACTTTAGACTCTGTTTCTCCACAAGTTTTGGATAAACGTTGTACCACGTAATTTAGCGTTTTGACATATGTTGTAATGCCAAGCGAGGCCCTGTTGCAGCTCGTCTATCTTGTTGACTTCCAAACTGTTCCCACAGTTTTGCACTGCTGTAGGGATGAGCAAGAAATCGCGTATCTGTTACAAATCGTAGTGATTATCAAGTCACAATTATCACAATAACAACTTTACACAATCTGGCTGCGATGTCAGTCACAACTGTAGTCCAATCCACAAACGATGGCAGTTCGCAACTGTCGAGGCACAGATGACGATTGCATTGTTGACGATTCCGAACGACATTTGTGGTTCACACATGTGCGTGCTTTCCTCTTCAAGAAATTGTATATCCTGCAAATTATGTCTCTTGCTTGCCACTGCAGAATTTATCACTTACCACACCATCAGTGATGACAACTCTCAACAAATGGAATAGAAATTCAATAAACAACTCACTACGATCACATTAGCTATGGCATTACCAGCAGAGCTCTCACAATGTTGCTGAAGGCCCATTGGCTTTCGGAGAACGCGTGATGTAGGTGCACAGAACAAGCCTAAACTCGACCGCTGTCGTTCGTGACTCCTTTTATAGGAGTCGCAAGTAGCATTTAAAATACAACGCCGTGCCATCTGTTGGCCGAATTTCGTTCTTCTTTCTGTGCACCTTGTGTCATGCAACCGAGTCTAGCTGCGATTTCAGTGACAAGTTGCAAGTAGCAGGCAAAAGAGAGCGTTAACATTCAGTGCCGTGTGCCATTTGATGGCCGAAGTTCGTACTACTGTTTTTCTTTGCGGCAGGATATCGAGCCTAACTGCGATTTCTGTGACATGTCGCAATTGGGAGTCGTTAGCAGTGACTAAAAAGCGCAGTTGACGTAAAATTCTGTGTGCAATCTGCTGACCTCCATCCATACTGTACTACATTTTAAGAACCTTGTGTCTCACGATATGATTGTACTACATGCTTATGATCGAAGAAATGAACTGAGAAGCTAATTTTATCTGAGAAAAATTTTATTCTCAGTTGAGAATTAGGTAGCTGACAAATGTGAATGCTGAATAAAGGTTGTGCTAATAGGTTGACCCATAGGGTAGCCTGGAATTTTCGTGAATATTTAACGGGAGCCGGAATGATGAAAATGACAAAATTAATATTTTTTGTTTTTTGTTTTTTTCATTATAAAATTATTTGGAGCTTTCTGAATAAAACAAATCAAGTTTCACCTTTATAAGTAAATTCTAAGTGTGTTTTTTATCGCTGCAAAGTTGAAGCGCCGCGTATACGGTTGTAGCGACTTGGTGTGCCACCTCTGATGGCGCCGCTCGCTGGCTGCAAGCAGGGTATCTTTGCGGAATTAGACAGTGTTTTGTTTTCCAACGTTGTATGGCTTTATCTCTATGACAAGTGACTGTTCATATCGGTAAATATAAATGCTGTATTGTGTGTGTTGATTTGTGGAGCTTGCTTTGTGTTGTTCAGCTGTTCAATTTTGCGTATTTGACGAATTTTGCTTGTACCTGTTTTACGTATCTGGTTTGTGGATATCAAAATGCCCCGTTTCAGCAATTAAGTGTTTAAGAAAAGCCACAATGAGTGGAAGAAGAAATCTTTTGTTGTTTTGAAGGAAGATGCTGCTCAGACTGCTTCACCGACTACTCCAAATGAATGTGATAGAACTTCTTCAAGCAAGAAACTTTGTGACACCAAAAAAAATTTGAAAACTATCAAAGTGACAGTGATGATGTGAATGAAATAATTAATATTTCCTTGCTCTCTAATATTCTGAAACATAAGGTATTATGCCAAGTTTGCAAAGAAAGAGGACTGGAATTGAAAATAACTTCACGCATTGGTTTGGCATGTAAAATGTTATTGAAGTGTAACAAATGTGCTGCAGAAGTTTCGTTTTCTAATTCTAACAGTATTCCTCGTAGTGGTAATAGTGGAAAGAAGGTGTATGATATAGATGTTAGGCTAGTGTATGGCTTGTGTTGGATTGGCAAGGGGCGTGCTGCAGGGACAATGGTATGTAGAATTATGAATTTGACAAAACCACCAACCAAGTTTGGATTTTATAATGAATTGGTGGGATCTTCTGCTGAGGATATTGCTCAAGCAAAAATGAAGAAAGCAGTTGAACAAGCTGTGACAGATAATGGGAATTGTAGAGATTTAACTGTTGCTTTAGATGGATCATGGCAACGTAGAGGTCATAAATCTCTATATGGAGTTGTGACAGCTACCAGTGGAGACAGTTGCAAAGTAACTGATGTTGCTATTCTCTCAAAACATTGTAGATGTAAGGGCAATACCAAGGACAAACATAGTAAAAGTTGTGAAGCAAAATTTCACGGCACAAGTGGTGCGATGGAAGTAGAGGGAGTGAAAGCAATTTTTTCCAGATCACAAGAGTGGTATGATGTAAGATACTAACTATCTAGGGGATGATGTTTCTAAGGGATATAAAGCTGTAGAGGAACTCAAACCTTATGTCAATGAAATTCACATTAAAAAAACAGGAGTGCATTAGACATGTGCAGAAGTGCATGGGGGCTCGCTTCCGCAAACTAAAGCAGACATTAGGATCCCAGATGCTTAGTGATGGTAAGACTCTTGGAGGAAGAGGAAGATTGACAGGTGAAGCAATTGATAGAATGCAGAGGTATTATGGGTGTGCAATTAGGTAAAATATAAGAAGCATTGAGCATATGAGGAGAGACGTATGGGCATTATTATAATACTGCATCAACAAAACAACACCCATAACATGCACTGTGTCCCACTCATGGTGTAAGTACCAATCAGGAAAGGAATATGCCCATAAAAACAGTTTGCCAAATAATCTAACTGACGTAATTAAGCCCATATTCAGAGATGTATCACAGCCAAGTTCATTTGAAAAGTGTTTACATGGGAAAACACAAAATCCAAATGAAAGTGTAAATAATTTAATTTGGATTAGGATTCCCAAAAGAGTGTCTGTACAGATAAAAACATTGCATTTTGGAGTGTATGATGCAGTGGTAACACACAATGAAGGAAACATTATCAATTGTGATGTGCTGAGCGTTTAGGTTTCCAACCAGGACACAATACCATTTCCAAAATGCACCCAATTGATGAAGAAAGACTAAGAGGTGGAGGAAGAAGAGACAAAAGCCTACAACATGCAGCAAAAGGGAAGCAAAGACCAGTGAAAAAAAACTAACACTGCAAAAAGAAGAGGATGCTGATAATCCATCATATGTGGAAGGAATGTATTAAAAAACTTTGAAAGTCATTTCCTATAACTTTAAAATTTTCATTTTTGAGGAACATTTGCTCAAAAACTGCTTACAGTGTATCAATGAAATTTATACACAATATTGTTTACTTCTTTTCCTTCATTTTTATAACAAATCGTAAAAAATATTGTATAATTCAAGAGCTATATAAGAAAAAGTGAAAAATTTTAGAGAAAAAATAAGCATCTGTTTAAAAAAATTGTAAAACAGAAACCAATAAATATTTCTTAACATGGCAGTATAACGTTGTAGAAAAATATTCACTGAACATGTAGTCCAAATTTCTGAGCAATATGTTTAATGGTTTCAGAAAAAATGTTCCTTCTATTTGCTAAAATAAACATGGAGGAGATGGATTGTTTCAGCTCCCCTTAAACACATTTTATCATTAAAGCTTAAACTGCAGGGTAATTTCAGAAAACATATTAGATGATGGACAAGGCTCTGATAAATATTATGATTTGTATTACGTACATACATCATACATAAACAACCAAAAATGCAATCTTGAGTCTACTATGTAACTCTTACCAAATGTTTAACAACTGTATTCACAAGACAGATATTTTTTCCAACAGTACAACACACAGTTAAACTTCTGCTCGTATTTTCAAATAATGTGTTAATACTATTCACGATGGCAACTTTTAATTGTAAGATCAGTAATTTCCACTGTTTTCACTTTCACGTCATCAACCTTACAACATATAACCTTTCAAACTAATCTAGACCTCTGGCTACACTACAGGTCAGTATGTCATCACAACAAACAGTTCATGGCAGGAGGGATGGATGGCCCGATATCACACTCTAGTGAGACTTTATCACTAATCACATGGCAGAAAATTTTGGGGTACGATATGACTTAAACAAGGTGAGAATGGAATTTTGCTTATTCCCTCATAGTGTAGTTCACAATTATTTACCATCTCTTTAAAATCACATAATAACTTCAATGACACACTGTACCAATACTCATTCTGCAAACTTATGTTATCAATTATGGCTCTTTTAAGCTGCGAGTTGTTCAAGAGTCATGTTGAATCTTCACGATTATCTCATCTAAATGTGGGTGGGTACATAGAGCAGCCAGTAATCGAAATGGAACTGCATTTGGAAGATCACAAGGATTATTTAACTTTTATACTGTTACTAATTACTTTGCAATATAATTCACATTCAACAACTGCTAATATTCCTGGTACTAGAAGAAATTGAGTGGGGGGAGGCTTCACACTTTGTAGATGTCACTAAGTTCATTCGCAAACTTAGAAAATAACCTTCTTCTGACGAAAACCGTGTCAGACGCTGTGGCAACTTCTCCAGTTCTGCAGTGAATGATATTTTGAATTACCTCTGTATCGAGTGACTGAAAATGTGCTTTGGATACCTGTGAATGTAACAGCTCGGTTAGAATCTCTATTCTAAATGTGAACTCTTAAACTACTTTGTAGTGGTTTGTGTTATCATACGCATCATAATACTACGATATTTTCACATTTTTTCCATTAACAAAAATTAAAGCCAAAGGAAGAACATAAGTAAAACCCACTACGGACTGTATTGATGAGATGAAATTTTCTCTGTGGACAAGCATATGTTTCGTATATCATGCAGCAACTGAGGAAGAATAGATAGAAATATTAGTTATACCATTTCCCTTATTTTTTGTCAGTTGGGTTACTGAAGCGGTCCTGACAAGGAATCGCTTATACAGGCAAGAACATATGTCTTGCTTGTATTTCCACAGTTCTCTTCTTGTTTATTTAGATCCCATATATCCAATACTGCGAGATGTTCGCATTGATGTAGGATGTGTCAGATTATTACAAACTATATAAAAGGAACACATAAAAATTCCTCTTGCAAGAGGAGATACAGGTATAAGACAAAATACACATCAACAGGCATACACAAAATTATTATTAAAAAAATTGAAATGAAGGCAGATCGTAATAGGTACATAAAAGAAATAGTAATATTAACAATGATTACAACTATCGTAATGTATAAGAGTACAATAGATTTGCGATTAATGACAGTGTAACATCCACAGTGATAAATCGCATGAAGTCAGAAAAGGCAGAAATCGCAGAAGCAGCAAAAATCGTAGAACGTGCAGAAATAGATTTGGTGGAGAGCAAAGGGACAGTGATTTCTGTGAACGCTACTTTTCGGTAACTTTAATCGCAGTTAACGAAAAGCAGCATTCACAGAAATCATTGATATCGGAAAATCGCAGTTTAGCCTATCCCCACGTGACTGCTGCCTCTTGACCGGTACAATATTTTTCAGTCACATGAAAAGTTCTTTAGTACCAGTTGAGGGAAACAGCATGTATGAAACCATCTGTGGGTTGCTGAACATAGCCTAATACCTTTAGATACAATATCACCACACTAAAGATTTTTCGATTGACGCTAAATAGTCTCATATTTTGTAGAGAAATGTCCTGAACCTCCGTTTCTCGTCGCCATCTTATGTTCAGTTTTTCGTAGTGTGTCAATTTCTACTTTAATACACCAATTCATGTATGGTATTTGCGGATTTTGTACAGCAGCTTCTTCTTCTCCTTTCGTAATATATTATTTTGCACTCAAATACCATTTGTAGATTCTGTTCGATGGTAACAAATGGGACATTTCTTGATTTCTTATATCCTCAGTAACTGATCGGGCATTGTAGACGCTACACATATGGTCTCTGTTGCATTTTTTATCCTGTTTATGTAGGTTTCTTCCATTGGTTCGTTATAATAGTAAAGGGAAAACACTTCCTATGATACTTAACATTAAATTTCACACAAAGTGATCACTTTTACTTCATGAAACTCACAAGCTTCTACTTCGTTCTTTGTATTTTGTGAATGCATAATGTCTTGTTTACTCCATGCTGATAAGGTAATTTTAGTGGGAAAAGCTTTTTGTGGCCAATACATACAAACATTAATCCTTGCTCCATACCTAGCTTGGTGGCGCAGTGGTTAGCACACTAGACTCGCATTTGGGAGGACGACAGTTGAAACCCATGTCCGGCCATCCTGATTTAAGTTTTCCATGATTTCCGTAAATCGCTTCAGGCAAATTCCGACATAGTTCCTTTGAAAGGGCACACCCAATTTCCTTCCCTAATCCGAGCTTGTGCGCCATTTCTAATGACCTTGTTGTCGACAGGACGTTAAACACCAATCCCCTCCTCCTCCTACTTGTACCATAAATCATAAAAATGATGTTTTGTAATGATGTGGAACATGTCACTTTAACATAAGTTTTCTTTACACAAAATAAATAATTATTTTTTTTAAGGTACTACTTCATATCTAAAAATTTATCTATTGAGTAGAAGGAGTTGTCATTCAAAAATTGTTTTAAATGCTTTTTAGCAAATTACCAAAGATTTTTGAGGCAGCATTATTCACCCCTCTCGGTGACAAAGTGAGATTTTATACAGAATAGTGAAGATCGTCCATTCTTCTAGTGTTATAGCTATGAAATTCGCTGGTATTTTTAAATTGGGATGAGTTATTAATAACAAATTTCATAAGTGAATGTATGTATTACGAAGATACTATGAATATCCCCAGTTACTTAAATAAATGTCTGCAAGGTTGTCTGGGGTGACTCCAGCTATTATTCTGATTACATGCCTTTGTGCAATGAATACTTTCTCTCTTAATGATGAATTGCCCCAAAATATGATACCAATGTGGAAGCAGTGAATGAAAATAGGCATAGTACACAAATGTACTGATATGTTTATCAACAAAATTTGCAGTAGCTGAACCTAACCGTTTCAGCATATCATTGACGTGTTTCTTACAATTCATTTTTTCATCAGTGCACACACCCAAAAAGTAGAGGGACAAGGTTCACATCACCCCACTCTCCATTGTTGCCAAATTTATTCAAGATCGCGGCGATGACGTCATCCAAGATGGCGGCATGTAGACTTGGCAACATCGCATGAGGTCATCCAAGATGGAGGATTTCGGCGGGAAAATAGTCCAATTATGCTACGTCCACTAACCTAACGTCAAGAAAAAATGGCGGGAAGTTTGAATTTTGGCGGGAAAATAGCCCAACTGTGCTACGTCCACTAACCTAAGCCTCTAAAAGACAAAATGGCGGTAAGTTTGAATTCCAACAGGGAAATGCATGCAAAGACCGTACTTGTCTTTCTATTATTATTGATTATCATTCATTAACTTTCATTATTATTTATTATCATTTATTATTATTTATTATTATTGACCTGCCTCCACTACAAAATTCCCTCCAAATTCAAATTCCAACACGATAATGGATGCAAAACCTTACTTTTGTTTATTATTATTCATTATTATTTATTAACATTAATTATCATTCATTGTCATTTATTATCATTCGCCGGCCGAAGTGGCCGTGCGGTTAAAGGCGCTACAGTCTGGAACCGCAAGACCGCTACGGTCGCAGGTTCGAATCCTGCCTCGGGCATGGATGTTTGTGATGTCCTTAGGTTAGTTAGGTTTAACTAGTTCTAAGTTCTAGGGGACTAATGACCTCAGCAGTTGAGTCCCATAGTGCTCAGAGCCATTTGAACCATTTTTATTATCATTCATTATCATTTATTATCAATCATTATTATTTATTATTATAGGCCTACATCCACTAGAAAATTGCGCCAAATTCAAATTCCAAAACTATAATATCTCGAAAACTGTACTTCTATGTATTATTATCATTTATTATTTATTCAAGATGTCCGGTTTTCTCAGCGAAAAACCATTTTCCTTACAACCATAACAAAAATCTATCACACGTTCAAATCCCAACACCATAATTGATCACATGTACGAACTTTCTCCCTGACTTATCTTTTTTCACTGGTAGCCTATCATAATCGCATCAAATAATAAACTGCACTTACAGTAACGTAATTCACGTCCTTTGATTTTGCAGGGGGCAAGGGACTGAAGACTTTATTTCAAGCAGTACGGTCATCACTTGTTCTCCTACACAGTCAGCACACACATCTTTGATATCGCAGTGCAGTCACCACGACGTCCGCGCTCCAACTGAATTAGTTCAAATCCTCGCCACCCCCAAGCCAACGCGCGGAGACACTGCCTACGCCTGTCACGTGAGGCGGCCGGCCACTAGCGTGAGCGTCGAGCCCAGCGATCGCTCCCACGTCGTAAACATGTTTTCGCTGGACACGCTGGAACTTGTCGAGTTTGATGTCACAGCGGCCCCTTGTCCGCTCACCACGTGTATTCGTCGCCTCCGCACGTTTCCCGCAAAAATTGTGTAATCAGCCATGACTATATAACAGCACGTTTGGACCGCACTAGAACGCCCGCTAATTGACTCGTTCTCGCGGGCGCGTAATAACTGTACAATCGCGGCGCCGCCGCCCCGCTTACGTCACACACCCTCCATACACGCGACGGACATAGCCTTCTATAAATACCTGGAAAATGACTTTATTTCAGACATTACGGTCATGCAGGTGTGTCCCAACCGACTTCTCCATGCTCACACAGCGAAACTCCAGAGTGCAGCTGACGTACGCGCGGCCGGCTGAGCCCGCTCCATCGGCAGCTCCCTGGCCGGCTGACGTCGAGCGACCAGCGGTCCCTACCACAAACGGTCAGCCGCGCTAGCCTCAGAGTCCGACTACGTAAACATCTTTCCGCGCCTGCAAGGACTTAACGCTGAACAGGATGGAACCTGTCGACCTCGTGCCAGGCAAAGGATACAATTGGCACCAGAGTTTGACCGACAGCGGAATCCACCATGACTGTGTAACAGCGCGTTTGCTCGTCGTGAGAACGCTCGCTAATTCACTCTCACTACCCCGCTATATTAAATAATTCAATTTACAATTTCATATACGTATGCAAACGTGTTCAACTCCCTAATTTCAACTACTTTTCGAGGACCAGACCGCCACCTCCTCCGACTAGGAACCAGCGCCAAGTTTGAAATCTGCCAGTAAACAAAACTCACTTGCGCTTCCGCCACCAACCTAAGAAAATTCTATCAAACTAAGCCACCAGCACTCAACCTCTTCCTACACGTTTCTGTAAAACGGACTCACCCTGCACTAGGTCCATGGACCGAGGAAAGAATTTACTTTATTTAGGAATGGAGTATATGTATCACACCGACATGTCCCACATCATACAGACCTGCAAAACACACCTACATAACTCATTTATAATGTTCTAGACACACGCTTGCTAATTGTAAACAGTTAAAAATAACTCATACCACAGCCTACAGACATGCGAACCGCTCGTAAATAATGCAAAACATTTAGCTCCAAATAGCCAAACAACTGCTAATTTTCGGAAATAATTTCAGTCCATAGGCTGATGGAAGGAATAATGAGTGTACTTTATTTATTTGCGACATATCTTTTTGAAAAAGTGAAATGAAATGTCGTGTGGCTAGGGCCTCCCGTCGGGTAGACCGTTCGCCTTGTGCAAGTCTTTCGATTTGACGCCACTTCGGCGACTTGCGCGTCGATGGGGATGAAATGAGGATCATTAGGACAACACAACACCCAGCCCCTGACCGGAGAAAATCTCCGACCCAGCCGGGAATCGAGCCCAGGCCCTTAGGACTGACTTTCTGTTGCGCTGACCACTCAGCTACCGGGGGCGGACTATCTTTTTGAAACTTTTACTTCTCATAGGTTTCGATACGTAAGGCTGACATAAGGCAGTTTCTGAACTCCAGTAGTGCACTACACTTCGCAACACAACCACACCCATCAAGATATTCATTCCAATACAGACCTGTAACTCCTCTACAGATAAATTTGTCCAGTTATTTGTCTACTCACTGGCATTCTGACCAGATTGCCGTTATTGCGCATTAACAGCTCAGACTGCTCTGTGCTGCTCAGGGAAGTAAGGAAGGGCTGCAATCTATTTATTTGGAGCCCTTTTATTTAGTCGTGGAGTATATTTGTCACAAAACACCCGCACTGATCCGACTGTGGTCATCTGACACAGGCCACAAACACGTAAACAACTCCTAATTTCACCACACAATAGCAAACAGCTCTTAAATAATGCAGCACACAATATCAGCAGACGAGATCTGAACTCTTAAACTCTCCAAATGAAGCACCAAACAGTGCACAGACATGCTCGCAAAATAGTGCGACAGACGCGCCCAAACACCACCAGCTGCCAAACCGACCAAAAGTCTCTGCTCGGCCTCCCCCAAACATGACCTCAACACAGTCGCATTCGCACCTATCACCGGAGAAATTGATACCGCCTATGCGCCTTAGATTACGCTCCAAGGCAGGACGCGCGCGCGTGCCGTCGGCGGGGAAAGGGATTCCAGAGTCTCCGGCCAAGTTCAGCTTCCGAGCGGTCGTAACAGCCGACACATTTCAAAGCTTCATTATTCTTCTCATGTATACTGCCGGCGTCTCAGGTCTGAACCTGCCTTCACGCCTATTGGCAGAATAGCTCATAGCTCGTTGACACACTCGATTTACGCGGCCGGGAAAACATTTACTACTCGCATGCAACCGAGATGGTGACGGAAAACCAATCACTCTGATCTGCGCTGCAGGTGCCTGTAGTCATTGAGAACACTCTATTTGTTTTTTTCGTACAACTTATTTAACCATACAGTATATCTATCACGCTATCACAAAACACCAATCCCAGATGTGCGCTGGGCCATGTTGCACAGCCAACAGACACGCACCCAATCATAATTTCAGTACACACTATAGCAAACTGCTACTAAATAATACATCACACAGATGTGTAGATACGCTCAGTAGCCGGCCGGAGTGGCCGAGCGGTTCTAGGCGCTACAGTCTGGAACCGCACGACCGCTACGGTCGCAGGTTCGAATCCTGCCTCGGGCGTGGATGTGTGTGATGTCCTTAGGTTAGTTAGGTTTAACTAGTTCCAAGTTCTAGGGGACTTATGACCTCAGATGTTGAGTCACATAGTGCTCAGAGCCATTTTGAACCATACGCTGAGTACTCGTAAACTATCCTAATAACGCATAGCAGCGCCTGCAGATCCGCTCGCAAAATAACTCAGCAGACGTGCGCAGGTACCCCCACTCTGCACCCTGCCCACAGGATCGTGAAGTCGTATGCGGCTACGTGTTCGGTATGTGGTTTAAAGCGCTGTCTACTTGCGATCGTTAACGGTGAACCCGTCGGTCATCAAAGGACTTCCATCTCATGTGTAATGAAGGTTGACACATTCCTCTATATGCACTTTGATTTACGCGATCTCCACCCTGTCGCATGCTTGGTGTAAAATCGAGACTTCAGCGTCATAACTAAGTTAGCTGTGGGTATTTGTGAGGATCTGTAATCATTGTGTACACACTTACCCGACACATGTTGGAGGCTGCTGTTATGGGTACCTGTTTGCTAGTAGGATGTACCGGCTGCTAATAACTATCATTTTTATATAGACCTGATGGAGTAATAGTACAATTTCTGACTCGTGATCGGATGTGATCATTGGACACTAGACGTGTCCGCAGGGCTATATTGGGCTCGTATCATAGAAAGGAAAAGTTTTACGATTGGGGGAGAGAGAGCTCAGTGTAGGTAAACCGGGAAGAAGGATGTATGTCTCACAGGACGGAAAAGTAAGCGATCTAAGGTTATCACCCGTTTTTAAGTGCTGAACGTTCTAGTCTTAGGAGTGTGTGTGTGTTTATGTTCTCTCTCTCTCTCTCTCTCTCTCTCTCCTACTGGAACCTTCAATGTACCGATCATGGACTCTAGAACAATACTTTACACATGATAGATTGGATGATTTGCTTAAAAATCTATCAAGCTACGTTGTGTATAAATATCGCTCCGTTCTTGTTCTTCTTAACTGTATAGTATTAAATTAAGGCATTTTGAGATCTGTTGCTATAGATCGATATGGTGTGCTGAGCTCCAAGACGTGGTTACATTTCGAGAAATGTGGTGCACTTGGATGGATTAGGGCTAGGAAAGCTCTATTCAGTCAAGAGATGTGGAGTGTAGCTGTATTCGTCTGCTCGGTTGAGGAATAATTGGGTAATGATGTTGCGGGGAGGTAGGTCAATGCTGAGGTAAGGTTGCTCTTTTAACGTAAGAGCACTAGATAGCTCTGTGACCACCATAAGCAGAGAGATTGATCGAGTACTTTGCGCGAGGTCTTAGTATTATGTATAGCGTTGTCTGGTATAATTTGATCTTCTTTATGTGTTTCAGAATTAAGTGTGAATGGACGTGCTGAGCAGTCATCTATGAATGGTCGCAATGATACTTGCAAAGTAGAGGATGTATGGTTTAGCTATGATACTGAAATTAAGAAAACAAGCTGTCACATGATTGGCCAGTGTTGGACTTACTGTAAAATTTTTCGCGGTATCAGCTGTGATGGATAATATTACAGTAGATCGCTGGTGTCTTATCCATTGCATCTGTGCATTGGGTACGATGTAATGATTGACTGACAATGCTTGCTTGAGTTGGGGGGTAATTTTGGTTGATGGACCGCAACTTCCAGGGTTGCTAGTACCGAAACGGTGATCCTGTACTTGTGTGCAAAAATGACCAATCACTAGAAATTGAATGCAGAGTTATAAACTGTTCGGTAACTGCGACATATGAGTTTAAATGTAGAGGTGGGAAGTGGCTACAACGCCAGCAGGCTCTTCTATTTTCCTTGTGTTGTGGCTGTCCTTTATTTAAAATCATTCAATGTTATGCTATCGACTGCAAGAATATGATTTATAAGGTGCAAGGTATAGTTTCCTGCGAGAGACCATGCATTAGTCTGTGTTAATGTCTGTTTAGAATCAGACAATGACTTCGAATTCGCAGCAGAAAGACGAAATGCTTGGCAGTGTACAAAAGCGTGTTAGAAAACACTGTTTGAACAAGGGCCAGAGGCAGCTTCTCATTCGCTTAGAGTATGGGTGATCAAACTTTAAAGGGGTCTCTGCAGCATGTGTGTATATTTAATATGATCTTGTTCATATAGGCATTTGTAGTTTGAGGTGTTGGATTTGGTGAGAAGTTAGGAATTCTTGGATAGTTGCACTCTGAGTTATTCGGGGAGAGTATTGTGAATTCCGTTTGTCCACACTGGAGGTGAATCGCATTGGTGCCTTCGTGACTTTTTCACTGTTTTATGGTAGAGGATAAAGATGATACGGTATTGAGGATCTGTTGTACTTGTACCTAGTTTGAGGCGTACAACATTGCGCGCATTTCCGGCGAATGGTCAAAACAAGGTCTTGTTGTAGTAACTGAGATCGTTCTGTTTATAGACAGGTTGCAGAAGGTAATAGATATGTCTTTCTCCGACTTAAATTGCAGAGATCAGATGGGTGAAGATAAATGCATACTCATCTATGCTTAGAAAGGGAGAATGCTTTTTTATTATTAAGTGAGTTTTGGCAGGAGTGAATATGGTTTTATATATGCGAGTGGAAATTATTAGCGAAGGGTGAATGACGTCGGGTTCGCTGGCTGGGGGAGACACCGTTTACATGTCCTGTTGGAGATGCAAGGGGGAGATAGAGATCTGCGCTATTCAGGAATCCATTTGTGCACTGTATGTCGTTCAATAGCTGGAGAGCAGGTATAGGGAGAGCCCACTTCAGCATTCTGGTCCTGGGGGCTGAGTGGACGGCTGTTTAGATGGACAGCTATGTGGCTTTGACATGCCGCCGGCGGCGCTCGGACACTCGCTTTGTAAGGCGCTATGGGATTAGTTTGAGCATTTAGTACTTGTTTCGGTGGCTATTGGATTAAGAACTGTAATATTGAAGGTCATGTCCTCAGTGAGACCGCTGTGTAATTGATTAAGTGTGTTTACGTATTTGAAGATATGTTTCGTGAATGGTGATGGTTAGTTGATGGCGCAGGTTAGATACCACTGTAAAAAAATAGCTGTCTGCTGCTGAAAGAAGGAAAGAAAGAAAGAAAGGGATGACCTTGCCCCCAGACCTGATGGATGAGTTATTAGATAAGAGCAAGTGGTAGTTGAATGATGCTATGTGTTCGGATATAGGAGTCTCTAAACGGCGGGGCCAGATTTTTTTATGTGGAAATTTAGCAATCTATAGATAGTAATATTCGACCGCTAGTGACAACAGTTAAGAGTGGAAAAATAGGTACAAATCGAGCGCTGGTAGAGTGTTGCGTCAATGGTAATAATATTTAATTGAAGGTGGAGGTGGTAAATATCGACCAGGCTTTGAATATTGGTGTGAGTGTCGTATGTGCTTGATGCTCTGTATAAAAGTTTGAGTCTTTAATTGCGTTTGGTATTTCTGGGTGTGTGTAAAATTAATTTTACTGTTGAAAGTGCGAGAAAGATGAGTTGATTGGTGTTTAGATAGAGGCTATGATTGTAATTCGAAAAGAGGGGATGAGAATGGTAAATTGATTGATGGGCATGGTTTGTGGGGTGATATATGAGTGTCAAGATAGGGTGGATGACGTTTGTGTATGTTGATGGTGAGACAGGTGTGAGGTTAGGTGCGGTGGGAGGTGTAAATTAGATCTTATTTTTTAAAAAAATGTTGTAAAGTAACAATAATATTGAGAAGGTTTTTAGATGGCTGTTCACGCGACGATGCGAGAGCAGGGATGTGTAGTTATGTTTAGTTAAAGGGCCATGTAATGTCGTGTGAGGAGCAATGCGCAGTGTGCTACAGTGTCATAGGAGGTAAAGACATGTGCTGCTATGATGTGTCTAGCGTATGGAGGCTGCGCTTTGGAATTATGTTACGTTGATATAAAGTTGACTTTCACCCGCGTTCGGTGGTCGCGGCTCGGTATCGCGGTCCCGGACGGACATATGTGTGGCTTTGACCACTGACGAGCGCGTTGACCGCGCCAACTCGCGCTTGCGGAAGCGAGCAGGGGCTGTGCGAGGTCTGAAATCAGACGGATGGGTGACTTCACGATCCTGTGGGCAGGGTGCGGAGGGGGGTACCTGCGCACGTCTGCTGAGTTATTTTGCGAGCGGATCTGCAGGCTCTGCTATGCGCTATTAGAATAGTTTACGAGTACTCAGCGTATGGTTCAAAATGGCTCTGAGCACTATGGGACTCAACATCTGAGCTCATAAGTCCCCTAGAACTTGGAACTAGTTAAACCTAACTAACCTAAGGACATCACACACATCCACGCCCGAGGCAGGATTCGTACCTGCGACCGTAGCGGTCGCGATGTTCCAGACTGTAGCGCCTAGAACCGCTCGGCCACTCCGGCCGGCTACTGAGCATATCTACACATCTGTGTGATGTATTATTTAGTAGCAGTTTGCTATAGTGTGTACTGAAATTATGATTGGGTGCGTGTCTGTTGGCTGTGCAACATGGCCCAGCGCACATCTGGGATTGGTGTTTTGTGATAGCGTGATAGATATACTGTATGGTTAAATAAGTTGTACGAAAAAAACAAATAGAGTGTTCTCAATGACTACAGGCACCTGCAGCGCAGATCAGAGTGATTGGTTTTCCTTCACCATCTCGGTTGCATGCGAGTAGTGGTTCAAATGGCTCTGAGCACTATGTGACTTAACATCTGTGGTCATCAGTCCCCTAGAACTTAGAACTACTTAAACCTAACTAACCTAAGGACATCACACACATCCATGCCCGAGGCAGGATTCGAACCTGCGACCGTAGCAGTCGCGCAGTTCCGGCATGCGAGTAGTAAATGTTTTCCCGACCGCGGTTATCGAGAGTGTCAACGAGCTATGACCTATTCTGCCAATAGACGTGAAGGCAGGTTCAGACCTGAGACGTCGGCGGTATACATGAGAAGAACAATGAAGCTTTAAAATGTGTCGGCTGTTACGAGCGCTCGGAAGCTGAACTTGGCCGGAGGCTCTGGAATCCCCTTCCCCGCCGACGGCACTCGCGCGCGTCCTGCCTTGGAGCGTAATCTAAGGCGCATAGGCGATATCAATTTCTCCGGTGATAGGTGCGAATGCGACTGTGTTGAGGTCATGTTTGGGGGAGGCCGAGCAGAGACTTTGGTCGGATTGGCAGCTGGTGGTGTTTGGGCGCGTCTGTTGCACTATTTTGCGAGCATGTCTGTGCACTGTGCGGTGCTTTATTTGGAGAGTTTAAGAGTACAGATCTCGTCTGCTGATATTGTGTACTGCATTATTTAAGAGCTGTTTGCTATTTTGTGGTGAAATTAGGAGTTGTTTACGAGTTGTGGCCTGTGTCAGATGACAACAGTCGGATCAGTGCGGGTGTTTTGTGACAAATATACTCCACGACTAAATAAAAGGGCTCCAAATAAATAGAGTTCTGCCCTTCCTTACTTTCCCGAGCAGCACAGCGCAGTCTTAGCTGTTTTTGCGCAATAACGGCAATCTGGTCAGAATGCGAATGAGTAGACAAATAACTGGACAAATTTATCTGTAGAGGAGTTACAGGTCTGTATTGGAATGAATATCTTGATGGGTGTGGTTGTGTTGCGAAGTGTAGTGCACTACTGGAGTTCAGAAACTGCCTTATGTCAGCCTTACATATCGAAACCTATGAGAAGTAAAAGTTTCAAAAAGTTATGTCGCAAATAAATAAAGTACACTCATTATTCCTTCCATCAGCCTATGGACTGAAATTATTTCCGAAAATTAGCAGTTGTTTGGCTATTTGGAGCTAAATGTTTTGCATTATTTACGAGTGGTTCACATGTCAGTAGGCTGTGCTATGAGTTATTTTTAACTGTTTTCAATTAGCATGTGTGTGTCTAGAACATTATAAATGAGTTATGTAGGAGTGTTTTGCAGGTCTGTATGGGGTGAGTCCATTTACCAGAAACGTGTAGGAAGAGGTTGAGTGCTGGTGGCTTAGTTTGAAAGAATTTTCTTAGGTTGGTGGCGGAAGCGCAAGTGAGCTTTGTTTACTGGCAGATTTCAAACTCCCTAGGAGGAGGAGGTGGCGGACTTGTCCTCGAAAAGTAGTTGAAATTAGGGAGTTGAACACGTTTCCATACGTATATGAAATTGTAAATTGAATTATTTAATATAGCGGGGTGGTGAGAGTGAATTAGCGAGCGTTCTCACGACGAGCAAACGCGCTGTTATACGGTCATGGTGGATTCCACTGTCGGTCAAACTCTGGCAACAAACGTATCCTTTGTCCGGCGCACGGTCGACAGGTTCCATCCTGTCCAGCGTTAAGTGCTCGCCTGCGTGGAAAGATGTTTACGTAGTCGGACTCTGAGGCTAGCGCGGCTGAACGTTTGTGGTGGGGACCGCTGGTCGCTTGACGTCAGCCAACCAGAGAGCTGCCGATGGAGCGGGCTCAGCCGGCCGCGCGTACGTCAGCTGCACTCTGGAGTTTCGCTGTGTGAGCATGGAGAAGTCGGTTGGGACACACCTGCACGACCGTAATGTCTGAAATAAAGAGTCATTTTCCAGGTATTTACAGAAGGCTATGTCCGTCGCGTGTATGGAGGGTGTGTGACGTAAACGGGGCGGCGGTGCCGCGATTGTACAGTTATTACGCGCCCGCGAGAGCGAGTCAATTAGCGGGCGTTCTAGTGCAGTCCAAACGTGCTGTTATATAGTCATGGCGGATTCCACTGTCGAGCAAACTTTTCTGCCAAAAGTGTAGCACTGCGTTCTCGCTCGCACAGGGACACGTGGTGGACGGTGAGCGGTCAGCATCGACGGGTTTAAACGTGGCGCCTAAAGTGTGGCAGCGAACGGTCGACCGTTGTGTGATTCAGCTCCGAGGAAGACAATTTTTGCGGGAAACATGCGGAGGCGACGAATACACGTGGTGAGCGGACAAGGGGCCGCTGTGACGTGAAACTCGACAAGTTCCAGCGTGTCCAGCGAAAACATGTTTACGACGTGGTGTGGGGCGGCGAGTGTTGAATTTTGGGAAAATATGCTTGCTGTTCAAATGTTTGAATGTTGAATCAGTTTCTGGTTTTTAGAATGTGGTTAATGCTGTCTTTCGCCGTTCTCAACACTGGCTCTCTATTTACTTTTTAGCACCCAGAAAGTGATTTAACAAAACGTGAAGCCTGTAATTAGAGTTCCTAGTGCCCACTTCATCTGAGAATACAATTATAGCTGCAGCTTATAGTTCTGAGGAATTAGGAGATTGTCCGGGATTTCTAATCAAAAACGATTTTCCAAAACAGTTGAGTATATTCTCAAAGTCACAGATAAAAAAAACACAAGTATCCCTACAACCTAACTATCAGAGCAGTTCAGAGTCTAATGCGGTGATGCAACTATAAATGTCCGAATTAAATGTTGAAATGAATGCTCGCCATAATTTGATGATTAGTTTCATCAAACGCCACGCTAAATTATTGGTAGAATGTCTGTCCCGCGACGGCACGTGAAAATACGACAATACACAAACTGAAGCTAGATAATGAAAATCATCCCAGAATTAACACTTCACTTGAAATGATTTCATGGTTACGCGTATCTCTAGTAACTGAATACGGCATCTGAGGCTGTTAGTAGCAGTGATACCGACGCGACGCGACTCCCGCCACAGATGGCGTGTTATTCAGCGTCTGGAGAGAACTGGGGCCTTGCTTCCTCGCGCAGCGTTCTTATACACTCCTGGAAATGGAAAAAAGAACACATTGACACCGGTGTGTCAGACCCACCATACTTGCTCCGGACACTGCGAGAGGGCTGTACAAGCAATGATCACACGCACGGCACAGCGGACACACCAGGAACCGCGGTGTTGGCCGTCGAATGGCGCTAGCTGCGCAGCATTTGTGCACCGCCGCCGTCAGTGTCAGCCAGTTTGCCGTAGACCCATCGCAGTCTTTAACACTGGTAGCATGCCGCGACAGCGTGGACGTGAACCATATGTGCAGTTGACGGACTTTGAGCGAGGGCGTATAGTGGGAATGCGGGAGGCCGGGTGGACGTACCGCCGAATTGCTCAACACGTGGGGCGTGAGGTCTCCACAGTACATCGATGTTGTCGCCAGTGGTCGGCGGAAGGTGCACGTGCCCGTCGACCTGGGACCGGACCGCAGCGACGCACGGATGCACGCCAAGACCGTAGGATCCTACGCAGTGCCGTAGGGGACCGCACCGCCACTTCCCAGCAAATTAGGGACACTGTTGCTCCTGGGGTATCGGCGAGGACCATTCGCAACCGTCTCCATGAAGCTGGGCTACGGTCCCGCACACCGTTAGGCCGTCTTCCGCTCACGCCCCAACATCGTGCAGCCCGCCTCCAGTGGTGTCGCGACGGGCGTGAATGGAGGGACGAATGGAGACGTGTCGTCTTCAGCGATGAGAGTCGCTTCTGCCTTGGTGCCAATGATGGTCGTATGCGTGTTTGGCGCCGTGCAGGTGAGCGCCACAATCAGGACTGCATACGACCGAGGCACACAGGGCCAACACCCGGCATCATGGTGTGGGGAGCGATCTCCTACACTGGCCGTACACCGCTGGTGATCGTCGAGGGGACACTGAATAGTGCACGGTACATCCAAACCGTCATCGAACCCATCGTTCTACCATTCCTAGACCGGCAAGGGAACTTGCTGTTCCAACAGGACAATGCACGTCCGCATGTATCCCGTGCCACCCAACGTGCTCTAGAAGGTGTAAGTCAACTACCCTGGCCAGCAAGATCTCCGGATCTGTCCCCCATTGAGCATGATTGGGACTGGATGAAGCGTCGTCTCACGCGGTCTGCACGTCCAGCACAAACGCTGGTCTAACTGAGGCGCGAGGTGGAAATGGCATGGCAAGCCGTTCCACAGGACTACATCCAGCATCTCTACGATCGTCTCCATGGGAGAATAGCAGCCTGCATTGCTGCGAAAGGTGGATATACACTGTACTAGTGCCGACATTGTGCATGCTCTGTTGCCTGTGTCTATGTGCCTGTGGTTCTGTCAGTGTGATCATGTGATGTATCTGACCCCAGGAATGTGTCAATAAAGTTTCCCCTTCCTGGGACAATGAATTCACGGTGTTCTTATTTCAATTTCCAGGAGTGTATATAAAGCCGCGGTGCGGACGGCTAAGGGAACGCCTGATCAAATCGGCTCTCCCGACTAGCCGCTGGGCTAGTAACGCACCACTTCAAGTTACATAATAAATTATAGCTTCTTTTGCTGATGGCCGATGAAGCTCTTAATTTAAATGTGCATTCAGCACGCAGGTAAGTATTGATAATAAATTTTTGACGTGGCTAAGTTAAATATTTTGGGCGAGAGAATTAATTAAATTACACTGCACGCAGTAGATGAGCTCTGAACTGGCCCTTTTGAGATCTGCTATCGCTATAATTTTATAGGTATTCAAAAGAAACTTTTCACATCTTCATAGTCGTAGCGGACCTCCAACCTATTTAAATCTAAACATCCTAGCCTTATTTATTAGCCTACTTAATCTATCTTGCTTCCTTCAGTTTTGAGACGAAAACCACAAAATCATGAATTTCCACTAAAATCTTAATTCGTGAAATCCAAAGTACTGTTTTTATTAAATCATTATGAAAGATGAATCTAAATATAAATTTTGAAGTCTCTAGCTCTTTTCCGTTGCGCCAATGATTTTTTTAGAAAAACGTCCAAATTTCGAAAATGGCTGAAGTTATCGAACTGATATTTAACACATATTAATTTAGTATTACTTCTGACATGCCAGAAAAGTTTTAGGTTATTTGCTTCATTTTTAAAGTACTGCGCAACATTTATGACGTCAGAGCTAGTTACAGCGGACTGGCTGGCACACAATAGAAAGACTGATGTGAATTTACTACAGCGTGAGTAGGCTGCTTCCCTACATCACCCTCTACTTAAATTTTTTTGTTTTTGAATGTTAATGAATGAAAAAAAATTTAATTACAAAAAGGGAAACAAGAGTACAGCGTAACTTCCTATGAAAAATTGAAAAGTAAACATATAGAAATATTAAAGGAAAACTGATTACCTACATTAATTATTTAAATTGGGGGCATGTTCACTGCCTCTTAAGCAACATTATTACGCAAAATTCAAGCAAAATCAATGAAACACTTTGGCATACATATTGCCTTAGACAACAACATAAAATTATGTAAAATTATGAAAATCTTAAATCCATTAAATACATTTTTACATACACAAATTCAAAGAAAATAACATGATACATAAACAGATGATTATCTCTTAGCAGTCTTTTCTAAACCTGAAAGAAAATTTCACAACTAAATTTTACACACGTGGTTGTAGCCGCTTTGGCTGGCGTCCTACACTTCCATTCACAAGGGTAGAGCAGGGAAGTTGCCATGGTGTACGTCCTTCTCGTTCACTCTAAATTACATGGGGAAAGGGGAGGGGTCACTGTGAGTTGTGTCCAAGTCACTCCACGCTTTCACGCAGCTACCAGGCTGCCATTATCTGGTTTGTCCTGTAGAACAAACAAAAAGAGTGCCTCAGACTCTGTTCACTTAATATCTAAGGGTGGGTCACAATGAAATGGGGATATATACATTTTATCCTTCAATATTTTTCTGGAACAAAGTTAACAGAACTTTTTCAGTTTTACTCTTACGGTTACTTAACTGTCATAAAATCGGTAAACAAATGGCTCAAAACGCCGTTAGTCACGTACTAGAGAAAATTAATGCTCTTAAGGCATACAATCATAAATCCTATTTAATCTGAATTTATTATTTCTGGGCCGGAACACTGAACCAATGCTCGGTACATTCCTGACAAATCTGTATTTTATTCACTTAGCTGACTCATCTTTGATTACCTTATTCTTAGAGATAGTATGAGTATATTTGATTAGTAGTTGTTTCTCAGCTTCTTTGTACATGTGAGTAACTTTTGGTAATAGTACAGTTGTGAGTGTTCAAAACACACTACGTTTAGTTGACTACAAAATCCACTTATTGGTCCTCTGCTGTTGTGTCAGTTCCACATCTGCATTCATTTACTTACTTACTTTGAAGTGTATTTATGCTGAGCTAAAATAATGTTTCACGTCTGTCATTATGTTATTCAATTATGTTGCTAGTGTATGTACTTATTTAACACTCACTCTATTAATATTTAAAGCATAGGATAGCACATTTATTTCATATCTCTAGTGTATTGCAGCTGATCAGTTTGCTCACGTGGCAATCCATTTCCACTCGATCGGACGCTGTAACCACAGGTAGTCTCTCTCGACCTATCACTGAAGTGCATCAAGTAATTATGGACGTGTGTAATGCTAAATTCCTTAAACCTATAGGACACCATGAGCTGCTCTGTCTCATTTAACATAAGGGTACCTATGGTCGCATTCACGCCTCCAACTCATAACCTCAATACGTGTAGGTGTATCCTGTCACACACTACACCAAATAACGGCCAGCTCCAACCTTATAAATACTTCAGGGACGTGTCCTTCACGTCTCAACCACAAACATTGCTCAAATCTATTACACTGCCTTCCCTTGATACACCAGGTGAGTTTATTCTTACAAATTATCTGCATAATTTTCATAACACTAAGCAATCTCTTTCTTACTATTTATTAGTTAGCTCTACAGCATACAATAGGTTTCACTGCCACTTCAGATCCTGCTTGAACACGAAATTGTACATCTTTTTAAAATATTATTGTGGGACCATTTCCACTAAAACAACACTTTGTACTTACAATATTACCAGGGTTCTATACATAATTGTTACTCAAATACAATTTTATTCTTAATTACGTCATACTTCTCTATTGTTTGTCGCTATTAGGTTTGTCACATTAGGTATTTTTCTTCACTAATCGGTGGATAGAATGGTTACAGAACTCATGGCTTGATAGCCATGACGGCAAATTTTTGTGTTGAAAAGAAGAGACCAAAATTTTTGTAGACAGGAAAGATGAAGAATGAGTGAGACCTGAAATGGAAAGAAGATCTCACACAGCTGGGACTGCACAGCTGCCACACTGTGTAGAGGTTACAGAACAACCTCCTCCCTACAGCATTCATTGGTTTCAGAAATTTTTCGTAATGGAAAGAAGGGGTCGAAATTTTTGTAGATAGGAAAGATGAAGAATGAGTGAGACCTGAAAGGGAAAGAAGATCTCACACAGCTGGGACTGCACAGCTGCCACACTGTGTAGAGGTTACAGAACAACCTCCTCCCTACAGCATTCATTGGTTTCAGAAATTTTTCGTAATGGAAAGAAGGGGTCGAAATTTTTGTAGATAGGAAAGATGAAGAATGAGTGAGACCTGAAAGGGAAAGAAGATCTCACACAGCTGGGACTGCACAGCTGCCACACTGTGTAGAGGTTACAGAACAACCTCCTCCCTACAGCATTCATTCATAACCTTTGACCACGCCACGTCGATCTGAAAATACTTTATGATGCCTTTTTAGAACCTGTCTCAGTTCTTCCTTCTGATTGGCTGAAATTCTATCGATTTCCTGCAATTTAGCTTCTATTTTGTCCACAATAATTGCTTCTTCTTCCGTGTTTAGCTTACTGTTACTAAGATTAACACTTTCGTCCCAATACCTCCTATTTTTCAGAACTCGTATAGGCAGCTCCCAAGTGTCATCATCAGTTACTACATGTTTATCACTAAAAGGTACTGTAATTACTCCGGTTATTGGCAAGACCAATTTTAACTGGCTCCTTTCAAAGTCAACAACACTCTGATATTTTGACAAGAAATCTATGCCAATTAAAACCTCAATACTGAGATTATTTACAATTAAACATGGATGATCAATTAAATTACCATTAATGTTAAAGGGCAGTAAAGCTTCTTGCTTTACCGTTTTTGACACCTTGCCAGTAGCACCAATTATTCTTAGTCCTGATACCCTCATTACTGTAAGCTTGTCTTTACCAGGTAATGTATCAAAGAACGACTGAGATATTGCACTCACCTCACTTCCACTGTCTAAGAGACAACGTACATTGATACCCAACATATTCACTATTATTATAGGGTGGCTTATTCTAGGTTGTACAGGTGGTTCCTCAAATTCATCTAATAGTTCCTTTTGGATTTGTCTCCAACTAAAGTGATCGACATCTGTCTTCATTACATTTAGGTCACAGTGTGTAGGGGTTTCCTGAATTACATTTTCAACTGCCTTTTCCAGTCGGTCTATTAATTTTAAATCGAAACACCGCACGACTTCATTACATTTAGTTTGCTGAACATAACCCAAATTATTGTAGTCTGGGCGATTCTGCGCCTCCAGACCGGGCATAATACTAGTTACAGCTAAACCACTTTCACCATTATCGTCGGTTTTCTTCTCAAGTGACAACTGGTCACAGCTACTGGGTTCATCGACCCCCAACAGCCTACCCTCTACATTCTCACTTATCTCCTGTCCTAAATATATTAGTACATTATCAACATCCTGCACATGCACTTTAGATAAGAGCACATCATCTTCATCGTAAATACAAGCATGAATTTCTTCTGCTTCTTCACCTGTCACTTCAGTATTTTGTAGCTCCTCCCTATCATTACACTGCTGCGCCTTCTCTTTCTCTTCCCACTTAGAAAGCGTCTCTAACACGGTATCTATCAAATACTGTGAGTGATCTAATATTTCTGTTGTATCCTTAGATGCTACCGACACTTCATCCACATGTTCAGTTTGAGTATTCTGATCTGTCTTACCAATTCCCTTAACTACTGGCTTAGGAAAAGTAACCGCCTGGTGAGCGCCATTGTCCTCATAGACGGGAACTAGTTTTCCTGCCTCGGCCTACTACTGTTTGCTTTACTTCCATTATAATTAACTGGCACAGCATTGCCTTCCGCACTGTTGTTTACCTGCATAATTTTGTATGGAACAACATTACTGTCATTTGGATGCCATTGTTGGTTCTGATAATTAGTTCCCCAATTCCTACCTCTCTTAGGATGGCGAACACCTACTGTTCTGATGTTTACATTGTCATTTTGCTCGTTCCGACAATTACTACTATTATTATTAGCATTTCTGTTATTACGTGCTTGCTCCTCATTGGCAGCAACACGTTCTACACGTTCCAAATACTCAATGAAACGATCCAGATTGTCTCTAGGGGCAGATATAATTCTAGTTTGCCAATACCATGGCAGTTTGGCTTCAAGACCTAGTATAATCATTTCAGGTTTCAGCTTTTCGTCCAAATGTGACAAACGTGAAATCCATGACCTAGCAAACTCTTTAATGGATTCCTTGCCTGCATTGAAGCGTTTTCCGCTCCAAAATTCTCTCAACACTTCATTTTGCTTATTGCTAGACCAATACTCATTAATGAAAGCTGTTTTAAACTCCGCTAATGTTTTACACTTCAACATAACATCAGCTGACCAACGCATGGCGTCACCTGCTAAATGGCTTCTAATAAATGAGATTTTCTCTCGTTCAGACCAAGTTGGTGGAATCACATCTTCAAAATCGTTCCAGAAATCTAGCGGGTGGATATTTTTATCTGGATCAAACCGCAAGAACTGCCGACACCCGATAAAAGCGGCGTTTGCAGCTACAACCTGTTGTATACTACCATTACCAGAAGTTACTGAAGCTACTTTACTTTCAATGTTAGCAATGTTAGTACTAATATTTTCTACTTTCATTTCAACATTATCTACTCTTTGTACAATATGAGTTATCTCAGCACAGATCAGCTTCCGCCTCGATCTTTTCTGTTAACTTGTGCTCCAGCTTCGCATCTTCCATTTGGAAGTCTTTGCGAACCTCAGCAACTTCGGATTTTACTGTTTTATACATTTCAGAAAACTGTTGAGCAACCTTTTTCTTTATATCCTCATGATTGTAATCAATTTTATAATTCAAACTGTCCAGATCCTCTTTCAACTTATTGCAACCAGCCTTGAAGGTATCGTCCATTACCTCCAATCGTTTATTAAAACTAGTTTGGCTGGCCACAATCTCATACTTTAATTCAGCATTATTGGATTCTAATTTATTGTCCATTGCCTCAAACCGTTTATTAAAATTTGTTTGGCTGGCCACAATTTCAGATTTTAATTCAGCATTACTGCTTTTGACCTGTTCACTTATTTCAGACTTTAATTCAGCTGTCATTTTTGCATTACTGGCAGCCATTGCTTGTAATATAACATTTAAATCAACAGCCCCAGTATCTTTGGGTTGCTCACTAGCTGGCTTTTTATCACACTCAGGTGACGAAGAACTAGCTCCAACACCAGAATCATCAAAACTAAATGAAACTTCTGATTGATTAGTCATATCTAACTGCTCCTTCTTAAACTCTACCGTCTCTGATGACTGTTTCATTTTTAATTCATCAGAAGAACTGTCATCCAATAAACTAACAATTTCTGCTTTCTGCTTAACTACAGGGGTCTCTATTATTGAATCATTGCCCCTTTTTAAACTACTGTCAGGAGACAATATTTCATATTTCACCTTAACATTACTACATTCATACATATTTACACATGAATCATTGTCTGAATTTACAGTTCCCTCAACAGACATAGGTTCTAATTTAAGTTTAAACTCGGTTTCTTTTGGCGGTTCCATCGCCGACAGTCTTTTAGTGCAGGTTAGTAAAATTTTTAACAGCTTTTCACTTAACTTAGTTCCTTCTGCACGACGTATGGCGTTGCCGGCGCGGCGTACCAGGATTACTGATGCGAAGTGGCACGTTGAACTGCAGACGGCACTCCGACGGCTGTTGTGTGTTTGCGTGGCCTCTAACTGCAGGCGCGGCTCCGGCTGCTGCGGCTGACGACTGCGGTGAGGTGAAACTGGCTTCTCCCGATGCCGGCAGCGCCGCTAGACTCAGTGCCAGCTCCGTCAATCCAGAGGCGTTGTTAATCCAATTGCGTCGTCCACATACACACGTAACACATTCACTGTTCTATACTCAGCTGCGTGTCGCATTCCACTCGCGAATCCGAATAGTTAAAAATCACTTTCACTTAGTTGATTTCCCGGCCGATGCACCATATGTGGGGGCGGCGAGTGTTGAATTTTGGGAAAATATGCTTGCTGTTCAAATGTTTGAATGTTGAATCAGTTTCTGGCTTTTAGAATGTGGTTAATGCTGTCTTTCGCCGTTCTCAACACTGGCTCTCTATTTACTTTTTAGCACCCAGAAAGTGATTTAACAAAACGTTAAGCCTGTAATTAGAGTTCCTAGTGCCCACTTCATCTGAGAATACAATTATAGCTGCAGCTTATAGCTCTGAGGAATTAGGAGATTGTCCGGGATTTCTAATCAAAAACGATTTTCCAAAATAGTTGAGTATATTCTCAAAGTCACAGATAAAAAAAAAAAAACACAAGTATCCCTACAACCTAACTATCAGAGCAGTTCAGAGTCTAATGCGGTGATGCAACTATAAATGTCCGAATTAAATGTTGAAATGAATGCTCGCCATAATTTGATGATTAGTTTCATCAAACGCCACGCTAAATTATTGGTAGAATGTCTGTCCCGCGACGGCACGTGAAAATACGACAATACGCAAACTGAAGCTAGATAATGAAAATCATCCCAGAATTAACACTTCACTTGAAATGATTTCATGGTTACGCGTATCTCTAGTAACTGAATACGGCATCCGAGGCTGTTAGTAGCAGTGATACCGACGCAACGCGACTCCCGACACAGATGGCGTGTTATTCAGCGTCTGGAGAGAACTGGGGCCTTGCTTCCTCGCGCAGCGTTCTTATATATAAAGCCGCGGTGCGGACGGCTAAGGGAACGCCTGATCAAATCGGCTCTCCCGACTAGCCGCTGGGCTAGTAACGCACCACTTCAAGTTACATAATAAATTATAGCTTCTTTTGCTGATGGCCGATGAAGCTCTTAATTTAAATGTGCATTCAGCACGCAGGTAAGTATTGATAATAAATTTTTGACGTGGCTAAGTTAAATATTTTGGGCGAGAGAATTAATTAAATTACACTGCACGCAGTAGATGAGCTCTGAACTGGCCCTTTTGAGATCCGCTATCGCTATAATTTTATAGGTATTCAAAAGAAACTTTTCACATCTTCATAGTCGTAGCGGACCTCCAACCTATTTAAATCCAAACATCCTAGCCTTATTTATTAGCCTACTTAATCTATCTTGCTTCCTTCAGTTTTGAGACGAAAACCACAAAATCATGAATTTCCACTAAAATCTTAATTCGTGAAATCCAAAGTACTGTTTTTATTAAATCATTATGAAAGATGAATCTAAATATAAATTTTGAAGTCTCTAGCTCTTTTCTGTTGCGCCAATGATTTTTTTAGAAAAACGTCCAAATTTCGAAAATGGCTGAAGTTATCGAACTGATATTTAACACATATTAATTTAGTATTACTTCTGACATGCCAGAAAAGTTTTAGGTTATTTGCTTCATTTTTAAAGTACTGCGCAACATTTATGACGTCAGAGCTAGTTACAGCGGACTGGCTGGCACACAATAGAAAGACTGATGTGAATTTACTACAGCGTGAGTAGGCTGCTTCCCTACAGTGGGAGCGATCGCTGGGCTCGACCCCCACGCTAGTGGCCAGCCGCCTCACGTGACAGGCGTAGGCAGTGTCTCCGCGCGCTGGCCTGGGGGTGGCGAGGATTTGAACTACTTCAGTTGGAGCGCGGACGTCGTGGTGACTGCACTGCGATATCAAAGATGTGTGTGCTGACTGTGTTGGAGAACAAGTGATGACCGAGTGGAGACAGGTCAATAATAATAAATAATAATAAATGATAATAAATAATAATAATGATAATAAATAATAATGAAAGTTAATGAATGATAATCAATAATAATAGAAAGACAAGTACGGTCTTTGCATGCATTACCCTGTTGGAATTCAAACTTCCCACCATTTTTTCTTTTGGAGGCTTAGGTTAGTGGACGTAGCAGAATTGGCCTATTTTCCCGCCAAAATTCAAACTTCCCGCCATTTTTTCTTGACGTTAGGTTAGTGGACGTAGCATAATTGGACTATTTTCCCGCCGAAATCCGCCATCTTGGATGACGTCATGCGATGTTGCCAAGTCTACATGCCGCCATGTTGGATGACGTCATCGCCGCCGTCTTGAATAAATTTGGCAACAATCGAGAGTGGGGTCATGCGAACCTTTTTCGTCTACTCCAGAAATGTTGAATATTCTGTCTTACAAGGGCCACCCGATTCGGCTCAGATTTGGCAGGTCCCTTGTGTACAACCTAAAACTAAGGAATCTAAGATATTTTGGGTCAATGCCCCCGCGTTTTTGAGAATATCACCCCTAAACGTTATGACGAGCAATCGACTCAAAATTGGCGGGATCGATAAATATTGTAAATAGAGCATTTTTCATCATCAGGTATGGGGTCCGAAAACGCATACTTTACCAGAAATCGAGGTATAAAACTTTTACAACCGCCGCTTCAGTACCCACATGGTGAACAATTTTCAATGGCAGCACCGATAGCGCAACGGCCAAGATAACTTGCTGGGAATCGGAACACCCAGGTTCGAATCTCGAAGAAACCTCACGTATGTTCTTTTTTTTGTTTGTATTTTTCCATATCTCAGTTGATAGGGATATGAGGGTTAAAAAATGGTTCAAATGGCTCTGAGCACTATGGGACACAACTGCTGTGGTCATTAGTCCCCTAGAACTTAGAACTACTTAAACCTAACTAACCTAAGGACATCACAAACATCAATGCCCGAGGCAGGATTCGAACCTGCGACCGTAGCAGTCGCACGGTTCCGGACTGCGCGCCTAGAACCGCGAGACCACCGCGGCCGGCTAGGAGGGTTAATAAGGTAAGTAAATCAATAAGGAATGATAATAATAAGGTAGGCAAACCAATTTCCCAAACGCCATGAGTTAGTAAAGTATTAAACTTTTAAGCCTTGTCACATGAAAACAACTCCAAGTAAGAGTACTGCGAAATCCTCACGATGGATCACAGATAGCCAACCGCGTGATGCTTGTTTAAAGCGAGACACGGGACAGAATGCGCGCAGGGAGAGTTATGTTCTCCCGGTTGCCTCTTGGTCTTATCATTGTTGAGAACGTGCGAAGAGTGAAGGTGTCCAGCACGAGCCTTATAGAAGCCAATCGGAAAGTGTTGTTTTCTGTCATTAGGCTGCAGCGAACCTCACCAATACATGTAGTGATTTTTCCATCGTTAATGCGTCGAATGAAATACGTTTTGTGAATGAATAGTATCCTTCCGTAAGTAACGTATGACGAGTACTGTATGTAGTTTGTAGTAATTAGCTCGTCTGTTTATGCCGTAGTAACAGGTTATTGTTTGTTGTGTCATATCTTTCAGGTGCATAATCTGAATAATGGAGGATGTACACCCTTCGACTAGCGCTGTAATATATACTAGGTGCATTCAAGTTCTAAGGCCTCCGATTTTTTTTCTCTGGACTGGAAAGAGATAGAAACATGCACATTGTTTTAAAATGAAGCCGCGTTCATTGTCAATATGTCCCAGAGATGGCAGCACCGTATGGCAGATGGAATTTTACCGCCAGCGGCGAGAATGAGAACTGTTTTAAATACTTAAAATGGCGACGTTTTCCTTACTTGAACAGTGTGCAATCATTCGTTTTCTTAATTTGCGTGGTGTGAAACCAATTGAAATTCATCGACAGTTGAAGGAGACATGTGGTGATGGAGTTATGGATGTGTCGAAAGTGCGTTCGTGTGTGTGACAGTTTAATGAAGGCAGAACATCGTGTGACAACAAACCGAAACAACCTCGGGCTTGCACAAGCCGGTCTGACGACATGATCGAGAAAGTGGAGAGAATTGTTTTGGGGGATCGCCGAATGACTGTTGAACAGATCGCCTCCATAGTTGGCATTTCTGTGGGTTCTGTGCACACAATCCTGCATGACGACCTGAAAATGCGAAAAGTGTCATCCAGGTGGGTGCCACGACTGCTGACGGACGACCACATGGCTGCCCGTGTGGCATGTTGCCAAGCAATGTTGACGCACAACGACAGCATGAATGGGACTTTCTTTTCGTCGGTTGTGACAATGGATGAGACGTGGATGCCATTTTTCACTCCAGAAACAAAGCGCCAGTCAGCTCAATGGAAGCACACAGATTCACCGCCACCAAAAAAATTTCGGGTAACCGCCAGTGCTGAAAAAATTATGGTGTCCATGCTCTGGGACAGCGAGGGCGTAATCCTTACCCATTGCGTTCCAAAGGGCACTACGGTAACAGGTGCATCCTACGAAAATGTTTTGAAAAACAAATTCCTTCCTGCACTGCAACAAAAACGTCCGGGAAGGGATGTGCGTGTGCTGTTTCACAAAGACAACGCACCCGCACATCGAGCTAACGTTACGCAACAGTTTCTTCGTGATAACAACTTTGAAGTGATTCCTCATGCTCCCTGCTCACCTGACCTGGCTTCTAGTGACTTTTGACTTTTTCCAACAATGAAAGACACTCTCCGTGGCCGCACATTCACCAGCCGTGCTGCTATTGCCTCAGCGATTTTCCAGTGGTCAAAACAGACTCCTAAAGAAGCCTTAGCCGCAGCCATGGAATCATGGCGTCAGCATTGTGAAAAATGTGTACGTCTGCAGGGCGATTATGTCGAGAAGTAACGCCAGTTTCATCGATTTCGGGTGACTAGTTAATTAGAAAAAAGATCGGAGGCCTTACAACTTGAATGCACCTCGTAGTTGGGAGACTGTCACAGACGATGGTAAGCAGGAAGTTACCGACGCTGTGTTTTGGTTTGTAAAAGTGTTGCAAGACAGATGCATTATCAATGCACTACCGGAAGCAGGCAGTTCTGTTTCAAAAATGGTTCAAATAGATCGCAGCACTATGGGACTTAACTTCTGAGGTCACCAGTCCCCTAGAACTTAGAACTACTTAAACCTAACTAACCTAAGGACATCACACACATCCATGCCCGAGGCAGGATTCGAACCTGTGACCGTAGCGGACGCGCGGTTCCAGACTGAAGCGCCTCGAACCACTCGGCCACTCCGGCCGGCCTGCAGTTCTGTTTCTTGGGGTTCCAGATTAATAGGAGCGGCTATCGTCGAGCGATTTTTGAAGCTGACGAAGGAAATGACTTTTGTTGATTCTGAAGTACGAAACCATGAAGACGAAGCAGAAAGTGATTCAGTGGAAGATACCCAAACTAGTTAATCGCAAAATGGTCATAACACTTTGGAAATCTCCACGACACTGGGAATATGTGCTTCATCTGTTCCCGATGAGTATTACGAACCGGTTACTAAACGATTGAACTACGGCGCTATACCCCTTGAAGCAAAAGTATGGGCGGTAGCGCTAGCCAGGAATCATCCAAATTGGAACTTACAAACACTGCAAAAGACTGGAGCAACAACAGCCTTGAAAAGGAAGAAGGACTTAAAATTGTGGGAAGGTGGTATCGTTAAAGGAGGGACAAGATACGACAAATAAAAAAACTAACTCCGTCTACAGGCCGCAAGCGACCCATCGGGACCATCCGACCGCCGTATCATCCTCAGGTGAGGATGCGGATAGGAGGGGCATGGGGTCAGCACACCGCTCTCCCGGTCGTTATGACGGTTTTCTTTGACCGGAGCCGCTACTATTCGGTCGAGTAGCTCCTCAATTGGCATCACGAGGCTGAGTGCACCCCGAAAAATGGCAACAGCACGTGGCGGCGGGATGGTGACCCATCCAAGCGCCGGCCACGCCCGACAGCGCTTAACTTCGGTGATCTCACGGGAACCGGTGTATCCACTGTGGCAAGGCCGTTGCCAAGATACGACAAATACCAGGCGATAAATAAGTGGACATAAGTGGACATACCACCGATTTGTTGAACCTCGTTTTCTTAACGAGAATGTAACAACGAGAATACTTCAGGCATAGGCCAACAAGGATTTTACGTTCGCTGCATCATTATCTTGGGCAAGAAATTTCAAATCGGAGTATGAAATTCGTCAATGGCACGTCACTAAATACGTCTCTCATAAGGAGGTACAAAATATAGAAGATATGCAGAAAGTGGCGGCTCTTTTCAGCACGCAAACGGCGTCACTTATGACCGGTTTTAATCATGATTACGTAATCAACGCCGATCAAACAGGATTCGAGTATCGGGTTAACATTCGTCGCACGTTATCACATAAGGGAGAAAAACGAACCCTTGTCGCAATTGGTATGAAAACAAACTAACTCATTCGTACACGCTGCTATATGCCATCACGGCCTCTGGAAAAGTGTTGCCTAAGGTTTTCATGTGTTTACAACAAACGAATGTTACATTTGGTCCTCGGGTTGTACAAGAGGTCAATCGTTTAACCGACTCTTTGAAAAATGTTTACATTACCTGCTCCAAATCCCGGAAACTGACGAATGCGATTTACAGAACATTTCTTGAGAATGTTTTAAAACCATACGTTTCTGATAACAAGTTTTGTCTAATATTGGATTCCTGGAGTGGACAAATTAATACTACAATAAATGGCACAATGTTTATAGATGGCGAGGGTCAGCCGACGTGCACAGTAAAAGTAATACCGCCAAACTGCACACCTGTGTGCCAGCCGTGTGATATTTATTTCTATCGCCAGGTTAAAAACTTTATTTCCATTCTTCAGAATTGCAGTGTGCTTCTGGAAACCGAGCTGGAATTGCACAACCGCACGGATGCAATAACTATTCACAGCATACTAAATAACCAACTTTCAGCTCCGCTTTTTTAGGCAATGATATCGTATGCGTGGTATGCATCAAAATTAATTTCCGAAAAAGACATATTTTTAAATGCAAACCAAGTTTGTTTTCCGCCGACTCTTCGGAAGGAACAGTGTAACTGTCGAAAGATTGCATTCATTAGATGTTCTTGGTGCCGTGAGTATATTTGTTTCGAATGTTTGTATGACAAGTACCGTCCATCTAGTTGTTCGAAGAAAAGTGAGGACACGTAACAGTGACTGGAAGAGCCATTGTAAAGTGACCTGGAGTAACAGTTTAGTTGTTTGCTATCCCAAGAGGTTGGAGAAATTTATTTGCCTGCCCTATTATTATCATTCCTTGTTGATTTACTTACCTTATTAACTCTCCTATCCCTATCAATTGAGATATGGAAAAATACAAACGAAAAGAACACCCGCCAGGTTCCTTCGAGATTCGAACCTTGGTTCTCCAATTCACAGCTAGTTACCTTGGACGTTGTGCTATCGGTGCTTTCATCGAAAGTCGTTCACCATCTGGGTACAGACGAGGCAGTTGTAAAAATGTTTTTTATCTCGATTTCTGGTAAAGTATGCCTTTTCGGACCCCATACCTGATGATGAAAAATGCTCTATTTACAATTATCTATCGATCCCACCAATTTGGAGTCGATTGCTCGTCATAACATTTAGGGGTGGTTTTCTCAAAAACGCGGGGGTGTGACCCAAAATATCTTAGATTCCTTCGTTTTAGGTTGTACACAAGCGACCTGCCAAATCTGAGCTGAATCGGTTGGCCGTGTCTGAGGCCTTCCCCTTGTTAGCAACAGACTTCTGTTCATCGTCTATATTTATCAATGGTCTTATTTCATTTACTGTACAGAATTGTATAAAATGTGTTTTCTCAAAGTTTAGTGAGAGTCCATTTGCAGAGAACCACTTCATAATTATCTGAAAGACATTATTTACAATTTCCTCAGCTGATTCTTGCTTGTTGGGTGCGATTAGGATGCTTGTATCATCAGCAAAAAGAACTAACTTTGCATCTTTATGAATATAGTGTGGCAAGTCATTAATATATATTAATAACAATAAGGAACCCAAGACTGAACTCTGGGACACCATTCTTGATACCTCTCCAGTTAGAGGACTCTGCTAATTTTTGCAGACTATCTGTACTGTTACCTTCTGCAGTTTTCCAGTTAAATATGAGTGAAACAATTTGTGTTCTGTCAAACTCATACCACAAAACTTAAGCTTATCTAGAAGAATTTCATGATTCACACAGTCAAAAGCCATTGAGAGATCACAAAATATCCCAATGGGTGATGTTTGGTTATTCAAAGCATTTAATATTTGATCAGTGAAAGCATATATATCATTTTCTGTTGAAAAACCTTTCTGAAAACCAAACTGACATTGTGTTAGTACTTAAGTTTTGCAAATATGTGATGCTACACTCGAATACATTACTTTTTCAAGAATTTTGGATAAAGCTGTCAGAAGTGCGATTGGGCAATAGTTGTTAGCATCAGACCTATTCCCTTTTTTGTACAATGGTTTAACAATAGCGTATTTCAGTCTATCTGCAAAAATGCCCTGTTTCAGTGATCTACTACATATGTGGCTGAGAATCCAACTTATTTGTTGGGAACAAGCTTTTAGGACTGTTTTAAATGCCATCAATTCCATATGAGCTTTTACATTTCAGTGAATTTATTATTTTCCTTATTTCAGTAGAAGAGGTGGGTCGTATTTCAAATGGCTCTGAGCACTCTGGGACTCAACTTCTGAGGTCATTAGTCCCCTAGAACTTAGAACTAGTTAAACCTAACTAACCTAAGGACATCACACACATCCATGCCCGAGGCAGGATTTGAACCTGCGACTGTAGCAGTCTCGCGGTTCCAGACTGCAGCGCCTAGAACTGCACGGCCACTTTGGCCGGCTGGTCGTATTTCAGCTTTATCAAATTGCCTTGCATTTTGTAATGAATAACTCGTTCCTATTTTCTCTACAACACCTAAAAATGATTATTAAAGATGTTTTCTACTTCTGACTTCTTGTTAACAAATTTTTCATTGAGTTTGATAGAAATACAGTCTTCCTGTACTCTTGGTTGCCCTGTTTCCCTTTTAACAATATTCCAAATTGTTTTAATTTTACTATCAGATGTGCTAATCTCAGACATAATGCACATACTTCTGTACTTTTTAATAAATTTTCTTAATACAGTGTAGTAATTTTTATAATGTATCACTGTTTTGGGATCATTACTCCTCCTAGCTATAAGATACATTTCTCTTTTCTGTTTAAATGATATTTTTTTCACTTTAGTAAGTCATGGGTTTTACATGGTTTCTGACAATTATATGTCACTGTTTTCTTAGGGAAACTGTTTTCAAATATACTCACAAAGGTATCATGAAATAGGTTAAATTTTAAATTAGCATCAGGTGTCCTGTACACCTCATCCCAGTCTAACTGTTGCAAGGTTTCCCTAAAATTTTCAATTGTTAAATTGTTAATTGAAAGCACTATTTTGGAGATCTGTTTTGTAGTACTGTATGGAGCTATATCACATACTGTAACTAGCTTTGTATCATGATCAGACAGACCATTCTTAACAGGAAAAGCTGACCAAAGTTGCCTGAAAAAGGGACAAAGTAAACCCCAGATTATGGTACCGGAAAAAATACACTAATTATTCCACATTATGATCATTTTAGCACAAAAGTGGATGGACAATGCTGCCAGCAAAGTTTTTATCACATATTTTCCAATGATATACAAAAGCATGACACACACAACGTTGTGGTTCAGAAGCACTCGGAAATGACGTGAATGCAAACATGCTGCACACTTGTCGACTGATCGAGATCCTTGGTCGAATCAAGTTGGAATGAAAAGCATCTGCTATTTTCTTCAGGAAGTCTACAGGCGCGTTTACACTGAGCTCAGAACATGTTTTTGTTCGCAACATTGTGTGCAACTTGTTCCATCAACATGTTGGTAACATTGTTCATTGTTCGCATTCCTGTTTACACTAGCGACTAACATTTTTACATATTCGCATAGTCTGCTATGGTGAACTGATACGAACATTTTTACTTTGTGTATTCACATCAAGAGATATGGTATGTCAAGTGAAGAGGAAGAATTAATGAAATTTAGTGCTGTATTAGTAATACTTAATTAAATGAACAGATGAAGAAAACGACATAGCTGTCGTTGGTGGACCAAAACGTACAATAGAAGACATGGTGGGAATGACATCCTTTCTGAGCTGAATTTGGAAGACGTTTCTGGCTTTCGTAACTTCGCTAGGATGTCGCTGTCAGATTCTAAAATAGTGTTGAATATTATAGGACCAGTTGTTTCAAAGAAAGACACAAATTTCAGAAAAGCAATTCCTGTAAAGCGAAGGCTTGCTGTTACTCTTCGTTTTCTGGCATCAGGAGACCCCTATCAAAGCCTTAAATATTTATTCTGTCATTTCAAGGCCAGCCATATCTCAAATAGTTCTGGAAGTTTCTGAAGCTTTGGTTGAAGGATTATGTAAAGGTATTAAGTTATGTTAACAGCACTCAAGCACATACCCCAGCAAGAGAAGTGACACAACTCGAAAATGGCAGTTTTGAGTTTATGTCAGTGAAAAATATGGATACAATTACAGTATTACTTTTGAATGTAATATAACAAAATATACTGCCATTAAATACTTACTTGAAATCTAAAAGAAGCTTATACTCCTTCACTATAAGTATCATATAATTCTTTAAAAGTATTTTCTCAAATATTGCATTTTTGAGTAGTGTCACTGTTCTTGCCAGGTTGCAACGTATTTAATCGATTAGATGTTTATTTTGTATATTATTATTTACATATTAGCATTATTCCATGAAGACAATTTCTTCAGAATCCAAATCAGATATGCTGCAAATGAATGTAACAGGGGAATCTGCAGTTGAAGTTCAAGCTGATGATCACGCTGCATCTTTGTTTATTACTGTATGCTGCTTCTTCCTCAGAGCATTCAGTTCGAAGAGCGTGAAAATGTGAAATCTTATGAGACTTAACTGCTAAGGTCATCAGTCCCTCGAAGAGCACATCACATATTTGTTTTGTAGCCACCGCCCTTTCATAGGGCGGAGACTCTTTCAACTTATTGACAACAAATTTTTCGAAGTCTGTTGCCGAGTCCTGTTGTTGACTGTGTTGATGTTGCCGCTGCATAATATTACGCAACATTTCGGCTGCATTAAGTATGGGATCGCTTCTTCCCCCCCCCCTGCTGTTGACTTATTTTTATGGAGGTGATGTGCTGTTCTCTTCATCTATCTCTGCAGGTTCCTCTGTTTCAGCCGCTGCATGCTGAAGCAGCTCTTGCGAAACCTCAAACCAAACTGACTTGTTTCATATGTACAGCTACTGTAGACGAACGGCGTTCAAAATAAAGTGTGTTCCGCCAGGCACTCCACTTTTCACATTGCGTGGGAGCAACTGATGGCAAGCACATTGCTCTACAGTGCCCTGTTGCTAGTGGGAGCGAGTTTTATAACTATAAGGGATCGTTTAGCATTGTGTTGCTTGCTGTAGTTGACACCAACTAAACTTTTTATATACTGACGTTGGCTGCCAAGGGTGGTTTTCTGATGGAACTGTTTTAAAGAATGCCTCCATAAGTGAACTCATACACAAAAATAAACTGAACTTACCACCTCACGAGTGTTTACTTGGAGGGACAAAGCCACTACCATATGTATTCACGGCACATGACGCTTTTCCAGTACAGGAAAACATCCAGGCTCAAAAGAGAGAGTCTGTAACTACTGATTGTTAAGGGCAAGGATGAGTGTGGAAAACACATTTGGTATTATGCCATCAGTGTTTCGTGTCTTCTGCAAACTGATGCTATTACAACCACAAAAGTCACAAACCATCAAATGGACAGCAGTGTGTCTGCACAATTTTTTAAGAAGAAATTAGGCGTCAATGAGTTATTACAGCCCACCAGGAAGCGTCGATTCTTTTTGTCCAAAATCAGGTGAAGTCATCCCAGAGTCATGTAGACGAGCTTCTAATGCATCCTCTATTACTGCACTCCCAAACATACCATGGAGAATTTGTCAAACACCCAAGGAAATTCGCGACGAATTTGCCAACTATTTTGTGAACCTACAAGGAGCGAAATAATTACAGTTAAAATTGTTGTAGAAGAGAAGAAAATTAATCGTATGCAAGCATAACCTTGTTTACCTCTTCAATTGTTTCTCAGGCCTCCTTTGGTTCCTGGATATCATCCAGGAAACGTAGATATTTAAATCCAAACCACTTCGTTTCGTAAAGTGTGTCAGTACCACATCTAGATTTTTTACTTTCCGTTATTTTTCTTTTATCTCGTCGGTACTGAGACAAGAGAGATTTAATTTTTTTGTCCACATCACTGCTGCTTTTGTAATGAATCACGTTTGATTTTATTATTTTTTTGTAACCTGCGCAACGTACATTCCACAGGCACTCCTCTTCCTCATAGAGCGACATCAACTGGAAAATTTTGTCTCGTGACCACTCGATTTCAAATAAAAACGAAGGAAAATAAAATAAACACATTACTACACTCACAGCAAAACAAACACCAAAACACTCACTCAGAGGAAACAATTAACAAACACTAGCGCTGCGTAGCGGAATTTAGTGGTAGCAGGCCTCGAACAATGTTTCCTTGATCTGTCTATATATGAAGATGGTATTTGTTTTTTCCGACACGTTCGAAAGAACAGATTCCATCTGAACTTACCACCTCACGAGTGTTTACTTGGAGGGACAAAGCCACTACCATATGTATTCACGGCACATGACGCTTTTCCAGTACAGGAAAACATCCAGGCTCAAAAGAGAGAGTCTGTAACTACTGATTGTTAAGGGCAAGGATGAGTGTGGAAAACACATTTGGTATTATGCCATCAGTGTTTCGTGTCTTCTGCAAACTGATGCTATTACAACCACAAAAGTCACAAACCATCAAATGGACAGCAGTGTGTCTGCACAATTTTTTAAGAAGAAATTAGGCGTCAATGAGTTATTACAGCCCACCAGGAAGCGTCGATTCTTTTTGTCCAAAATCAGGTGAAGTCATCCCAGAGTCATGTAGACGAGCTTCTAATGCATCCTCTATTACTGCACTCCCAAACATACCATGGAGAATTTGTCAAACACCCAAGGAAATTCGCGACGAATTTGCCAACTATTTTGTGAACCTACAAGGAGCGAAATAATTACAGTTAAAATTGTTGTAGAAGAGAAGAAAATTAATCGTATGCAAGCATAACCTTGTTTACCTCTTCAATTGTTTCTCAGGCCTCCTTTGGTTCCTGGATATCATCCAGGAAACGTAGATATTTAAATCCAAACCACTTCGTTTCGTAAAGTGTGTCAGTACCACATCTAGATTTTTTACTTTCCGTTATTTTTCTTTTATCTCGTCGGTACTGAGACAAGAGAGATTTAATTTTTTTGTCCACATCACTGCTGCTTTTGTAATGAATCACGTTTGATTTTATTATTTTTTTGTAACCTGCGCAACGTACATTCCACAGGCACTCCTCTTCCTCATAGAGCGACATCAACTGGGAAATTTTGTCTCGTGACCACTCGATTTCAAATAAAAACGAAGGAAAATAAAATAAACACATTACTACACTCACAGCAAAACAAACACCAAAACACTCACTCAGAGGAAACAATTAACAAACACTAGCGCTGCGTAGCGGAATTTAGTGGTAGCAGGCCTCGAACAATGTTTCCTTGATCTGTCTATATATGAAGATGGTATTTGTTTTTTCCGACACGTTCGAAAGAACAGATTCCATCTTCACATATATAGTTAAGGCTCACCGGCCATTTGACCATCTTCTGTGCGGGTGCACAAACATTGCCCTAACTCTTACAGGTATCGGTAAAGCCGTGAGTAATGAGTGCAATGGGCAGGGGCAATACGAATATAGTGCGGGACAATAAGCTGGGAATGTGGTTGGTTGGTTGGTTTGGGGAAGGAGACCAGACAGCGTGGTCAGCGGTCTCATCGGATTAGGGAAGGATGGGGAAGGAAGTCGGCCGTGCCCTTTCAGAGGAACCATCTCGGCATTTGCCTGGAGTGATTTAGGGAAATCACGGAAAACCTAAATCAGGATGGCCGGACGCGGGATTGAACCGTCGTCCTCCCGAATGCGAGTCCAGTGTCTAACCACTGCGCCACCTCGCTCGGTTGGGAATGTGGGTCTCGCGGGAGGCGTGCCAGAGATAAGTCCCTGCAGTCGCACTATCCTCTGTGTCCTCGGTGGCTCAGATGGAGCCGGCACGGTGTCGGTGTCTCAAAAAAAAAAAAAAAAAAAAAAAAAAAAAAAAAAAAAAAAAAAAAAAAAAAAAAAAAAACCCGAGTGAAAAAAATCAACAACGAGCTACGACGGATGTCATGTGACGCCCGCTACGACGAAATACAACGAACCATAACGAACAAAATGCAAAAAAAGAGAAGATGGATAGAGCGTCTGCCATGTAAGCCGGAGATCCCAGGTTCGAGTCCCGGTCGGGGCACACATTTTAAACTGTCCACGTTGACATATATCAACACCTGAATATGTCTTTGATCTCTACCGACGCAGGCGTGGAACACTGACTTTGTGTTGCGAACATTGGTAGACCATCACTAGCCGCGGACGATGTTGCGAACAAAGTTGCGAAATCAATGTAAATGCGCCTTACACACAGAACTTTGTAGTCCACAACCAGTCGGAAGTGACGTCAAAATAAGATGCCGGAAGGACGGCAAAGTTAAATTTGAAAATTAACTGAAGAAGTTCCTCCTCGATAATGCCTTTTTTCTGTAGAAGAATTTCTATTTTTATATCATGTAGAAGGTGGTGAGTAGGAATTACTAATTCAAATACCTATTTTAAAAAAAAATAAAAAAAAACTTGTAAATGGTCAGTATGTAACCATATATATTATGTGTATGTTTGTAAATCTTCTCGTTCCACATTGCTGGAATTCATTGGACAAATGGTGCTTGGAACACGAAACCGTAGCATATCATTTTGAAATCTGAATGATCGTAGATTATTATCTTTGATATAGACGCTTCATTTGTATCTATGATTCGTTAAAGCTCCGCTAAACAAATGACAGTGAGTCGACAGACGCTGTTGTGGGCAGGAGCAAGCATAAGTAAAAAATGGAGAAATACAGGAGGAAGACCGTAAGAATTCTGCCATATGCACATTAAGTAGACTGCACTTTGTCGTTGACATATAGCATAGACGAAGAAAGTGAATTGTTGTGACTCTTTTATTTGCAAAGAATCATACACTTGGTTATCTGTATTTTTGTTGATTACTGTGTTTTTGTTTTGAACGTAGTCGTGTTTACTTGATGTTTTGGTTGACATAAGATGCGATTTTCATTTTTTCTTTCATTTTTTTTATTTGAAAGTGTTTATGATTAACTGCTGTGATGTACCACAGCCCCGGTTTTTGTTTTCTTGTAGATGCGTACTTGCATACAACACGTCTATTACAATTCTGTGCTGCTACGCAGGAAGAATGGGAAGTAGAACACTGTACGGCAGGTTTAATCTAAATGTCATTTTTTGCTAGCACCAAAAATGTTCTTTCATCGAAGCGGCCAATTCTTTTGACCTGTCCCGTTAAAAATGAGCTAATGCTAGGTTTCTACACACTTCGAGGTTACGTTAAATCCTAACGAAAATAAACATTTTGTCAGCCCTGCGAAAAATATGCAGTTACAAACACATTACAGCCAGATATAATAGCAGGGAGTTTGTTCCCACTGTGGTATCCCATTGAACTCCGACTATCGCCCAGTGATCACGAATATTTATCAGCGCAACCTGCAAATTGAGATGAACTGTGGGATGGTTCCTTATAGCACTGAGAGGCCAATTCCAGCTACTTCCTTGTCTATTTATATATAATGCTTAGTACACAGTGATGTCGATGCTGTCATTATTGAATTCGAAACTTCCTTCTTAAAGTGTGTCAAATGAACTGTAGTTTAAGTAGATCATGTACTGAGAGTTCAGTGTTAATCACCTCAAAGACCATAATAATTTCAACTAATTCCACCCTGTGGACATGCTACACATTATTGGTAATGATTGCTTTCAGAAAGAATATGTAGGGCTTATTTATTTTTGTGTTTACTGTAGTAGAGAAGTTGAGTGGCTTCAGGAACTAGATGGTACATTTACAGGACATGACTATCACAATTTGGAATTAATCAGAACTAAGTTATACATCATTGATGTGAGCTAAGACTTTTACAGATGAGAAAATTGTATACAAACAAGAATTCTTTTCCTCTAATCCCATAAATGAATTTTATAAATTAGGAAGGGTCTGCACACCAAAAAAATAAAAAAAAAAAAACGAGAAAAGTTGATAGGCCTACATGTTTTATTTCAATGCAAGGTTAGTAGCAAGAAAATGAAATAAGTTATGTAACAGATATCCTTCATATGACTGTTTTGTGTAAGAAAATAATCAAGAAAGTTCACTGTTTCAGTAGGAAAAAAAAACGTATCTGAAAACTGGTATTTGAAAAAGGGTGCATGTACCATTTTGACTAACATAATCGAAGGTTTATATCCAAACACGTATTACTGATTTCTATCTTTTCCGAGTATGTGACACAACTTAATTCATAAAATACTGGAGTCTGCTTTGTTGCTTATGTTCATTTAATAAGTGAGGAATCATTTTTGTAAAATCATGTTTCTTTTCCACTGTGAGGCAATTATTGCATTCTAGTGGTTTTAGTTCCATATTGCGTAGGTCTTCTGATCACCTTCCCTTCGTTATAGTGTTGCATGTTGTCCAGGGGCAATGTCAGAGACCAATGTTTTTGCTTGTACACAGGCAGGATTCTCCTTCGTTGACTTTGTTGGATTAAATCTGGGGTATATTAAATTTTTGTGTGTTCCCATAGCTATCTGCAGCTTTTTGTAAATCCTCGATCATTCCCCTCCATGTTTACAAAAATATAAGGATGTTTTGGTCTACTAGGTGTTATTAATGTTGCCAGATCGTGTGGTACAACCATCTTACTGACACGTTTCCTCTTCTCAACCTTAGCAGTCGCGGTCTCTAGGAAGAAACAAATGACCGCTAACAAGAAACATGTGACTGATGTCATCAAAGCAACCTTTTGCAGTGAGATGCAGAAGAGCAACAACCATCATCTTATTTTTATTTTGTCTGATGCAATTAGCAGTCCAAATTACCAGCTTTCTCATACTATAGGATTTTTTGGAATGTTATTTTGTATTCCAGTATTATAGTTTGGGTATCAGTTGGCAAAATCAATGAATGTAACTGGAGGAATATTGGCTGAGGTGACGGACTGATTTGTGGTGTAGCCTGATTGCAGTGCACAGTGGAAGTGCCGTCAACATCGTGAGTGAACTTTTACCGAAATGTTAAAAGTTCTAGGGTTTCAAGTAAGATATATCACTCCTTTGGATATGTGTCATACATTTCTGACTTTTTCTTTTTTTTTTCTTGGGTGTCAGTATAAGTGTTATATTACTAGACCCATCCCCCCTCAAAAATGCATATCATATTAGTTACTTGAAATAACTATAAGACTGAATTTCCCTTGTGTTTCTCAATGGAAATGGTATGTATTACAAATGCAGAGATACTCAATTTACTTGATTGGCAATTCGTCATTGTCTTTGGTAAAGGCGGTTGACCCCTTGAACATAGTGACTTTCTTCAGATTGAGGTACTTCTTCTCTCTCTCTCTCTCTCTCTCTCTCTCTCTCTCTCTCTCTCTCTCTCTCTCTGTCTGGTATTCAATTTATTTTAGATGAGCTTGTCCACAAAAGATGTAGACTTCAAAGTTTGGCACATTTGTGGAAATGTAATTTGAGAATGTTGGCTACAGTTGTAAAAATTTCATTTAGTACAATCTGTGCCTTTTAGCAAAGTGTCTTGCTTCTTCAACAACAAAAAGAAACAGAATGAGAAATATTGCTAATATTTATGAAAATACTTGCTTCAGTTTTCAGCTCAGTACTGTTTATCTTGTAGATAAAATAACTAGTACTCATCTTCTACAACTGGGTTGAAGTTGCTAAATACAATTAATCATTAATCCTGTCTGGAAGATGAACAACATTGGCTGGTGAAGGGTGCTTACCTGAACAGCCTGAATCCCAGGAGTGACTTGTCCAGTTTTTAGTTAGCTTATATTTACAAATGTAATAAAGAAACTATTCATGTATGGGGCAGTGAGGCTTTTTTCATTGCAAGGGAAATGATAAAGAACAATCTGTTTCCAAGTTTCTTCCTTTTATACGATATGATGGTTTAGAAGTGAAAATATGCCAAAATGCAAATAAAAAAGCAGATAGTAAACATAGTGTATGTATGAAACTGCCTTGCAGATTAAAACTGTGTGCCAGTATGAGGCTCTCAACTCTGGACCTTTGCATTTTGCGGGCAAGCGCTCTACCAACGTAGCTTCCCAAGCACAACTCTCAACCTGTCTTCACAGCTTTACTTCCATCAGTACCTTGTCTCCAAAATTCACAGAAGTTCTGGAAAACTTCTGGGACTAGCAGTCCTGGGGTAAGTATCAGTCTGGCATGCAGTTTTAACCTGCCAGGAAGTTTCATATCAGCATACACTCAGCTGCATAGTGAAAATTTCATTCTGGACAGTATACATAAATCTTTAACTATTGGTTGAAGAGATGGCATTAAGTTTTTTCCACCCTGTGATGTTTCATTCATGGAATTGCTGATATTTTTTCTGTGGCAGCCTTAAAAAAGTAGATTTATAAGTTTTTGAATGACAAGCTGCCCCCAGGAGCTATCGTAACTTGGAATAGAATCTCCTTTTGCCTTTTCTTTTTCACTGCTGCACAGTTTTGGCTGAATAGCCAATTTCTCTGTGGTATAACCCATCAAATGGACATATTTGCGCTATACTTGAAATATATGTTGATCATACATTGTTAAAATCCAGTAGGATGGCTGGTCTTTAAAATAACCACATGACACAGCAGCTTTGCAACATACCGCATGCAAATATAATGATAATTTAAAGTAAATGAAATGTCCTCTCCCAAAAACTGGTATATCCTCTTGTAAGAAGGGAATATGAATTCACGGTTGGTATTGTCGTTTGTTTATTTTGAAGCCTAGCCACCAGAATGCATTTTAAGAATATGCGACTAACACACAGATCTGACGAAGCAAAATATGTCTGATGAGTTATAACATACACTTAAAATTGTTAAACAGCCAAAACTATGCAGTAATGAAAAAGACAAAATAAGAGAATGATTTTTTCAAAGTTAAGGCAGCCAGTCTGCCAGATGTCATTCTAACAATTTTGCTTTGGCTGTGGACCCCATTGCAACTAATGTTATATCTGTAATTCTTTTACTTTGTGTTTGTAAAATACTTCCTCCGAGTAAGAATAATTGGAAATCAGTGGTAATATTAAAGTTTTATTTGAAATGCATGTACAAATAATCCAGTAAATCTTAAAGTTGTGTAGGTTAAACCCATGTGATGAAATGATCACATAGTAGAGGATGAAGATTGTGAAGTAGTGTTGGAATCAGTGTTTCAGATATAATCTGTATTAATAGCGGGAGATATGTAATGGAAAATGGTTTTGTAATCGTAAATAAACTGTATGACACAGTCAGTTTTCAAATATCACTAATGTGGCTGAAATGGAGCATGATTTCTGTATACAATTGTGTAAAAGCCAGTTAAAAATAAACTATAGAGACAATATGCAAGGCATTTCACAGCGATATATATATATAATTTTTTTTCCATTAGGCATGTCACATTGACGTTTCTTACCATTGCTTGTGCTGTTTAATAATTGTTATGTACCTTTCAATTTATAAATAATTATAGCATGTACCTTTCAATTTATAAATAATTATAGCAACTAATATAGTTTGGACAATCACTAATGACAAGTAAAAATTTTGTTTTTGTGTGTAAAATAAATTAGTTTACTTCTGTTAAACATGTGACAGAGAAAAAGGCATGGAAAATAATTATTTTGGTAATTCGAGAAAATCTTACGGAATTTAGTTACATATTTGATGTATATTATTTTACTGGTAGCCAGAACCTTTCATTATGCTTGCATTGTAATGATACGTTATTTCTATTTTTCTACTACTTGTTATCTATTATTATAGAAACTTGGTGTGTGTTAGGCACGCGACACTTTGTCCATAATAAATTAATTGCCGTAGAGCTTAACAGGATTGAAACATATACCACAAGAAAACTATAAAACAAGAGTAAAGGCTCATTTAGTCTTTGAACTAGTAAGAAAACCACCTGATGGTACCTATACTTCATGAAAAGATGTTGAGTGAGGTCCACAATTACTCTACCAGGCTACGCTCATAAACAGGCATTTAATATCAAATGACACATTCATAAACAGACATTAAATATCAAATAAAACAACACTATACTTAAACAAATTATCCCTCCTGCCAGCTGTTGGTTCAGATAAAACAGACACTATGTGGATACCATCAGTCAAAACCTGTTCATCCTTGTCATCTGGTTAAACAAAGATGGTTGTTGGTTTTTGCAAAATTAGTCTCCTCAGTCTCATCATTTACAGTTGACGTTACAAGTAAGATATTGTGTAGGCCTATATTGGACTGAGAATTTCTAATTGCTAATATCACAGATATAGAAAGCCTTAATCACATCACAGATATCATGTGCAACGTTATCAGATTTCTTGAATGATGTTTCACTAAAAACTAGGGTGGTTTTTGTTGGTGACAATTAGCAATGAATCTGCTGTAGTACCACTAGCCTGTTTACTGGGTGACTTTGCCAATGCGTTCTTAACTCTGTGGACTGATTTTTCCCGATGCTTGAGGAGAAATTTTATGAACATTTGTTTCTCGTTGCTGCCTTGTAAATTTTTCTCATTCTCACTGGCAGTGTTTCATTTCTGCAGCCCTGTTGCATTACTATTCATGGTCTGCCAATGTTGCACTATCGTCTTCTTTTGGTGATACACTCTGCTTATCTCTTACTGCTTCACTTTAGAATGTTTTTCTTATTCACCTGCTGGCCTATTCCTCCAATTTTTCCAGCTTACTTTCCCAGGTGTAGGAAACATAACCACTAGATTTAGCCAATATTTTGGAATAAGAACAGGCTTGTCACACACCTAACAAAATGAAACTTGCAGAATGCTAACAGTCATATTTCAGGAACAAACAAAATTAGTTGAGAATTGAGTGTTCATTTAGACTAACTTGATGATGAAATTAGAGCATACAAGTTCTCAACATAGAAGGCACTTTTTCACAATTTAAGCACAGAAAAATTATCTTAGATTGTTAGCCTCATAACTAGAACTGCATGTCGAAACATCGTTGGCGGCCATTTTTAATAATTTGGGCAATATCTCCAGATATGATTTATGGAGGCTAGGTGCAACTATCAGTGATACCAATTTTGGAAAATGCTTTCCTGTTGCTTTCGGAAGAAAAGTCGTATGCCTAACAGGATCTTTACAATTCCATCTTTACTGTTATACCACTCTTGATACATAAATTACTGATGGTTAATTTTGTTATATTTGGAAAATACATATAATTCATATGCTACTTTCATTAGTTTCTTGAAACCTCAAGTAGACATATCTTGTCTAAAAATATTGTGGAGGGTGCTATCTGTATCATTTAAGAGCAGCAACAATCTTGCATTGAGTAGGTACTGAGCCAGAACTAACATTCTTAATTTATCAATTTTGCATTATTTGCCAGAAGCTGTGCATGGCCACAGGAGAGAACGCAAGATAGCAATGTATATTTGCATCTTTTTTGTTAGAATGTAGTCTAATGGCTGAGTAGCCATTCAGTACTGTATATCAGGAGCATTTGTGTCAAATTTATATATAGTGTACCCCAATTTTCATAGAAATTTGTGTTCCAGGCAGAGGACCTTATCAAACTGCTCGTACCACCTAAACCGTCAAGACGATCGTCAGGCAGGCCAGTGGCACCAGCTGGAGCCAGTGTGTTATCTTATCAGGAGGGCAACTGTATCCTTATATCTATACCTGAGAGCTCATGTTTCAGTAATAGTTACATAAATTTTGTTGAAACTTTGTGATTTTATTTATGTAAATAATTTTCTTAGATATGACTGTTCATATTCTGCTTGTGCACTTTACCTGTTTATTAAAAAAAGTGTGTATTGCTTGTTCTATTCATATGACTTAAATGAGAAGTTTTTATTTTGCTTGATTGTTAAAAAAGTTCTACCTTCAGAAATACCCAATATTTCAGTTCAAACCACGTTCACAATTGATACAGTGACAGATATTAATCTAGTGTATGTTAATGGAAAGTGCTTTGTGGAATAATGCAAGGTGTAAAGGTAACAACTCTGTGTGTAATTTAGGCATTGAATGGTTGATAGGCAGAGACAAGAGACTGAAGATTTTGCTAAGCTTTCAAATGAGGTCCTTCAGATCTAACTGGCCCCTGCCTGACAAAAAAAGTTAAGAACCCTTACGAAACTTCACAGATTGAGAAGGCATGCAATATTTCAGTGATTCAGCTAAACTTGAAAGTGTGAGGCCACTTATCACTGTGACTTTGCACCCGTCTGAACTGGATGCAGGCACTGTTTCATTTGGGAGAGGGTCCCATAAAGCTGTTGTAGTCTCTCCTGAGGCAAGCAGGCCACAACTGTTTAACTGGTCTCTGATACTGGTGTTAGGACAGAGTTGACATCCGAGCTGGTTCCACATGTATTATCTGGGCCAGGTCTGGGGATCTTGCTGGGTATGGGGTTACCTCAGTGTCACACACAGTTCATAGATGCATACAGGAACATGATGAGTCAGTCAACTGAAATTGGTTGCATAAATAAAGATTTTATCTTAATTGTGACTTTTTAAAATATCCATAAGCTTGGGGGCCTCCTGACAATATTTCATGACGATTCATGCAGTATGTGGAAATCATAAAAAATGACACCACGATACTGTCGCACAAGAGATACCACGAGTGTGTGCAAGATGTCTGAGATGTACCGTTTGGCCATGGATGTTCCCTCAGTCAGTAACAGCTGTGTCATGAAGTCGTACCTTGTGGTTCCCCACACTACGACACTAGAAGTAACACTGATGTGCCTCTCCAAAACATTGGTTGGTTAGTTAGCTACATGTTTGATAGACCGTTTGAACAATTCTTTTATGTCAGCATTAGTTTGCCAGGTATGGGCTTGGCAACCCCGGGGTCCCTGAACTGGGGACTGGCAAGCACCACCAGTCCTGTGTCACCGTTAGCTCAGGGCACATATTGCCCCGACACAGCTCCTGGGCCAGATTGGATCCAAAGTCACTTGAGCAAACATCTCTAGTCAGACTACAAGTGACATCTCCTTGTTATCTTCAACCGGATCTGGTGCGATGGCGTCTTTCCATTGCTGTGGCGGGGGAGCACCATCATTTCAGTGCTCAAACCTGGTAAAAACCCGCTTGATGTGGATAGCTATTGGCCAATCAGCCTCACCAATGTTATTTGTAAGCTGTTAGAACATATGGTAAGTCAGTAGTTGTGTTGGGTCCTGGAGTCACGTGGTCTACTGGCTCCATGCCAGGGTGGTTTCCACCAGAGTCACTTTACCATAATCTAGTTTCCCTCGACCCTGCCATCCGAACAGCCTTTTCCAGACACCAACACCTGGTTGCCGTCTCTCTTTATTTACGAAAAACTTAAGACACGACCTGGTGACATCATATCGTTGCCACAATATATGAGTAAGGTCTCCGGGACCCACTCCAGATTTTTATCCAAGATTTCCTATTGTTCCGTACTTTCCATGTCCAAGTTGGTGCCTCCCATAGTGCCCCTCCATATCCAGGAGAATGGGGTCCCGCATGGCTCTGTATTGAGTGTATATTTTTAGTGGCTGTTAATGGTCTAGTAGCACCTTCTCTGTATGTAGACGATTTCTGCATTTTGTACTGCTCCTTCAGTACTGGTGTTGCTGAGTGGCACGTACAGGAAACCATCCACAAGGCGCAGTCATGGGCTCTAGTCCACGGCTTCCAGTTTTCAGCCGCAGTCATGTGTTGTGCGCTTCTGTCACTGTCAGCATCGTACCATTCATCCAGAACTAGAACTTTACCTTAATGACAATCCACTCACGGTTGTGGAGAAATATCAGTTTTTAGGACTGGTTTCTGACACCCAATAGACATGGCTTCCTCGTCTTTGTCAGCTGCAGCGGAAGTGCTGGCAGCACTCAATGCCCTCCGCTGCCTGAGCAACACCAACTGGGGTGCAGATCGCTCTATGCTGCTGCAGCTCTACAGAGCCCTTGTTCAATCATGCCTTGACTATGGGAGTTTGGTTTATGGTTCGGCAGCGCCCTCAGCATTACGTTTACTTGACCCAGTGCACCACCGTGGCATTCGTCTGGTAATAGGAGCTTTTAGGACAAGGCCCATGTCAGGGCTTAAAATTGTGGTTTGCGTCTGATCTCTTCTGTCTGAAGTGGAGTCATTGCCTTCATCACCTATACTTGAGGTCCATTCACATATACCTTCATGGTGTACACCTAGGCCAAAGCTTCACCTGGACCTTTCACATGGTCCTAAGGACTCAGTTAACCCCGTGGCTCTCTGCTGTCACTTCCTCTCGATTCTTGACATGTACCAGGACTATGAAGTGGTTTACACTGACGGATCGATGGCTGATGGTGGTGTTGGCTTCGCATATGTTCATGGACGACATATTGAACAACACTCCTTGCAAATGGCTGCAGTGTTTTCACTGCAGAGCTGGGAGCCATTTCTCGTGCTCTTGAGCGCATCCGCTCATGCCCGGGTGAGTTTTTTCTCCTCTGTACTGACTCTTTGAGCAGCCTGAAAGCTATCGACCAGTGCTACCCCCGCCATCCTTTGGCAGCGACCATCCAGGAGTCCATCTATGCCCTGGAATGGTCCAGTTGTTCAGTGGTGTTTGTGTGGACCCCAGGTCACGTCGGAATCCCAGGAAATGAACTTGCCAACAGGCTGGCCAAACAGGCTACATGGAAACTGCTTCTGGAGATCGGCATCCCCCATAACTGACTTGCGATCATTATTGTGCCACAAGGTTCTTCAGCTTTGGGAGACAGAAGGCATAATCTGAGTACGCACAACAAACTGCCTGCCATTAAGGAGACTATGAATGTGTGAATGTCTTCCATGCAGGCCTCTCGCAAGGACTCTGTGGTTCTCTGCCGGCTCCACATTGGCCATATGTGGCTAACACATGGTTACCTCCTCTGTCGTGAGCATCCACCTTGGTGTCACTCTGGCTCACATGTGACTGTCGTCCACATCTTATTGGACTGCCCACTTTCAGCCCTTCTGCGGCGGAGTTTTAACCTTCCCAGCACCCTACCTTCGGTGTTGGGCGACAATGCCTCAACAGCAGATTTAGTTTTGTTTTATTCATGAGGGGTTTTTTTTTATCGTACCATCTAAGGTTGGGCATTTAGCCTTCTGAGGTCACCACCCTCCCTCCATTTTACCTCTGTCGCACTTTCTTTGCATTTGTTTGTCTTGGTGGTCATCTTTATCCTGCATGTGTTCATCTCGCCTTGTCTTTTTCGGTTGGACATTTTAATGTGTTGCAGAGTGGCTGACATCCTCTTTTATTATTGTCATCATCCAGCCCAGACCATATGATGGTTTTAATACCTCCTTCTACTTTTCATTGTGGTGTATGTTTCCTCATTTTTTGTTCATTCCATTTGTTTTCTTTTTAGGGGAGGTGTTGTGGGTGTTTTTGTACCTTGAGCCTGGCTTGCGTCAGGAAGAAGGGACTGATGACCCTGTAGCCAGCCACGTTGGCCGAGCACAGCCACGTTGGCCGAGCAGTTCTAGGCACTTCAGTCCGGAACCGCGTGACTGCTACCGTTGCAGGTTCGAATCCTGCCTCGGGCATGGATGTATGTTGTGTCCTTAGGTTAGTTAGGTTTAAGTAGTTCTAAGTTCTAGGGGACTGATGACCTCAGAAGTTAAGTCCCATAGTGCCCAGAGCCATTTGAACCCTGTAGTCTGGTCCCTTTTATACCCCAAACTAACCAACCAACTCCCTCCAGTGACCTACCAAGGCCTCAGTGCTTCCATGCTGTGATATGCTGCCACTGTTATCCATGCCAAAGGTGGATGTACTGGCTATTAGGTAGGTGGTCATAATTATTCTGGATGATTGGTGCAAGAAGTAATACATAACTCAAATGTTGAAAAAATTGGACATGACCTGCATTTTTACTCAAGTGTCCAAATGTGCTGATAGCCCAGATCTTGCCTGTCTGGCACTTACTAGACTCCAGCATAGAGCCATATAAGATATGATTTCCGTCTTGTTACATGCCAAACTATTCCATACATTGTCCTGCCCTCAGATGTGTCTCCAACACGGTCACTATTTCAACTTCAGTTGTTCGTAAGTTGTTATAAATGTGCACTTATGTATTTTGAAATAAAGTGCCATGATGAGGGACACTTGTACGTCAAAAGCTGGAGTGCTGTTCTTCATAGCTATCATCATTTGTTATGGTTGCACGAAGTTACTTTTGTTTAGCTGGAATCGTGTAGTAGGGATGATGCCACACTTAGCAGGTTAAGATATGCCCATAAAATGTACAACATTCTGTGGGCATTGAGTGAAAGTTATTGTGTGGCTATTGGTGTGAATATGTTCTTTACACTTTCTTTCATACAAGCTTCTAAAAGCAGTTCAGTGTAGTTCAGTATCACTATTGGCTACTATTTTCTCGACCCCCCCCTCTCTCCCCCCCCTCTCTCTCCCCCCTATCCCCCTCTCTTCCCCCCCTCTTCCCCCCCTCTTCCCCCCTCTATCTCTCTCCCCCTCTATCTCTCTCCCCCTCTATCTCTCTCCCCCTCTATCTCTCTCCCCCTCTATCTCTCTCCCCCCTCTATCTCTCTCCCCCCTCTATCTCTCTCCCCCCTCTATCTCTCTCCCCCCTCTATCTCTCTCCCCCCTCTATCTCTCTCCCCCCTCTATCTCTCTCCCCCCTCTATCTCTCTCCCCCCTCTATCTCTCTCCCCCCTCTATCTCTCTCCCCCCTCTATCTCTCTCCCCCCTCTATCTCTCTCCCCCCTCTATCTCTCTCCCCCCTCTATCTCTCTCCCCCCTCTATCTCTCTCCCCCCTCTATCTCTCTCCCCCCTCTATCTCTCTCCCCCCTCTATCTCTCTCCCCCCTCTATCTCTCTCCCCCCTCTATCTCTCTCCCCCCTCTATCTCTCTCCCCCCTCTATCTCTCTCCCCCCTCTATCTCTCTCCCCCCTCTATCTCTCTCCCCCCTCTATCTCTCTCCCCCCTCTATCTCTCTCCCCCCTCTATCTCTCTCCCCCCTCTATCTCTCTCCCCCCTCTATCTCTCTCCCCCCTCTATCTCTCTCCCCCCTCTATCTCTCTCCCCCCTCTATCTCTCTCCCCCCTCTATCTCTCTCCCCCCTCTATCTCTCTCCCCCCTCTATCTCTCTCCCCCCTCTATCTCTCTCCCCCCTCTATCTCTCTCCCCCCTCTATCTCTCTCCCCCCTCTATCTCTCTCCCCCCTCTATCTCTCTCCCCCCTCTATCTCTCTCCCCCCTCTATCTCTCTCCCCCCTCTATCTCTCTCCCCCCTCTATCTCTCTCCCCCCTCTATCTCTCTCCCCCCTCTATCTCTCTCCCCCCTCTATCTCTCTCCCCCCTCTATCTCTCTCCCCCCTCTATCTCTCTCCCCCCTCTATCTCTCTCCCCCCTCTATCTCTCTCCCCCCTCTATCTCTCTCCCCCCTCTATCTCTCTCCCCCCTCTATCTCTCTCCCCCCTCTATCTCTCTCCCCCCTCTATCTCTCTCCCCCCCCTCTATCTCTCTCCCCCCCCTCTATCTCTCTCCCCCCCCTCTATCTCTCTCCCCCCCCTCTATCTCTCTCCCCCCCCTCTATCTCTCTCCCCCCCCTCTATCTCTCTCCCCCCCCTCTATCTCTCTCCCCCCCCTCTATCTCTCTCCCCCCCCTCTATCTCTCTCCCCCCCCTCTATCTCTCTCCCCCCCTCTATCTCTCTCCCCCCCCTCTATCTCTCTCCCCCCCCTCTATCTCTCTCCCCCCCCTCTATCTCTCTCCCCCCCCTCTATCTCTCTCCCCCCCTCTATCTCTCTCCCCCCCCTCTATCTCTCTCCCCCCCTCTATCTCTCCCCCCCCCTCTCTCACCCTCTCTCCACCCTCTCTCCCCCCTCCCCCCTCTCTCCCCTCTCTCTCCCCCCCCTCTCTCTCTCCCCCCCTCTCCCTCCTTTACACACACACACACACACACACACACACACACACACACACACACACACCTCACCAATTGGTGTTGGTGCTTCAGTACATTGCTTCCATAATGGAAAATTTATTTGAAAACTGTAGAAGTTATATAACTATTTCATTGACTTCAAAGTAGAAATTGTGCTAACTTCTTAGTTTACATTTGTTCTTCAAAATCATAATATAATTGAGACTTTCCTACAGTAATTGACAAGTGTTTGAAATTGCTATCCTTAACGTAATATTAGCCAAGCGCCTGAGTACATTGTACGATCCCAACTGTGCGGATTCATACTTTTATCAGTGCTTCTCTAATCCATTAAAAATTGGAGAAGGCTCATATGGTATTGTATACAAAGTGATAAGCAAAGAGGATGGTGCGACATATGCTGTGAAGAAGTTCAAGAATAAGATAAATAGTGAGTCTCAGTGGTGAGTAATCTTCCAAACAATCATATTTACATTTCATAAAAGTGTTTAAATATCAGGTTTTGTTTATTTGTTGACACCTCCATACAGTGGCTCTTTTTGTAAGATTCCTGTTTTTATATGCGCAGTATAGCACAGGTCATAAATGTTAGTTATATGTGTGTGTTTATATCAAGTTCGTGCATTGCTATAGTACCAATCAACCTGTCAAATACTGTTTTGGTTGTGTCACTGCTTGGAACCTCTGATAAACAATGAACATACAGAAAGATGGGGAATCTTAACTGCCAGTTTGTTTACTAAACATTAAAATGCAGTTTTACACTGAATGTTGCTGTATAATATTATGGGTAAGAAAATCCACATTCATGTGAGAAAAACCTATTAATACATTGTTGAAACATGCTTTTCTTAGAACAAATAATTTGATTCACTCATTTCTTGCAGAGAACTAGTAATTTCCATGTAAACTAGAGGTGTTACAAAAATACACATTTTACATAATATTCCAAACTGCCTGTTTGTCTAAATGTGATGGGATTTCCAGATATTTGTTCAGTGATTTATGTGGGCAGAAGTTAAGGAGCTCAAAATCAAGGTGGTAGAAAATACGTGGAAGAATTATTCCTTATTTTCTCTGTAGTATGTGTATTTTGATGTTTTGCAGTCATACACTATGTTGAAGGAGACTTCTGTCAATTGCTGTATGAACAATGTTGATAATTCCAAAATTGTCATTTAATTACTTCCCTTTTATAACTGCTGCAGATGGAAGGTTGCCTCAGCACTCCAACAGAAATGAGAAGGCAAGGTTAATTTTGTGGTTTACTGTATGATGCGCAATAATAGTGTATTCTGGAGTAACTGTGCATTTGTGTAAGCCCATAAATTAGCTATCACAACAATCTTTTGTATCAGTTCATTAAACTATACTAGTTATCACTGTTAGCATTCGACCGCGATTCTTATACATATTTTAACAACGCGTTTCAAGAGACAATGCTCTCATCATCAGGTTGTAAAATCTATGTCATGAAATTAAACGGACTAAAAGACAAAATACCATCACCAATAGTTGGGAAGTCCATAGAGTAAAACAGAATTAAAAGTATATTTTACTGTGGGTCCTCGTCTTACATTGAAGTTGTTGACACAAGTCAATGGCCGTCCCATAGCTACCAAATATGCTGTCGACTGCGCCGGCTCGGGAGCTGTTGTGGACTGACGTGCCTAGGTGTTGTGGCGTGGTTACAGCCGTGTGCTTGACGGTAACGCTATGCTATTGGGCGCCTCATTTCCTTATTGCATTGGTCTGCCATCGTTAGCCTCTCGCAACTCCGTCATTGACATGCTACCAGTTTAAAGTCGCATGCCTGCCCTAAAATAATTCTAAAAACCCGCTAAAAAATCTCATTTCTTTAAAGTTATCTTGTACATTTAGGATATTGCTTTGTTTCTTTTCATGGATAGCTATCTCGAATTCCTCTAGTAAATCAAGTTTCCTCCCTTTCTTTTCTGCATGCAATATTTCTACGTTGTCTTCTATGCTATTAAGGGGATGGCCTGTTTCATGTATATGGTTCGCAACAGCTGATTTGTCATAATTTCCTAACCTGAACGCATCTTTATGTTCTTTATACCGGATCGCGAATGGCCTTCCTGTCTGCCCTATATATTTTGCATCACAAGTTCTGCACTGAATCTTATAAACTCCCGATCTTTCAAACTTATTCCTCTTCTCGCCAATATCGTGCTTAAGGCTATACCTCACTAGGTTATTAGTCTGAAAAGCTATTTTGACAGCGTATGGCTTAAAAATATTTGCTATCTTTTGTGAGACTTTTCCGTAGTATGGCATCGTGATAATTTTCACTTTCTCTCCATCAGGTTTATTCTTTTTGCACTTATTACTTTTCCGTAACAGTTTTTTAAGCAAATCTATTCTGTAACCGTTATTCATCGCTATTTTCTTAACGGTATTAATTTCAGTCTCCCTATCTTTTTCACTCATAGGTATATTGACTGCCCTATGCATGAGACTACGGAAAGCAGCTTCTTTATAAGCCTGCGGATGGCATGAATCATTCGGGATCACGGCATCAGTCGTAGTTTGTTTTCTATAAATGGACAATGCATGTTTGTTGCCCTGCTTTTTTATATTCAGGTCCAGGAACTGTAAACAATTGTCAGTTTCATACTCCACAGTAAATTTTATTTTATTATGTGCGTCGTTGAACTTTTTTACTATTTCCTCAATGTCCTCACGGGAACCATCGACAAGTAACAGAGTGTCTTCTACATAACGTTTGTAATAAACAATTTTATCCATAATGTTATCGTCAGAATTTAGAACTTTATCTTCAAGGTCATTGATAAAAATGTCTGCCGTAGTTCCTGAAATACTGGACCCCATGGCTAACCCATCGTCCTGAATATAAAATTTGTTATTAAACGAAAATGTTGGACCAAATTCTGAAAAAGACTTACGTGTATAATAATAATTATTCGGTGCGTGGTAGTATGACCATGATAGGTGAAATTAAAGATACGCCAGTCACTGACACTTCCCGTTTGGTTTTGTTGGATGTTAAGAACTTATACTCCAGTGTTCCGGTTAACGAAACTATAGAAATCATTAAGAGAAATTTCCTGAAATACGGTAAAATTTCAACGCAAGAGACAATTGAATTTATTGAACTCCTACAGCTCATTACAAGTTTTAATTATTTTACGTTTAATAACAAATTTTATATTCAGGACGATGGGTTAGCCATGGGGTCCAGTATTTCAGGAACTATGGCGGACATTTTTATCAATGACCTTGAAGATAAAGTTCTAAATTCTGACGATAACATTATGGATAAAATTGTTTATTACAAACGTCATGTAGACGACACTCTGTTACTTGTCGATGGTTCCCGTGAGGACATTGTGGAAATAGTAAAAAAGTTCAACGACGCACATAATAAAATAAAATTTACCGTGGAGTATGAAACTGACAATTGTATACAGTTCCTGGACCTGAATATAAAAAAGCAGGGCAACAAACATGCATTGTCCATTTATAGAAAACAAACTACGACTGATGCCGTGATCCCGAATGATTCATGCCATCCGCAGGCTTATAAAGAAGCTGCTTTCCGTAGTCTCATGCATAGGGCAGTCAATATACCTATGAGTGAAAAAGATAGGGAGACTGAAATTAATACCGTTAAGAGAATAGCGATGAATAACGGTTACAGAATAGATTTGCTTAAAAAACTGTTACGGAAAAGTAATAAGTGCAAAAAGAATAAACCTGATGGAGAGAAAGTGAAAATTATCACGATGCCATACTACGGAAAAGTCTCACAAAAGTTAGCAAATATTTTTAAGCCATTCGCTGTCAAAATAGCTTTTCAGACTAACAACCTAGTGAGGTATAGCCTTAAGCACGATATTGGCGAGAAGAGGAATAAGTTTGAAAGATCGGGAGTTTATAAGATTCAGTGCAGAACTTGTGATGCAAAATATATAGGGCAGACAGGAAGGCCATTCGCGATCCGGTATAAAGAACATAAAGATGCGTTCAGGTTAGGAAATTATGACAAATCAGCTGTTGCGAACCATATACATGAAACAGGCCATCCCCTTAATAGCATAGAAGACAACGTAGAAATATTGCATGCAGAAAAGAAAGGGAGGAAACATGATTTACTAGAGGAATTCGAGATAGCTATCCATGAAAAGAAACAAAGCAATATCCTAAATGTACAAGATAACTTTAAAGAAATGAGATTTTTTAGCGGGTTTTTAGAATTATTTTAGGGCAGGCATGCGACTTTAAACTGGTAGCATGTCAATGACGGAGTTGCGAGAGGCTAACGATGGCAGACCAATGCAATAAGGAAATGAGGCGCCCAATAGCATAGCGTTACCGTCAAGAACACGGCTGTAACCACGCCACAACACCTAGGCACGTCAGTCCACAACAGCTCCCGAGCCGGCGCAGTCGACAGCATATTTGGTAGCTATGGGACGGCCATTGACTTGTGTCAACAACTTCAATGTAAGACGAGGACCCACAGTAAAATATACTTTTAATTCTGTTTTACTCTATGGACTTCCCAACTATTGGTGATGGTATTTTGTCTTTTAGTCCGTTTAATTTCATGACATAGATTTTACAACCTGATGATGAGAGCGTTGTCTCTTGAAACGCGTTGTTAAAATATGTATAAGAATCGCGGTCGAATGCTAACAGTGATAACCAGTATAACGACAAGTGCTACCTCGACTCCATAATGGATTATATCAAATCGTTAGTGTCAGGCGAGACATTGAGGTTAGTGTATAAATACAAAAATTTAAGACGTAAGTCATTAAAAAGTGCCGCAAACATAAACTTTAATAAAGAATGTGGTAAGAATCATGTTATCCCGAATTATGTGAAGTTGAAACTTTGTGATTGCAAGTCATGGGCGGGACGACTAGCTGTTGAAAAAGCAAAAAAGTTTTGGATACGCGCAGAAATTAAACATCTGTATAAAAAGAAAGACTTAATTAAAAAACAAATAGTTCAAGCAGAGACTAAGGTCAGGGAAATATTACTGATGAACGTATGGGAAGAGGTTACATGTAGACTTCACAAAATACTACAGAAGGAGTTTATAAAGAAAAAAGAAAAACAAGATAAAAAACTTCGTAAATTAAATAATAACACGCACGAAGACGAAAAAGATCAACAACAAAGCCTTTCGTCTTTAGACTTTTACCCAGGGGTGGTTAACAAAACGGATATTGTATTTGATAATACAGAAGTAGAAATGTTAAATAAGGCATTAAAGTTTAATATTGAGCCGTCATTTAACAAGAAGGTCGCGAAAGAAGTAATTGCCCTCACTAAAATGACAACAGAAATTGCTAAATTAAATAATAATGAAACAGGGCATGTCGGTCATAAGCTACATAAAATAGTAAAAAATGAACTAAATAAGAGAAATAGTGTTAATCATAAGACTAGAGCAGACCGACTAACTGTCGATTCTATAAATAAAAAGCTTAATGTAGTGAAAGCTATTGCCACGAAAGCGGATAAGGGGAATACGGTCGTAATATTAAAAGAGGAGGAGTACGTTTCGAAGACCTTAGCGTTTTTTGTTGAAAATAGCATTACGGAAATTCCTAAAGACATAACAGCCAATTTCCAAATTAAACTAAAAAATGTTCTTAAACGCACGCACTTCCTGCTGACAGAAGCCGAAAAAAGATGATGTGTTATCATGAATCAAACGGCCCCCAAATTAAGATCACAGGTGAAGATACATAAAGATCTGCATCCGGTTCGTCCGATTGTTAACGGTCGAAATAGTCCAGCATATAAAATAACGAAAATGTTGGACCAAATTCTGAAAAAGACTTACGTGTATAATAATAATTATTCGGTGCGTGGTAGTATGACCATGATAGGTGAAATTAAAGATACGCCAGTCACTGACACTTCCCGTTTGGTTTCGTTGGATGTTAAGAACTTATACTCCAGTGTTCCGGTTAATGAAACTATAGAAATCATTAAGAGAAATTTCCTGAAATACGGTAAAATTTCAACGCAAGAGACAATTGAATTTATTGAACTCCTACAGCTCATTACAAGTTTTAATTATTTTACGTTTAATAACAAATTTTATATTCAGGACGATGGGTTAGCCATGGGGTCCAGTATTTCAGAAACTATGGCGGACATTTTTATCAATGACCTTGAAGATAAAGTTCTAAATTCTGACGATAACATTATGGATAAAATTGTTTATTACAAACGTTATGTAGACGACACTCTGTTACTTGTCGATGGTTCCCGTGAGGACATTGTGGAAATAGTAAAAAAGTTCAACGACGCACATAATAAAATAAAATTTACCGTGGAGTATGCTACCAAATCCGTTTGCATCAAGTTCTGGCAGTACAAGGCATTTCTTCCACCATCCTTGCGACTGGGCTGAACTGCTCTCCCATTTGTGGATGCAATGAAGCTCTTAGGGCTTACATTAGATAGGAAACTCAGTTGGTCTCCCCACGTGTGCTACCTGGCTGCACGCTGCACCTGGTCCGTCAATGTCCTTCGTGTTTTGAGTGGTACCTCTTGGGGACCTGACTGGACTGTCCTCCTCTGCCTCTATCGATCTCTTGTCCGCTCTAAGTTGGATTATGGATGCATTGTCTACTCCTCTGCATGGCTGTCTATCTTACGCCATCTAAATACAATACACCATTTCGGGATCCGTCTCGCCACTGGTGCCTTCCGTACTAGCCCAGTTGAGAGTGTCTCTGCAGAAGCCAGTGAACTACCACTGTCATACGGCGCGACATCCTGTTCAGTAGGTATGCATGTCGGCTTTCTTCCATGCCAGGCCACCCAACCTTTGACCCTTTTTTTGATGACATTCTTGACCACCAATACAAGATGTACGTTTCTTCTCTGTGGCCTCCCGGCGTCGGCTTTCGTCACCTGCTTCAGCAGCTGCAGTTCACACTTCCTGCCACTTTCCGAATGGGTGAGAGCCTTTCACCACCTTGGCTTCAGGCACAGGTTTGTGTTCATTTTGACCTCGGCTCGTTCCCGAAGGATTAGACTCCCGACCTGACCTATCGCTGCAAATTTCTTGAACTTCACTCACAACTTGCCGATAGCATTTTTTTGTACACTGATGGTTCCAAGTCCGCCGACACTGTTGGCTGTGCTTTTGTCATTGGGGATGATAAGTTTCAATACTGGCTTCTCAACCAGTGCACTGTTTTTACCGCAGAGCTTTTCGCCCTCTATCAGGCTGTTCACTACGTCCGAAGACACCAGCTCACTCGCTGTGTGATATGCTCTCACTCCCTCAGTGCCCTTCAGAGAGTGGATGACCCAGATAATTGCAATCTGAGAGACTTTTTGTGCTGATTTGTGACAGTTGGTGAAATCTGGATCCATAATTACATACCAGAGTCAATATAGCAGTTGAAACAATGGACAAAGGCTGGTGAAAGTGCACCAAAGGAGGCAAAGACCATTTTGTCAGCAGGTAAGGTGATGACAAACTGTTTTTTGGGATTCCCAAGGAATAATCTTTGTTGATTACTTGGAAAGAGGCAGAACCGTAACTGGACACTATTGGGCTTCATTGTTGGATCATTTGAAACTTCTGTTGGCTGAAAAAAAGATCAGGTTTGGCATACAATGAAGTGCTCTTTCATAAAAATAATGCACCATTCCACACATCAGTAATAACAATGGAGAAAGTGCATGAATTAGGCTTTGAATTGGTTACTCATCCACCCTCTTCACCAAACTTAGTTCCATGTGACATTTTCCTATTCAGTATGTTGAAACTTTATCTTGCTGGGAAGAAATTTTTATCAGATGAGGAAGCGATAATTGCAGTCAACAAGTATATTGCAGAGTTTGACAGAACCTATTTTACCGGTGGGATGAAAAAGCTGGAGGATTGCAGTAGGCGAGTTGTTTGTTTCATAAACTTTTTTCTATCCTTTTTAACCAGACTTACTAAGCCAGCTTCGTACTTCAGAAGTGGCCCTCACAATACAGTCGATGAAATGCAAGGACTTTCCAGAGGTTTTGTCCATTTAAAGTTTTCCTCAAGGACATGCCTGAGAAATATGCTATACTTGCTATAATTCTCAGTAGTGCAATAGAATGGTATGTAATGAACATGTAAGTGTATGCTGGAAAAGCAGTAGACCTGCCTGTGAATGAGGTCCCTTTGAGATTTTGGAGAGACTGGCGAAGCCAGTAAGGTATACAGGCTTCAACATCAAAACTGACCATTTCTAGACTTCTATGGACACTCTGTATGCAGGTTACAAATTTACCTTGGTGGGAACTGAAATCCAACAGAAAACACATACCGCAAGAACTTAAGATGACAGCAGCAGGAGAGTTGTATTCCTCCAAGTTTGCATTCGCAGATTCGACTAAGAATCCTCCATTAACTGTTGTCTTTTACCCCACAAAGGAAAAAACAAAGAAACATCTGTTAATATTGTCTACACAATATTGTGATGTAAGACTAGAAGTTGATGCACCAAAAAAGAAAATCCACGTAAACTTAAAATTCCACTAAGGGAAGAGGGGAAACCATAGACATAATGACTAAGACATACTCTGTACAAAGAGGTATGAGGATATGGCCGCTGTAAGTGTTCTGTAGCCTACTTGATATACACTACTGGCCATTAAAATTTCTACACCAAGAAGAAATGCAGATGATAAATGGGTATTCATCGGACAAATATATTGTACTAGAACTGACATGTGATTACATTTTCACGCAATTTGGGTGTAAAGATCCTGAGAAATCAGGACCCGGAACAACCACCTCTGGCCGTAATAACTGCCTTGATACGCCTAGGTATTCAGTCAAACATAGCTTGGATGGCATGTAGAGTTATAGCTGCCCATGCAGCTTCAACACAATACCACAGTTCGTCAAGTGTAGTGACTGGTGTATTGTGACGAGCCAGTTGCTCGGCCACCATTGACCAGACGTTTTCAATTGGTGAGAGATCTGGAGAATGTGCTTGCCAGCGGAGCAGTCAAACATTTTCTGTATCCAGAAAGGCCCGTACAAGACCTGCAACATGCGGTCGTGCATTATCCTGCTGAAATGTAGGGTTTTGCAGGGATCGAATAAAGGGTAGAGCCACGGGTCGTAACACATCTGAAATGTGCCGTCCACTGTTCAAAGTGCCGTCAATGCGAACAAGAGGTGACCGAGACGTGTAACCAATGGCACGCCATACCATCACGCCCGATAATACACCAGTATGGCGATGACGAATACACGCTTCTAGTGTGCGTTCACCGCGATGTCTCCAAGCATGGATGAGACCATCATGATGATGTAAACAAAACCGGGATTCATTCGAAAAAACGACTTTTTGCCATTCGTGCACCCAGGTTTGTCGTTGAGTACACCATTCCAGGCACTCCTGTCTGTGATACAGTGTCAAGAGTAACCGCAGCCATGGTCTCCGAGCTGATGGTCCATACTGCTGCAAACATCGTCGAACTGTTTGTGCAGATGGTTGTTGTCTTGCAAACATCCCCATCTGTTGACTCAGGGTTCGAGACGTGGCTGCACGATCCGTTACAGCCATGTGGATGAGATGCCTGTCATCTCGACTGCTAGTGATACGAGGCTGTTGGGATCCAGCACGGCGTTCCGTATTACCGTCCTGCACCCACCAATTCCATATTCTGCTAACAGTCATTCGATGTCGACCAACGAGAGCAGCAAGTCGCGCTACGATAAACCGCAATCACGCTAGGCTACAATCCGACTTTATTAAAGTCGGAAACATGATGGTACGATTTCTCCTCCTTACATGAGGCATCACAACAACGTTTCACCAGGCAACGCTGGTCAACTGCTGTTTGTGTATGTGAAATCTGTTGGAAACTATCCTCATATCAGCACGTTGTAGGTGTCGCCACTGGCGCAAACCTTGTGTGAATTCTCTGAAAAGCTAATCATTTGCATATCACAGCGTCTTATTCCTGTCCATTAAATTTCGCGTCTGTAGCATGTCATCTTCGTGGTGTAGCAATTTCAATGGCCAGTAGTGTAGCTAAGATGTTAAAGATGAATTTGCCTAAGTGGAATGGAGGGAAATAAAACCTCAGAAAGTTGTATCTGCACGAATTAGACCTCAAACTTTTGAAACCATTTGTAGAAGACTTAAGCTGCCTATCATTTACACTGTGGGAGACATCCTTGGAAAGAAATTAGAGATAACTGGAAGTACTCCAAATGAAGAACCAGCTCGGAAAGCAAGATGCAACATGTGTGTAGGATATAACTAACAAGAGAGCCAGAGACAACAAAGTTAACCTGTTTTAACTGTAGTCACCATCTGTGTAAGTGTCATTCAGAGTCAAATCATTCTGTGTGCAGGCAATAAATGTCATCTGTAAATGGCAGTATTATTTCTAACTGAATTGTATATTTTGAAATTTTCCAATATACCATAACCTATATTTGTGCAAGGGTTTTTATTTGTGTTTTTTAAACATTTTTGTCGAGGTCAGGAGTTTGTACAAACTTTCCTTGTCGAAATTTCGACAAGGGGTAACTTGCACATTTTTGGACGCCTTGTATGTTCCAAACATTACAGTTTTAGTTATAGTGCCTCTGAGCCCTTTTAAACTGATTTCACATTAGAAACACCATCACTTAAAATAAATAAATATTGCAAGATTTATAGTCTGTTGTAACACGGGCAAATTTTGCCCTTGGTTACAAAACGTTAGTGCTCCTGGGATTAAGGGAGATGAAAATTTAATTGTGATGGTGGCTGCAAGTTGATAATAGGAAACGGAAGGGTAGTAGGTGAATGTGGACTACAGGAAAGAAATGAAAGAGGAAACCACATGGTAGAATTGTGCACAGAGCGTAATTTAATCATCACTAACACTTGGTTTAAGAATAGTGAAAGAAGCTTGTCTACGTAGAGGAGATCTGAAGATAACAAAAGGTTTCAAATCAACTGTATAATAGTGTGACAGCTTTTGGAACCAGATTTGAAACTGTAAGACATTTCCAGGGGCAGATGTGGACTCTACAAGTTAGTGGTCATGAACTGTAGGTTAGAACTGAAGAAATTGCAAAATAGGAAATTAAGGGGATGCGACGTGAATAATTTGAAAGGAGAGGTTTTTGTGAGTTTCAGAGGGAGCATTAGTCAACTATTGACCAGAACAGGGGAAAGGAATACGGTAAAAGACTAATGGGTAGCTTGGAGAGATGAAATAGCAAATGCAGCATAGGATCAAATAGGTAAAAAGACAAGGCCTAGTAGAACTCTTTCGCTATCATGGGAGATACTGAATTTAATTAATGTAAAGAAAATTTAAAACTGCAGCAACTGAAGTACTCTAAAGGGAATAAAAATGTGTACAAAATGAGATTGACAGGAGATGCAAAATGGTTAAGGAGGAATGGCTAGATGACAAGCATAAGGATTTAGAAGCATATATCACTATGGGAAAGTTAGAGATTGCCTACAGGAAATTAAAGAAGCCCTTGGAGAAAAGAGAAGCAACTGTGTGGATACTGAGAGCTCAAATGGAAACTTAGTCCTAAACAAAGAAGGGAAAACTGAAAGGTGGAAGGATTGTGTCAAGGTCTGTGCAAGGGAGATGAACTTGATGACAGTATTATAGAAAGGGATGAGGATGTAGATGAAGGTAAGATGGGAAATATGATACTGCGAGAAGAATTTTAGAGTAGTGAAAGACTTAGCCTAAACAAGGCCCTGAGAGTAGATGACATTCCATCATAACTGTTTAAAGCATTGGGAGAGCCAGCCAGGACAAAACGCTTCCATGTGATGTGCAAGATGTATGAGGCAGGCAAAGTACCCTCAGACTTAGAGAAGAATATGATAATTCAAATTCCAAAGAAAGCAGGTGCTAATGTGTGAATATCACCAAACTATCGGTTTAATAAATCATGGTTGCAGAATTCTAACATGAATTCTTTATAGAAAAATGGATAAACTGAAGCCAACCTCAGAGAAAATAAATTTGGATTCCAGAGAAATATAGGAACACATAAGGCAATACTGACCCTAAAACTTACTTAACAAGATAGGTTAAGGAAAGTAAAACCTATGTTTATTGCTTTTGTAGACTTTGAGAAAGCATTTGACGATGTTGACTGGAATACTCTCCTCAAAATTATGAAGCTAGCAGGGGTAAAATGCAGGGAGTGAAAGGCTACCTAAGACTTGTACAGAAACCAGATGGTGATTAAGAGTCATGGGCCATGAAAGGGAAGCAGTGGTTGAAAAGGGAGGGAAACAGGTTTGTAGTGTATCCCCAATGTTATTCAATCTGTTCATTGAATGAGCAGTAAAGGAAACAAAAGAAAAATTTGGAATACGAATTAAAGTTGAAGGAGAAGAAATAAAAACTTTTGGGTTTGCTGATGACGTTATAATTCTGTCAGAGACAACAAAGGAATTGGAGGAGCAGACATTGTCTTGGAAGGAGGATATAAAATGAACATCAACAAAAACAAAACAAGGATAATGGAATATAGTCTTATTAAATCAGGTGATGCTGGGGGAATTAGATTAGGAAATGGGACACTTACAGTAGTAAAAGAGTTTTGTTACTTATGCAGCAAAATAATTGAGGATGGCTGTAGTAGAGAGGATATAAAATGTAGACTGGCAATGGCAAGAAAACTGTTTGTGAATAAGAAAAATTTCGTAACGTGGACTGGATTTAAGTATTGCAAAGTCTTCTCTGGAAATATTTTTCTGGAGTGTAGCTGTGTATGAAAGTGAAACATGGATGATAAAGAGTTTAGACAAGAAGAAAACACGCTTTGGAAATGTGGTGCTACAAGAACGCTGAGGATTAGGTGGGTAGATCACATAACTAATGAGGACGTACGGGATAGAATTGGGGAGAAAAGAAATTTGAGCAAAAAGAAGGGAGCAGTTGATAGGACACATTCTGAAATATCAACAGATAACCAGTTTAGCAATGGAGGAAAGTGGGAGGGGATAAAATCGTAGAGGGGGACTAAGAGATTACATTAAGCAGATACAAAAGGATGTAGGTTGCTGTAGTTATTCGGAGATTAAGAGGCTTGCACTGGGTGGACTAGCATGAGAGGTGCATCATAAAAATGATTCCTTAACCATTAAACTGCAAATAATATATTCTCGAACTCACAGTATGGATTTGTAAAGTGTTCAAGTACTGAAAAGGCCGTTTACACATAAACCAGGAATGTACTTCATTCTTTAGACAATAAATCACAGGTTACTTGTATAAACTGTGATCTGTCAAAGGCAATTGTTGGTAAATCACAAAATTCTTTTAAATAAATTAAAATATCATGATGTAATAGAAAATGCACTAGAATGGCTTAGATTACCACGTTTTCTAATAGGGAAAAATTGGCCCAGAGCAAGTAGGACTCGTGCTCTGAGGGTTCCATACATATGTAATTAGGTGTATAGGTAGTCTATCCATCCTGGGAATCAAGACTCTCGACAGTTTTTGCTTGTTATTAATATTGATGTTTACAGACAGACAGTCGGATACAAACGACAATTTTTGTGTTATAAATACAATTAATAATTTTAGGATTTATGCTTCTACTTGTATTTTGAATCTGTGCTTCTTGCCAAATATCATTATTCTATGTCAGTGGGAAGTACCATATAAGTTTTGGTGAGAGCGTTTGGGAGTATTAAAATATGTGACATAAATGGCTGTATCTTTTGAATACATTGACCTAGAAGCTTAACTTCTTCACACTGCTAGGGGACCATAGACCTTAGCATGTGACACAAATTTCAACTTGATACCTCTACCCATTCTTGAGAAAAAGGGGTCTAGACAGATGGACAGACAACAAAGTTATCCTATAAGGGATCCGTTTTTTCCAATTGAGGTACGGAACCCTAAAAAAAGGGTGTCAACAGGAAAGAGTGCTGTGTTAAGTGGTCAGTCATCATGCAGTTGGGAGTGGATTTCATGAGATGTTCCACTTTGTTCCACCCTGTGGCTCTTACTTTTCCTTGTTTATATGACTGACCTTTCATCAGCAACATCAGCAGGTACGTCCCCCCTGATACAGACATTGCAATACATAGCAAATAGAATATAAATTTAGAAAGAATGGTTAATAACATTTTCATGGACATTAATGAATGACTCCCACCCAGTTCTTTATTCGGGAGGACGACGGTTCAATCCCGCGTCCGGCCATCCTGATTTAGGTTTTCTGTGATTTCCCTAAATCACTCCAGGCAAATGCTGGGATGGTTCCTCTGAAAGGGCACGGCCGACTTCCTTCCCCATCCTGCCCTAATCCAATGAGACCGATGACCTCGCTGCCTGGTCTCCTTCCCCGAAACCAACCAACCAACCACCTAGTTCTTTGTTAAAAAAACTTTCAAGAGACACAATATGTAGTTCATAACTTCCAAGAGGTAGCCTTCCAGTTGCATGCCTAAAATATGACAAGCAGAATGATGTTAAAATTTTGGGATTACAACTTGATAATAAATTCCAGTGGGAGGAGCTTAACACAGAGCTGCTGAATTGCATAAACAAATATTTATTGGCAATACGAATGTTTTCAGATGTGATTGAAGTGGTAGGGGCCGAAGGAGTTGCTAGCATACTTTACTTACTTTAACTTTCATTCCATAATGTCATAGGGATCATTTTTAGGGCAACTTATCAAGTCAAGCTGAGGTTTCCATAGTCCAAAACTGTGTACTGTGAATTATTTGTTGTGTGAACTCAGACTGTTCTGCAGAAGCTTCTGTAAGGAACTGGGGGGCCGCTAACTACTGCTTCCCTATATATTTATTCTTGAATGAAATTTGCCATAAATAATCTTTCTTTCTCTTTCCCTTACCCTTTCTCTTTCTTTCTTTCAAACCAATGTGGAATCAGCACTAGAACAAGAATAATGTACATAGAAAATCACTTACTTTGATGTAAAAAGGTGACCATTATTCAGGAACACACATTTTCAGTAATTTGCCAGCACCCTTTGTATTATTGACTTTGCACACCCTTTTAGCTGCTAATAAAATTCACAGATAACAGATCTATTTGTTAACCCCAGAAAAAAAAAACTTCATCACTGATATTAAAGACACCCCTAGAACAATGAGTAAGCTTTACGAAAACATGTCAGGAGATCCAAAACCATAAAATACTTTAGAGAGTGGATCTTGGTGAAATAATAGCTCTCGAACAAAGGTAAATTGAGCTCGGTAGGACATAGTTTGTTTGCAGAAAGATGTAAGTCTTGAAACGTCTACCAATCAGTATCAAAATAAAGACACCAAAACACAATAGTCAGACTGTAGGTTCTCTGTGCAGCAGAGTACCTATCCCTAACCAAGAAGATCCCAATAAGTCATATGCATAAAGGATTTATTGGTGGTCAATTCCTCAGACTCCATTAACTACTTTCTTCATACAACCAATTAATTAATTAATTAATTATTACTAATAACATAAAATAACTTGATGCTAAAAAAAAGTCTGACTTCTTGCACATCTTAGGTGCAGTTACATGATCAAAGTAAATAAGTGTTGCAAACTGCTGCCTGTTTAATGTTGATTGGCTGTAATAGTCTAAGAATTATGTTATGCGCCTCATTGTATGAGGATCATTCCAAAAGTAATGCCTCCTATTTTTATTCATGCAAACTAGAGAAGATACATAAATCACAACAGCACAGCTAAATAGAGCAATATTTCAGCTACATAATGTCATTTTTCCACATAGTCACCACCATCTGGTATGCACTTATGCCGACGATGAACCAGAGCCTGCATGCTGCGCTTGTGAAAATCGGAACCAGCAGACGTTAACCAGTTCCTTACATCTTTGACAACAGTGTCCAAGTCTTGAAAATGTTTGCCACATAGTCAATCTTTCAGAGGCCCAAAGAGGTGGGAGTCTGAAGGTGCTAAATCTGGACTGTAGGTGGATGTGGTAAGACAGTCCAGCTGAATTTTGTGCAATGTGTTGTGTGGTCACAAAACTGGTGTGGGTCTGGCGTCGTCATGTTGCAGGTGAACGTTGTTCTTCTTCTTTGGCCTTATCCTGGAAATTTGGGCTTTCAGCTTAGTCAGTTTCATCTTGTAGCATGCTGAATTGACGGTTTCTCCAGGCTCCAGGATATCCAGAAGAACCACACCAGAAGACTGTGCACATAACTTTACCTGCAGACAGCTGTGTCTTGAATATCTTCTTTGATGGATAATTTGCATGTCGCCACTTCATGGACTGTATTTTTGGGTTCTGGCTTGAAGTGGTGATACCACGTGTCATCTCTGGTAATGATGCTATTCAGAAAATTGTCATCTTCAGCTTTATATTGGTCCAGCAGGTCCCAACAAATTCCCATTAGATGAGTTTTGTTGTTCTTATGTAAGCATTCGTGGGACCCATATCATACAGACTTTGCAATAACTGAGATGTTCCAACATTTTTTCCAAGGCATTACAGCCGACATTCAGCTTTACACACAATTCTGTCGTCATTATCTGCCAATCAGCATGGGTGAGTTGATGAAGATGCTCTTCATTGCAAGAGATGACAGCTGTGCAGGGTTGACTGGGCCATGGCTTATCATGCACACCCTTTTCACCATCTTGAAAATACTGTACCTATTGCTCAGATCTATTGCATCATCTCCGTACAGCTTTAACAAGAGTATATGGATTTCAATTGGAGCAGTTTCTTCAGCAGTGAGGAAGTCAATCACACATTGCTGTTTTGTATGTGCATCCATATCAGACTCCATTTTGGAACACTCCTCTGTTGGCGCCAACTGCTGCAGAAAAATGGCACCCTGCAAATGAAAGAGAAAGGTTCAAGCATTAGCACTAGACCAGCAACATTGTCATGCACATCCAAAGTCGCCACAAAAAAATAGGAGACATTACTCTTGGAATGACCCTTGTATGTTAATTTTCTTGTTTTGGCCCTTGTATATCCATTTTCATGTTTGTGGCGAGTTTATTATTTCGTAAATGAAACTGTCCCCCCCCCCCCCCCCCACTTCTGTGAGGACTGTTTCACTTACAATGTGTGAAAACAACATTAGCATGTCTTTTATGTAAATATTTATTATGTATTCTTGTTTTATGATCCACGTCCTTGAAGATTTCCTTAGCTTGACTCACATGTAATAGAATAGCTGTGGTATATCAAAAGTGAGTCGTTTAATGCATGGAAAGTTAGGAAAAACACATAATGCAATATTATACATACTGTGTTTAAATTTAAAGAATATTAGAAGTAAAACGTTTCAGAAACTGCCAAATAGGGTACAGCAAGTAGGCAAACTTCACCCAGTCAGCAACTAAACACCAACACAAGTTTCAGTACTGTATATTAAGTATGCTGTCAAATAGAGTATGATGATTTAAAAAATTGCTTGCAAGCTACAGTATGTCATTATTCTACTGCTTTAAAGACGTTACTTAGCTTTATTTGTAGGGTCATTTCACACAGTTTCTTAGCGTATTGTTTTATGCTTATCAGGTGCAACAGCTCAATTGGGTTTAGTTCGGTTCACTTTTGTCACTCCATCCACATAATCACTTAATTTACATTATACAATATTTCATGTGTACTGGAAACTCTTTTTCAGCTTCATCATCCTCATCCTCGACAGCTTTGCTATTCTTATTTCAAATAGCATCAATAATGTCCTTCTGATCTGTGATATACAAAATTGATTCTTTGTTGTCCACGACTACCCAACAGTTAAAGATCAGTATTGCACTATAGAACATGAGATGCAGACTGAATGTCACTGCTGTTGAAATCTATGTCACTACAATGTTCATATGTTGCATTTTCTTCAGTGGAACACTTTTCCAGCAATTCTTAATAGAGGCCCCTACAGAACAAGCAACAATCTTAAATTTGCAGATTTCAAGAGCATTTCCATTTTCTCATCTGAATTCACTATTGAAGTGAGCAATTCAGGCGATAATGTGCCTTAAATGCTTGTGTAATACCCTGATCCAGCTGCTGAATTGATGCCCTCGTGTTATTTTGCAAAAGCAAAGTTTTTATTTTTCCATCTTCTTTTTGCAGTGCATCAGCAAGTGGACGAGCTGAACAGTGATTGTTAGTAGAGCTTCTTCTCTCAGCTTAAGTGGCCATATATGCTTTCACACTGATGTAACAAACTCTTCTGGAAACTAATTGGTGAAAAGTCACATGTCATCAAAGCAGTCTTTGAATGCCTGTTAGTAAATTGTAATAATGACATGTTCACATGCTTGAAACATCTCTCACATTTACTTTTGCCTGTTCAAAGAGGTTTCAACTTATGGCTGTGCAATTTATTTGTGGCAAAAAGGAGAGTTATTTTGCCTATATTCATTTTCAAACATGTCTTATTTCCGGAACTTCTTTTTTGACAGTCCTGCTTTGAAGCAATCAATAATAAGACCATTACTTGTGTAGAGTTTCAAGAAACGGTGAAGCAGATTTACTGTCGCAAGATGTTGCTGCTGCTTCTTCTTCTTCTTCCGTCGTTGTTTGGCGAAGTCCATGGTGCCATTTTCATTCTGAAAACCATCTGTCGGAAGCTATAAAATCTTTGTTGTGATGTAAATCAAAGCTGAAATTTTTCAGCTTGTGCTGTAATAATTGGCTTGGAAAGTGGCATACCTTCTTCTCTTTATACCCTCAAAGGTATTCGTAGAGTTCATTTTCTTTTCCTAGTTTAGTCTTTTTGCTGGCTCATTCCCACATCACTTTTAGCTATGTTTACAAAACTTCTTAGTTTATTCTTTTTACTCATTCTCTGATTGTTCCTTCAGGTCCACTGCACTCTCATGATAAATTTGCTTTAGTTTCACTATTCTTCACACAGTCAAATAATTTTTAGTTTATCACACACAGAATACACTTTCCATTTCTGTGACATTGTAACAAGCACGTGGAATCTAGACAATGGGTGAATGATTTATGATCCACATGACGCTTATGCTCATTTCAGTTATTGCCAATCACTGTTGTAGTCACTTTGATGACTGCACCACAGTGTTGACCATGAGATGTGTATTCAAAGGTTCTGTCCAGCAACAATCGTGTTATGGTGATCAGACAAATCAAAGGCTGAGTTAAATTACATCCATCAGTTTTGATTATTGTTTAGAGAGCTTGGAGGTCACAGCAGTAAATTATACTGCAGAAAGGCTACATGCAGACTGTAATAAGGTTTTATCAAGTTTATAAAATATACTAAGAGTGCAAAAATCGTTCATAAATGATATCTAATTTTGGGGGACCTACCTTATATCTTGTTATATCCAAATCTGCTGTGTATCAGGCTTCTACTGTCTTTTTTTCTTTGCATGCTCAGTTGATATATATCTATTAGTTATGCCAAGTGTCAACATTTTCTACATTATTTTACGTTTCATCTTGAATCAGAAACGTGTTCATCTTTGAAACAGTCATTACATATATTGTAATCATATGACGTAGGCTTTTTTCTGCACAGAAACTTTTTGGAAGAAATGTATCTGCAATTGCGAATAAGATTAGACTTCAGTTACACAATTTATTTGTGACATGCAAAACTTTGCAGTGGACCCAGGTTTCCCACTTCACGCGAATGGTCGTCTTAACCAGCTCGGCTATCCGAGCACACCTCCCAAGCCGAACCAAACCCCCACGTTATCGTGTGTTCACATCTTGTACTCGCACAGTTGCTTTGATTCCGAAAAAGGAGATCGGGTCAGACCAGGAGGCATACTCAGGTAGCCAAAGTGGTTAAGGTGACTGCTTGGGTGAAGTGGGAGAGCTAGGTTTGAGTCCTGGTCTGGCACAAATTTTCATGTGTCACCAATAAATTGTTCAGCCAAAGTCTAATCATATTCACAATTGTGAATACATTTCTTCTGTTTCATACGGCTGTAGATCACGGCAGTGTCTGAAGGACATTGGATAGTAAAACTCAGTTTCAGATAAAGCACAGTTTAAACAGAGCTTGAAAGACATATTGGTAAGCAACTGTTCCTACTCTATAGATGAATATCTTAATAGGGACTGTCAAACCAACTTAAGTAAAAATGTCTGTTACATTTCAGTTTTGACACCGCTTGGTCACAACAATCAACATTAGGTATTCTGTGTATGATAAATTTATTAAAAGTGCATAAATATGTTTCATTCTGATGGTGTATTAATTGTGTGAATGTTCGCAGTTCCAGTTTAATGTATTCACATATTTTGACAATCCCCTTACAAATGATCAGGGAAGTGAATATTACATTCAAATAGTCTTATGTTTTTTGCGTTATACTTTCTGACATGGTTCCCACCCAAGAGAATCATCTCATTTGTGGGTCTGTGGGACAAGATCTGAATCTAATCTAATCTACACAGTAAAACACAAGAGACTGCAATACAGAAATTCTCCGTTTTCACATAATTACTTTTTGGGCATTTTGTACATTTTTCTTTCTTTCTTCATTCATCATCCACATTTCTGTTAGCAATCCCTGGTCTTTCTGCCGAAGATCCTTGGTTTTCTTCTTCTTATGTTATCTTCAGGGCCACTTTGTTTGATTTGGGTAGAGATGGCATTGGTGCTCTCTTGCACTTAAGTGGCTGTATTAGCTCGATTCATAATTAACATTGGAACAATCCTCTGCCTATATTATCAGCCTCATTATTTCTGGTAAATGTTGTTTGAGCATTTATTCCAGCACTATCCAAGTATGGAAAAATTTTTCTTGATGTGGAGTTAGTGGTGCACTTTTTCATCCGGTATATTGGTGCCTCTTTTTGTGGAATTGTTCATTGTGATAATTTCAAGCTTCTTTTTCTCCCATGTGCTGTCATCTATTTTATTGTCAAAATGTGTAGATGAAAGAAGTATCATGTTCTTGTTCTTTCTTGACACTCAAGAGAGAGCTGTCAAATCGTTTTGAAATCCAAATAAGCTACTATTTACTTCATGTTGATTAGCATTAACAAATTCAGGAGAAAGTTCAGGTTTAGTTTTAAGGAACGTTTCCAACTAAAGAAAGTTTTTTCTTCAGCAGTTCCTTACACAAACAACAACTAGTAAACCAGTTGTCTGCCAGTAACCTCGGCCATCATCAGATGAATTCCCACCTCTTGCAGTGAGTCTGAAACTTCACTGTTTTCTGACATGTCTCCTATGCCAGGGCTTACAAAACTCTGGCATCATAGTGTGTTAGAATCTTCAGACTGTACTTTGGTGGCTTGCTTGGTACATACTGGTGAAAACTACATTTTACTATGAAAGTGACTAACAATTCACCCACTGTAGTATATTCAGATGCTGTGTAGTTCTTGTGTTTTCCTGGGACAGTTCAAATAGTTCCCTAATAGGTGCAAGGGTATCTATTTTGTTTCATTCATGCCTGGTTTGAATGTCGTCACACTGTTTGCATCTGACCAGGAATAGGAACCGATACTACCTTACCGCAGTGTGAAATTGTCTCGGATCTGAAACCATTTGTGTTCTACGCATCCTGTAGGTTTGCGTGTCCAGAGCAGTAAAAACTGGATAAAATAAGTAACCCAACAAAAGCCTTAAATTCAATTACATCTGTGTCATTTTGATTCCAGACAAAATTGCTCAAAATGCTTCTTATGTACACATTAGTATATCCACATATTTTTTCATCAAAAACCAAAAGGAATCACTCTAAGATTGATTTTGCAATTCTGGCTGCACTGCTCACACCTGGTGGATGAGTTATAGTATTTTGATATTGTGTGCATACATTTCCTAGTGGAGAGTTCATCATCCATTTAGTTGATTTGTCTCTTCCCAAGTAGAAATTGCTATTTTCAGAACTTTTCATTTTCATCAATATCCATCTCTGTATCAGTTTCATGTTCCAGTTATTTCTACTCACCAGGTGGTTCTGAATCTAATTTATCATACATTACTTCTACTTCAACTACTTCAATTAATCTCTGTTTATTTTTCTTTTTCTTCATATGTACGCATACTGCAGATTGAGTTGTTGCAATACAGTGACAGAAAGCAGATGGACTCAGACTTTTATTTCACTTGGAAAACAGAATACTGTTATTAGACAACAATAGATTCACTTAATTTTGTTAGGCCAGGTATGGGGTGTCCTTAACATCCCACTGTCTGTTTTTGGCAGTTAAACAATAATGGTGACTGAAATTTAGTGTATTGTAATTTAATTATTTATGCAACTTGTTAGGTAGAAAGCTAACAGGAGTTTCAGACAATTAAGAAAATTTAAACTAATAATATGAGCTGTTTTAATTTGTGGGATATTTTCAGAACCTCGTTGCCAGCACTAGAGAGGTGAAATATTGGTATTTATTTGCACACTTCCGTGTTTAATACCACAGGGGGTTATTAAATCTAGCGAGCTTGCAAAACTTGACTTCATTTTGTGTATTGTTTTGTTGAGCAGAAAAATTATTGTACATTGCTTCTTTTGTTTGTGGGTAATTATATTATAATTTAATTTTTAATAAATAAACATGTGTAATATTTTGTTTACAGGAAGAAATATGCAAGAGAAATAAGGAACCATGAACTGATTCCATGCCATGAAAACATTGTTAAGCTGTATGTTGCTTGGCAAGAGGCAGATTATATATATATGCAGATGGAATGGTGCCAAGAAACTCTAGAACATTTTGGTGTCAGATGCTTCCCTATTCCAGGGGAAACACTTTGGAGTATTCTGTTGGATGTAACACTGGTAATTTCATATTTATGTCATTCACTCACCTGAAGCTTCACAGTTTAACTGCAGTTTGTCAAAGACCAATTTAAGATTTTGCAGATAATGAATTTTTATTTTAGTTTTTACCTTTTGAAGAATGGTAAAAAATTATGAATCAGAAAAATATTGTTTTTCAAATAATGGTGAATTATTCAGGAATAAAGGATTTGACTCATCGAAAGGCAGAAGCTCTGTGAATAAACTTCATGTTTCAAGCTTGTAGGTAAACACACACACACACACACACACACACACACACACACACACATACGTACATCTCCCCTACGTTGTGTTCAGTCTACTGCCAGCTCATTCCTGGCCCATGGTGAGTGTACTGGGATGAGGTGAGTGTGCAGGTTGGAGTGGGGTGTAGGGAGGCCTTTGTGAGGCCTTCAGCATACTGGGCAAGGGAGTTCTCATCCCTACAGATCCGTCTACCATGGGTGGCAAATCTGTGTGGGAGCGATTTTTTGTTGTGGAAGGGGTGGCAGCTGTCAAAGTGCAGGTACTGTTGGTGGGTTTGATATGGACCAAGGTGTGGATGGAGCCATCTGAGAGGGGGATATAGACATCTAGGAAAGTGGTGTCAGGTGGAGGAGGACCATGCGAAGTGGATGGGAGATGATGATGTTGAGCTTGTGGAGGAAAGATAAGGTGTCATCAATAAACCAGAACCAGACCAAGAGCTTGGGGTTTTGGGAAGCTAGAAATGTTTCCTCTAGGTGGCCCATGAAGAGGTTGGCATAGGAGGGTGCCATGCGATTGCCCATGGCTGTGCCACGATTTTGTTTGTATACCTTTCCTTCAAAGGTGAAGTAGTTACAGGTTAGGATGTAGTTGGTTAGGTGTACAAGGTATGAAGGGGTCTGTTTGGAACCTGCAGGGTTTTGGGAGACAGTGTTCAATCATGGTAAGGCCATGGCCATGTGGGATGTTGGTGCATAAGGAGGGCAACAGTGATGAGTAGGGATCCGGGAGGTAAGGGTGTGCTGATGGTGGGAAACAGGCTCAGAAAGTGGTTGGTGTCTTCAATGTGGGAGGCTGGGTTTTGGACAATTGGTTGCAGATGTTGGCCAACAAGGGCCTGGATTCTTCTTATGGGAGCACTGTACCCAGCCACAATGGGGCACCCAGGATTATTAGGTTTGTGGATTTTGGGGAGCCTGTAGAGGGTGGGTGTGCAGGCTGTTCAGGAGAGAGGTTCTGGGTGGGGCCTGAGGACTTCAGTGGGGACTGGAGGTCATGGTTGACTTCTGGGATGGGGTCACCTTGGCAGCACTTGTAGGTGGAGGTGTCGGGCAACTGGCGGAGGCCCTCTGCCAGGTTGTCACTGCGCTTCATCCCCCCAGGGGGCTTGCCACTTTTTGGCAGGTTCGTACTCGGCTACCGTGGGACCACAGCCTTTGCAGCACTTTCTCCCTTCCGTGCTGCATGTCTATACTCTTGCTATTCTTTTTCCCCTCCCTTGGGTTATTATTGGGAATGCCCTACATTCTGTCACTGATGTGCAAACAGTCTCAACTTTGATGTAACTCTTCAGGCTTTCCCGGCGATCTAATGACGTCTTGGGTTGTCGGGTGTTCTGCCGGATATCAGCGTCGTACTTGCACGATATTTCAGTCACGTAGCTCATAACCTTCATCAGGTGCGACCTGAGACTGCTCCTCGAGTGGACCTGGTCCAGTATTTATGCCTATGGCCTTCCCCCTCCACCAACGGCTGCAGGCGCTTCCTCAGTGGTCCGCGCCCATTCCCTGCGACCTGCTGGAGCGTTGCTGCTCCGTTTTCCGTCCGCTGCGGTTCTAGGTGTTCCCTCTGCGGTCCGTGCCCACCAAACCCGCTCCTGGGGGTTTCATCTACGGTCTGGGGTACCAAGCATTCACCCTGCGGTCCGCGCCCGCTCACCACGACCTGTTGGAGCGTTGCTGCTCCGTTTTTCGTCCGCTGCGGCTCTGGATGTTCCCTCTGCGGTCCACGCCCACCAGTCCCACTTCTGGGTGTTCCATCTTTGGTCTGGTGCGCCTGGCAGTCTGTCAGGGCCTCGTTTTCCATCTCCATGTCTCTGGTTCTTCTGTTTGTGTAGTGTTGCAGCTGGCCCCGTTGCTCCTTTAACAATTCCAGAGCCGGATCCCAGGCTCTGCTTAGCTGGTACCCTGTGTCACGGTTCATAAGATCGTCAGCCATTTTAATTTCTATCGATTCTCTTATAACACTGTCCCAAAATCTGGGTGTTTGTGCTAGAATCTTGGTATCCTCATACTTCATGGCATGATCTAGTTCTAGACAGTGTTCAGCAATGGCTGACTTAGTCACCTGTCTTAATCTAGTGTGCCTCTGATGTTCTTTGCACCTGATCTCCACAGTTCTTGTCTGGCCAATGTAGGCCATGCCACATTGACAAGGTATATTGTAAATCCCTGGTTTTCGTAACCCCAGGTTGTCTTTGACACTCCCCAGTAGTCCCCCGATCGTGTTGGATGGACAGAAAACACACTTGATATTGTGTTTACGGAGGATCCTACTGATTCTGGCAGAAATAGAGCCAGCATAGGGCAGATATGCCACCTTCTTTGCTTCATCTTGGTCTTCTTCAGGAACCTGTGGTATAGTGGCTGGTTGGAGTGCCCTCTCAATTTGTCTGTCCGTGTATCCATTCTTGGAGAAAACTGTTTTGAGATGTTCTATCTCTATAGGTAGATTCTCTTGGTCTGACAGGGCACGTGCTCTGTGGACCAAAGTCTTCAGAACCCCATTCTTCTGTGCAGGGTGGTGACAGCTGCTGGCCTGCAGATATAAATCAGTGTGTGTTGGTTTTCGGTACACACTGTGGCCAATTGATCCATCTGCTTTCCTCTGGACTAGTACATCCAAAAATGGCAGCTGGCCATTCTTCTCCAGTTCCATGGTGAACTTGATATTAGGGTGACATGAGTTAAGATGTTCAAGAAACTCATTGAGCCTGTCCATCCCATGTGGCCAGATCACGAAGGTGTCATCCGCATACCTAAAGAAGCATGTGGGTTTAAATGTGGCTGTCTCCAATGCCCTCTCCTCAAAACTCTCCATAAACATGTTGGCAACCACAGGGGACAGTGGGCTGCGCATAGCTACACCTTCAGTTTGCTCGAAATATTGGTTTCTGTACAGGAAATACGTGGATGTCAGTGTATGACTGAACAGGTCCAACAGAGCACCGTCAAATTTCTCTGCAATCAGTTCTAGTGAGTGCTTCAGTGGGACCCTGGTGAACAGCGATACCACATCAAAACTAACCATGATATCCGAATCTGTGATGTGCAGTTGCTTGAGGCGTTGCAGGAAATCTTCTGAGTTGCGGATGTGGTGAATACATTTCCCCACATATGGAGACCTTTCAAGTACTTGGCTGTTGTGTACGTAGGTGCCCCAATAGGACTGGTGGGCGCGGACTGCAGAGGGAACATCCAGAGCCGCAGCGGACGAAAAACGGAGCAGCAACGCTCCAACAGGTCGTGGTGAGCGGGCGCGGACCGCAGGGGGAACGCTTGGTACCCCAGACCGTAGATGAAACCCCCAGGAGCGGGTTTGGTGGGCGTGGACCGCAGAGGGAACACCTAGAACCGCAGCGGACGGAAAACGGAGCAGCAACGCTCCAGCAGGTCGCAGGAAATGGGAGCGGACCACAGAGGAAGTGCCTGCAGCCGTTGGTGGAGGGGGAAGGCCATAGGCATAAATACTGGACCAGGTCCACTCGAGGAGCAGTCTCCGGTCGCACCTGATGAAGGTTACGAGCTACGTGACCGAAATATCGTGCAAGTACAACGCTGATATCCGGCAGAACATCCGACAACCCAAGATGTCAGTCTCAACTTTGTTTTTGGCTCCCTTTGCCTTTCTTTTTTTCCCTTCTCCTCTCATTCCTCTGCTTCAGCATTTGAGGATCCTCTTCTTCTTCTTCTTCTTCTTCTTCTTCTTCTTCTTCCCTGTGCACTCCTGAAGGCTGGCACACGCGTCTGGCGCATAACAGGTGACTGGGTAACACACAATTCCCTGCCCCAGGTCAACAGGTGGGGTTCGCATGTAGCCCGCGGTACAAACCAGGCCCAGGGAGGGATGATTACCGGAGCTGTAACCTTCCCTAATTGCTGATTTGGCCCTCCATCAGGCATTCGGGAGGTGTGACCTGATGTGGGAACAATCACCTAAGATGGGTGCGCCCCTTTGTGAAGGGGAGGCCCCCACAGTTGGAAGGAGCATGCCACTGGAGACATTGGCAATCATGGGGATTTCCTCACGATGAGTCAATTGTCCTCTCCATTGACGTCTGTGGAACGTAAACGTAATGAGGCTACCGATTTGAAGACCCTTCCTGCTGCACCGCGGTTTGTTGTGGTCTCACCTACTGGCGAGTCAGACCCTCGCCACGGTCATTCTGTTCATTATCCAGAAAGGGTGATGGAATTGCTTGCCCTGTGAAAGCCTGCCTTGTTTACAAAATAGCACTTTGCTTTTGGAGACTGCTTCTGATTCTCAAACACAACTACTGCTTGCTGTCTCACTTCTCCACGACTATCCGTTCAGGTTGAGGCGCATCCCACTTTAAATTCTTCCCATGGTGTAATTTACACCAGGCTGCTTGATGGTCTAACTGAGGCCGAAATACAATCTCAGCCCTCTGATCAGGGTGTCATTGCCATCCATCGTGTAATGAAAAAGGTCAGTTTCTCCTTGGTGCCCACCTGCACTCTTTTTCTCACCTTTGATAGGGTGGTGCTGCCGTCCAAGATCAAAGCAGGCTATGAAATTATCACAGTCCGTCCATACATTCGGAATCCGATGTGCTGCTACCAGTGTCATCGTTTCAATCACACTCACACATCGTGTCGACACCCAGCCAAATGCGTAACCTGTGGCAGGGATGCAAATGAGGGCGAATGTCTGCCTCGTCCCCCCTGCTGTATCAACTGCAATGGTGGCCATGCCACTTCCTCTCGGGATTTTCCCATGTATTTGGATGAGCAGGTTGTTCAAAAGATATGGGTAAAGGAAAAAGTGCCTTACCCAGTAGCTCGCTAGTTACTGGCTAGTCACTAACCCTGTGTTCTCCTGTCTGGCACAAATAGTTCTGTTCTTGTTACCCCTCGCTCCATTAAGGACATGCCCACACAGACATGCGACCTTGGATTCAGCTCTGAGGTTGTGAAATTGCCCAGTGTCAAGGTAGCATACCTCCTTCCCACTGTGCAACAAACCATCAAACTCTCGCCTCAAGGGACGAAGCCACCCACTACACAACCAGCAGACAGGAAAGGATGGAAGGAGTACTCCCATGAAGACTTCATACGTCCCTCCCGCCAAACACTACCCAAGTCTTCCTCTAACCAGAAGGGCTCGAAGAAGTCCCCTAAAGACAAACGGTCTTCTCCTTCACCAACTCGAAGATCCTGCTCGACGATGTCACCACGTGGTCCCTTAGCCTGGCTGGCATCTGTTTTGCCGGTATGCACCACCAACAGTTTTTCAGCGTTGGACTCCACAGACCGACCGCACAAGCACGCCGATGCTTCTGTGGACCCCATGGAGCAGGATCCTCCTGCTTTTGTGCCCTGTAGTAACAACTCTACAGCGGCTGTCACTCGGCGGCCGCTGAGTTGAAACCTCTACATCTCTTCCTCATCATGACCATCCTTCACTTGAACATTCGAGGCCTTTGGTCCCACAAAGAATTTTTATGGCTGCTTTTAGCATTGCAGCATCCTCTTGTTCTCTGCCTTCAGAAAACGAAATTACGGACTCATGACTGCTTTGAGCTTTCACATTACTTACCAATTCGTTTTGACCTTCCCCCTGACATCGGCATTCCATCTCATGGGGGCATCGTGCTACTCATACGGGATGACCTTCATAGTCAACCCATCTCCCTGACTACCTATCTTCAAGCTGTTGCAGTTCGCCTTTTCCTTCCCTGCCTGACTTTTTCCATCTGTACCATTTATGTCCTTCCGTCATTTGCTGTAACCAGGGCAGACTTTCTTCAGCTTATTTGGCAGCTACCTCCCCCGTTTTTGCTACTCAGTGACTTTAATGCACATGATCCCCTTTGGGGTTCTCCCATGACCTGTCAAGAGAGGTGCCCTCTTGGCTGACCTTCTTAACCACCTTAACCTCTTCTGCCTTAACACTGGAGCACCCACTTTACTTTCCAACTCCTTTGCTCACCTATTCCCTTATGGACCTATCCTTTTGCACTCCCCAACTTGCCCATTGTCTTCACCGGTCTGTTCTTTCTGACACCTACTACTCAAGTGACAATTTCCGGTGTGCTCTCCGTCTGCTGACTCCTAACCCACCCACATGCACGCCCAAATGGCATCTTACTAAGGCTGACTGGCAGCTTTACTCCTCCCTTGTGATCTTTGAAGAACAAGATTTCCCCAGTTGTGATGACCAGGTGGACTACCTCACCAATGTTATCCTTATTGCTGCAGAATGTTCCATTCCTTGCACTTTCTCTTTGCCACATCATGTCCCAGTCTCGTGGTGCACTGAGGTATGCCACAACACAATTCGCGCATGGAGATGTGCTCAGTGCATTTTTAACCGCCACCCTATGCTGGAAAACTGAATTCATTATAAACATGTGCGTACGAAGTGTCGTTGAATTCTTTGGGATAGCAAAAGAGCTAGCTCGATTTCATTCACTAGTTCTTTCAACAGTTCTACACCTTCCTCTGTAGTGTGGGCCAACCTCCGACGGCTCTCTGGAACCAAGATCCATTCACCAATTTCCAGCCTGACAGTAGCTGATGATATCATCGTGGACCCTATTGCTATCTCCAACATCTTGGGCTACCATTTTGCAGAAGTTTCGAGCTCTTCCCACTATCACCCCACCTTCATCCATCGGAAACAGGTGGAGGAGGCTCGGGTAATACCCTTCTCTTTTCAGAATCACGAGTGCTACAATGCCGCCTTTACTATGAGTGAGGTAGATAATGCTCTCAGTTCATCTCAGTCTTCCGTCCCAGGGCCAGACACCATCCAAATTCAGATATTGTAGCACCTCTCTCTTGCGGGCAAGCATTTTCTGCTTAACATGTGCAACCACATCTGGGCTGAGGGCACATTTCCTGGATGCTGCAGTGAAGTCACTGTCATACCCGTACCTAAGCCCAGCAAGGACAAAAACCTTCCTTCTAGCTACCGCCACATCTCTCTTACCACCTGCGTGTGCAAGGTGATGGAACATATGATTCATGCCCGGCTGGTGTGGTGGCTCGAGTCTCATTCTGCAGTTGACCATCTCGTTACTTTGTCCACCCGTGTCATGAATGGTTTTCTGTTGAAATCCTAGACTGGCCGTGTTTTTGGATTTGGAGAAGACCTAGGACACCTGCTGGACAACTAGTATCCTCCGTACTCTTTACACGTAGGGCTTCCGTGGGCACCTGCCCTTTTTTCTTTGGGCATTTTTACAAGACTGAGTTTTCAAGGTACATGTGGGTACTGCCTTGTTGGACACCTTTATCCAGGGTTCTGTCCTGAGCATTGTCCTCTTTGCTATCGCCATTAATCCTATAATGGCCTGTCTCCCACCGTGCATCTCCGGCTCCCTTTTTGTCGATGATTTTGCCATCTGTTGCAGTTCTCCACGGACCTGTCACACTGAGCAGTGTCTTCAGTGCTGTCTTGATTGTCTTCACTCCTGGAGCATCGACAATGGCTTTGTCTTTTCATCTGACAAAACTGTCTGTATGAATTTGTGGCGGCGCAAATGGTTTCTCCCACCATCTCTCCATCTTGGGTCTGTTGCCATTTCATTTGTTGACACTCCGAAATTCCTGGGGCTCCTGCTTGATAGGAAACACTCTTGATCCTCCCATGTATCGCACCTGGCAGCCAGCTGCACGCTGTCACTCAATGTCCTACGTGTACTCAGTGGTAGTTCCTGGGGTGCCGATAGAACCACCCTCCTCCATTTGTACCAGTCCCTTGTCCTTTCGAAACTCGACAATGGATGCTTTTTTTTTATGCATCTGCACACCCCATCCCTTTTACGCCGTCTCAACACTATCGATCATGATGGCACCTGTTTGGTCACAGGCACCTTTTACAACAGCCCGGTTGAGGGTCCGAATGCTGAAGCTGCTGAACTACCACTGTCCTACCACCACGACTTTCTCCTCAGCAGGTATGCATGCCGTTTGTGTGCCATGTGTGGCAACCCTTTCTCTGCCTCCATCTTTGATGATTACTTTGATTATTGGTATGGGGCTCGTCCGTCTTCTGTTACCTCCTGGAGTCCACCTTTGCTACTTGGTGCGGCGGCTTAACTTCATGCTACCTGCGTCCTCCCCAGTGTGTGTGAATCCTTCACCACCTTGGCCTCGTGAAGTGGCCCATGTTAACCTTGGCCTTCACTCGCATCCTAAGGACACTACTCCAGCCTCGGTCTATTGCCTTCAGTTTCACGACCTTCGCATGGAACTTCGTGGTAGTACCTTTGTATACACTGATTGTTCTCAGACTGACCTTGGGGTTGGGTGTGCCTTCGTCATTGGCACCCGTGTCTTCCAGCATTACCCAGTATTTACAGCCGAGCTTTTCACCTTGTATCAGGCCTCAGAGTACATCTGGTGACACAGCTTTCCCAGTTGTGTCCTCTGCTCAAAGTCTCTGTGTGCCGTACACTGCTCATCCCTTAGTGCAGCGGGTCCAGGAAAACTGTCACTTGCTCATTCTTGGTGGAGCCAGTGTGTTGTTTCTGTGGGTCCCTGGTCGAGTTGGTCTTCCAGGAAACGAGGCTGCTGACGCTGCTGCCAAGGCTGCAGTCCTCATACCTCAGCCCACAAGTTCCCTCCGATGATCTCTGCGTTGCCATCTGTCAGGAGGTGGTGTCCCTTTGTCATCGCCAATTGTCCTCCCTTCACGGGAATAAGTTTAGGTTTATTAAGCCTCTCTCGGTGCCTTGGTTGACCTCCTCCCGGCAGGAGGGCCGGGAGGAGATTATTTTAACTCGGCTTTGTATTGGGCACTACCTTTTTAGCCATCATCATTTGCTCTGCTCAATGTCACTACCCTGCCACTTTGTACGCATTGTGCCCAAATTTTAACTTTCCCCCACTTCCTGCTGGAATGCCCTTTTTTAAGAATTTATATTTCAGCTTGGGTTTGCCATCTGATTTATCAGCAGTTTTATCGAATGACGCATGGGCTTTCAACCGTGTTTTACTTTTTATCTGCCGAAGCAATATGGCAAAGGCCATTTAATTTTTAGTTTTGGACCTCCATTTTTGTAAGGTTTTTTTTAAGCTGTCTCCTATTCTGTCCATTGTTTTTAGGTTTTGTAGTGCAGTCATTTCTTCTGCTGAAAGGTTTATGTTCTTAGGGAGAGACCTGGAGAAGGATGGTGAGGTCAGGTTGGAAATTAGAAATTCCTTCAAGGAGACTGGGGGGTGGTTAGGTGTGGATTTCTTGGAGTGTTGGTTGAGGGTTTTGGAGGATGTGGTAGGTTGAAAAGGTCAGCAAGGCAGGGTCTGGTTGCTATGAGGGGTTGACAAGGAGTAACTCTGTGGGTAGGATGGGAGATGGATAGTTGTGTCCCAAGGCAGGAGTAGGATGTCAGCAGGCTGGATAACTTGCGGGTTTTGTTTGAAATGTTATTCTAGTTGATGGAGTGTCAGGATTTCTATTTTGGGTGATTAGGTGTAGGTAGTGGGGATTGCATAGTAACTATTTTGTGAAGGGAGTTGAAGTGGTTCAGGGATGCCTGTGAGTGGAAGTCATTCAGGGGTGCCTGTGCCAGGGAGACATGTTTTTGTAGAACAAGGTTTGGAGCAGAAAGGGACTGGTGGAATATGAAAAGGTGAAAGTCTTTGTGGAAGGAGGGATGGGCTCCAGAAGTAAGGTGGTTTGTGGTTAGGCCATGGGGGGGGGGATTCTATGGCTTGGGCAGAATTTAAGGAACAGGATATGGGGCAGGGTTTTTGCTTTGGCTAGGGAAAATTTCTGAACTGGTGCAGATAAAAGATAAATAGATGAATGAGAGGAATGGTTCATTGTGGAGGAAGGGGGGGGGGGGGGGGGGGGCACGGGCGCGGAGATGGCACTGGGGAAAGAAGTTGGTGAATAAAGTGGCGAGTAAAGGTGTCAGTTTCTCATAGCGGGAGTTGAATAACATTGTTGGGTGTAAAGAGTGAAAGGAGTTCTGTTGAGAGCAGGGGGTAGTATTGTGACTAAGGTACATCTGATCGCACATGATAGATAGTCAGTCACACGAATTGAATTCGATTGCCCTCCTATGGCAACCTCTTCAAGGGCCACGCAGAGGAAACATTCCTAGCTGCCCAAAACCCCAAACCCCTGGTCTGGTTCAGGTTTACTGATGACATCTTTATAATCTGGACCCAATGCCAGGACACCTAATTCACAAAGAGATCTCCCATGCCATATCCTCACATACACCTGATCCTCGTGGTCCTCGCATCCATATGAGGCACCAACCAGAAAGAAACAACCCCCCACCACCCCACCCTACCCACCCATTACCAACCAGAACTGGAACGACTGAACCATGTCCTTTGTCAGGGCTTTGATTATCTATCATCACAGAAGTGCGAGGTGTGGATTTAAGCACATTCACATATAACTGTATTTTGTGTGGCAAAGTCTGAAGCATTCTGGCATTCAGAGAGGTGTTACAGTCAGGGCAATACCATCTTGTTTCCTTCCTGCTTGCTTTGCCAGTTTTGTTTGGTCCAAACCAACCTTGGATACCCTTGTTGATTGTTGCTTCTTCTCAGTTGCAGCAATTTTCTCAGGGAAGTGTCGTTCTACAAGCCTATTGCTGATGGTTGCACTAGGGGCAGTTTCTTTAGCCACAATTGAACCTTTCTGGAAGAGTCCTTTGCCAATGTGGCACAAAAAGGTGGAAAATGACAGTTTTTCTTCTCATTAGGGTTTCTAGTCTCAAGACACAGAACAAAAGCATTCATTCATTGCAGCCATTATGAGCAAGTGAGAAAATAGTTTCCACCACTTCATTTGTTTCCTCTAGAAAGGATAATAGGAGATCATCTGATCACTTCTATCAGCCCGTTTTGTTCGTATTATGATCAAGAATAGCAACAGGTTTTGACTTGATCTTGACACCATCCTTCATACAAACAGAAATTTTAGAGGTTGTCATTTTGTGTTTAGAGGAAAGGCATAAGACATCCGTAATGTCCTTCCGCTTCAAACAAAGCTGGTGGTTTCTCCTCATTGACACCAACTGATTCCTTATGAGTTTCTTCAAAACATTATTTTCTTTTGGCAGTTCCTTTCGGTTAGCCATACATGTGCATACAGATTTCGTTTTATTTTTCCATAAAAAATAAAAAAAACTACTGGCAAATTGTAAAATCTGTCCATATAAACAGTGTGACTCTGAAAGAGTGGTATTATGGAATTGTGTTTCAATCCTTTACCATTGTATACTTCAAATCCCAGAATGTAACCATTCCTTGAATCACAAACAGTAAACACTTTTATTCCATACTTGTCTGGTTTATTTTTTATGTAGACACGAAAGACCACTCGCTTACGAAATCCACGCATGCCTTCATCAGTTTTGAGGTTTTCATAGGGATAAAATGATTTCTTACATTCCCATAATAGATGATTGAGAGCTGGTCTGATTTTATGCATAGCATCATGCTTTGGTTGACCTCTGGGAATCTAGGTACAATTGTCATTCAAATGTAAATTTGGAAGTATGGCCTTGAACTTACTTCTGCTCATTATAGATCCTGGGAAAGGGGTTGAAATAATACTATTGACAGACCAGTAGCCTCCCAATTTTGGCTTCTTCACGAGGCAAATATGAATAATTACGGCAAAAACCAATACATTTTGTGAAGCTTCACTCCAACCCACGATGCCAAACACTCTGTGGCTTTAGTTTGGACCTGCTTTCAGTTTACCATTAACACTCTTTGCCTACCTCTTCATTTCTGATTTTGTGTGTTTCATCATAGAAAGAAAATAGAAAACACGTCAAGTGGAGTGGATCTTTCGTCAACTGCAGCTCTTACTCCAGTTATGTAAGAGAACTATGGCAAAGGAGACTGTAGGTCTTTGAATCTCCAACCTAAATCAGTATCTGTTGATTTCGTTTGTGAAGACTGCTACCTCCTCCGTGATGGTGCAGAAGATTGTGTTGCAGCAGAACAACATTGTCGCTTGGAAGTTGTGTGAACAGCGGCATATTTGTCATCAGATTCGTCTGTAAAAAAGAAAAGAAAGACGAGATGAAGACAAATAAAACATAACTTACTTGTAATTGCAGTGCCAGTAACTGAAGCAGCAGCCCTAGAGATGACAAGTTGTATCAGTCTGTAGCTTACCTGAATTTGAATCTTCTTCAGACTGTTCCCACTCAGATATTTCTCCCTCCAATCCAGAATCAATCAATTCTTCTTCCAGTGCCTCTAAAATTTCTTGATGACTCAATAAACGTGACTTGTTGGTAGCAGGATCACAAACAGTGATAAAACCTAACGAAACCGCGTGCAAATATAACGTCAGCACACACAGGCTCAGTCAGACACGACGGCAGTGCTAAAGTTCGTTACTGCTTCCTTCCAAGTAATGCTAGAGCCTGACAAGAGGGCAGCACCAGTCAAGGGACAGCCAGCCAGGCGTCTTTACAATGTTCTCACTTGTAATGAGTCGTTTTCGAGTGACTGGAGGCTTGCACAACGTGAAACATTGCGGCCCAAACTACACTCTGGCATGGTCCATTGAGCTCAGTCCTGTGGCCCGAGCTACACTTAGGCTTGGTCGCCAAAGTGTTAAGGCAAATGCTAGGATGGTTCCTTCAAAAGGACATGGCCACTTTCCTTCTGCATCCTTTCCTAATCTGACCTTGTGCTCTGTCTTTAATGACCACATTGTTGATAGGACGTTAAACAGTAACCTCCTCCTCCTCCTCCTCCTCCTCCCTCTAATCCTATAGTGAACCAGAGTTGAGGTGATGTAAAAATTTATCTTCTCCAGGAGGCCACACTATGAAAGTATCGCACTCGTACCCCCTAAAAAGTCATCCATAAAAAGCTTGGCCACCAGGGCAGACAGAGGACTACTCGTGGTGATGCCTTTAGTATTTTCAAAATATTTATTGTTGAACATAAAATAGGTTGGGGGAAGTGTGTGTCGAAACAGAGCAGTGACGTCCACATGAAATTTATTACCAGTTAGTGCCAGAGAATCTGTGAGGGAGACCTTTGCATAAAGAGATACTGCATAAAGCTGACTAAGTATTCCAAACTATTTAGACAGAGAGCCCTCAGTCCGTTGATAAAATCAGCCGAGTTTGTATATGATGTGAGCATTTGTCCACCAGTGGACTCAGCAAGAGAGCAATGTGTTGTCTAAATCATATGTGTGTGCACCAGTGCTGCGTATTATTGGCTGTAAAGGAAGGCCTTCTTTATGAACTTTAGGAAGGCTGTAAAGTTGTGGTGGTACACAACCATTTGGACTTATCGTCTTGATGGTCTGATGGGAAGAATTTAGGAGTGGCACACATCCTATACAACTGTAATCAATCTTTCTATGTGTAGAATCACTTAGTAGACCATGCACCTCATTAACATACAACCTAAGAAGTAACACTACTGTTAAATTACTTTTATCGGTCTTCAATACCAATATGTCAGGATGCTCTCGGAAATTTTGTAGTGCAGCCCTTTCTGCAGAGATTAAGTTACTTTGTTGAGGAGGAGTTTACCGAAGAGAATGGCTCTTCTTCTGTTCTTATTTCTTCTGCTGTATCCAAAGGAAGGAGTTGTATGGCTTCTTAGGCACAAATCACGAAACTTAGAAAGAGATGGTGCTTTATGTGTTGGTGCAAAATTGAGTCCTTTGCCTAAAATAGACATCACCACATCATTTATATTTTTCTTCATGAAGTTAGCAATGGACTGTTGAGCAGTTGTTGTCAACACAAGGCAAACAGGTTTTGACATCTGCTGAGAACTTTCATCCCAGTGGATCCAGTCAGACTTGGCCGAAGTCACTCCATCAACCCAATTCCATGATACAAGTGAGAGATGTGCTGCAACCTTCAGATGTATGTGGAACAAACTTCATAAAATGAGTCTCTGAAACAATACACTCGCTAAAATCCAGAATCTAAAATCAGTTCCTAGCAAAAGTTGTTCTTGACTGTTGTGGTTGCCTCCTTGTCAATCTAATATGAATCTATCACTGCAACTGTGAGCAGAACACGTATATGAATCCTCTAAAACCACATCACCTACCTAATTAGGATCCTGGCTAATGCACGATGGTTATTTCTTTTTAGATAGTTTTTTTGAGGCTGGAAAAGCTCATCACTCTTGCTTGATTTTCACACCTGAAATATTTTTAGAACATTCCAATTTCATGTACAAAGTGTCTCGAGAAATACAGTTAAAAGAAAGGAAAGAAAAGAAGTATGCACAATATCATTCTAGTTTTATACAAAGTCATTAAGTGGGCTTCTCCATACATTATTATCTAATGGAGTTTGTGGTATCTAAATGTACCTACCCCTTCTTTCATGTACAATCGAAACATATCATTCATATTACATGCATGTGGATGACTATGCGAGTATGTTGATAGGTAATGTGAAGATGTGGAACGGATGGGATGATGTTTGTCACTTATCATTGTGTAGAAATTGGATAGTGTGCTGTGGATTTAGAGCATTTAGGGGGGTGCAAACTATTGTACATGTTTTACAGACGCGATGTATGTAATAAGCATGTAGACTAACCTATGATAACCTCTTAACTTAGAGTGACACATACACCCTACATCCTCAGTTATTCGTTGGGTGTATCCCAATCTCTGTCTGCCTGTATATTTTTACTTTTTAGAGCTCTTTCTAGTACCATGGAGGTTATCCCCTGATGTCTTACACGTGTCCAATCATCCTGTTCCTTCTTCTTGTCAGTGTTTTCCAGATGTTTGTTTCTTTGTGCCGATTCTGTGAGAACTTCATCATTCTTTATCTTATCAATCCACCTAATTTTCAACATTCTTATATAGCACTTCAATTGTAATCTGTTCCAGTTTTCACACTCGCTGTAATTTAATACAATTACAGTGCAATGATCCATACGTACATTCTCAGAAATTTCTTCCTCAAGTCAAGTCCTATGCTTGCTACCTGTAGACTTACCTTGGCCAGGAATACCCTCTTTGCCTGTGCTAGTCTGCTTTTCCTCTGTGTTTCGTCCATCATGGTCCCCCCCCCCCCCCCCCCTTCCACCATAGCAGAATTCCTTAACTTCATGTACTTCGTGATCACCAATTCTGATAAGTTTCTCGCTATTCTTGTTTCCGCTACTTCTCATTACTTTGGTCTTTTTCTGTTTTACTATCAATCCATATTCTGTACTCATTAGGCTGTTCATTCCATTCAGCATACCCTGTAATTCTTAATTTTCATTGAGGATAGCAATGTTATCAGAAAATATTATCAATAATATCCTTTCATGATGAGTCTTAACCCCACTTTCGAACCTCCTATTATTTCTGTCATTGCTTCTTTGATGTACAGATTGAACCATAGGGGCGAAACACTGTGTCTCTGTCTTATACTCTTTTTATTTTGAACACTTTGTTTTTGGGTTTTTAATCTCATTGTGCTTAACCTATCATGATTCTGGTTGATCAAGCAAAAAAAGGACAAACATTGCAACATCTTTGGAAAAAAGTGCTTTCATTGTGTGTGTTTCTAACAAAAAGAAATTTTGTAATGGTTGGTTGTTGTATTATCAAAAAATTAATTAATTATTACAAACTAATAAACCAAAAATTATTAAATTCGGGATTTCTGTCATTTAAAATATGAGCTATTGAATTATAAAAAAAAACATACATAAATTCCAGATCGGTGGTTATTTCATAACATAGCATTAAATGTGAAGGACGCACAGGTGCACACAGTGTGGTGACTCTTTAGCAGTGTACGGAAAGATCAGACTTGCTTCCCCTCACCACAGAGAGAGTGGGGATCATGCACAGAAGTGACGGAACACTCCAACAGCTTCCAAAATTAATGTTTCACTCTGCAGTTGAGTGCGCACAGATTTGAAACTCCTGTCAGATTAGAATTAATTGGGTCTTAACAACTCCTTGGTCGACTGAGCTATCTGGGTACAATTTGCATCCCACCCTCACAGCATATCTGCAACTAGTTTGGAAGGAAAGAAAGAGGAATTGATGGAAGTAAAGCTGTGAGAGTGGCTCATGAGTCGTGTCTGGATAACGCAGTTTGTAGAGGATTTGACTGTGAGAGGCAAAGATTTTGGCTTGAAGTCCCAGTTCAGCACACAATTTCGATCTGCCATGACACATCAAAGCCAATAATCTTGGTACTTCATGTGAGAGTAAAGTCTTGAGAATTAACTTCTGGCAGGTGCTATGGTACAGGGGGTCTGAGCATATTCTGTTGCAGGATAGTGCTTGGGGAGAGTCAGAAGCCACTTGGAAGCTGATAATCCTTTCATTAGATCCAGTAGTTTGTAATATGTCTCAGGTTCACATCAGGTAGTGATGGAAGGTGCTGCTGCTGCTGCTGCTGCTGCTGCGCTTAGCATGATTTTGTATGGTAGACAGTCTCAATTGTGGCCGAGCGACGTCAGGACTGATGCAGCAGGCTGACAGCTCAGTGTGTGACACACTGAGCGACAGCCCGTCTGTGACAAGTGATGGGTTTAGACACCCAGGGAGTGAACCCAACACAGTTTGTTGGCTGGTGGCATCTGGTGATGCCAAGTGCCTAGTAGCTTGGTGGCTAAGAGGGCCTATCAGGTGGCAGCTGAACACCCTTGGCAGGCAACCTCACAGCAGAGGTCAACACTAAGACACTTGGTGACTTAATGACTTCCTACTTTGATGTATGTCTAGTCTGGCTGGACAGCCAGTATTTGTGTCCATATGGGTTTATTGTGCTGTTGCGGCTGCAGGAGTCATGGTTGCCATACGCCCAAGTATCCTTGGTCACTGTAACTGACGGGGCACTGACCAGCAGGCAGATGATAATGCCCCGTGGGTGCAACACTGTGTCAACATATAGCCATAAGTGGCCTGAGTTTTGGCATTGAGCCCATCTGGTTAGACTTGTGTTAGTACCATCTTCTCCTCTTTGTGGAATTCAACCGACCTAATTCTCACTGTTGCTGCACTTGGGGTAACTAATTAACTGTGCACAGTTCATTGTAGCTACATCTAGTTAACCTTGGCGAACAACATCTAAGAGTGTCCATGTGTGATGTTTCAACAGCTTAGATAGATACCCAGAAACATTTGAAATTTGTCCACAACTTACATGGTTCCAATCACTGGCTGTCCCTGAAAACTAGCACTGGTACTGAGAACAACGAACAGAGAGATGTCACACTAGCACCACACGAGCTTATGTTCCTTGTCGTAGTTCACTCACTGCTTCCTGCAGCACTCTCCAAGCTGTATCACTGAGGAGTCCATAACTATAATATTGGGCAGCTATGTCAGACCATTTCTTAGGAATAGGGATGTGGGAATATGGTAGGTATCTTACAACAGGACTCGTGCGAACATTACAAACCTTTGTGTCCACCCTTTTCAATTTATTACCTTCCTTAACTCTATACTTACTGAACAATGGACCACTCATCTTGTTCAACCTAGTTATTCCGTCCTTCATGTGACATTCTATACTAACAGCCTATTATGCTTTATCACTGCATCTTGAAAATAAGCACACAAGTACAGAAAGAAGAGGTTAGCATGAACTATTTGCAAAAGGAAGTCCATAATAAAGTCACTGCAGGTGCATTTCTGATCAAAATGACCAGAGAACTATTGCTTAAACTCTCATCCCCAAGGTATCTGTCCAGCGTATCATGCTTAGTGTCCTGTGATACTACTGACATATTTAACTGCAGGCACAACCTGTGCCCCTTACTACAACTCTATAATATTCCATAAATCTCTTCTCGGCATAATTCCCTGATACTCAATCTGTCTCCTTTTATGCTGCACACTGGATTTTCTGCAATCGTGCCCTCTGAACTTTGGAGTACTATAATGATAACATCATGGGTAATGACCCATCTCGCATCCATGTTACCTCTGCACCTTGTTAAACTGCTTTGTGTCAGCATCACATAATGAAAATGCAAAATTTTCAAACTGTAATACACAGGGTGTCCCAGAATGAATGGTCAGTGTTCAGGGATATGATAGGCATGATCATGTGAAGTAAAAACCTTCATATGGAAATTCTGAATGATTTGCAAGATAGAACACATTTAATATAAATTGAGTAATAAAGACAATTAGTTAACATTACAGTATGCATTTTACAAATTATCAGTTGAAAAATACATACTTTAGTGCGTTCACCTTTAAGCATTATCATAAAAGTCGCATGACGAATGTTGTGCGGATCGCAATAGACGTTCAGTTGTCCCATTGTCAACTTTGTTGTGTTCGTGCACTCTTCACAGAACATGTGTTGTTTGCATGGGCGCCTCTGCACATTCTCTAATGAGGGTAGCAACAGCATCCATGATGCAACCAAGTGGTTTATCTCGCATATTCACCTTTCATTTATACACCTCAGACTTCATACAACATGATAAATAAAAAATCTAATGGTGTAAGGTCTTGCGATCTTGGTGGCCAGTTAATTGTACTACCATGACCAATCCAGCTAATACAATAAATATGGTTCAGATGTTCCTTCACACCTCTGGTAAAAGGTGGAGAGTGAAGAGGCCCTGTCATGCTGGAGGTACATTACAGTCTGCATGGCCAAAGGAACAGCCTCAAGGTGTTCAACAAATGAATGAAAGTAATTCTGTCATGTCATTTGCTCTTCTGAAACGACTGTTCCTGTCAACATGTCATGCTGCATTAAACGTTGATTGATTTTCCAGCAACCATCGGTAACTGTTATGTGTGGTGTTGATTCTATTATGTGTAAATGTGGCTTCATCAGTGAATAGTATTAATAGTAGCAAAAATGCAGTGACAAGATTGGAGTTGTGTGGCATTATTATCAGTGAGAAGATTGTAGACACACTGCACGTGAAATGCGTAAAAGTTTTCCCCATATAATGTTCATCATGTGTGTGTTCATGGGACATTTATACACTGAAGCGCCACAGAAACTGGTATAGGCATGCGTATTCAAATACAGATATATGTAAACAGGCAGAGTACGGTGCTGTGATTGGCAATGCCTATATAAGACAACAAGTGTCTGTCACAGTTGTTAGATCGGTTACTGCTGCTGCAATGGCAGGTTAGCAAAATTTCTCGGAGTTTGAATATGGTGTTACAGTTAGAGATGAGCGATGGGACACAGCATCTCAGAGATAGCAATGAAGTGGGGTTTCTCATACGACTATTTCACAAGTGTACAAATCCCTGACATCGCTACGGCCAGAAAAAGACCCTGCAAGAATGGGACCGATGATGACTGAAGAGAATCTTTCAATATGACAGAAGTGAAACACTTCCACAAATTGCTGCATATTTCAGTGCTGGTCCATCAACAAGTGTCAGCGTGCAACCCATTCAATGGAACATCATTGATATGGACTTTCGGAGCCAAAGGCCCGTTCGTGTATCCTTGATGACTGCACGATACAAAGCTTTACGCCTCGCCTGGGCCAATCAACACCAACATTGGACTGTTGATGACTGGAAACATGTCGCATGTCGGACGAGTCTTGTTTCAAATTGTACTGAGCGGATGCACGTGTACGGGTATGAAGACAACCTCATGAATCCATGGACCCTGCATGTCAGCAGAGGACTGTTCAAACTGGTGGGGCCTCTGTAATGGTGTGGGGCACGTGCTGTTGGCGTGATACGGGAACTCTGATACGTCTAGATGTCACTCTGGCAGGTTACATATACATAAGCATCCTGTCTGATCACCTGCATCTATTCATGTCCATTGTGCATTCCGACAGACTTGGGCATTTCCAGCAGGACAGCGTGACACCCCACGCATCTAGAATTGCTACAGAGTGGCTCCAGGGACACTCTTCTGAGTTTAAACACTTCTGCTGACCACCAAACTCCCAGACATGAACATTATGGAGCACACCTGGGATGCCTCGCAACGTCTCCACCCTCTTGTAGTCTAATGGATTTGTGGGCTGCACTGCAGGATTCATGGCGTCAGTTCCCTCCAGCATTGCTTCAGACATTAGTGGAGTCCATGCCACGTTGTGTTGCACCACTTCTGTGTGCCTGGGGGGGGGGGGGGGGTGGGGGCCTGCACAATACTAGGCAGGTGTACCAGTTTCTTTGGCTCTTCAGTGTATGTTACTGTTCCTACACAGATTGTTGAGCTACACATTCAGAAGAAAAATGGGAACTTGAAAGAGTACCTGTTTCAGGTAAACACTCTATGATTAGAAATTCAACATATCTGAAAGTGCCGGCAGTATTCTCACTCACAACACACCATACACAATTGTGCATTCAAAGGGCTACTTTAATGGCAGAAAGACATCCCAAGCAAAGAGGTTGAAAGCAGTGATGTAGTTTGGACTAGAGTAACACCAAAGAGGTTGGATGGGTGAGACACACACATGTGCACCACCAACACACAAACATATGTATATTAAACATGTTGTATCTCAGAAACTATTTGGAATAGGGCATATGTCCATATGAAGTTTCTTGCTTCAAATGAGTGTTACTGTTATATTCCTGAATATTGACCATTGCTTCTGGGACACCCTGTACTGTTGCAGCATTGACATATGTTTTGCTTCATCAGCACTCTACTGCAGTTTACAACTACCTCACTATATAACAGAACAAACAAAGAGTATGATGCAGAAATGAAAAAGAAGAAAAAAAAAGCTGCACACACAATCCAATTCTGTGGTTGTCAAACCATATAACTGCTAGCATGGGCCTTTGGAGAACTATTTCATTTATAATTCACATATGCTGCGTGCGGGACACTGAATCCAGCTTAGCTGTAGCAAGTGACTGCCAAAGATACCGAGGGAGTGAACCCTGGACAAGTGGCTAGCTGGCTGTAACTGGTGTTGGCAAGTGGCTTGGTGGTTAGGAGGACCTCAGTTCAACTTAGGCTCATCAGGTGGCAGCTGAAAATCTTTGGCAGGTGGTTCTGTCAGGAGGGTGGCACAGTGGGGGCAATCTTGCAACAGAGACTGACACTAAGACAGTTGGCCAGCCCATATTTATTTGTGCTGAAATGGATTTGTAGTCATGTTACGCTTGCAGAAGTCATGTACACCAAATGCAAAAGTGTTCCTGGTTACAGTAGCCATCGGGGCACTGATTGAAAGGTGGATGGTGACACTTGGCAAGTTCCATGGTGTAATGCTGTGGCAACGTATAGCTGTAAGTGGCTCACTTTAAAGCTGCAAGCCCATCTGCCTAGGCTTGTGTTGTTACCTTGGGGTGCTGAAATTTGAAAATTGTTGAGATACAGAAATGGATGTGCGTTCTACATTTCATCAGGAACCCAAAGTGACTTGCAAATTGTTGAGTAAATTACAAAAGCGGTTCAAAATATTGCCCTCGCAATTAATTTGAGCACATACACTGTCTAGTCATATTAATGTGACCACCTGTGGAAAGCCTGAAAAACCACATTTTGCAGTGTGGACCACTAAGAGACATGCAGGAGAGAGTCAGTGAAGTTCTGGAAGGTACCAACAGGGATGTTGAGCCATGCTGACTCCAGTGCTGTGGCCATTTGCCCTAGGTTAGTCAGTTTAGGATCCATGGTGGGAACAGCCCAGTTGAGGTAGTCCCACAGATTCTCAGTTGGGTTTAAATCTTTGGAGTTTAGTGGCCAGGGGAGTGCAGTAAACCAATCCTGGTTCTCTTCGAACTATGCACTTGCACTGAGAGTTGTGTAACACATTGCCTTCCTCTGCTAGTAGCTGCCGTCGTGCCGAGGAAAAACAAACTGCATGTAGAGGTGGACATGGTCCCCAAGGATAGATGCATACTTGTGTTGATCCATTGTGTCTTCCAGAATTACGAAACAACCCACAAAAACATTCTCAGACCATTTTACCTCTCTCCTCCAGCTTGGACCCTTCCTACAGTTGTTGCAGTGTGTTTGCTTCCAGATGTTTCGCACCGATGGAGCATAAAACGTGATTCACCTTCATCGCCGATGAACAGCAGTCAGCATAGTTGCATGTACCAGGTGCCTGTTGTGGAGGCCCATACAAAGCAAGATTCGCTAAACGGTCCTTGAGGAGACATTATTGGTAGCCCCGTGGTTCATCTGGGCAGTCAGTTGCTCAACAGTTGTACATGTATTTGGCTGCACAAATCTCTGCATCTGTTTTTTGCCCCTCTCATCTATGGCCATTGGTGCACCACAGGTTCCTTGGCATCAGTTTTCATATTTGCAATTTGGCCATGCAGGGCATACTTTAACCGAGTGACGTGTGAACAGTTTACAGACTTCACCATTTCAAAAATGCTTCCACCCTTGACCCAAAATCCAATCATCGTGCACTTTTGGAAGTCAGAAACATCACTCTGCTTCTCCGTTACAACAATGAATGCACTGTTTTCCATGTCCCTCCCCCCAACATGTTTTGTATATCCTCCACTGTTGGCACTGTCACCTGCCATCTGTAGGTGGTTATTGCACTTTGATGTCGAACTTAGGTGGTGGTCACATTGCTGTTACTAGACCATGTATTAGTATACCAGATTGTCAAATAATTTCAGGTATTTACCAGTATTTCATTTCCTGCATGTATTTATTTGTAAAGGCATCCTTAGTTGATATAATGGTAGAGCATTATCAGGTTCTCTTTACTATCCCACAGATGCTGTGGTCACAGAGCCACAGAATCGGCGTACTCTACCAATAAAATTAATCTGTTGGGACAAATACCATCGACATAATGTTCTCCCTTCCCTCCCAACTGTGCCTGTCAGAGTTTAATGCAACTATTTTGTGTTACCTGACAAACCACCAATGGCACCACATTCAGTACAATAAGCAAAACATTTCTTAGAAACAGTAGATTGTTCAATCCATTAGACAACTGATAAGCCCAGTAATGTTGTCAGTGGTTATCCTAGCCTGTAACACTGTACCTGTACCTGTGTCTGTGGTGTATGATCATATGTGAACTTGGAAACATTTTAGTGACTTTGGATACCACCATTTTAAAATTTTGACACCCCATAGTATCTAAACCTTGCATTTCTGGACAAAGGTTCTCCACTTGAAAAGTGTTGAATTTGTCAACTGGTACAAGATACTAAATATGGTCATTGTTGATTTGATGCACATTGCATGTATATAGAATATTATACCACACCATTATAATAGTGAGACAGTTGCAGAAAAAATGTTTTCTCTCTTTTTAAAGTTTCTGTTCTGTGATTGCCATCAAATATTTTTCTGATCTTATGTGAGGGGGGGATCTTCTCAGTCTTACAATATGTTGTGTCCTCTAGTATGTTGTTGTACAACATCTTTCTGTAGACATTTCTTGGAAGCAAAAAGCGTCGACTGACATTTGTGCAAAGTTTTGGAATATTGCTATTTTCTGTTGCTGGAAGTCAGTGTTAAGTGCACTACCTCCATGGGTTTCATGTTAACATAAGAAACTAAGACACCTAAATTCTTCCTTTCCTACACCATTTTGCACATTTTCTCAAAAATGGCACACTTCTGTGCAAAATAATATGTTTTGAATATCTGAGTTTTGCTTTATGTAGTGTTGTATACTGTGTGCCGATTATTAATGCCAAAAAGCAATGAACACAGCATTATCATCTTATGTTCTCTTCCATTCCATGTAATGTAATTGGCTATTCAGATACAACCAGATGGTTGTGCAAACTAGCGACTAATCTGTGAATGCTCATCCACTTGTGTTTGCTTCTATTTGCTCCAATGTAAAGAGGACTTTACTAGACCCTATTCCCATTCCATAGTCCGATCTTGTCTTCATGATCCCTTAGGGAGTGATGCATATGGGGTTGTAGTATATTCCTACAGGGTTATCCCTGAAGTTTTTAGCAGAAATTCAGAAATTTGTTTTTATTTGCAATATTGCTGTTACACATTTCAAAATACTCTCAACAAGCATTTATACAATGTCTGTTCAAAAACATCCGGAACATTTGTTATTTCACACCAATGGTGTGTTGGAGCAAAATGCGGTTGGTATCCCTGCACACTCCTGTGTTTAACGTGTAACTGTCTGGAGTTTGTGTTGTATGCCTGTTAGTTATTGTTCGGTGCTGTATTGAGTAGCACACCATATGATGCAAGAGGTTTACGGTAAAGAGTGCTTAAACTGTACTCAGTGTTATGAATGTTTAACATGGTTTAAAATTGGCTGACAGAAGTTAAAAATGACCTTTGTTCAGAATGCTCTTCATCGTCTACAGATGATGATCATGTCAGAAACGTCAGTGAAATTATGTGTACCAGTCGAAGACTGACTGTCCGAGAGATTGCAGAACAACATTTTAGTTGGATTTGGTTATAAAATGTTGACACAGCCTCTTGGAATGCATCATGTTGCCGCCAAGTTCGTCCCAGAGCTCATGAGTCAAGACGAGAAAGGCCTTCGCCTCACAGACTGTGAAGAGCTTTTGGGTTGCGCAGATAAAGACATGTTCCTTAAGAGAATCATAACTGGTGATGAAATGTCGGTCTATGGTTATGATGTTGATATCAAGGTTCAATCTTCACAATGCGCCAGGAAAAGTTCTCCAAGACCAAGTCAGGTCAGATCAAATGTCAAAGCTATGCGGATAGTTTCCTTTGACTTTGAATGATTAGTTCACCCTGAATTCATGTCACAGGGACAAACTGTTAATCGCTGGTACTATCAGCATATGTTGCGACGCCTGCGAAAAAATGTGAGAAGGAAATGGCCTGAAATGTGGCAAGACAATTCGCGATAATGCACCCACACATTCATTCATCCCTGTTGGTGCATGACTATTGCACAAAAAATGAAGTCACTGTGCTGCCTCATCCCCCATACTCTCCAGGCCTAGCCACTGCAGACTTTTTTTTGTTTACAAAGTTGAAAATCCCATTGAAAGGATGAAGATTTGCAATGATAGACGAGGTAAAAGAAAATTCACAGACAACACTTTGCGCAATCCAGCAAGAGGTGTACTGAGACTTCTCCCGGAAATGGAAATGGTGCTGGGAGTGTTGTATCAATTGTGAAGGAGAGTATTTTGAAGGATACCATGCATAATAAGTAAAAGTTAAGTGTAGAAAAATTTTGTGGACAAAGTTCTCAAGTTTTTCGAACAAATGTAAATTTTTCCATCCTTTGAAACCACTTCAAAAATGGCTCAGTCTAATATTCTTTATTGACTCCTTAGAGAAGTCACTTAGGGCACTGTTGTATGAATTAATAGCCTCTTCATCGGAAGGAAAATGCTGGCCACGGATTCTTTCCTTTGTCTGTGGTATCAGGAAGAAGTCGCACCAAGCCAGGTCAGGTGAATACATTTTGTGCTGTAACACTCGCACATCTTCCTTCCCCAAGATGTCCATTGCTCTGGCATTTTCATGATGCAGAAGAAGGTGCTCACACTTTGACTTTGGATGCTGTGACCTATATGTGGCAATGACTTTTTTTCAGACACTGTCACATACCACTGACTGTGCAGCCAGTGTCCAAGGTCGTAGAGGTGAGATGACCCACCTTGGTTAAGAAAGTGGCCACCATCTTCTTTCCAGAGCTCCGAACTTTCATAGGTGGCTCCTTACCCTGAAAGCACCATACTGAAGATTGCCTCTTATCAGTATCTTAATGGTACACCCGTGTTTCATCACCTATGACAATATTGTAAATGTCTTTGGACCACCCTTTTTCAAATTTTTCAAGCATAAAGTGACACTAATCCAGTCTTAACATATTTTTGGGTTTCTATCAGGGAGTGTGGCACCCAAAGGTCACATCTTTCAGTTAGGCATAAATGATTGTGACTGATGTCTCTTCCACGGTCAGTCCAATATTTAATGCCCCTATAATGTCACATAATGTGAAATGAGGATCGTCTTTGATCATTTTCTTCAGTGTCAATGTTTTCTTGGGTCACTGCTGTTGCTGGGCAATTGGCACAGGTTTCATCTTCAAGAGACCGCAAACCCCGTGGAAATTCACAAAAGCAGTTTGCAACAGTGACCCTAGAAAGGACAGCAAAAACCAGAGAAGAATACCATTCTTCTGCAGTTAACTTCTTTTTATAGTCACAATAAATTGTGGCACAAAAATCGTGGCACGACAGATCCACCTTGCACTATGTTGGGCTCTGCATTGCCAGCGTCATCACTCACTGTTCGCATCGTGGTTTGAAATCCAATGATGGGGGCACTGGTGTGCACACACTCTAAGGTTAAAAAATAATGCTCTTTCAAACTGAAACAACCCAATTGCCATCAGACTTCCAGGTTAAGAGCAGCTAAAAGTTTTTGTCACAGCTCTCTTAGATTTCACACTTAAAGCTGGTTCTTGAAATTCTGCCAGTAGATTTCCACAGGATAATGTGTATTCACCTTAAAGATTTTGTCAGTTTATATTCTTCAGTGAAATTTCCTGGCAGATTAAAACTGTGTGCCGGACCGAGACTTGAACTCGGGACGTTTGCCTTTTGCGGCAAGTGCTCTACCGACTGAGCTACCCAAGCACGACTCACGCCTCGTCGTCACAGCTTTACTTCCGCCAGTACCTCATCTCCTACCTTCCAAACTTTACAGAAGCTCTCCTGCGAACCTTGCAGGAATAGCACTCCTGAAAGAAAGGATGTTGTGGAGACATGGCCTAGCCACAGCCTGGGGGATGTTTCCAGGTTGAGATTTTCACTCTGCAACGGAGTGTGAGCTGATATGAAATTTCTCGGTCCGGCACACAGTTTTAATCTCCCAGGAAGTTTCATATCAGCGCACACTCCACTGCAGAGTGAAAATATCATTCTCATATTCTTCAGTATCTCTGTTATGCGGGTCTAGCAAACATGTGACCATACTTACTGCCCTTCTTTGAATACATTCAGTATCTGTTGTTAGTTCTGTTTGGTTTGGGTCCCACGCACTTGAACAATATTCTGGGATGCGTCACACAGATATTTCGTAAGCATTCTCTCTTGTATACTGATTATATTTTCCTAATACCCTATCAGTGTACTGGAGTCTGCCAGTTGCTTCACCTGTGACTGAGCATATACGATAATTCATTTCATATCCTTACAAATTGGTAGACCCAATACATCTCAGCAGAAAGATCAGTATGCACCAACTAGTATAGCACTGACAAAAAAAGGATGCAGAAGCTTTTGTAACATACTGTTTTACAAGATGTGTCAAAATTCTCCTCCAAATAAACTTGGGGGAGGACGGGTTGTCTGCTGCACGATGGTGAGCGACTGACCCACTGGTTCTTGAGTCAGTGACCATGTACGTCAATATGGATTACTGTGTAACAGTTATGGTGGAAAGTGTGTGTGAGTGAGAGTGTGTGTGTGTGTGTGTGGGGGGGGGGGGCATCCAGTAGTATTTGTCAAAGATACTTCTTTTTTCAATTTTTTTCTTTTTTCCAAAATTAACATCAGCCTACAAATATTTGTGATTTCAGTTGTGACTTTGAAACCTTATCAAATTCTGACTGAATATTTGTGCTGCTTTTGTCAGACAGTACTTCATTATAGGTAACTCCATTATCTGCAACAAATCTGACATTACTATTGATGATAACAGCCAGGTCACATGAGCTGCACTTCCCTAGGAACCACATAGTTAAGTCTACATATATCAATGACTTTCCATTGAAGATAATATGCTGCATTCTCCCGACCAAGAAGTGCACCATGAAGTTGCAAATTTCACTTGTTCATCAAAATCCACTACGGGCTGAGATAGTGGTCATGTGTGTGTGAGGAGTGCTTGCTTGTGTGTGTGTGTGTGTGTGTGTGTGTGTGTGTGTGTGTGTGTGTGTGTGTTTTCTTTCCTGAAGAAGGCTTTGGCTGAAAGCAGAATGTGTAACAGCCTTCTCGTTGTGCCTGTTTGCAACTCAACATGCCATCTTTATGGTGAGTAGCAATCTGTCCTTTTCGTAATACTGTTGATATTCCAACCAGGTTTTCGAACTAAACTGAAATAAACAACTTCCAAAATTTACATGATAAAGGTGCACATATTCCATGAACATCATATTTTCATTTGAAAAGCAACAGGTAGACATTCTCTGTCAACCTGAAATAATAATAGTGATGTATTTATAGTTGCCCAAATTGAGTATTCCCAAAAAAGAGACAAATTGTCTGGTAGATTGCCTGCTTCATTATCTGCAGAAAGTATTTCTTTCTCGTATGTAAGGTACATGTAAGATTTCTTTGAAATTGGAAAAAGGCACTCTATTTATTTAAGTGCAATTCCACAAAACTGCTTCCTTTACACTACTTTTTCTGCAAAAACTGTACCAAAATGCAGCATTGTATCATATTTGTAGGCTGATGTTAATTTTGGAAAAAAGAAAAAAATTGAAAAAAGAAGTATCTTTGACAAATACTACTGGATGCCCCCCCCCCCCACACACACACACACACACTCTCACTCACACACACTTTCCACCATAACTGTTACACAGTAATCCATATTGACGTACATGGTCACTGACTCAAGAACCAGTGGGTCAGTCGCTCACCATCGTGCAGCAGACAACCCGTCCTCCCCCAAGTTTATTTGGAGGAGAATTTTGACACATCTTGTAAAACAGTATGTTACAAAAGCTTCTGCATCCTTTTTTTGTCAGTGCTATACTAGTTGGTGCATACTGATCTTTCTGCTGAGATGTATGAAACGTGTTCAAAGTATGAGAAATGTCTGAAGAGTGCCGATTTGCAAAGGAGTAATTAATTAGATAAGAAGCCCAGCAAATTTATTTGTATGAAAGCTGTTCGTGATAAACTCTTATGCAAATGATTCTGGTTCATTTGAACTGGATGGCTGAAGTTCAATCAGACCCTCCTAGTGCCTTCTCTAAAATACTTAATCTTGCAAATTGTTTCTGTTGGCTGATTTGTAACCTCTTAGGAGAATTCCTCTAAACATTATTCTTTTGTCACATAATGAACACAAGTATGACATTACACATTAGCTGTGAAAAAAGTTAGTTATGGATGGTTCACAAAATACATCTGGCATGTATGTAGACTCCTGACCCTCATTGATTCAATGTCCTAAAATCACTTATTCTCCAAAAATAAATAAGTTTAAGGTGAACATTGTAGTTGATTACTGCAAAGGGTTTTGTGTTATATTTGTGAGAATAGTATCTTTTGTCTACATTACTAATGTGCGTTCCATTACAGGGTTTGAAACACCTGCATGACAATGATTTACTGCACATAGACATCAAACTTGAAAATATAATGAGAAGTTCTACAGGATGTTGGAAAATAGGCGATTTTGGCCATCTTATTGACTTATCCCAGGTATTTATACCGTATTATAATATTTATGTACCCCAGATTCAGTAAAATTGTACAGAATTTCTTTGGAAGCACTTCTTGGGTTCCTCAACTTCGAGATACATAATGACATTTTAAATATCGTGATCATTCTATACTAAAGTGCAGAGTACAAATGCAATTCACTGTGTTCCTTCATAAACCCTGACTTGGTTTCCTCTGCCGTAGATATGTTTCACATCCCTTAATTTTTGGTGATTTTAAAGACTGTAATAGCATTTCAGCTGCTGCAGTTAATTTTCTCTCACGCGTTCCTCCTCCTTTCAAACTACATTTTCCAAGCAGGTAGAAATATTGTGATATCAAGTGACATGAACAATAGAAATCTCACCATTGTGTATATCAAGTGTTCAGCTTAATCACTTTAATATAAGCAGACTTTCTGACCATCTCAGTTTCATTTTAAAATGATTACGTGCCAGTAGCAAGGTGTACGATCATGTCTTCTTGGGGCTCATCTGCATATTACCTGATACACATGAGACTGTTTCAGACATACAACTCTGTTACTTTAGATTGAGTTCAGACCATGATTACAGTAATTATACGTAAACTTATTGCTCGACTTTTTCAGGTTCATAAAAATTATATTTTTATCTGTTATTGCCTTTATGTTGTAATTTCATGTAACAACAGGTTCCATGACATTGGAGATTTGCTCCTCAATTTGGTCCTACAGAACTTGACGTGCAAATAAAATATACATTATCACAGTGCACTTCCCATTATCTGCTTAGTCACAGTAGTTCATGAGGTGAACTTTGACCTCTCCAGAACCTTCTCCCCATGATTCCAGTAGATGCAGGATGTGGATTTTTCCTTCCAATTATGAATTCACTATAAATTACAAAATTGTTTGAGTGCCTTGCAGCCTTCTGAGTGCAATGTCACAATTAAGCATACAACTACCGGAAATTAATGTAGGCAAAGACCTCACAGCTCACCATAGAGCATTGCAGGGTAAATTTGAAAAGTTTGGCTCAGAAGATTGGCCATCTGGGAATTATGCACTGAAGACTATTACCAGGGTGTATGCGACCCGGGACAACCGGGAGATCTGGGAAAAACCTGGGAATTTTTTAGAATTTCGGGCATTTTTTATTTTTTTAGTTTTCAGTTAAATTTTCATAATTTTGATTGGTAAGAACCAATACTCTATCAAAGGATATTACTGTATCTCACTACTGAAGAATAATACTGAAGCAATAAAACATGAATGAGAGAAAAAAAGGAAAATAAAATTAAGTTGCAAAGGAAAGTCAAAGGCTTTACGAAGACTATGCAATGCTTCATAATAACAAATTGCCTCTGATGAGCATGACGTCACAACTCCAGTTGCGTTTGAGCAGTTGCGAGCGAGCTCATGCTCATGCGCTGTAGCGTCACATATGAGTAGTACCTTCTCCCGCTTCTAGCTACAGAAGTATGGCAGTTAGCTGTATTAAGCAATAGCAGCAAGCAGCCAGATGCTCTACCTGGAAAAATTTTACTGGCACGTCTAAGCTGCCAGATTCACGCATGGGCAGCAGGCCCAGATCTAGGAATGAGGGGGGGGGGGGGGGCATGCAAGCCGGAGTATGTTCCCTGGGCGGCAATTTCAGGGGGGGGGGGGCGTTGTGGGTGGGGGCGCTAAATTCATATTGCTGAGGAAAATGACCTTGTTTCACAAAATGCCTAGCATCCAGCGCACTATCTAGTATTGCTCCGGTTCGGAAATATCGTAGATCCGGGGCTGATGCACAGAGCAGTCTGAGTTGTAGCGTGGAGGCGGGTAGTCTCTACGTGACTCGTGTTTACATTTAGTGATTTTGCTGTTTCCTCTTTGTTTATTGCTCTCACGTCAAATGAAAACAAAACGGATTCCTGTGACCGGAGCTATCAAGTGAATTAAAATACATTCACGTAATTACGGAAGGCTAAACTAAGTTATTAGTTTCAGATTTTATTTTATTTCCACCTTTCCATAACCATTCAAAGGACTGATAAATTTTATAGTTCTGAGGAAAAGTATACTGTCACTTAACATGGAAAAAGTGTATTTTCATCAGGGAGAAAGTTTTTTTAACTGGGAAAAATCCGGGATTTATCCCCCCCCCCCCTCCCCTCGTCCGCATATACACACTGATTACTGAAACTCATTTATACTTTCTCAGTGATTATTTTATCTTACATTATGCTCATGAAATTTTTGTCCTTTTTCTCAAATGACCTTTTTTTGCGTACCATCATCAGTTTGTCATTGTCTCAACTCTTCATCCTTACTCCATCAGTTTTCCTGTGTCTTCATCTTGCACTTTGCTCAACATCACGACTCACATGTGCATGGTATGACCTAGTGTTGTTATGGCCTTGTATATTGGCAGCAAAATCTCAAGTTTCGAAACACATTAATTAATAATTGAATGACACTCACCTTTCATGATTGGGGCAGGAAATGGGGCAAATGATAGTGATACCCAAAGTACCCTCCATCACTTACTGTAAGGTGGCTTGCGGAGTATAGTTGTAGATAACTACCATTTGACTTTTATTTTTCTACATTGACATTTATAATGCAATTTTTAATGATACACAATTTCAAAAAATTACCATTGGGAATATGTATTTTTAGCTACCACACTATCTCCTTTATTTTCTTCACTACAATGTTGCTTTTAGAACATTTTCGTCTTCCCCCCCCCCCCCCTCAATTGTGTCTCGTTGTCATGGTCGTCATTGTCTTTAGTCTGAAGACCAGTTTGATGCATATCTCTATGCTACTCTATCATGTGCAATCTCCAGTCTCCAAATAACTACTGCAACTTTCATCCTTCTTAATCTGCTTACTGTATTCATCTCTTGGTCTCCCTCTACAATTTTTACCCCCTCAAACTTCCCTCCAGTAGTAAATTTTACTGTTATATCACTGAAATTTGGAAATATTTGAAAATTTTAAAACATACCAATAACTTGATAAAATGATTGAGGTAATTGCCAGTTTTAAATGTATGTTTGGTTTACTTTTTTACTCATATGAAATCTGTATTTACTTTTCTTTTGTTGTTTTTCATATCAGACAGAATTGATTCAGTATTATTCTATGATTGTTACTTTCTTTAAATTTTTAATTTTCTATCTCCATAACATTAACATAAGCTTGTGTGGTGGTATACAACTTGGAGTAGCATGTTTGATTTTATATTTTTTTCGTCATTAGTATTTGGCTGGCTTTTGGAGTAGAGGTACTGCCATGAAGTTTGAAATTCTCAGACTTCGTACCAGCATTCCTGGTTAAATTCCAAACCTCTGCATAGTGTCTTGTGGACCCAGAGGATGTTAACTCTTTGACTGCTATAGACATGCTTGCTGCATACCATGGTTAGCACTGGTTTTTTGTTGCCCTATAGTGTGACCTATGATGAGAGGCTAGAGTTCCGATCACTACTTGTGTACTGGTTGGTTGGTTGTTGGTTTCATGTTCCATGGATCATTTTGCACTATAAACTGTAATTGTGTGGAGTGAGTCATTTTACATTCACATTGCAAATTAATTTGGAAGTATGGCTATGTGCTGAACATTTATAAGTTTTTTAATATACAGATGTGAATTAGTAATACCTTCCCACCACCTTTTACACATTGCAGTTATAGAAATTCTTCTATGGGAAAGGAGGAGTTGTTAAAGAGAACCTTTCTCAGTTTGTTTTGAAATTTTACTATTCTGTCAGTCAGACAATTTATATCACTGGGTAAGTGATAAAAGATTTTTGTTGTGGCATTGTGCACACCCCCTTTCTGAGCTAAAGACAACCTTAATGTGGAGTAATGAATGTCATTTTTCCTTCTGGTATCATAATTATGTACATCATTGTTTCTTTAGAACTGCAGTGGATTATTTACAACAAATTTAATGAGGGATAAATACAGGGTGTGCATAAAGTCCGGGAACACTCAATTATTTATTGCACAAGAACTAAACATTGTACAGATGTCATACACGTTGCATTTTGAAGAGAAACTCTGGAAGTTGTTTTTTTTTTTCTTTTAATACAAACATTTGATACGCGGACCATGAGTAACCTGGCAGATGTCAATACGGTAATCTAATTGGCTGTCGCTTTCTGTATTCTCTCCTGGAGCTCTGCTACGTCACATGGTAGAGGCGGTACATAACACCAGATCTTTAATGTGTCCCCACAGAAAAAAGTCACATGGAGTGAGATCTGGTGATCGTGGAGGCCATTTCATGAAACAGCTGTCCCCATCTGTAGCACAGCCGATCCATTGATGTGGCAGCTCCGGGTTCAGGTACCCACGAACTTCACGAAGAAAATGGGGTGGAGCCCCATCCTGCTGAAAGATGAATGGAGAGTCCGATTGCATTTGAGGCATCAGTTATTGTGGCAACATGTCCAAGTAGGAATATCCAGTGATAGTGCTCTCGGCAAAGAAGAATGGTTCATACGGTTTTCGACGTGACAAGGTACAAAAAAACATTTACCTTTGGGAATCGCGTTCAAATTCAGTGCATTCGCGTGGATGCTTTGTACCCCAGATTCGACAATTATGCCTGTTCACTTTCTCATTAGTGTAAAAAGTGGCTTCGTCGCTAAAAATTTAGCGATCAACAATGCAATCCCCATCCTCAACCAGTTGTTGCAACTCTGAACAAAACTCAAAACGCTTCTCTTTGTCGTCGTTGAGCTCCTGCTGTAGCTCCAGTTAGAATGGTTTCATAGGCAGCTTCTGTCGCAAGAGTTTCCACACTATCATCGGAGCCATTTAGAGTTCACAGGATGCATGATGTACCGATTTCTTTGGACTCCTTATGAATGTCTCTTGTACGTGCTCCATATTCACTTCACTCACACTAGGACATCCGCTTCTCTTTGTCGGGCGCAAGCAAACCATCATAATAAATTTGTTGTGCCAGTGGTAAATGGCCTTCCTTGTTGATGGCTGCTTACTGTACTTGGTTCTAAACATCCGTTGAACAGCTGTAGCACACTCGTTTTTGTCGAACTCCAACACACAGAAAGCTCGCTCTGCACCTGAACTCGCCGTGTTTGCGACTAGTGCTGACTATTGGCCAATTACCAAACTATGCTGTGGTGGTATACATGAAAAAAAGAAATAACTTTCAGGGTTTCTCTTCAGAATGACATATGCATGATATCTATACAATGTTTGGTTCTTGTGCAATAAATAATTGAAAGTGTTCCCGGACTTTATGTACACCCTGTATACTGTGAAGCAATAGTTACAATGCCCAACTCCTTAAACAGATATCTATGAGATGATCATGGGTGAGCACCACGTATTATTCTTACAGCACATTTTTGAGCAATGAAGACTTTCTTTCTTAAAAATAAGTTACCCCAGAACATTATTCCATGTGACATTGTTTAATGAAAATATGCAAAAATTTCAACCTACTGATTTTTGATTTGTCTCTACTCAAGATATGCAATGATAATAAATGGAAATGTGGCTGAACTAAGTAGGTTTAGGACTTCCAAACTGTGCTTTTTGCAGTTTAAATGCTCAGAAATATGACTGCTTAAGAATTTTTAAATTTCCACCCTATTTATTGTTTCCTCTAGATGCACAAAACTAAATATATTGTGCCTTTTTAAAATTAAGGCTGAGACCATTTTCTTAAAACCTGTCACTGATGCTTTTAGCTTTAGCATTTCTTCTGTTTCTGTATACATGCTTGGATTAATTACAATACTAGTGTGATCTGCAAAAATAACTAGTTCTGCTTGTTGTATATTAGATGGAAGATCGTTTACATATATGAGGAACAATAGTGGACTTAAGATGGAGTCTTGGGAAACCCCATACATGATTTCTCCCCAGCCAAAATTATGTCTCCGGTGTGTATAGGTTGAATTACTGAGTAAAACTTGCTCCATTCTTTTAGTTAGATATGCATCCATTGGTTGATTGTATAGCCAATCTCATAAAATTTCAATTTATTTAGGAGAATACTGTGATTCACTCAGTTACGTGCGTTAGGTAGGTTGCAGAAAATACCAGCTGATACGTTTTTATTATTTAATGCTTGTGAAGTGCCACAACCCAGTCTTCTGTCAGAAAATTCAGTATTTAACAAAAGTAAGGGAATGTAGTACAGGAGCTCCCTACAGTGTTGCGACAACAGCCGTGGGTCAGAAGCCGCCAGTGTCATGACGTGTGGGGTCACAACATGGGGGGAGGATGACAATATCGGTGGCACCCTTTAATACAGCTATATCAGTTAAAGGGTTAATGGTCATTTATGATTGGTCTATCCATACAGTTGCGTGTAACTCAGTAGCATGCTTTGTGCTATTGAAGATTTATATGCCAGCACCATGTTTCACTCTCTCCTTTCTCCTGTCATGTACAGCTACATCCATAGTCTGCAAACTGCTCTGATGTACGTAACAGAAAGCACTTCCCTCGGTATCATACACACATGTGAACTGCAGCAAGAATGACTACTTAAACGCCTCTGTGTATTCATTTATTAGTGTAATCTTTTGTCTGCAGTCCATACAGGAGCAGTACATAGGAAAATGTAGTATATTGCTAGATTCCTCACTTAAAACTGGTTCTTGAAATTTTGGAAGTAGGCTTTTGTTGGATAGTTGCCATGTGTATTTAAGCGTCTGCCAGTTCAGGTTTTTTGGCATCTCCACAATGCTCTTTTATGTGTCAACCAAACCTCTGATGATCCATGGTGCCATTCATTGCATACATTCAGTATCTCCTATTAGATGTATTTGGTATGGTTCTAATCACTTGAGGAATATGTTAGGATGGATGTCACAACTGTTTTGTGAGCAATTCCCTCAGTAGACTGCATTTTCACAATGCCCAACCAACAAATGGAAGCCTGCCGCCTGTTTTATCTGTGACTAAGCTAATATGATTGTACCATTTCATATCCCCAAAACTTGTTACACCCAGTTATTTCTGGGAGTTGACAGATTTCAATTGACTAGCTGATACTGTAGTAACCATGAACAATACCACATGCAATATGAACAAATTGGTATTGTAGTCATCTGAACTACACAGTTTACCTTGACACACAAGATGCCAAAATTGTGAAAACAATCAAGTCTTGCATCAGGACTAGTCATAAATATAGAGTAAAATTTCTCTTTTACTGAACGTTGTCGAAAATTAGGTGTCTGCTTGTGTGATACCTGCCAATTTAATTATTTCATGGTTCATTACATGGTTTGAATAAAATCCCTTTGGTCATTAGCCCTTCAACTCGAAACAGAAAAGCCACTTTAAAACAAGTTTTGCCCATCCTTGCGGAGGTCCTCTCCAGGGTGACTAAACGCCGGTTTCTGGTGATGCTTCTCCCTAGGTACCAGAAATGTCGGAATGTGATTGAACTGTCAAAGCCGAAATGCATTTGGAGGGGTGGCAAGGAATGTTGATGGCACATGCGAGGTCTCTTGTGGGTACTTTATGTTGATGAACCTGGGTCTCATGAAACTGCTATGTGGCAAACACATGCAGACTTCTAGGCAACTTGTAGTCATACTAGTACCTATTAATGCTGTTTAGGCATTTAATTATTTCATTAGCCACTCTTTTTGTCTACTGCTGTATCTATGACTGCCGGGCAAGCAAGTGGCCTTCCTGGAAATCGATGGGTCAGCTACAGTCCAGTTGGTGTTCAGCTATTGCTAATTTTCTGTTTCCCCAGTGCCACACAATGCCCCGCTCTGACATCAGACTGCTAGTCGGTGTCGCAGTTTTGCTGATGTCAACACCATCACAATCGCACCTGCAAGATTTGACCGAAAAGTTTCAAAAATAAAATTCTCTGGCAAACCGTAAGGGGTACACCACCACAGTTTTCAGTTGGAGCAGTGGTGAGGAGTCTCAGCTAACAAATGCAACTCGGCTCTGTTGCCTCTGGATAGGGACAGAGTGAGGACGTATTTTGTGACTCTGTGTTTCGGTGACATATTTGAGATGCAGTGGTTAATAGAGCAGTGATACTCAATGCATTATATATGTAAAATTGGGCTCTGACCCGACGGATCCAATATGGGGAAACCTTCCGGGAGGAATCTGCGCGCCAGTCGAGAACTTGAGACGAGCACGAGATGTTCTGGGAGGGCCAACAAAACATGGACGACGACGAGCATTTTAGGCGTCTGTTGAAGTTGCAGATACACAAAAAGGTGAGGAAAGTGCTAGATGTTTTGAATGGGGATCAACAACTGTGTGTAAGAATGATAGCAGAGGATTGCAGTGTGCTGAAATTGAATGTTCATTACATTTCAAGAGACAGATTAGGGATGAGAAAGGAGAGTACAGAGATGGTCCAAAAAGTGCTGATAGATGAGCAGGAGGGAGTATGTGTGCAAATCATCATGCTGAAGTGTCACAAGTTGTTGGAGTGTTGCAAAACTGACCCTGATTTTTTGAGAGATTGGTGGTGAATAATGAGAAGTGGATTTTCTTGTACAGTATCCAATCAAGTAGTGGCACACACAAAACTCCCCTCACCTCACCTCACCTCAAGGAGGTTAAGGAAATGCTCATTGTCTTTTCTTACTCTAAACATGTGATTCACATAGAATTTGTGCCTAAAGGACAAGTCCTCACCCAGATGTGGAACAGGATGAAACTGGTCAGGAAAGACACTGAATGACAGTGCACCAAACCGTACTGCCCTCGTCGAGTGAGTTTCTTGCCGGGAATGGTGTGGCGACGTTACCTCGGTAACTGTACAGCCCTGACTTGGTACCACAGGAATAGTTTTTCTTTTTCAAAGCTAAAAGAAGCATTAAGAGAGACTGTGATGGATTCTCAGAGGAGGTACAAGAGGCTTTGACGCGCCACCTCGAGATGGTTAGAGATGACACCTTCTGGGAAGCCAGTGCAGACTGGGCAGAGTGGTGGCTGCAATGTGTGGTACAGAAGGAATGTACTTGGAAGATTTTTAAGATTTTCTGCATTGAAAAACAATAAATAACTTCAAAAAATATTTCTTGAAACTTTTGACACAAACCCTGTTAGTTTGTAAACACCGGCAGCATTATGAGCATCTGTGGCATTCTTTGTGGACATCAGTAGATTTCAGTAACTTTGAAATATCAGCTAGATTTTTCTCAGCACAGCACCTTAATCAGGTATCAGGTAGTCACTGACACCTTTCGTGTAAGGTAAGGGAGCGACAGTGTGTTGTTTTCCTGTTCCTGTATGTGCCTTAGCATTGCTGAACTTCATAGCTCTTGATAGGTTTTTATTGCAGTATCCATTTATTGGAGATAATGTCCCCAGTTCATTTAATTTATGTTGGAAGTTACAAGCATCACTTACCCAGTGAGCTCAAGCTGTTGGTGTACATAGCACAGTGTTCTTTTTGTATAGGATAATTTTAAGACACAGCATGCTGGTATCTGTTGGTGTGCAAGTGCTACCAACATATATTGTCTATAGACATGAAATCGGTAAACTGTTCAAAAATAGTGAGACTGTTTTAGATAATGTTGAGAGACTATGTTGCTGCTGGTGGAAATAAATCTTACATTTATCTGCTGTGTTCAGTAAAGTAAAGAAACACTGCTATTCAGTATGCACTGTACTAATACAAATTAATTATGACATTATCATGATAATGTTATGGAAAAAATCTTAAGAAATTAATGTATCCCAAATTGTCATGAATTTACAGGTCAGTAAGCACTTAAAGCATCAGAACAGTCTGTCACTATGTTCAGTCCACAGTAATAATGAGGCAGCATTACAGGACTACCACAAAAATATGCAAATGTGGCAGTACTGGTAGATATATAATAAAATCCAGTTACCCAATCATTCAGTGGCACAATTAAGTCAATACAATTAACAGAAGCAGAAAAAGCAGGCACAAACAAGTGTGCACTGCAGCAAGTTTTTCACATTTAGCTCTACAGGGTACAGAATCAAGGTAGTGACAAAACTTATGGGGGAGAAGTTATCTTAGGATTTCTTTACTGACTGTCAATCTTCCTGGTAGTGGCTCTTTCACAGAAGATTTAAAAATCTTTGTCTCCTGCAAGATTAGAACTGAAAACTAATGCCCTTTTCAACTTGAAGGGCAAATATTTTACCGCTACACTAGCATACAGCTGTGTCAAACGGCTCTCTTTTTGCCCCATTGATGGCTAAGATGGAGAATTCACAACATAAATGACGAAGTAAGCTGTAGTTTCTGTTGGAATGAGCTTTCTGTACTCAAAACCATAAATTTTCTTCCGCTTTCTCATCCCTTAAGTAAGAATGATTCAGACTATTTAATCTAACAAGGGAACCTCCCCATTGCACCCCCCTCAGATTTAGTTATAAGTTGGCACAGTGGATAGGCCTTGAAAAACTGAACACAGATCAATCGAGGAAAACAGGAAGAAGTTGTGTGGAACTATGAAAAAAATAAACAAAATATACAAACTGAGTAATCAATGCAAAGATAGGCAACATCAAGGATACTATAAACGCAGAAGCGCCGTGGTCCCGTGGTTAGCGTGAGCAGCTGTGGAACGAGAGGTCCTTGGTTCAAGTCTTCCCTCGAGTGAAAAGTTTAATTTTTTTAATTTTCAGACAATTATTATCTGTCCGTCCTTCCGTCCGATGCGAGGTAACTGCGCCGTAGTACGGGCACGCTACACCTAAACAAACATCGAAACAAAACATATGTTTTGACAGAGCACAGGGAAAACTGTGTGACTGTGAAACTGTCGCATTCATTTGTTGCAATTTATGCGACAAACTCTTGTGTTTTCATCACTTTTTTTGGGAGTGATTATCACATCCACAAGAAAACCTAAGTCGGGCAAGGTAGAAGAATCTTTTTACCCATTCGCCAAGTGTACAAGTTAGATGAGTCGACAACATATTCCTGTCATGTGACGCACATGCGTATAGAATATATCAGACGTGTTTTCTTGTGGAGGAATCGGTTGACCTATGACCTTGCGATCAAATGTTTTCGGTTACCATTGGAGAGGCACGTCCTTTCGTCTACTAATCGCACGGTGCTGCGGTGCAGTCGCAAAACACAGACACTAAACTTATTACAGTGAACAGAGACGTCAATGAATGAACAGACAGATCATAACTTTGCAAAAATAAAGAAAGTAAACTTCTTACTCGAGGGAAGACTTGAACCAAGGACCTCTCGTTCCGCAGCTGCTCACGCTAACCACGGGACCACAGCACTCCTGAACTCACATTGTCCTTGATGTTGCCTATCTTCGTATGGAGTAGTCAGTTTGTATATTTTGCTTATTTTTTTCACAGTTCCACACAACTTCTCCCTGTTTTCTCAATTGATCTGTGTTCGGTTTTTCAAGGCCTATCCACTGTGCCAACTTATAACTAAATCTGAGGGGGGTGCAATGGTGAGGTTCCCTTGTAAGTGACAAGAAGATATTAGGAATTTACCAAGTTAATTCTTACCCAAACCAGGAATCAAATTGACACTCAGAGTTGCCGAGTGTATGCTGCAGTGTTGCCAGTTCTCCATTAGAATAGCGACAAGCAAACTAAATTTGCTCAGGTCATGTGTTTCTTGATCTGGCTGACCCTGGGGAAGCCCACTCTTCAAAAACACGTCATCACTGATTGCAAACATTTACTAGGAGCGGAACTACCTAGTATAGGGCAGTGAGTTTTATTCGCATTTCTGTAACTATCATTTGGGTTTAAAATATAGTTCCGATGAGTCTTCAGATGACCAACTGCAACTTGTACATCATAAATAAATGATAAACTGTGAACTACGGGTGAAGGGCAACAGGTAGTCCATATCCCTAGATTTCTGAAAAGTACTCGACACTGTACCCCACTGCAGACTGTTAAAGGAGGTACATGCATATGGAATAGGCTCCCAGATATGTGACTGACTCGAGGACTTCTTAAGTAATAGAATCCAGTATGTCGTCCTCGACTGTGAGTGTTCATCAGAGACAGGTGTAACATCAGAAGTGCCCCTGAGAAATGTGATAGGACCATTGCTGTTTTCTATATACATAAATGATTGGGCAGACAGGGTGGGCAGCAATCTGTGGTTGTTGACTGATGATACTGCGGTGTACAGGAAGGTGTCAAAGATAAGTGACTGTAAGTTGACACAAGATGACCTAGACAAAATTTGTAGTTGGTGTGATGAATGGCAACAGGTTCTTAATGTGGAAAAATGATGTAAGTTAATGCAGATGAGTAGGAAAAACAAACCCGTAATGTTTGGACACAGCATTAGTAGTGTTCTGCTTGACACAGTCACATTGTTTAAATATCTTGGCGTAACAATGCGAAGCGATGTGAAATGAAACAAGCATGTGAGTGTTGTGTTAGGGAAGGTGAATGGTGGACTTTGTTTTATATGTATAGTTGAAGAATTTTAGAAAAGTGTGATTCATCTGCACCAAGTTGGATTAAAGGTAGACATGGAAGAAATGTAGAGGCGGGCTGCTAGATTTGTTACCGGTAGGTTGTCAGCATGCAAGTGGTATGAATGTGCTTCAGGAGCTCAGGTGGGAATCCCTGGAGGGAAGAAGACATTCATTTCAAAGAACACTACTAAGGAAGTTTATAGAATCAGTATTTGAAGCGGACTGCAGAACTATCCTAGTGCCACCAACATACACTTCACATAGGAACCACGAAGATAATGTTAGGGCTCATTCAGAGGAATATAGATAGTCTTCTTTTTCCCCTTCCTCTGTCTGTGAGTGGAACAGGAAAGGAAACAACTAGTTGTGATACAGGGCACCCTCTACATGGCAGCTTCGGGGGTATGGATGTAGATGTAGATTTGGATGTAGATGTAGAAGTAATAATTATTTCGGTGGTTCACCTCTTCCGTCACTGTCATCAGTTTTTTTTTCCCCCTAACCAACTGCAAACTAAAAACTGCAGTCAGTGAAAGTGATACGGTTTTTTAACATCACCAGATACTATAAACATTATGAATAAATACCATTCAGTTTAATATTATATACTTGAAAGCAGTTTTTATTATAAATGCTTGCATTGGGACCAGCTTTAATGCATAACACAAATGAAAAGGCAACATAACACTGCTCATGGATGTTCACATTTTGTAATAAATTACATATGCTGTGAATAACGTAGTTTCAGATCACAAAAGTGAACTGTGCAAGGGAATTTTTCACAATTACTGAAAAATAGGACTCAAACGCCGCTATGATAAACAAGTGAATGGTTGCAATTCAAGTTTGATTCCAGCTTTTGATAACATGAAAGGGGTGGCACTTGTGATGAGAACGTGAAACAAGAAACAAAGTGTGTCATCAGTTATGTGTCAAGTATGTCACTGTCATTCATTCTAAGAAACCCCCAAAGATGAAAAGTATTATCTACTCTTAATGATTATTACTGCTAGTGATTTTTTGTCAATATTATTTTGTTGTTTCACTCTAGTGACCCCTCCAGGCTATCACAATATGCATATGTGAATTATCGAGGTGTACTTGTTGTCTTATACTGAGCGAGTTCAGAGCATAGTGGCTAACAGCACAAATTCTAATTTTTGCGCTCCATGTTGAAATCCAGTCTTATGTTGTTATTTATTTCCTTTGGTTGTCATGGAAGTATGTTACAGCAATATTGTCATGACAAATGCATTGAATTATTCACAAAATAAATAAGAGTTTTAATTTAGATTTTGTCATCACAAAACCTATATAACTTTATGTAACTAACAGTAATTGATAATGAAAATATATAAATTCTAGTACTTCAAGAGAATTAGTGTATTCCACAGGGTGATACCCTGTATCTATCATTTAAAAAATAAATAAAAATCAAACCACTACCAGCAACAAGTGAAGGCACATGTTACATTCACAGTCTTTAATGTGATTACCATTACGAAAAGCAACTTCATTAACATTCTAAATATGTTGTGATCTGGCAAAAATTTCATGGTAAACCAAGCTTAGCAAAGTATTTTATTGAAAGCTGTAGCCTGCAGTTGATTACGGATCCCGGTGAATATTTTCTTAATTTCATCACTTCTACTTTGATATCTGTTTGCGGTGCAATGAGAATAGGGCACTTTTGTAATGGACAAATGTTATCCTTCACCTGTCAGTATAGGTATACATTGTAGGGTGGATAGAACGGCATACACTTTGGCAGAATTACTTTTAATAAACATGATATTTAGATTTCATCATCAACAAGGGCCATCGTATAAGGAGGAATAACCTTTGACCATCCTACAAGATTTCATCGTCAGTCAGCCCATTGTATAAGGAGGAATACCTTTTGACCACCCCATGAGTCAATAATGTTCAGAAACAACCCCATTATCATGTAAGGTCACAAAACTTTGTCTAAAAACTGATGTAGCTGTAGCATACACATTATGATACTGTCACATTGGCTGGTTTACATCTTGTTGGACTTGAGGACCTAATTTACTACTCACTTGTTGGAGACAAACAAAAATGGTTATTAACAGTTTTTGGAAAGTGTTAATCTGTACTGGGTGTGTATGAGTACATCAGCTCACAAGTACAAAACAGCTATCACAGTGGAGAGCCGAAGTGACAAGTGGGTGATTGAAGGAAAAAATAAAATGGTTATTTGTGTGTTTTCAATCTTTCTACAGGTCATCTGGTTACTACATGAACATGTGATCCTAATAAGGGTTTTGTTTTTACCGATTGAGGTACAGAACCCTAAAAATAAAGTCATTTCTGTACATTATTGACTCGTGAGATATGCAAAGCTTATCTCTCCTTATACGACACTTTGGTTGCCGATGAAATCAGAATGTCGAAGTTTTCATTAAAAGTGATTTTTCCAAAGTGTACGCCAATCTGTTAACCTTAAGACATACAGGGTGTTACAAAAAGGTACGGCCAAACTTTCAGGAAACATTCCTCACACACAAATAAAGAAAAGATGTTATGTGGACATGTGTCCGGAAACGCTTAATTTCCATGTTAGGGCTCATTTTAGTTTCGTCCACTTACGCTCAGTGGAGCACGTTATCATGATTTCATACGGGATACTCTACCTGTGCTGCTAGAACATGTGCCTTTACAAGTAAGACACAACATGTGGTTCATGCGCGATGGAGCTCCTGTTCATTTCAGTCGAAGTGTTCCTACGCTTCTCAACAACAGATTCGGTGACCGATGGATTGGTAGAGGCGGACCAATTCCGTGACCTCCACGCTCTCCTGACCTCAACCCTCTTAACTTTCATTTATGGGGGCATTTGAAAGCTCTTGTCTATGCAACCCCAGTACCAAATGTAGAGACTCTTCGTGCTCGTATTGTGGACGGCTGTGATACAATACGCCATTCTCCAGGGCTGCATTAGCGCATCAGGGATTCCATGCGACGGAGGGTGGATGCATGTATCCTTGCTAACGGAGGACATTTTGAACATTTCCTGTAACAAAGTGTTTGAAGTCACGCTGGTACGTTCTGTTGCTGTGTGTTTCCATTCCATGATTAACATGATTTGAAGAGAAGTAATAAAATGAGCTCTGACATGGAAACATATTTTCTTTCTTTGTGTGTGAGGAATGTTTCCTGAAAGTTTGGTCGTACCTTTTTGTAACACCCTGTATATTGATACTGGCAGGTGAAGAATTAAATTCGCCCATTACAAAAGTGCCTGTTCTCATTACACAGCAAACAGAAATCAAAAGTAGTAGCAATGAAATTGATAAAATATATGCCTGGATCCATAATTAATCGCAGGCTCTGGCTTTTGAGAAAATGCTTGGTTTGCCTTGAAATTATTGCTGGTTTGTATTTAGAATGTTAATGAGTTGCTTTTTCTAATCATAATCACATTAAAGGATGTGATGGTGGCATATGTACCTTCACACATTGCTGGTGGTGCTTTGATTATTTATGCTCTGAATGTTTTTATGACAGATATCACCCTGCAGAAAACACTGGTTATCTTGAAGTGTTAAAATAAAAATCTAAGCAAAAGTAGATGCACTGGAGTTTGTTTCCATTTTCAATTACTGTTAGTTACATCAGGTTATGTAAGGGTTGTGATAATAAAATCTAATTCAAAATCCTTTTTTATTTTGTAAATAATTCAACTGAATTTCTTGATGTCACAAAAATATTGATGTAACATAGTTCTGTCACAACCACAGGAAATAAATAAATAACAACATAAGACAGGATTTGAAAATGGAGTGCAAAAATTAGAATGTGTGCAGTTAGCCACTATGCTACAAACTCACTCTGTATAGCACTGTGTGTGGTAACTGACACAGTATTATCAAATCTTTGACTTTCATTTTCTCGGAACCTGTTGAGTGTTGGCAACTAAGACATAAAAATGTTTGTTTGTTTTTGCCCTTCTTTCACAAGTGGATTTTCAACTATGTCAGAGAGTTATCTATTGCGGCTTCTCCTTGTAAGAAATAGTTTTAGGAAATTGAACATAGAACATGGAGTTCTGGCACTACTTCCGCACCAGAAACATAACTTGGCCGATCTGTATGGGCCCCAAATGTTGATACTGAGAAAGTAATAAATTATTAAAATTAAGCATCACATTCTGCATATCTCAGGACTACTGTGTAGTAATTAGGCATGTTAAAGTGAGATAAAACCATATTGATCCTGTGGACACTGACATACTTCATTTCCTGTGATTTGCGGACTTTATTCTCTCTCTCTCTCTCTCTCTCTCTCTCTCTCTCTGTGTGTGTGTGTGTGTGTGTGTGTGTGTGTGTGTGTGTGTGTGTTCATGAATTATATCATTGCATCGCCCTGGGACTGGAATGGTGACAGTATCAGGTGGCGGACACTCCCCATTGCGGCCGCGAGCTAATAATGTATTTCAGACAACATGAAGAGATCAGTTACACATATTTGGCATTTTTAAGCTGTTTAGAGATGATTTAAAAACAGAAATACTTATGGAACATGTGATTTAGGAACGACGTCAAGGTTGTGCGAGTGTAGGAGTATACAAAATGACTTGGGAAAAATTTCTAGTGCATGTTGATGAATGGCAATGAGCTTTAAGTGTAAGAAAAATGTAAGTTAATGTGGATGAATAGGAAAAACAAACCCATATTGTTTGGATACAGCATTAGTAGTGTCCTGCTAGAGACAGTCATGTCCTTCAAATATCTAGGCATAATGTTGCAAAGCGGTATGAAATGGAACGAGCGTGTAAAAATTGTGATAGGGAAGGCAAGTGGTCAACTTCGGTTTATCGGGAGAATTTTGGGAAATTGTGGTTCATCTGTAAAGGAGACTACTCGTGTGACCCATTCTTGAGTACACTCAAGTGTTTGATATCTGCACCAGGTTGGATTAAAGGTAGATGTGGAAGCAATTCAGAGGCAGGCTGCTAGATTTGTTACCAGTAGGTTTGAACAACATGGAAGTATTATGTAAAAACTTTGGGAACTCAAATGGGAATCCCTGGAGGGAAGGCAACATTCTTTCTGAGGAACACTATTGAGAAAATTTAGAGAACCAGCTTGTGAAGCTGACTGCTGAATGACTCTACTGCAGTCAGCATAATTTCACATACAGACCACAAAGATAAGATATGAGAAATTAGGGCTCACAAAATGAAACATGAAATGAATGGCTAGAAATGGTACAGGGTATCCTCCACTACTCACCATATGGTGGCTTGCAAAGTATGTATGTAAATGTAGATGTAGACCTTGAAATGTGTAATTAGTTTCATCAACCTCATTTCTTCTAAATTTGTTGCCTTTTCAGTACTTAAATTTTTCAAGTTATTCCTCAGTGATGCAAAGAGTGAGCTGTGTAGTCTCCATGTGTATTTGTCCTTCTAGTTTAATCCTGTTTATGTAACCCTCAGCTTCTTAGTTAAGTAAGAGCCAATTAACAATTGCCTCAGGAGACAAGTCGATGTGTGGGGTGATTACCTTGAAATAGAACTTCCTGGCAGACTAAAATGGTGTGCTGGACCAAGACTCGAACTCTAGTTCCTGAGTCCGAGTCTCGGTCCAGCACACGGTTTCAGTTTGCCAGGAAGTTTCATATCAGCGCACACTCCGCTGTGGAGTGTAAATCTCATTCTGGCTCTATCTTGAAATCGTTGCTAGGCCTCTCAAAGATGAAATTCAATTAGTGTTGTCCACCGAGTCAGATCCGGCCTCAAGTGGTGTAATATCTAAAATAGCAGTCTGTTTTAACCATTACACCTTGATGATTGATGAAGATTGTGATACACTCACTGCATAGAAATTCTGTTCCATGCTCTCCTAGGGTAACCTCTTCTTGTTACTTTGGTCCCTCTGTGTTGTAAGCTGTCTGAAAATTGAGAAGCTCATTCATCATGCGCTTTTCACTGTTATTGACAAAGCATCACAAGCAGTTATGGTACATTGTAATTCTTAAGATTAAATGATACTTTTTGTCTCTTTGGTATTTATAGAATGAATACCTGTTTTGCTTAAGAATGACATACTTGACCCACAGTTGGTGACACTTCTTGTTCCTTGTTTCAGTCTCATAACAACTGCTTGTCCTTTCATGTCATCAGAAGCTGGAATCGAACTTGCACTGCAGTGATTCACTTGTTTAATTATCTTCGCAGATTTTGAGACCAATTTTTTGGTCACTGCAGAAAATTCCCTTGAACAGTTTGATTTTGTGATTTGAAAGTATGTTATTTGTAATATTGGAGAATTTTACACATTGACAATGTAGTCATTTGCCGAGAAGAATTTGATTGACAGTGATATGTTTTATTTGTATTATTATGTATTAGAGGTGGTGCTAAAGCAAGTATTGGTAAGGAAAGCTGCTTGCAAGAATATAATACTAAAATGAATATTGCTTATCCGTAATGTTGACAGCACTCATGATGTTAAAATAGTCTCTCTATTGTGTGTGTGTGTGTGTGTGTGTGTGTGTGTGTGTGTGTGTGTGTGTGTGTGTGTGTGTGTGTGTGCGCATTGCACAGTTTTTTTAAAAAAATTTCCTTCTTTTTTTTATGTTTGCACTTCACCATGTACATTGCGAATTCTCTGCCTTAGACGTCATTGGGATGACAGGGGAGTACTGTTTGACACAGTTGTATACTAGCTTTGCGGTAAAGTGTTCACCATTCGAGTGGAAGATTGCATTAGTTTTCAGTTCCAATCTCGCTGGAGACAAGATATACTTCTGTCTCCTTCTCAGGTTGTTCAAGGTTCCTCCCTATAAGTTTCAGGTTGGCCAGCTCTGAAATCCTTATATGTTTCCTGTGTCCTCATTCTCTGCCGGTTCCACCCCTCTTCTCGGCCTTCATCCTTTGTATCCATGTTTGCCCTCACCACTCTCATCTTTTCGTCCACCTATGTCAAATACCTTGTTTTGTGTTTCTGGCATCTTGTTTACCAGCTTGTGCTGCACAAACATTCTTTTTTGTGCTATCATTTCTACACCCTTGTCCACTTCATAAGTGAGGATCTTGCATACTTAATACACACTTAAAAGTGCTATCAGTATCCTTATTGCTGGTCCTCCTTCAACTGTTGTCACATCAGCCCACGCAGTTTTCATCTGTTGTATCCACGTCTGATGTTCAAATTCAAGAGAACACATTTTTTCTTATTTTCTTTACATTTCATATTGTGAACACAATGTCTGTCCATGTCATTCCACATGATGCATATTTGTGCCTTAACTTCTGTAAATCATCACACACATTCATTTGCACTGCATCCAAAAGCTGCTTCCACATCATCTGTTTGTAGTTAAGACACAACACAATTTTATTCACTTTTTCTCACACAGTTTGTGTTGGAAACATACTGGTTGTCATGGCTTTCGTCACAATGTTTACTGGGATGTTAACTTTTGTAACTTGTTTGTTATAATCTTCCACTGGCTGGCTAACTAAGAATTGGTAGTTGGTTGGCTGATCGAGATGTGCTACTCTCTCTCTCTCTCTCTCTCACACACACACACACACACACACACACACACACACACACACACCTTCCTTGAATTTGTAGTTTATTTCCATGGGTCTTGGTTTCTTCTTGATCTATTTCTTGCAATATCTCTTCAGTAGCTAATAATTGTTTTCCACGTTCTTGCATTGTCTGTTGCATTCCCTGTCCATCTAGATTTTTGTTGTCTGCTTCTTGTTCCACCTGAGTTACTTCTTCCACTATCTTTTCTAACTGTTGTTAGAGATTTTCCTTGATTTCCATTTTCCCTTGTTAAGCATTATCTCATCCATCCTTTCCTCCCATGTTTTCAACATTTCCTTGATATTCCCTTTAATCTCTTCCTTTTGTTCCTTCCGCATTTCCTCTTAGATCTTAGATATTTCTTTAATATTTCGTTCCCACACTTCCTCTTGTTTTTGGGGAATTTACCTAAATACTTCCATTAATTGATTTATATGGACCTGGCATACCCATATCTTTGTTCGATACTTCAGTTTCTCGCCCTTGTTTTATGGGAGTGGTCATGCTTCTCGCCTTTATCACTTGGGGTGTGGCTAAGTTTCCCGCGCTTACCTGTGCTATACTATTCTCAAAGGAAATTTCATTCTGGTCACTGCTCAGGTCTTCATCCTCACTATCCTCTTTTTTTCCTGTTTAATTTCACTTTCTGATAAAAGTTCTTCCTCTCCATCTACATTCAACTGATAACCATCGTCATCTGAGACAGTCTCTTTTGTTTATCTTATCTGTTTGTAATTTGTGCTCCATTTTTTTCAATTTTAAGTTTACTATTATGTTTCCTGAATATTATGTGATTTCCATCAATGTTAAAATGTCTGAAATATCACTTTTCGTCACACACAGTTTTAATGACTTCTTTGCCTGTGCTGCACTGTTAAACTATTTCTACATCAATAATTTTTTTTAATGGCGCATAGCAACTTGTGACACTTACATTCTATGTTTTCTGCTGTTACTGGCTGCTGTTCTGTGGTCCAGCTCCTTGTGCTTTCTTGTAGCAGTTGTTCTGTTGTATCCAAATGTTTGAAAACTATTTGCGCACTCATTCCACTCTTCATGTGGTCTTCTCCAAAGAGTGAACAATTCGAAACTGTTTTGGTGTCATATTTATCTCCCCCACACCAGTATCCAAAGATTTAAACTGTTCAGCATTGTCACACATTGCTAAATGTAATTCTCCCTACCATTTGTTTGCTTTTATAGTTCATTATTCTTTGCTATAGTCTTACCGGTTTGAAAATACGGCATCGGACATTACTAAGTAACCACTTATAGAGGGCAAACTTACTCCCAGGTACATGCACCAGTAACTCAAGTCATCACCATGAGCCTACGATGCTCGCTGTATCTAATCTCCCACACTGTTCTGTGATTCTGTTCCTTCCAAAATATTCTATAAATAATGAAGAGGTTGTAATATGTGGACACTTTTGTTTGACACAGTTTATTTAACTGTGCTTTAAATTCATATAACACGTCTCTACTCGTTCTTATTGCACTCACTGTACAAATGCAGTCACTCATTTTTCATGAGTCTGTACAAGTTTACCATTGCCATTTCATTACTATATGAATGCCTTTCATTACATAACTCCTCCAGATATTAAATATAATTCTGAACTTCAACATTATAACTCTGCTCTCTCGAACATGCATTCTACTCGCGTTTTAACTTTGATGTGATTATCCTTATAATCTTTCCACAGAAATAACAGAAATACTTCAAATTTATGTGTGAGAAGTGCAGGCACTCGGGATCTGCCCTGCAAGCATGCTCCAGCTCGACTATCTATACTCCGCAGCAATGCATGCTACGCACAGAGCACAATCTCCCAGGACCTAGCCTGCAGGCTTGCTCAGGCTCGACTGACTGTTCTCTTAAAACTTTACTCACTACAAAAATATAAAAAAAGGGTTTAATTTTGAGCTTGAAAACCAGCTCATAGAGACATTAATACTCACCATACTCGACTACGGGGATGTCATTCTCAAAAGAGTTTCGTACGAAACCTCGTGCAGGCCGTAACTGGTGATGCGTGATTGTATACCGTATGTTTGTGATGTATGCTTCTTGACCATATCACACTAGCCTACAAACAATTTTGACCATGTGCCAATAAGCATAGAGACTATCATTCTCCATGTTTGCTTTATCTTTTTCTCAGCCATTGCACTCTGTCTTATTTGTATTCAACTCTTAGCACTCTATCTGAACAGCACACAAGAAATATTCATTATCAAGAACATAAAATTCTTTCTGTGCAATCACATACCACTGCCATGTTTTCTAAGTCATGTTCTGTGTCAGGAACCTGACTTTGTTCAATCTTCCTCAAAATCTCAGATACATCAAATTCCTTTCAAATTTCAAAAGACAGCTAATAATCCACCTTCTATCACAATGGCCATCTCTCGTACATTCTAATCATTTCCCTTCCCCCAGAACTTCTCCCTACCCCTTGTTGGCAGAGTTCTCTATTTATATTCTGTTCTTTCCAAACTGTCGCTGTCATTTCAGTCTTTTCTTCCTTTATGCATTCCACTTCTGATAATACTAAACATGACTTCAACAATGCTAAGCTAATCTTTCTCATTCTGAATGCCATATACTACTATTACTACTACTATGAAAGCTTTGTAATATCTTTGGTATATGTTGCTCCTTGTCAGATGTAAGAGAGGGCCTTACGGCCCTAATCAGGCCAGACTACTAAATAAGCAATAAAGAAATTAATTAATTGTGTTTGAAAATAGTTTTCCTACATGCAGGATGGTTCATTTGTGTAAGTGATCAGAAAGTATTCTGGAAGCGTGGCTTGTACCTTGTAACATAAGTAAAATTCAGTACTGTTGTTGTTATTATTTTTATTTTATTATTTTTTGTGCAGCTCTCTCTCTCTCTCTCTCTCTCTCTCTCTCTCTCTCTCTGTCTGTCTGTCTGTCTGTCTGTCTGTCTGTGTGTGTGTGTGTGTGTGTGTGTGTGTGTGTGAAAGTAACTGCTGCTATCAGTATTAGACAGGCATACATTTCATTAGGGACTAAATTTATTGTAAAGCTTTTGTTAGCATCTCAAACTGCTTAAAGAAATGGCTTCAGATAACACAGTAAAGCCCCTTTTTTAATTAATCTATCGGGACTCAAACTATTTTACTTAAATGGGGATTTTTCACTGAAGGAGCGACCACAATGTAAATTGAGTCACATAAATACTCGCTAATGACAAGCTCATCATTTGCTGGAAATTAAAATAAAGGCTAGCATCAACACAGGTTATCACTTTTAAATTACACGTAAATTCACCAAGTGGCATAATTAATGTGAGGAAAGCATCCTGAATAAAAGACATTGTTTTTGTGAATTTTATAATTTTTCTGGTGAATTGAATGTTCAGTCTCTAATCGAGCACCTGAAAATGGCTTGCAGGTGCCCAGTCAAAATATCGTGGGATGAATAAAAGTTTGGACATTGTTTTTATTAAAATATTGTTTTGTAAAACGATGGCACAAGATGAAGAGAATACGGAGGAAAGTTAAGGAAATTTTCTTGTGTTTTATTCTGTGGTGGAATTAATTTAAAAAATCTACTTTGCTTCTTCCTTTTGGCATAATGCAGTGACAAGAATTGTCATTTCAGCTGATGAATGCTGCAAGAATAAACTGAACTGGTGACAAACAGCTCTTATTAGTATCAGGCCCTTGCACAGCAACACCAAAACCTGTACGTGAATCTCCCTTAGCACCACCACCACCACCACCACCACCACTACTACTATAGCCATGTTGTTGTTGTTGTTGTTGTGGTCTTCAGTCCAGAGGCTGGTTTGATGCAACTCTCCATGCTACTCTACCCTGTGCAAGCATATTCATCTCCCAGTACCTACTGCAACCTACATCCTTCTGAATCTGCTTAGTGTATTCATCTCTTGGTCTCCCTCTGATTTTTACCGTCTACACTGCCCTCCAATACTAAATTGGTGATCCCTTGATGCCTCAGAACATGTCGCACTAACTGATCCACCACTAGTATCTATTTTACCATATTCTTTCAAAAGTGAATCACACAGCTTGCTAACATCCATCTGGAGGTATGAAATTCGGGCTGTTCTCACAGGAAACTCTCTAGAAGTGGCTTACTCGCTAAAACATGGGTGAAGAATGGAACATCATCTTCTTTAAAGAAGTCTGATTTTACAGGAAGTGATATTGCTGTACCACAGCCAACCTTTTCAAAACACTTTAGTCCTGTCTATTAAGTCACAGTGATTGAAACAGGAACAAACCTGTGTAGCCTGTAAAATGTTGGTTCATTAATAACGCCTTTCTACATCTGCATCTGCTTACACACTCCCCAAGCCACTGTGTGGTGCATTGTGGGGGGTGCCATGTACTACTACCAGTCATTTCCTTTCCTGTTACACTTCAAAATAGCGTGAGGGGAAAAAAGACTGACTGAAAGCCTCTGTACGAACCATAATTTCTTGCATCTTATCTTCGTGGTCCTTACACAAAATACATTGGTGGCAGTAGAATCGGCCTCAAATATATGTTCCCTAAATTTCTGCAATAGTGTCTTGTTGAAAGAGCATTGTCTGCCCCCCAGGGATTCCCATTTGAATTTGTGAAGCATTTCCACAATACTTGCATGCTGATGGAACCTACCGGTAACAAATATAGAAGCATGCCTCTGAATTGCTGTGAACTCTTCCATTAATATGACCTGGGTGCCTATTCTGAATCTTTTTGCCATTGTGCCGATAGTTTTGGTACTCAAGAGCACCGAACGGTCTAGTACTCAAATTAGAGCCCCTGCGTTATTCAGTATGCATTTCGGAAGCAATACCGTTCAGGTCTAGAAAACCGAAGCACTGTTGGTGGTTAGCGCCGCGCAAGCCAATCAAACGCAAGCGGCTGCAGATCCGTGCATGCGCACTGCAGTGCGCACAGCGCCACAAACACAAAGCGGCTAGCAAATGACACAGGCGCGCTATTCTTCTAAGTACCGAAAATTGCGTTTACGTTGCCATAATGCATGACACCGCATTCCATCGAGCTGACGTGCCCGCCTTCAATGCTCTTGCCTCCTCCTTAACAGGATCAGGCGCAGTATATCCATTTCCATGATTCTCAGCTGAAATGCATAGAAATTTTTACAGTTTCCCTGACTGCATATTTCCATGTATGCATAATAACGATAGCGTATTTGACTGTATTCTGCAGTTTGTCGTAAATGCTGCATTATGACATCTTATTCTCATTCACACTGACATTGTGTCTTGGATTTTATGTTTCGGAAATGAGTTAGGAATAGTGTGTACTACCACATTGTACTAATACATCTATAAAAACGCCCAAAACATTGATTCTGAGAGTTTCAAAGAATACGAAGATAAACAGAGTGTGATTATAACTCACTCCTACAGATCCAAATGATTAAGTAGCCCACTTCCCTATATGATATGTCAACGGTTTGGATCTTAAAAACAATTGAAAAAACGCATTTTCGAGAGCTCTTGCAGTTCGTCGAAGTTTATAACATGCATCTCGTGGATGAAAATGTTTCGTATATGGTGCTACAGTCTAAAAATATAACGGGAGAGATCTTTCATCTCTGTCTACTGTTGCTGAGGATTCAATCGCAGATAAATACTTGTGACAAGCAAGATTATGAAGATGACTGCTTCTAGTTACATTCCGAGTAATGTAAGTTGTGCTCTTAGATTCCTGTCTAACTGCATACTTGGAAATCGCTACATATTCAGAAAAAAATTGTGAATTATTTCTGTCAAGAAAAAATATGAAGCTCACTGTCGGTTGTTTCACTCACAGCAATTTCATATTTTGTTTTTTCAACACACAGAAATCACGAAATCATTACTGAGGAAGTGCGCAACTACACATAAGTAATAACGAATATTGCAGAAAAATCTTAACTTACACGAATAACAATGTCTCAGAATGTGTTGGATACATGAAGAGGAAAAAATATCTTTTTTTACCCATCTGTACGTGAACCTGTGTCCTTTCGTATTGCATTCCCACACGCTAACCACTTAGCCACGCAAAATAAGGAGAATGTAATGCTCAATTCTTGTACTGTGTAGATTGTAGAGGAATGTAGGCTGACTTCGTTGCCAAACGGTGCTGCTTAAGTCATAAATGCGTGATAGTTTGGAAGGTTTCCAATATCAGGCTTCACATAATTGCTTTCCATTGTTACTTGAAAGTTGTAAACACGTTTCTATAATTAATAACTAATCCATTTGTGGGAAACAGTACACAAAGTCACTAGTAATATCAGTTCACACTCATGTAATATATGTAAGCAGAGCCGATGTCTTGATATTTAAACTCCTATTTGCATAAAAGTAACACGTATTTTGAGAGAATATTGACCAAAAACGTTTATGTAACCAGGTTTCTAACAAAGGAAAATAGTGTATTATGAACACACTTTCCAACTGGATGCCTCCTCCGGTGATTCTTTACTAACACAATCACTAAATCCAAAGCTAAAACCGCTAAATATGTTTAAAAATAACAAATTATAGGTGTACATAAACCACAGCTCACCGATCAACAGAGCCACACCGAAATCCAAAACCTCTCGGTACAATTGTCGTAAAATCGGTGGGAGGACCATTCGGTAACAGATCTCAGAAGCTTACTGAATAGGATATTTTGACAAAGAACCCAAAATGACATCACTACCGAGACTAACTTACTACACCAATTGGTATGAATGATACAGAATAGGGCCCCTGGTGGGGATATGAAACATTCAAACAGTACTTGAGAATGGGCCACACTAGTGTTCTCTATGCCGTCTCCTTTATGGAGGAGCTACATTTTCCCAGAATTCTCGTAATAAAATGAAGTCCACCATTACCCCCCCCCCCCCTCCCCGGGTCCAGGCAACTAAAAGGAGTCTCTCACATTTTGGCCTTTATCTTTATGTCATGGTCCCTTGTAGGGTTTGATCTCCATTTTTCAAAATTTTCCTGAAGTGCGATCCAATTGGGAAAGGATGCCTTACATGGTGCATAGTGTCCATCATGCGCTGAGACCTCTCGCATCCTTCGCCGACATGGATCTGCACTTCTGCTCATTCTCCAGCTGTTGGGTGAGGTCACCCTCCTGGGTGCATTTTCCTCCATCCTCTGTGCAGTTTTGCTTTCTGCACTGTCGATGATAAGAGTTCTTAGCTCGTTTGTGCCTCATACGCAGCATGGTAGCCAGTCCGTTGTGGTGGGGCCGCCATGTACCCTGTTGGTTGTAGCCCCCTGACCACACAGGGATCACTCTGCTGATGCCTGCACCGTTAACTCCCCATGTATGCCAAGGAGTAGATGCCCGTCACCCTGGGGCATCGGGACTCCTGACAATGGCCATCCTGCCAGGTGGCCTCTGCTGCGACTGGGTTGCGCTCGTGGGGAGGGCCCTTGGTCGGAGTGGGTGGCATCAGGGCAGATGACAAGCCATGAAGCATAGTATTTCATCTCTTGCTTGTTGTCAAACACCAGCAGTCTCTAAGCAGTGAAGGGCTAACTTCAATGCTAAGAAATGACCCCAAATCGTTGTCCCCCCCGGCCACACCTTGTGAGGAATACCAGGCTAAGGATGGCAGCGAAGCTTATTCACCTTGGTACCTCGTATGTACAAGAGTTGTATTGTCAATGAAACCTCACTTTTTTGTGGAGTCTATAAGAGGACAAGTTTGGGGAGGTGGAGGGCTTGTCCAAAATACAGTCAGGGTCAGTCTTGATCAAAACAGCATCCTCTGCCCAGTCACGGGCGCTACTCGCCTGTGACAAGCTGGGGGATGTTTCTGTTTCCATCACGCCCCCTAGGAGCTTAAATATGGTCCAGGGTATCATATTTGACAGGGACCTTCTTCTGCAGTATGATGATGAGCTGGACGCCAACTTTGAGCGGCGAGGTGTCCACTTCGTCCGGCGCGTCCACTGGGGTCTGAGGGATAATCAGGTTGCCACCGGTGCCTTCATATTGGCCTCCAAGGGTGACACATTACTGCTGTGATGCAAAGCCTTCCCCGATACGGTGCTTTAAGTGCTGGAAGTTCGGCCATATGTCTTCCCACTGTACTTCGAGCATCACCTGTCGGGATTGTGGATGTCCTTCATATCCCAATACTCCATGTGCTCCACCTCCCATCTGTGTCAACTGCAGAGAGCACCATTTGCCTTGCTCGCCAGACTGCAGGATTCTCCGGAAAGAAAGAAAGAAAAATGATGGGATACAAGACCCTGGACCGACTGACCCACTCTGAGGCTAAGAGAAGATATGAGGGGCTACATCCTGTGCATATGATGTCAACCTACAACAACAGTTCTACCATCTTTTGTTCCACCGCGTGCAGTTGGCTCTCAGAGCTGTCAGACTCCACCTTCCCCCTTGATGGTGGGGGGCAATTCCCTCCCTGTTGCTCCTGCACAACCTACTTCATGAGCAACCGCCTCCTCTCCCCCCAACCATTGGGGTCATCAGTCCCCACTTCTCAGCCAGAGAAGGGTAAGTCGTCTTCAGTTCCTGTTGCCAGAAAGGGATCCTGTGGAACACTCCCATCCCAGGTTCCTACCCCTGGTAAAGCTGACACCCACCAGTGTGTGAAGCAACCTTAGGTAGCTGATTGTAGGGCTTCAGTACTTCTCAATCACTGAGACTGAACCAGTGAAGCCTTCCTAGCTGGACAAACCTAAGGGAAAGTGAGAGAAACCTAAAAAGAGCCCCAAGAACCAAGGCACTGTGGTGGCAGCATCACCACCACTACCTACAAGTTCTGTGTCTGAGGATGAGGTGGAGATTCTGACATCTGCTGAGGACCTACATCTCGCTGGGCCCTCAGACACAGTGGATGTGAATCGCACAGGTACTCATCTGGTGGCAGCAGGTGACCCTGAGGCGTAGTCTGCCTCATAGAGTGTTTCAAACCTTCCCAGTCTCAGGATCACATAATCCTCCAGTGGAATTGCGGCAGTTTTTTCCACCACCTGGCTGAGCTATGGCAACTGTTAAGCTTTACACCTGCTTTCTGCTTTGCCCACCTGGAAACCTGGTTCCTGGCAATGCGGACCCCTGCCCTCTGCAGCTATAAGGGATATTACAGGAACCGTAGCGACTATAATAGTGTCAGGTGGAGTTTGTGTCTATAGTGAACTATGTATGTAGTGAACCTGTGCCCCCCTTCAAACCGCTCTTGAAGCTGTGGCTGTCAGAATAAGGACGACGTAGAAAATAACTGTCTGCAATGTATATCTTCCTCCAGATGGTGCAATACACCTGAATGTATTCGCTGCACTGATGGATCAACTCCCTAAACCTTTCCTACTTTTCAGAGATTTTAACGCCCTTAACCCCTTGTGGGGTGGTGCCATGCTTACTGGCCAAGGTAGGGAGGTCGAAAATTTACTGTCGCAAGTTGACTTCTGTCTCTTAAATACAGACGCCCCCACACATTTCAATGTGGCACATGGCACATATACAGCCATTGATCTCTTAGCTTGCAGTCCTGGCCTTCTCGCATCTATCCACTGAAGGGCACATGAGAACCTGTGTGGTAGTGACCATTTCCCCATCTTCCTGTCACTGCCTCGACGTCTGGCCCAGGGATGCCTGCCCAGTTGGGCATTAACAAGGCAGACTGTGAAACTTTAATCTCTGCGATCACTGATGAATCTCCCCCACATGGTAACATTGATGTGATGGTTGAGCAGGCGACTACAACAATCTTTTCTGTGGGAGAAAAGGCAATGCCTCACTCTTTAGGGTGCCCCCCGCGAAAGGCAGTCCCTTGGTCGTCGCCGGAAGTCGCTGAAGCAATGAAGGAGCATCGGCGAGCTCTACAGTAGCATTAGTGGCACCCTTCCCTGGAGCACCTCATAGCCTTTAAACGGCTCCGTGCCCGTGTTCGCCTATTTATCGAACAACGGAAGCAGGAGTGTTGGGAGAGACATGTCTTCACCTTTGGGGGCCATACGTCACCTCCCAAGTCTGGACAAAGTACCAGACCCCAACAGGTGTTCCTGGTGTTAACATAAGTGGCGTGTTATCTACCGATGCTATTGATTGCTGAGCACTTTGCCGAGCACTATGCTCGAGCCTCTGTGTCGGAGAATCAACCCCCCCCCCCTCCCCCCAGCCTTTCACACTCTCAAATGACAACTGGAAGGGAAAGTACTCTTGTTCACTACATGCCATGGTGAATCCTATACTGCCCGATTTACAGAGTGGGAGCTCCTCTGTGCCCTTGCACATTGCCCCGACACAGATCTTGGGTCAAATCGGATCCACAATCAGATGATTAAACATCTCTCATCTGACTACAAGCGACATCTCCTCATCACCTTCAATCGGATCTGGTGCGATAGCATCTTTCCTCCGCAATGGCGAGAGAGCACCATCATTCCAGTGCTCAGACCTGGTCAAAACCCGCTTGATGTGGATAACTATCGACCAATCAGCCTGACTAACATTCTTTGCTAGCTGATGGAACATACGGTGTGTCGGCGGTTGGGTTGGGTCCTGGACTCATGTGGCCTACTGGCTCCATGTCAGGGCGGCTTCCACCAGGGTCACTTTACCACTGATAATCTTGTGTCTCTCGAGTCTGCTATATAAACAGACTTTCCCAGATGCCAACACTTGGTTGCTGTCTTTTCGATTTACGAAAAGCATATGACACAACCTGGCGACATCATATCCTTGCCACATTATACAAGTGGGGTCTCTGAAGCCTGCTCCCGATTTTTATCCGAAATTTCCTGTCGCTTCGTACTTTCTGTGCCCAAGTTGGTGCCTCCCATAGTTCTCCCCCCCCCCCCCCCCCCCATTTCCAGGAGAATGGGGTCCCACAGGGCTCTGTATTGAGTGTATCTCTATTTTTAGTGGCCATTAATGGTTTAGCAGCAGCTGAAGGGCCGTCCGTCTCATGTTCTCTGTATGCGGACGACTTCTTCATTTTCTACTGCTCCACCAGTACTTGTGTTGCTCAACGACACCTACAGGGAGCCATTCACAGGGCGCAGTTATGGGCTCAAGCCCACGGCTTCCAGTTTTCAGCTGCAAGTCATGTGCCGTGCATTTCTGTCGGTGTTGCACTGTTCATCCAGAATCAGAACTTTACCTTAATGACGATCCATTCACTGTAGTGGAGACATAGCGATTCTTAGGACTGGTTTTCGACACCTTATTGACTTGGCTACCTCACCTTCACCAGATTAAGAGGAAGTGCTGGCAGCACTTCAGTGCCCTCTGCTGCCTGAGCAACACCAACTGGGGTGCAGATCGCTCTACACTGCTGCAGCTCTACAGAGCCCTTGTTCAATTCCACCTTGACTATGGGAGTCTGGTTTATGGCTCAGTGGTGCCCTCAGAGTTGCATTTACTCGACCCAGTGCGCCACTGTGGCGTTCACCTAGCGACGGGAGCTTTTAGAATGAGTCCGGTGACCAGTTTCCTGGTGGAGGCCGGAGTCCCTCCATTGAAGGTTAGGCGTGCACAACTGCTCGCCAGTTACGTTGCACACATTTGCAGTTCTCCTGCGCATCCAAATTACCATCGACTTTTCTCAACCAAGGCAGTTCATCTCTCGCATCGTCAGTTCGCGTCCAGTCCCTTCTGTTTGAACTGGAGTCCTTCCTGTTACCACCTATCCTCAAGGGCCATTCACGTACACCTCCATGGTGTGCACCTAGGCTGCAAATTCTTCTGGGCCTTTTGCACGGCCCTAAGGACTCTGTTGACCCTGCGGCTCTCTGCTATCACTTCCTCTCTAGTACTAGGGCCATGAAGTGATTTACACCAATGGCTCAATGGCTGATGGTCACGTAGGCTCTGTGTATGTTCATGGAGGACATACTGAACAGCATTCCTCACCAGATGGCTGCAGTGTTTTCACTGCAGAGCTGGCAGCCATATCTTGGTGCTCTTGAGCACATCCGCTGATGCCAAGGCAAGTCATTTCTCCTGTGTACTGACTCCTTGAGCAGCTTACAAGCTGTCGGCCAGTGTTACCCTCTCCATCCTTTGGTAACGTCCATTCAGGATTTCATCTATGGCCTCAAATGGTCCTGTTATTCAGTAGGGTTTGTATGAAGCCCAGGACACGTCGGAATCCCAGGCAACGAACCTGCCGACAGGCTACGTGGAAACCGATTCAGGAGATGGGCATCTCCGAAACTGACCTGCATTCTGTCTTACGCCGCAGCATTTTTTGGCTTTGGGAGACAGAGTGGCATAACACTATGCAAAACAAACTGCGTGTCATTAAGGAGACTACAGATGTGTAGAAGTCTTCCATGTGGTCCACTCACAGGGAATCAGACGTCCTCTGCTGACTCCAAATTGGCCATATGTGGCTGACATTGTTACCTCCTCCATCTCAAGGACGCACCTTGGCGTCGCTGTGTCTCACAAATTATGGTCGTCCACCTCTTGCTGGACTGCCCACTTTCTGCCACTCTGTGACGGACTTTTAACTTTTCCAGCACCCTACCTTCGTTGTATGCCTCAACAGCAGCTTTAGTTTTACGTTTTACAGGTGAGGATGGGTTTTATCCTTTGATCTTTTAGGGTGGAGGTTTTAATGTGTTGCAGAGTGGCTGGCTTCTCCTTTTTCTTCTCATGATCAGCCAACCATGGTAATCTGCTGTCTTGTTTTGATCTCTTCATTTTTTCTTGTGCCTCTCTATGGTTTTCTTGTCCAATTTTGTCCATTTTAGTGTTTGTAGCCCTTCTGTCATTCTTCTGGTTATCTCCTTTCTTCCAGTTGTGTTTTGTATCTCTCAATTATTTTATTCCCACCCTTGTGGAATTTTTTTAATTGGTATGAGGAACCAATGACCTAGCAGTTTGGTCCCTCGCCCCCCTCTTTTAAACCAAATCAAGCAACCAACAAAGTCCAACATTCACATTTGCTACTACTAACCTCTATGTGTCATTCAATTTCATATCGTTTTTCAACCTTATGCCTAGACATTTAATTGATGTGACTATTTTGAGCAGGACCCTACTAATGCTGTATTCGAATATTACATGATTGTTTTTCCTACTCATCTGCATTAGCTACCTTTTTTATATTTAGAGCAAGCTGCCATTTATCACACCAACTAGATATTCTGACAAAGGAAACTCCAGGTAGGAATATCAGCAATGATGTAGAAAAAGATAGATTGCTACTTACCATAAAGAAGACACATTAAGTTGCAGACAGGCACAATTAAGACACTTGCATAAAGACTTCAGCCATAGCCTTCATCAACGAGAGAGAAACACTAGCGAGCAGAGAGAGAGAGACACGCACGCGCGCGCGCGCACACACACACACACACACACACACACACACACACACACACACACACACACACAAATTGCCAATGCTACCCACTCCGGTTATGTGTATATGTGGTGTGCTTGCTAGTGTGTGTGAGATCGGTGTGTTTCTCTTTTGCCGATGATGGCTGTTGCTGAAAGCTTTATGTAAGTGTGTTTTAATTGTGCCTGTCTGCAATTTAAAGTGTCTTCATTATGGTAAGTAGCAATTTATTTTTTACTACTACTAGAAATTCTGTATTGACAAGGAGAGGTCCCCAGTGGTGGGATCGACTTACTGTGAACATCTATACCAGTGGTGCCCAACCTTTCTTAGACCATTACCCCTGAGTGCTAGCACCCCCGCCCTCCCCTCGCTATCTGTTGCCGCCCCCCCCCCCCCCCCCCCACATTATCACCAACTTCAGCACCTAACTAAACTGTAGAATGAAAGACTTTTCTTGAACACTTTAATTTTCAAAACGACGAAATATGAATGCTGCCTAGCACACGCACACGTGTGGGTGTGGGTTCATTGGAATGAATGATGGAGGAATTCGTGGTGCATCACAAGTGCTACCCACGACTTCTCAGATAAGAAAGCTAACTATCCACTGTGAGGGGAGACACTTGCAACAAAACTTACTTCCCCTGCATGTATCCTCTCCATTGTGGCACTTTCTTGGCCTGCACACTGCAATCCCATTTAAAAGCAAACTAGTTCAGATGTGTGCACTGTATTTACTGTTTGTGAATCACTTGATTGCTGGTCACCTTACTGCTAAACTGGCACAAATTGGATGGCTTTGGGCTGTTAATGCTGTGTTTCTAAGCCATCTAACAATAATCTTAATAATGCTGTGTACAGCCTTATGTTGTTACTGCTGTGTTGTGCTGTCAATTAATTTGTTTATCTGTTTTGAAGTGAGTAATGAAGCAATTTTGGATGACTAGGTACTACCTATAATTTGGAGAAGACATTTTCTTGAGATATTTAGCATTTGCCACATATATGTCTCGCTTTTATCATCAGCATTGTACAGTGCAAAGTACGACGTGTGTAGTGGGTGGTCTATATGAGGATCGTGTAACCTCCTCCGGATTAATGCTACTAATAAAGGAAAAAGTAATTATTGGTAACTTACATAATCAGTGTTAGTCTTACAAAATTTTGATTATAGTAGTGATCTTTTGAAAGTAGTTTCACGACTTAAACAGAATGAAAACGTTTAGTTTTCACCCCTCAAACAATTTCATTTTACCTGTCAGGGGTCTTTACCCCCAGGTTGGGAACCACTGTTCTGTACGGTGGTGCAGGTTAAGATTCGCAGTATCACATCCTTCAGCCATTCACCGTGCTGTGACGTTGTTTGCGAGTAATCAATGAAAAAAAATTTAGGAAATCATGTGATGCTCTACAGCTTTTAAAATAATAAAGCTAATCATACTGTTGCAATAGTGTAACAGTTATTGTGCGATCTTCACATGGAGACGGTTGTGGGTTCGAATCTCATCAGGTGCATTGAAACATTCATTGTTTAAATATTTATGTAAATTACTTTGATTTTGATTTTTATTCAGTTAACAGGTTTAAATTAATTTTATTTCTATTCCTTTGTCACCTCATTTTAATCGGTGTATTAACTGTTTCAGTTGCTGTATAATTTCTTCGTATTATTCTTCTTGTGCTTGTGAATTTAATTATTATTATTTATCTATCATAACATTTAAACATCTGAAAATGCCGATTTATTGCTTAAAAACTAAAAGATAGTAATGAGGATAATGGGCAAGGGGCACTACATTAATAGTGTGTGGATAAGTTGAGAGTTCGGGTCTGATAGGAGGCTTGCTAGGTATTCCGTGCAATTGCGATGGCCACTGTGTCCGAATAGCTTAATGGTCAGAGCAATCCTAGTAAGCAGGAGACTCAGTTTCAAATCCCAGTCTGGCACAAATTTTCAACTTTCCCCATTGATTTCAATCAGTACTTGCTCACAGCCAAAGTCTGTAATTGCGTTGTGCCTTAATCTATTCATATTGACTGTGCAGTGTTGTCGAAAATGTATTTTTCATCAGAAGATGCACATTTCTCTGGATGACAATCATCATATAAATGTCTGAAACATAAATTCTTATTGCACTGTGCCCAAAGTAACGGAGAGAAAGATTTAAATGAAGGACAGGATTGTAAGTAAAATAATATTCCAGCAAAATGGACAATAAAAATAATGAATGCAATAACATGGATGAGAATGTGATGATAAAACAGAAAAAAATTAAATCGAAATCTATAAATGACAAATAAATACGCATGAACAAAAATTCCAAAATGGAGAAAGAATGATGGGAAGAAAAATGAGCAATTCAGTTAATACACTGCTTAAAATGACATGACAAAGGAATATAAATAAAAAAGTTGCATTTAAACCAGTTAATTCACTAAAAACAATAACCAGTCATTTCAATAAAGATTAAAAGAAAAAAATTCGAAGCACTTAATGAAATTAGAGTCCACAACCTCTACTGTGTGAGGACCACACGATAACCATTACTTACGGCAACAGTTTGATTAACGCTGCTGTTTCAAAGCTCTCTAGGATTAATTTTTTTTTAATTGCTCACAAACAAGTGCCCACCAGGGTGAATGGCTGCAGGGTGTGATAACTTGGACCTTAACCTACAGCACTGTACAAATGGTTTCAAAAAGTCGATCCCACTGTTGTGGACCTCTCCTTGTAAGTTATCTTTTATACTCCTACAATTACTCAATGGTGACATCTTCCCATTCAGCACAGTGTCATCAGCAAATAGCCCTGAATTGCTGCTCACCTTGTTTGTCAGATCATTATATAGAGAGAGAAAAAGAGCAGTCCAACCACCGCACTCGTGATGGGTACCCCTCTATCTGATGAAGACTCACTGTCAAGGACAACATACTGTGTTCTATTACTTAAAAAGTTTTCGAATTACTTGCATACCTGGGAACCTAAACCATATGCTTGGACTTTCACCAACAGTCTGTAGAGGGCATCATGTCAAATGCTTTCCAGAAGTCTAGGAATATGCAATCTCCTTTGGCTCTTCATCTATGGTTCACAAGGTATCATGTTAAAAAGAAGGGCATGCTGAGTTTCACATGAGCCTTGCTTTTCAAAAAAATGCTTATTTGTAGACAGAAGCCTTTCCGTCTCAAGGAAATTTGTTATATTCAAACTCAGAATGAGTTAAAGATTTCTGCAGCTAACCGATGTTAAGGGCCAGCCGGTGTGGCCGAGCGGTTCTAGGCACTTCAGTCTGGAACCGCGTGACCGCTACGGTCGCAGGTTCGAATCCTGCCTCGGGCATGGATGTCTGTGATGTCCTTAGGTTAGTTAGGTTTAAGTAGTTCTAAGTTCTAGAGGACTGATAACCTCAGGTGTTAAGTCCCATAGTGCTCAGAGCCATTTGAACCAATGTTAAGGGTATTGGTCTATAATTATGTGGGTCTGTTCTTTTACCTTTTTTTCCAGTTGCATGGGACTTTGCGCGCTGCATGAGAGATTTACAGTGAATGAAAGCCAAGTAAGGGGCCTTTGCCACAGAGTAAACAAGTTGGGATTTCATCTGGACCAGAATCGGGGTGACTAGTACAAATGTCTGATAATTTGTTCACCTAGGCCTGGTACTTGTGTTCAGATAACTTCATAGTCAAGTTCAATTTCAACCTGAATGAACACAATATTTTGGCATAACTCCAGTTTCAACTCCAGCTGTCTTCCTTTGCATCAAAAAATTTTTGTCCACAGCAGTTAACACTCCCCCTCGTATGGCATCTAATCTGCTTTTTCAATATATGTTCCATGCCTTGCTAGATATTCCAGAGTTTTCTACTTCAGGTTTCAGGCAGTTCTCAGCTCCAAGTATAATTTGAGCGAGATAACATTCCTGAAGGGCAGTAAGTTCAGGAACTTTATTAAAATTTTGACAGTAAAACGTCAAAGAATTTGTAATAATCGAAGTGTCTCTACTTTGTACATGATCTGATTTTACTCTATGAGTATCAACTGGTGAGCATTTATCATAGGACCTCAGATTACTGCCTAGCCTAAATAACCCCCGTGTGCACTCCACAGGTACATTACTAGTTAAGTAGCTGCTTATTTTTTGCAGTGCACCTGTGACCTATCAGGAGTCCTACACCTCTCCACTCCATAATGCAGGTCCAGAAATCTGCATCTGTCACTATCACAGAATCAATGGAGCCTCTGGTTGAAACTCCCCACTTGGTGAGAGGGGCCAGTGGTCTTCACCAGTTGCACCAGCCACCCGTAGGAGCTGAGGATGCCCTCGGAGACCGAGTAACTTGAAACATTGGTGCCGACTCAATCAGCAATGTGGAGATTACTGCAACCTCCATCATAGATAGCCACAGGGAGGGCTGCCTCAACACCTCGGATGAGGCCCTCTGGTGAAGACACATAGTGCACTTTGGAATTCTTTCTGGCCCAGATCATTAGTTCCCTTAACAGCTCCATAACATATCGAAGATTGGAGCTCCCAATAACTAGTAAACGACCCCCCCCCCCCCATATGGGCCTACTTGGACCGCTGCTGAGTGAGCGGCCACCTGCCCACTCACGGGGTGCGTGGGCCAACCTCGATGGTCAGCCTCTGTATTAATTCTCCCCCTCGATTGGCACGATAGTGTAACAACCCCCCACTCGTCCTGCAGTGAACACGGATCCCCCACATCTGGTATGCTGGAAGGTGCCTGACAACAAAGCCTGTGCACGAAGCAAGCAACTCGTGAGGTGTCCCATGCAGCATGCCAGTTTCTCCACTGTTGCCCAACCCCAAGGCAGCACTTGTAGGTAATGGACTGTGTCCATAAGCATATTCAGCTGTGCGTGAACTCTGGTGAGCTCTTCCTGCATCTGTCCAAAGCACGAGCACACACTCTCCATCCTGTTACTACTAACTTGAGAACTAAGCAATGAAAACAGAGAAGACGCTAAATACCTGAATCATTTCCTCTCTAGGGACGAAGTTTACCTCTGTGTACCACCCACGATTTTGTTTTGCTTCACAAATTGAGTTATCTACAAGTTGAGAGGTGCAGCTGACAAGGAGAGTTAGCTGGAAAATCGTACACTTGCAGAAGGAAAAAAAAGGAGAGAAGAAAAAGTCATAACACGAAAAAGGGTTGTGTGACATCAACAAAAGTTATTACTGGAAGATGGTACCTACTAAAATTTTGCACCAGTTGCACGAGTGTGGTGCTAGTAGTGCCATTGTGTGGGTGCAAATCAGGTTTGCTATAAATACACGCTGTAATGGTCACAAGTATTACCTGTGAGTCTGGACGTGGTGAGTCAACAAAGCCTTTAAGGCAAAAAGATGCCACTAACAACACCACACTGAGTTTATACATAATCATGTAATAGGACTAAGAGAAGCTGGATGTTCCTTCTGCAATATCTCAGAAAGACTTGGCAGGAATGTAGCTACAGTACATGATTGCTGGCAGCAGTGTTCATGGAAAGGTACAATCACAAGATCACACTCCAGATGGGCAAATGGCACCACCGAGAGGGAAGACCGTCGTGTTCAGCATGCGACTCTGCTGCATCTTACTACATCTGCAGCAACAATTCAAGCAAAAATTGGCACCACAGTGACACAACAAACTGTTACAAATTGGTTACTGCAAGAACAGCTCTTGAGCCAGATGCCCTGTGGCGTACATTCCGCTAACCCCAAACTGCCGCCATCTGCAAATGATGATGATGATGATGATTTCATTGTTGACATGAAAAAGCTTGCTACTGCAAGTGATGATTTTTGTTTAATTTCACTTTAGCTATGCAGTGCGAGTGATGCATTCAAAGAAATTAACTCAAGTTTTTGAGAATGCTTTTATTACATTATGGCACATTAAATGTCATGTTACTGTGTGAGCTGCTCCATGTTTCTGGAAACTTTACTATGATGTAAACATGCAAAAAATTTATCAGCTCTGATACTTATTACCCTGCAAATACTGGAAAATGTGACAGAATAAAATGAGAAGTTTCAATAGCCATAAATTTTTGCTTGTTTGTGCAACAGCGAAGTTTCCATATGAGTTTCATGGTTCACAAATGGGAAGAATTTAATTAGCAGCACATTGTAATGGACAACACACTTAAAATGAGCATTATCTATTGAAACACATTGTTTGCAAGATATATTAAATAAACATTGAACGTGCCAGTAGCAAAAGAAAACCACTGTTTATAATTGTAGCTTCAAAATCTATAAAATAAATAAAATATCTTCTGTGCATCTCAAGGAAACTTCTGTGATGTCAGATCACATAACCTGTGTCACAGAGTGCATTTTGAACCTGTGTCACAGAGTGCATTTTGATCAGAAATTATTACTTAAGTCCACGCATTCTAGTCGTTTATTACAAACTTTGTCTTTTTGTATTCAGAAGTTGTGTACATTAGGTCACCAAATGAGCTACAAGTGTAAACATTTATCTCCCTGATTATTATGCACCTATTTGATGTGGTATTGTCTTCATACAGACATTTGCTAAATGTGTGAGTTCACTAGAATGTAGTATGGCATTATTTACCCAAAAACCTACTTATCCACCTAAAGGATCAGTTACAAAAATAAAAACACTACTGTGACCTATTTGAAAATGGAGTGGGTAGGGGGGTTGTGGATAGAACTCTCTCATGTTAGAAATGTTGTCAGAATTTTTAACTGTCAGATTTCTTTACTGAAAAGTGAACTTTCTGTGAAGTTTGGGGTTTCATTACAAACAAATTTCATGTATGTTGTTATTAGGTAAATGCAATGTGGCCTATGGAAATCTTTGGTGAATGTGGAATTACTTAAAGCTGGATTGTTTACTACTATTTGCGCACACACAGTAAAACCCCATAAATATTATTCTTATTTAATGCTTATGTGAAGAAAGATTTATTCATTTTCATGGTTATTCATGGAATATGTATGACTCTATACATTGAATATTTAATAAGCTCGAGAAATTGTGTGCAGTAGTGAAGACCGACCTATTTTTAATTCCAAAAGAAATTTGAACCCATTCAATTTCTTTGATACGATTATCTTCTTCTGTTTTTGATGCCTTTGTACTTGTGCCTTTTGTTTATTACAAAATTACGTTCCAGGTGTTCATATAGGTTAATAATGTAAACACTGTGTTACTGTTTAAAATATTACAGGGACCAATTAAAGATGTAACAGAAGGTGATGCAAAATACCTTGCGCCTGAATTGTTACTTAATAACTGTCCTGTAACAAAGGCCGCCGACATATTCAGCTTAGGAATATGTTTCCTCGAGTTGTCATGCAATATATTGCTACCATCACAAGGCGACTTATGGCATGAGCTCAGAGAAGGCATATTTCCTGTCGAAGAAGCTAAACGTTAGTACTCAGAATTTTACATCTCTAATTTAAGTTTTCCTGTAGTGTCTCTGATTCATTTTTAATTTTACTCGTGTACATTTTGTCCAAAAGTTGTGTGTATATTGTTGTGTATTTCAATTAGAAACATACAAAGTGTGTACATTTTTAATTTTTTCTCACAGATTTGACTGCTGAATTATATTGCCTAATAAAATCAATGATGCATCCAAATTTCAAAGAGCGTCCTAGTGTGAATGATATTTTGCGTGCACCGAACCTGAGGAAGTTGTACGAGATGAAGACACCACCTCCAACAGTGAGTGCAGTAAGTGGCTTCCTTTCACATGCTATGGTTGCTTTCAGCAAATTCTCTCTTACCCCTCTGCTTTGACCACAGTCGTACATAACCTATTTTATGCTGTAAAACAGTCCTGTTATTTATTTTATAGCTGTAAAACTATAATTATTTTCAACAAGATTAGAATTCCAGGCGTGTGACCCCATCATTATGTTATATAGACAAATGTTTTGAACACAGTTGCAAATCGCCTTCATTAGAGTGATATATTCACTCAGTACTGACGAAATACACATCTCTGATAAAGTTGCTAGCTACAGTGACAAAATACGAGTTTACATAACAAGAAAGTTTTGTTGAGGATACTGGTTATAAAAACGTATTCTCACGTATATAGATATTTTACTATGAACATTTAGAAGTCAGTATTATCTTTCACTGTGGAAGAGACTTACAAATGCTATCCCATACTCACCCCATCTTTATTATTCTTCCCCAGAACCTTGCCAAACTCCTTTGAGGAAATGGGACATAGCTATTGCTTTACTTTCTTCTTCTAACATCTTCTCTCCCCCCACTCTGCCCCCCAAATTCAACCCCCCCCACGTTACTCGCCCCCCCACGTTACTCCCCCCCCCCACGTTACTCCCCCCCCCACGTTACTCCCCCCCCACGTTACTCCCCCCCCCACGTTACTCCCCCCCCCCACGTTACTCCCCCCCCCACGTTACTCCCCCCCCACGTTACTCCCCCCCACGTTACTCCCCCCCACGTTACTCCCCCCCACGTTACTCCCCCCCACGTTACTCCCCCCCACGTTACTCCCCCCCACGTTACTCCCCCCCCCACATTACTCCCCCCCCCACGTTACTCCCCCCCACGTTACTCCCCCCCCACGTTACTCCCCCCCCACGTTACTCCCCCCCCACGTTACTCCCCCCCCACGTTACTCCCCCCCCACGTTACTCCCCCCCCACGTTACTCCCCCCCACGTTACTCCCCCCCCACGTTACTCCCCCCCCACGTTACTCCCCCCCACGTTACTCCCCCCCCACGTTACTCCCCCCCCACGTTACTCCCCCCCCACGTTACACCCCCCAAGTTACATCCCCCATGTAACCCCCCCCCCACGTTACCACCCCACGTCAGCCCCCCCACGTCACCCCCCCACGGTACCCCCCACATTACACCCCCCAATGTTACACTCCCCACGTTACCCGCGCCACGTTACCCCCCCCCATGTCACCCCCCCATGTCACACCCCCACGTTACCCCCCATGTCACACCCCCACGTTACCCCCCACGTTACCCCCCACGTTACCCCCCCCACCGGTACCCCCCCAAGTTACCCCGCCCCCCCGCACCACGTTACCCCCCCGCCCCACGTTACCCCCACACCACGTTACCCCCACACCACGCTACCCCCACACCACGCTACCCCCACACCACGCTACCCCCACACCACGCTACCCCCACACCACGCTACCCTCCCCCCACACGTTACCCCCGCCCCCCACACGTTACCCCCGCCCCCCACACGTTACCCCCGCCCCCCACACGTTACCCCCGCCCCACACGTTACCCCCGACGCCTTACCCCCCCACCCCACGTAATCCCCCCACGTTAATCACCGCCCCCACTTCACGCCCCCCACACGTTACCCCCCACACGTTACCCCCCACACGTTACCCCCCACACGTTACCCCCCACACGTTACCCCCCACACGTTACCCCCCACACGTTACCCCCCACACGTTACCCCCCACACGTTACCCCCCACACGTTACCCCCCACACGTTACCCCCCACACGTTACCCCCCACACGTTACCCCCCACACGTTACGCCCCCCCCCCCCCGTAAGTCCACCCACCCACCCACCCACACACACACACACACACACACACACACACATTAACCACCCCCCACACACATTTACCCCCCACACACACACACACATTTAGCCCCCACACATTGCCCCCTCCCCCCACACGTTGCCCCCTCCCCCACACGTTGCCCCCTCCCCCCACACGTTGCCCCCTCCCCCCACACGTTGCCCCCTCCCCCCACACGTTGCCCCCTCCCCCCACACGTTGCCCCCTCCCCCCACACGTTGCCCCCTCCCCCCACACGTTGCCCCCTCCCCCCACACGTTGCCCCCTCCCCCCACACGTTGCCCCCTCCCCCCACACGTTGCCCCCTCCCCCCACACGTTGCCCCCTCCCCCCACACTCAACCCCACCACATTCCCCCCCACCTTCCCGCCCCCGACCTTCCCGCCCCCGACCTTCCCGCCCCGACCTTCCCGCCCCCGACCTTCCCGCCCCCGACCTTCCCGCCCCCGACCTTCCCGCCCCCGACCTTCCCGCCCCCGACCTTCCCGCCCCCGACCTTCCCGCCCCCCCTGACGTTCCCCCCACCCCACCCGACATTTCCCCACCCCACCCGACATTTCCCCACCCCACCCAACATTTCCCCACCCCACCCGACGTTCCCCCCTTCCCCACATCCCGCCCCCCCGACGTTTCCCCCCCCACCCTGACGTTTCCCCCCCGCCCCCGACGTTTTCCCCCCGCCCCCGACGTTTTCCCCCCGCCCCACGACGTTTTCCCCCGGACGTCCCCCCCTATGTTACCCCCTCCCGATGTTCCCCACCCCCCCATGTTCCCCATCCCCCGACATCCCCCCCCCACCCGACGTTCCCCCCACCCGACGTTCCCCCCCACCCGACGTCCCCCCCACCCGACGCCCTCCCCCTCACCGACGTTGCCCCCCTCCCCGAGACCCCCTCCACTCGTTTTCCCCCACACGCACATCGTTTCCCCCCCTCACCCCTCGTTCCGCCCCCCCTCTCCCCTCGTTCCGCCCCCCCTCCCCGACGTCCCCCCCCCTCCCCGACGTCCCCCCCCTCCCCGACGTTTCCCCCCCTCCCCACGACTCCCCACGACGTTTCCCCCCCTCCCCACGACGTTTCCCCCCCCTCCCCACGACGTTTCCCCCCCTCCCCACGACGTTTCCCCCCCCTCCCCACGACGTTTCCCCCCCCTCCCCACGACGTTTCCCCCCCCCCTCCCCACGACGTTTCCCCCCCCTCCCCACGACGTTTCCCCCCCCCCTCCCCACGACGTTTCCCCCCCCCCCTCCCCACGACGTTCCCCCCCCTCCCCACGTCGTTTCCCCCCCCTCCCCACGACGTTTCCCCCCCCTCCCCACGACGTTTCCCCCCCTCCCCACGTTTCCCCCCCCCCTCCCACCGAGCGAGGTGGCGCAGTGGTTAGCACACTGGACTCGCATTCGGGAGGACGACGGTTCAATCCCGCGTCCGGCCATCCTGATTTAGGTTTTCCGTGATTTCCCTAAATCGCTCCAGGCAAATGCCGGGATGGTTCCTCTGAAAGGGCACGGCCGCCTTCCTTCCCTAATCCGATGAGACCGATGACCTCGCTGTTTGGTCTCTTTCCCCAAAACCAACCAACCCCCCCTCCCCACGACGTTTCCCCCCCCCCTCCCCACGACGTTTCCCCCCCCCTCCCCACGGCGTTTCCCCCCCCCTCCCCACGGCGTTCCCCCCCCTCCCCACGGCGTTTCCCCCCCTCCCCACGGCGTTTCCCCCCCTCCCCACGGCGTTTCCCCCCCTCCCCACGGCGTTTCCCCCCCTCCCCACGGCGTTTCCCCCCTCCCCACGGCGTTTCCCCCCCTCCCCACGGCGTTTCCCCCCCTCCCCACGGCGTTTCCCCCCCTCCCCACGGCGTTTCCCCCCCTCCCCACGGCGTTTCCCCCCCTCCCCACGGCGTTTCCCCCCCTCCCCACGGCGTTTCCCCCCCTCCCCACGGCGTTTCCCCCCCTCCCCACGGCGTTTCCCCCCCTCCCCACGGCGTTTCCCCCCCTCCCCACGGCGTTTCCCCCCCTCCCCACGGCGTTTCCCCCCTCCCCACGGCGTTTCCCCCCTCCCCACGGCGTTTCCCCCCTCCCCACGGCGTTTCCCCCCTCCCCACGGCGTTTCCCCCCCTCCCCACGGCGTTTCCCCCCTCCCCACGGCGTTTCCCCCCCTCCCCACGGCGTTTCCCCCCCTCCCCACGGCGTTTCCCCCCCTCCCCACGACGTTTCCCCCCCCTCCCCGACGTTTCCCCCCCTCCCCGACGTTTCCCCCCCTCCCCGACGTTTCCCCCCCTCCCCGACGTTTCCCCCCCTCCCCGACGTTTCCCCCCCACGACGTTCCCCCCCTCCTCCCCGACGTCCCACCCCCTCCCCGACGTTCCCCCCCTCCCCGACGTTTCTCACCACCGCCTCCCCCCGAAGTTTCTCCCCCCGTCTCTCCCGACGTTTCTGCCCCCTCCACGACGTTTCTCCCCCCCTTCAATAGATCACTGGGGCAACAAAGGATACTTAGCGACGTAAAATCACACGTCATTACAGTTTTCAAGAAGAGCCATAGCACAGATGTGCATAATTATAAGCCTATATTGGTGACATGAGTCTGTGGTAGAATTATGGAACAATTTATGGGGTCAAAAATAATGAGGTTTTTGGAGGAAAAAAATCTCTTATGTGAAAATCAACATGGATTCCACAGAGTTCTTGGGAAATGTAGTTTCCTCTGGTCCTCTGAGATTCATTGTGCTGTACATAGCGGCTCTCTTATTGATGCAGTATTCCTTAAATTCAGGAAGGCATTTGACACTATCCCGCAATGCTGGTTAGTGAAAACTGTATGAGCTTATTGAGTATTGGAACAGATTTGCAACTGGAGAAAGTTCTTCAAGACTGGTTGCAGATGATGCGTTTGTCTCTAAGGAAGTAGCAGTGCCATAAGACAGTACTGGTTTGCAGATTGGCCTGTAGAAGATCTATGATTGGTACAAGCTCTGGCATTTGACCTTGAATGTAAATAACTGTAACACATTGCGCATATGTAGGAAAAGAAATCCACAACTGTACTATTGATGACAAACTGCTGTAATCTATTGTGAAATGCCTATGAGTAACTATCCAGAGTGACCTAAACTGGAATAACCACGTAAGACAAATAGTACAAAAAGTGGATGCCAGACTGAGATTCATAGAAAAAATCTTAAGGAAATGTTACTCATATATGAAGGAAGTGGCTTATAAGGCGCTCGTTCTGTCGATTATTGACAATTGTTCATCACTATGGGATCCCTACCAGGTAGGACTCAGAGGAGGGTTCTTCCATGTATATCTTGTGAAATGACCATGATAAGAAAAGTAGAGAAACTAGAGCTAATACAGAGGCTTATCAACAATTATTCTTCCCACACACTATTTGTGATTGGAACAAGGTAGTGCAGATCAGTTAGTGGTACCATAACTTTCTTCACCACAAACCATTAGGAGGTTTGTGGAGTGTGATGTAGATGTAGAAATCTGCAGGGGCGACGTCGATGTATATAGCAAAAGTCCATAATGCAGGGGAAACTGTTGAAGAAACCTTTATCCAGTGGTGAGTATCAATGTGGTGATGACAGCGACACTGACACTGAATATATTTACGTATTTGCAGAAAGCAAAATTGTTAGTGCTGCTGATAAAAGCGCTTACAGTTCTAACCCTAGTTTTTGAAACTTATTTTTTCCTTCTTCAGGGAGGGAAGATGGATTGGTTGGAAAGTTAAAGTAAGTAACTCAGTGTTCCCATTGTAAAACCTGCCCCAAGCTAGGGATGGGAACAACAAAGCAGTTAAACCAATACCAATGTTTTAGTTCTGAATAACAGGTGTTTTTCAGCATTTCTTTGCTTTTTATTAATAACTGTGGAAATAACCAGCATATCAATTTGACATAGCGGCAGTGCTAAGATTTTTAATTTTAAAATACTTTTTTTAGAATTGTAGTTGAAGCCTGACAGAGAAACAAAAATTAAATGAAGCCAAAATTAGGAGAATATCGTATAAATCATTAAACAAATTCAAAAGTAAAATTCTGTCTACCGACTTGTCAGGAAATTCTAAGAAGTTTTAGCCTTCCGTTAAATTAGTAAATGGATAGAAACTATCTGTGAGCTGTGACCATAGTGATAGTGGAACAGAGGCTGTCACAGAAAAGGGCGAAATACTAAACGCCTTTTTCCAAAAATGTCTCACAGTGGAAGATCACACTGTAGTGCCTCTTAAATGGCTGATATCAAAATAAGTGACCATGGGAGAGAGAAAAAAAAAAAAAACTGAAATCACTCAACAGAGGGAAGGACAATGGACCTGACAAAATACCGGTACAGTTCTACATAGAGCAGGGCTTCACAACATGCGTGCTCGCGGATCAAGCTGTGAGCAGCAAGGCGCGAGCACCGAGCAGCGCGAGCACGCTACCCCCACTACCGGACCAGAGCGGAGAGCGGAGAGTGGGGAGAGTCACGTGGGGCACACAATAGCTGCCGCCAGTCAATGTAAATCCGCGGCCACCTGCAGGCATATCACTCACGAATTATTACTGCAACAAATGAAACAAATAAAGGAGAATCTACACGTGCCACATAATTTTATTAGCTTAGTGTATGCCCCTACATTCGTATTAATTTGTGAACTGTTACACAATAAAAGGTGCCACTGAAGTGTGGGATTCTCGGTTATCTTGTACTTTTTGCCCTTTACAGTTGCGTCTATGTTTGGAGTAATTGTTCTCGTGCATTGTAGGCCCAGCGTGCAGTTTAAATTTTGATCAGACAATGCGTTTCTCAGGCGCGTCTTGTTACATTTCATTGCAGAGAACAGTTGTTCACAAACATACGTGGAACCGAACATTGATATTATTGTAGCCGCTAGTTTGTGCAAACGAGGAAATCTATCCTGAAGGAAGTGTCTGTAGAATTCCAAAAAGTTTTTCTTGTTCTGAAATTTGTCTCTGTATTCTCTGTCACACTGCAGGTCAATAATTTCTAGTTGCAGCCCAGGACGAATTTCTTCTATATTCGCTGAATACGGAGAGGAGAACAGATCAAAATCACTATCTAGTGCTGTCAGATCTTGAAAGAGTTGATCAAATCCTTCCTTAAGATTCAAAATGGTTCAAATGGCTCTGAGCACTATGGGACTTAACATCTACGGTCATCAGTCCCCTAGAACTTAGAACTACTTAAACCTAACTAACCTAAGGACATCACAAAACACCCAGGCATCACGAGGCAGAGAAAATCCCTGACCCCGCCGGGAATCGAACCCGGGCGTGGGAAGCGAGAACGTTACCGCACGACCACGAGCTGGCAGACTTCCTTAATGGCAACTAAACTATGTGAATAAGGTTCACAGTCTTTGTGAACATCTTGCATGGATGATAATTGAGGAAAATGAGCTAGAGTTCCTGTTTCCAGCTGACTCACACAAAGTGTCAATTTCATTTTAAAAGCTCGTATTCGATCTATGAAATGAGTAATTAGCAGATCTTTACCTTGTAGTGAAATGTTCAAAGCATTCAGATGGCTAGTTAAATCTGGTAAGAACGCGAGATCACATTTCCATGAAGGCTTTTTCAATTCAGGAACACACATGTTATTTATTTCCATGAACATATTTATCTAATCTAATAGGCAAAAAAATCGATTTAATAATTCACCACGACTAAGCCAGCGGACCTCGCTCTAATAAGGCAGGCTACCATACTGACTTTCTACATCCTCAAGAAAGCTTTTAAATTGCTTGTGTTGTATATATATATATATATAATTGGTTGTATATATATATATAATTGGTTGTACGAACAACAACACTTATCACATTTTTTAGAGTGATACTCTTTGCACATAAGTTTTCCTGATGGATCACGCACTGAACGCCCCTTATTTCATTCGGCACGGTCAGTTTTTGCATTTTCTCCTTCAACAGCGCAACAAAATCTGATTTTTTTTCCCTGTCATCGCTGGTGCACCGTCTGTAGACACTGAAACTAAAGAATTCCACGACAATTCTATATTTTCAACACTACTTAAAATATCACCTCCGGTTGTAGTGTTCTTCATGGCTACTACATTGAGGAGCTCCTCCCTCACCTGAAGATCTCTATTAACACCTCTAATAAATATGGCAAGCTGCGCTGTTCCAGTGATATCAACACTTTCGTCCAGAGCTAGAGAATACACCATAAAATCTTTACAGATATTTGCAAACTGTTCAACTTGAGATGGACACAAATGTTCCGCTGCAACTACGCAACATTTTTTATTAAATCGCCACCAGTGAAGGGGCGCAGGGATTTTGCTAAAAGCAAAGCAATTTTGTAACTCACTCTGAGAGCTGCCTCTGTTGATTTTTGTTCGTCGTCCATATCTTCTTCGGATAGCTACCTTTTAAGTTTAATAACTTCCTGTGCACGATTTTCCACTTCCGTAGTCTTTCGCGTGGTACGACATATAATATCGCTGCAAATTAAATTTCCTAAAAGAATTCAGCGTTTTGTGACATACTAAACATTTTGCAACACCATCTTTTTCTGTAAACAGATACAATTCCTCCCAATGGGGGTTAAACTGCGAAAGTATGGTTGGAGTTACACAACGGCGACTTGACATGATTCTTAACCAGCGAAGTGACTGTTAGAGGTGATTGTAGTACTTTAAACGTTACACAGTTGGCGCGAATTCAATAGGCCCTATTCAAACGTGCGCGCGCATTTCCCCTCCCTCCCCTCCCTACCTACTCTGCGACCTTGCACCTGCTCGCGAGCACGTGCTTGAGCAGACGCGAGTACTCGCGCTCAAAACCGGCCAGTTGTTAAGACCTGACATAGAGTATGCAAAAGAATTTTCCCCTCTTCTTGAAGCAGTGTATTGTACGTAGGTCTTTGGAGGAGGAAAGTGTTCCTGTTGATTAAAAAATAGCACAGGTCATTGGGGTTTCAAGAAGGGTCAACGAACAAACCCATAACTATTGCCCTACATCTCTAATGTTGCTCAGTTGTAGAATTTTGGAAGATGTTTTATGCTCGTGTATTAAGACATTTCTGGAGGCCGAAAATCTCCACTGTAGGGACCAACATGTGTTCCGAAAAACAACAGTCTTGTAAAAGCCAGCTCTGCCTGTCAGCCCATGAGACCCAGAAATGAGTAGCCCAAGCAGGTGCTGTGTTCCTTGACTTCTGGAAGCCATTTGATAGTTCCACACTCTCGCCTATTGCACAAACTATGTGCATACGACATATGGGACACAGCCTGTCATTCTGAACAGAGAGAAGTCTTCAGACCCAAAAGTAGCTCCAGATGTGCCACAATAGAGGGTAATAACAGTGGGTAATGACAGTGGCACGTAAAGTGCCATCCGCCACACACCGTTGGGTGGCTTGCGGTGTATAAATGTAGATGTAGAATAGGACCATTACTTTTCACAGTTCATATAACTGACATAGTAGGTAATGTCAGAAGTTCCATAAGGCTTTTCGATGATGATGCTAGTGTATACAGAGAAATTGCAATTGTACAAAATTGTTGCAAAATGTAGAAAGTCCTGCAGAGGATCGATGTTTGTTGCAGGTAATCACAATTGACAGTGGTACACAAAATACTGTCCGCCACATACTGCAAAGTTACTTATAGTGTATAGATATAGATGTTATATTTGCTTGTCAATAAATATAACATACTGCGAATACATAGATAGAAAAACACATTATTGTATGATTACACAATTTAAGAACAACCTTTGGAAGCAGATACTGTCATAAAATATCTAGGTATATGCATACCAAGCCATTTTAAATGGAATGACCACATTAAATTAATCACGCATGTGGCAGGTGCCAGAGAGATTCATTGGAAGCATCCTAAGGAAATGTAGTCCATCAGCAAAGGAAGTAGCTTACAAAACATTCATTCGACCAGTACTTGAGTATTGCTTGTCAGTATGGGATCTGTAGTAGACAGGGCTGACACAGGAGATATATAAGATCCAAAGAAAAGCAGCACGTTTTGTTATAGGTACATTCAGTAAGCACGGAAATGTCACAGAAGCGTTAAACCAACTCCAGTGGCAGATACTGCAGTTGTGTTGTGCATCATGGTGTGGTTTATTGTTAAAGTTCCAAGAGCGTCACTGGACTCGCATGTGGGAGGACAATGGTTCAAACCCACATCCGGCCATCCTGATATAGGTTTTCTGTGATTTCCCTAAATCACTTTAGGCAAATGCCATATGGTTTCTTTGAAAGGCCATGGCCCCTTTCCTTCCCCATCCTTTACTAATCCGAGCTTGGGCTCCGCCTCTAATGACCTTGTTGTCAATGGGACGTTAAACACGAATCTCCTCCTCCTCCTCCTCCTCCTACTCCTACTTCTACTCAAAGTGCGTACATTCCTAGCAGAGTCAACAAATACATTGCTTCCTCCTCTGTATATTTCGCAAAAAGACCATGAAGATAAAATTAGAGAGATTCGAGCCAATGTGATGGCTTACAGTGAATCATTCATCCCGCGGATTATTCGCAACTAGAACAGGAAAGAGGGGAAGGGACAGTGGTTCACAAAATACTGTCCGCGACATACTGCAAAGTTACTTATAGTGTATAGATATATATGTTATATTTGCTTGTAAAGTTTCCATTGCTTTGAAATATTAAATTATTATAGAAATTGGGAAGAAAAATCAACACTATTTTAATGATGACGCCTACAGTTTCAAATTAGCGATAAACACATGACATAAGAATTGGTACAAACACTCCAGAGAAACTGCTGTACCTATAATAAAAATATACAGACTGAAGCAACTAATGAAAATATGTACTGAGGTCGGAATTTGAACCCAGGTGCTCACTATGCAGTTGTGCTAAACACACCACCACCCTTGCTCATTGGTTTTGCATAGTTGCTCTAACTGCTCTAGCACACTTCCCTCCTCAACCCAAATTCCATTCATGCCTCAGTCCCCTTGATGTTTCTCCTAAACTCGCATAGCATTGCAGAGGCTCTTCAACTGTACTGTAATAGCCCCTCAGCATCGAATGAAACAGGGTGTCTTACCTGAAACCCAGGCATAGGTGCTTTCATTCAAATGAAACTACATGGTTCCAGTGTCAATAAAATATCTGGGCTGTTGACCGCATTGTCAATATATAAAATTGTCAGTTTCGGCCACTATAACAAGTTAGAATTATATTAATACCTTCAGCTGCTCACGAGCGTTGATATATATCAACGGGGACAGGGGAAAATATGTGCCCCAACTGGGACTTGAACCCGGGATCTCCTTCTTACATGGAAGACGCTCTTCCATGTAAGCAAGTGATCCTGGATTCAAGTCCCGGTCGGGGCACACATTTTCACCTGTCCCCGTTGATATATATCAACACCCGTGAGCAGCTGACAGTATTAATATAATTCTAATTTCATTCTAGACGGCTGCAGGTCATCAATGGTGTCTGTTCTTTCGGACATGTCCAAAAGAACAGACACCATATCCATATCACTATAACAAGTGGTCTTCTTCAGTCAGGGCTGTGCTGTGCTGTGCTGTGCTGACTGTCAGCAGAATGATACCATCACTAGTGAAACGAGGGACTTAAGGAAGGCAGGAAAAGTTGCGAACGGGGCCTATTCAGTTACCATTGGTTGCACGGTAAACACGTACACTTAATTTAAGGCAATAATTTTTTAAAAACAATCTTTTTTTTTTTTTTTTAAATTGACTATAACACAAACTACACTGACGGCTGAAGGCCTTGTTAAGAAGAATTCAAATTATTTGTCGGCTGAAGGCCACAAGCAAGAGGAATGATTTAAACAAAATATTGTTTTTAAACAATTGACACAATCAGACCAAATAAAGAAGGGAGTGATCCACAGACAGTGCTCCGAGGACCGACCTGAGAAAAGTCCCTACAGCTGCGTAAGCAGTGAGACAGGTAACCAAGCATTATGGTCTCATAACAGGATGGCAACTCAAACTAGGGACAGTTTAAACGCCGACCAACCCTCTTACCAAATCCACCTAACATCTGATAACCAGTACAACCATGGAATAATTCAGGCGGGGCTGAAGTGACAGACAGCACTGCGTCTGCAGAATCCGGCTTTTGAAACACCGAAAGGCAGAAGGAACCCCTCCACCAATGCAGTACGCAGACAGCGTTAAAATAACTGCTCATTCAAACACACTAGATACATACAGATCCGCGAAAACAATTCCAACAACAACTCAAACAATACTAAAACCAATCGCTGTGCACCAACAAGCACGAACCACAAGTCGACACAAACACAGAGGGCCCAGAAGCGGTCGGAAGACCAAATACAAATCTTGCAACGAGCCGGCCGAACGACGAACGAACGAACGAACCACCAACCAACGGTCGTCCCTGCTCAAGTCAGGCAAAGGAAAGGTGCTAGAATCCGGACCTCGACGTGGTCGTGCACTCTCGCGACCACATCCTTCCATCGGGCAGTGTATGTATTGCCAGCTGTCCCGGTGAGTACTGGTGCTGTCTGACCTCATTGCTGCTCCGTCCCAACTCAGCTCAATTCAGAAACACCACAACCCGGAAATACTAGAGGTTGCTCCAAAGATAGTACCACAGTATTCGCTATCGATAAATGCTGCTGCTGCCACTCACGGACAGACAAAGTGAGCAAACATAGTGGCGCCAGTTAACGCACTAAGAAAATGAGAGGTCACAATCTGAATACACGACGCTAACCTGTCAACGGCACAAACACGAGCTGGATCAGGGCTCAACCTCCCCCCTCAAATAGCAACCTGGGGGTCACATCCTAAAATGAAATCGAAACTTCCTGGCAGATTAAAACTGTGTGCTGGACTGAGACTCGAACTCGGACCTTTGCCTTCCACGGGCAAGTGCTCTACCAACTGAGCTACCCAAGCACGACTCACGCCCTGTCCTCACAGCTTTACTTATGCCAGTACCTTGTCTCCTACCTTCCACACTTTACAGAAGATTTGCAGGAGAGCTTCTGCATTTATGAAGTGTGCTACCTGCACTTACTGTGCTGCTGTACTTCATAGGACAGAGGTAACAATAACACTTGATGCGCAGTGCGAGAACAATCCCTTTGTAATGTAAAGATTGACTCAATCAATATGTGGAATGAAGATGTATCTTCTACCATAGACTGAGTTATACAGTGGAGCTGTACTGCTCAATGGGACAATTCATGGAGCATCTTTGGTGTAAGGACTGAATGTGAAGAAGGTAGTATTGCTACATCTTTAAACACAGATTTCATGTTTGGAAAAATTGAAATGACTACATTTGACAGATACCACCATCTAATATAGTATGCTTGTGAGATAATAAGTAAAAAAGTTACTCATAATTTTAACTAGATACAGATTCATACTAGGATACTTTTGTTCTTTTTTTTTTTTTTCTTATTGGGGAACCATGTTTTCTTAAAGGGCTACCATTTGAGCCATCTTTATCGCCAGCAGGGGTGGCTGCTGGGTGTAGTGATGGCCCACAAAGTTCAGCAGTTCTATGTGGTAGATGTCAATTGGGACCAGCTGATCCGTCATTCCTGTCTGTTGCAGCCACGACTTGTTGACCCTTTGACGCAACGGTCTCCAAGCCAGCCTGGTGACAGGGTCAGTCGCAGCGTTTTTCCAGTGGGAAGCTCCCAATTGTGGCAATGTGCTCATCTGCTCCCATCCACTCCATGCTATCTGCCATCCTACTTGCAACAGTGAAATAGGAGGTCAGCAGGGCTAATCCGTGCGCTTACCACTACAGAGTCCATGGAAGTTGAACCAGTGCCCTCTTTTCTGTGCTTGCCAGTGGCAGTCTCTTCACCCACACCATTACTGGTGGACATACTGTTACCCCAGCCTCCCCAATCTTATGCCCCTGTGGCAGAGCCAACTGTGTCATCATCCTCTCCTTCAGTGATCAATCCACAATCTCACACCGTCTCCAGTCTTGCGATGGAGGTCATGACACAAACCCGGACATTTTCTTCTCGACATCTATCTCATGTTGTTGTTTCCTCTGAGCTCAATGTCTACATGGTGTTTGGACACTCTGCTCCTCTTTAGAGTGACTTACATATCAAATTTTGTTCTTTCTTTTGGGCTATAGCTCCTGGCTTGTTATTGGGCCGCCATCGGTTCAAATAGTTTACATTCGTACTGACACTGACAATTCATGGCATTTTCATGTCTTGTATGACTGCTATATTTTATTGGTACATAGTGTAATCTTATATTGTAATGCACAGCTATGTATGGAGACACATTTATTGTAAATAGTTAGGATAATTAATGACTTGAGAACAAAAAAAAAAATAAAGATAATTTACTAGAGGTGCTCTGGGACAAACTTTATAAGAAATGAGATGTCGTGTTGTATTTAATACATTCCATTATAAGTTCCTGCTATTTGGCAAGGCCTTTTGCAGTAAAGGTATTAAAGAGCACGCAAAAAAAATGTAAAAGTTAATGGATCACATGGGAGATTAGTGTGTACTGTGAACAGATGGGGAATATGGTTTGTGTTAGCAAGAATGAGTCAAGTTCTGCTCTAATGTCATACTGTAAAGATTTCTGACTTTGTGTCAGAAATTTGTGTTTGGGGCAAACGTATTAAATCTAAATGGCATAAAGCAAGAAACAGGACAATAGCCACAGACATGATAGAATTATTATTGATCTCAGTTGAAAATTTGTAAATGGTTATCTATTGGGAGTGGGTATTTTAATATTGACTTCCCAAAATATATTAAATACTATTGTAATACTAAAGTAACTCAAACAAAGTGTGTAGACATGCACTGCTATAATAAAAGCTATTGTAGCTTTATACAATACAATGAAAAATCTATAGCTACAACTGAATTCTGGGTCATTCCATGTGAAATGTTCTAGGGCTCCCAGTTGAACCATCTTCAATTTTGATGAACTTTGTACAGTATGTACCTGAGGGGCCCTACATGAACTTATGCCAAGTTTCAGGCTCGCCTGTAACTTGGTTGAGGTGCTAGAGCCACTTTTGTGAAGACAACTTTTACTGGGACCAAAAAGTTGCGAAGAAATTTGCAAGTTTGACATTCCAATTTTCCTAATGTAAAAGAGCTAGACTCTTGCTTCTGAGTATAGTAGTAATACTTTTTTGTGCTCTACACACAAATGATGGAAGTAGAGTTCAGAAAGCAAAGTGGGCAGCAAATCATGTCGTGAGTAATTTGTCCCATACCTTAATGAGGTATAAGTAGTAGAGAAAGTGTGCTATGGACCTGGTCTTTCGCCAGACTCCTGTCTGTCTGGATGTTTAGTATATCACAAATTTGCGCCTGGCTTGTGTGTTTAATTACTGTGCTACCATCCTGTAAATTTGCTACAAAACATGAATGTATCAGAATATACCCGTGTTCAAAGTCATGTCTCTTAGGGCACATACTTCATTACATTCATTAACACCATTCAACAGAGCGCATTTCATTCTACTAGGTCCACAACTTTGCTTCCGCCATTTTTTCTTGAAATTTGGGGCTTCATTGTGAAAAAATTATGATTCCTAGTATTGCCCATCGCTGGCCACTACATTCTCCCATCTTTCGTATAGCATACGAATCCCCTGGCAGAAGAATTGGACGTCTTTTGTGGGGATCCATGAATCGATTCAATTTTGCACTTCATATGATCGAAAGTGCTGGTCATCCAGACTGTACGCCACTGACTGAAAAAGGTGGTAGTCAAAGGTGGAGAATACGGCGCGAGGGATAGGACTTCTCATTCCAACATTTCCATATATATTTTGATAGGTTTTGTGATATGGGGTTGAGCACTGACATCCTGCAAAATTGCCTTTACATGTCTATTGCTGTATTGTGGTCGTTTATGTTTCAGTGCTGGGCTCTAATGCATCAATTGCTTTTGATAATGATGTCCTGTGACTCTTTTTGTCTGTTTCAGTAGCTACGAAAACATTCTGTCTTCCACCACCATGCCGGTCTTAGACACCAAAATCACCATTCTTAAGGCATTGAAAACATTCTCTGCACGTTCTTCCACTAATACTTCCCTCACCATTGGTCTTACCCAGCATTTTAAGAGCCACAGCTGCAGATTTCTTCATGTTAAAGCAGAAAATGAAATCTTCCCACAAATGGCGAGAAATGGTTTCTTAAGTTGACGAACTTAATCGAGAATAACGGTATGGTGCAATCACAAATCGACTAATATTTTTATGGCATTATGTTTACAGATGCCTAAGCTTATTCTATTACACCTATGACCAAACACCCAAACCCCACTTGCTGCTGCTGCCACCTATTGCAAAATGACTGAAGCAAAGTTGTAGACCTAATATTAGAAAAACTTATTTTCATTTCGGCGTCCCTTTGGGTAAGGTGCAAAAATTTCAACTAAACTGTTGAATTTTTTTGTAATTCGAGAAAAATCCTTGCATTGGTCCATGGTGGATATGCCACTACCAGTCTCAGTGACTGGTAGCCCCACCGCCGAGGGGTCACACCCGATAGCCATGCCACGGGTGGGTTCTTTACTGCAGGTTCCCAAGCCTGAATGTGGGCATTCAACAGGTTCCCAAGCCTTGTTTGGGTCTCTTTGTGGTTTCCAAGCCATAATGCAGAATTCTTCAGTTGTTAAATGCTTTAAATCCGTTGCTGATGTCCAAAACTATTGCTTCGGGCAAACTCTATTGCCGCCCCATCATTGAAGCAGCTGGAATTGGTATGACTGCAGTTATCTGTTGTTCTGGAATCCAGCATATCTCTTATCTAGCTAACCAGTGAAATGATTGAGCAGCTCCATGAGGATGCATGGAATTAATTGAGGCATTGTTTTCTTCAAATGAAAGTTCAGAGATATTTCCTATCCACCCAGGCTGTAGCTCAGTAATGGCAACATGTTTGGTAGCATATCAGTTAACATTTGCTATGAAGGACACTGTATCATTTGATACTCTATGAATCTGAAGTTGCTTTTCATCAGTTGGCACAAAATGGTGATGGTCTCTTGTACTAGGCACTGTACATCCATCCTTGGAATGTTTTTCTTGATCAATTTTTGTATCTTCAATAATTTATTTTTTAATAAAGATAAATTCATGCCATACACATTTTTTTTTGCAACATTCAAACAGATCAGTTGGTGTTACGATTTGGTTGTCAGTTGGACGCTGAAGGCTAGCTTCTGCAGCTAAATGCTTAACTGTGCCCCCAATTCTGTCACATGGTGATTTCCCATGGCTTGTTCCGAAAAAATTCCTTTCTGCGGTAATGCCAAAATCTTTTTTATGATGGCAAAGATTTAGGAAGCTCTTAATTTTTGTACTGTGCGGCAGAACCGTAACTAAAATAATGAATATGCTTAATTTCTTTAAAAATGCACTTCAGGAATTTGATCAGTTATGTTAAAAACACATGCACTGCAACTGTTTCATGTCAGAGGCAATCACTGATTATGCAGTAGCTGACGCTTTTTAGTTCATCATTATCTTTGTAGTAAATGACAAGTGGATGGGATGTATTGTAGCTTTACTATTTTCCCACTGGAATCCTTGAACTGCATCTTGGACAATAAAGGAGTAATTTTCAGTGAAATCCACTAATGTAATCAATTCTCCTGGTTTGAGACATCCTTTGGTGAACTGCAAATGCTTGCTCTGATGCTTTGCAGTGCATTGTGAATAGAAGGGGCCAGAAGTTTTGTATGTAGTAGTTCAATGAATTCTTCAAATGTCATTTCTCTGGTTTCAAGTGTCTCTCTGTCAGTGTGAGTCCTTTGCTTGAATTAAATTGTATCCTCCAGATCAATATCTACAAAAGCACTTTCCAAATATTCCTTTAGAGTGCCTGTTCCTGGACATACTTCACAGCAATGAAGCATGCAATCTTTTGTTACCAAATTACAGACAGTTTTTCTTAGTAGCATTTCGTAATCTTCTTTATTGGGCTATGTGCCAACAATAGTTTCACATTTTGATGTATTGTGCAGACACAAACTGAATGTGAACCAGCTGTGCATATAGTCACACACCACTTTGGCCTTAATTCACAAAATTTGGAAAATTGAATTTTTGGCCCATTTTTATTGTGGTACACAACAAACATTTCTTTTAAGTTGCTCAGTAATAAGTTTTTTGTTTTTGATCCTTTTCTCCATCAATCCAAACAGTAATACAGTCCTTTTTTCTTGGACAAATCCAACTAAACTCTTCATCATAAAAATGTTCTGACTCTTGCCTTCACAGCCTCAGAAAACTTTTTCCCACATTTACCTTTGGGCTGTGCCAATATTCCCTGTTCAGCTTTTAACTTTCTAGCCTTCTTTACCATTCTTTCTGAAACACAAAATTCTTCTGTAGTGTTTTTTTTTAGACCAGCTTTGGGGAATAAGGCCAAAATTTGAATTTTCTCATTTTGATTTGATATATGTAATTTTTCTTTCAATTCTTGGATCAACTGACTGTAATCTGAACAAGTCAAGCATTGCTTGCTTGTGGATGGTTGCTCCAGTTCACTGGGATCAGGTCCTCTCACTCCTGCAATTTTCTTAATAATTGCATGTTCAACTTGATGTATTTTGCACTTTGCGTATCCTTTTGTATCCCTTGCACCAATTTGTTGAAATTTTAATGCTGACGTCCCAACAGCTGTTAAGCTTGTATTCAAATTCTGAGCAACATTAGTCTCATCATCTTTATCTGACTGAGATGCAACTTCCATTTTTGAACATTTCAGTGTATCAAATTCTTTTCTACAGGAAGGGCACATTTTTTGGTCTGGTTTAATATCAGACACTGTTATCCTTTTTAGTATGTCAGCTGTTTCTGTGTTGATTGAGCAAAAACTTTTCCGTTCAGTATGGTTTTTCTTACCAAATGGGTTTCAGCACGATCTTTGCAAAAATTCAAATCTTTGTAGGAGTAAAGCTTCATGGCGGAAGTATAGTTGAGCATTTTCAGTAGTGTGTTGTTCTTCTAAGGAAAGTTCCTTTATAGCTTTTAGTGCTTTTAAGGCACTGTATGTCACTAAATGGCATGGGGAATCAGTATCTCCAAAACTGCACACATTAACTTGATCTTGTTTTCCCATTTTAACAACAACTTGATACGCTTCAGGCACTAAAATCAAATTGTAGAGTCCTAAATAAAGAAAAGAAATAAAATTAATAAGCATTCAGCTTCACAAAAATTATGTAGCAGTCTCCAGTACAGTTAAATGGTTAATTTTAGCAATGAACCTGTCACAAACAGGTTTAAAATCACCAAATAAACAGCAAAATAAATATTTAAACACTGCAGACATAATCAACAAAATTTCAAATTTAAGCCACAATTTTTTGCAACTTACCCAAAGAGACACCAAATTGAAAATAAGTTTTTGTAATAGAATGAAATGTGCTCTGGTGAATGGTGTTAATGACTGTAGTGTGGTAGGTGTCGATTTTGAGACACATGACTTTGAATACAGGTGTATTTTGATACATTCATGTTTTGTAACAAATTTGCTGGATGGTAGCACAGTAATTAAACGCACAAGCCAGGCCCAAATTTGTAGTGTACTAAACACCCAGTCAGACAGTAGTTTGGCAAAGGACTAGGTCCATAGCGCACTTTCTCCACTATTTGTACCTCATTAAGGTATGGGACAAATTTCTCACGACATGATTTGCTGCCCACTTTGAACTGAGATTATGCAAAATGCATTGCTTTCTGAACTATACTTCCATCATTTGTGTGTAGAACACAAAAAGTTTTGCTACTATACCCAGAAGCAAGGGAACAGTGGAATGCCAAACTTGAAATTTTCTTCATGACTTTTCGGTGTTGGTAAAGTAAAAGTGGTCTTCACGAAAGTGGCTCTAGTTCCTCAACCAAGGTACAGGCAAGCCTGAAACTAGGCATAAGTTCATGTAGGACCCTCAGGTACATACTGTATAAATTTCATCAAAATTGAAGAATGTCAAGTTGGGAGCCCTTCTTTAATAAGTCCTAGTAAACTGATCCAGTGGACAATGCTTTCTCCTTGGGGATATTGAAATTTTTATAATGTTGCCTTTGAATAATTTATACTAATAAATGCCATCTTATCTTAATTATCTTGCAAATACCAGTTATGAAAGGAAACAAACAATGCACATAGCAAGAAAAAGTTGTGAAATCCATGAGCAGAAACAGGATGTAGATAGACTCACATTTTTACCACACGAGTACCTGCTTGTATAATGATTGTTTGTTGTTCTGCTGCGATTGTGCAATGGTCTTCTGTTTTCTTTCTTGTTGTCATTTCTGTTAGTGCTGCTAGTTTTGTTTTTGTTTCAGACTCGAGGTATGTCATCGTGTCGTTTACAGAAGAAATTGAGGTAGGACTCGTTTATGTTCTTCTTCAGTCACATATGAAAAGCTTTGAAAGTAATATTACAAAAAATTCTACATGTGTAGGGGTAATGGAAGTAATGAAAATTTCAGCATGGTTGTTTTAGTGATAAACTGAATGTTAATTGGACATGCAGCATTGTAACATATGATGGGAGGGATTATGCTACATTGTGGATGTAGACAGCCGTAAGGCATCTGTCTGATGAACTCGTACATGCAGCCTTCTTCTGTAAGGCAGCAGATCTTTACATTGATTGGAATCCTTGATTATTTACAATTGTTTTCGTCAAATGCTTAGGTAATTGTGTAGATATTTGAACTGGGTTTGTGTGTTGAATTACAAATAGAACAGCAGATGGCACTGATAGATTTCCATCTGGTAAAAAGTTCATTCCCTGAAAAAGTGTGTGTGTGTGTGTGTGTGTGTGTGTGTGTGTGTGTGTGTGTGTGTTGCTAAACATACCTGTAATGCTATCACGCTTACCAAATAACCCTGTGATGAAACGCGCCGCTCTTCTTTGGATCTTCTCTATCTCCTCTGTCAACCCGACCTGGTATGGATCTCTCAAATGTTCCTCCCTTGCTCCCCACCCTCAAATTCAGCTCCTCTCACAATCTGTTCTTTATTTTTCAGTTAAGTCACAGAATGCTTATTTGCATTTGGACGAGAAAGGGCAATTTTGCTTATAGTTAGTATTTTATTGATATCATGAATAGACCATCACTTGAATGGTAGTTAAATATGCAAGAAATTGAAGTATCTTAGACAGTATGGTGTTTTACTCATATTATGTGCTCCAAGGCCCCACCTCAGTTAGGGAAAATGTTTCTTATAATTCTTGCAAGTTGTTACCACATTAAATCATCTGCTGTCAAAGTTATTACCTCTGCATTCCAAGAAAACCAAAGGTCAGCTGGGACATGCTGATTGTACATGCTACTCATTTTTGAAATTGGAGACGGAAAACAGCTATGTGCCCATATGGCTCTCTTGTTCCTGTATGCCATTGCGTGGTAAAAGTCTTTCCCTTTTAGTGTGTACGTGAATATTTGATATTCTGCATGTGTTACTAAAATTTTAAACTACAGGCAAGAGTCTTCATACGAAAAAGCTGATGCTAAAGCATCCCTGCAGAGCAGTCCAGATGTGTGAAGACTACTGATAATATTGAGCTATGGTACTTAGAGTTCATTACATAAATCTATTTCTTGGATTGAATATTGTAAATATTCATGTAAAGGCTGTTTTCTCTAGGTTTCAAAGACTAAGGAAAGTTTTTGAATTCTTTGTTTCCTTTAGTATGCTGCCATTTACTTTATGGTTGAAATGGTCAAAATTGTGGGATTTTTATTGGTTCAAGGTAAAATATGTGAAAATTTATGAAAAAGAAAGCATAATGATATGTATAAAATGCATGTTTGAACCATCATCTGCTTTTATTTTAAACTCAAATATCTACTGGTTTCAATCTTGGACCATCTTCATGGATAAGTGTTAAAATGATTTACTTCACCATATTACATTAGACATTACTTAACAACAAATTAATTGTTGGTAAGGCAGGTGCCAGGTTGAGATTCATTGGGAGAGTCCTTAGAAAATGTAGTCCATCAACAAAGGAGGTGGCTTAAAAAACACTCGTTCGACCTATACTTCAGTATTGCTCATCAGTGTGGGATCCATACCAGGTCGGGTTGACAGAGGAGATAGAGAAGATCCAAAGAAGAGCGGCGCGTTTCATCACAGGGTTATTTGGTAAGCGTGATAGCATTACAGATATGTTTAGCAAACTCAAGTGGCAGACTCTGCAAGAGAGGCACTCTGCATCGCGGTGCAGCTTGCTGTCCAGGTTTCGAGAGGGTGCTTTTCTGGATGAGGTATCGAATATATTGCTTCCCCCTACTTATACCTCCCAAGGAGATCACGAATGTAAAATTAGAGAGATAGAGCATGCACGGAGGCTTTCCGGCAGTCGTTCTTCCCACGAACCATACGCGACTGGAACAGAAAAGGGAGGTAATGACAGTGGCACGTAAAATGCCCTCCGCCACACGCCGTTGGGTGGTTTGTGGAGTATGAGTGAATGTGGATGTAGATGTAGAAAATGTGTACTGCATGCCATGAATGTCAATATACAACCCAGGACTTTAGAGGCAAACATGTGAATACTAAATGTACACAGAGCAGTACTGTAGGGAAGATCAGGACTTCCTTATCTTCTCTTCAGATCTGTGAAGATGGTCCAAGACTGAAACTGGTAGATATTTGGGTTTAAAATAAAAGCAGCTGATGGTACAAATAAGCATTTTATACATTACTTAGCGGCTGTTGACAATCGCCTTCCAAAAATGCATAATGATAATGTGCCTAGGGGTATGTGTCCAGTAGAAGGACCACACAAAACTAATTGTAGGTAAGATAGGTGTCAGACAGAGATTAATTGTAAGAATCCTGAGGAAATATTTATTCTCCCTGCAAGAAGTAGCTTACAGTACTCTTGTCTGAGTAGACAAGTCTACCTTGCCATGTAGGGTGGACAAAGTGCAGATAAATATTTGCATTTTGTCACAGGTTAATTACTCAGTACAAGAGCTCAATGGAGATGCTCATCCCAAATCTGGTGGTAGCTTTTACAAGGAAGGCCTTGTTCTTGATGAAGAAGCTTACTGCAAAAACTGCAAGAGTGCACAATCCAAGAATGGCCCTCCCATGATTATCTAACAAGATAATCATAATTACAAAATCAGAGGGAGTCGAGTTTATACAGCTGCTTTTTAACAGTTGTTCTTCCAGTGCACAATTCACAAATTTGGAAAGCAGTAATATTATAATACTTCCGCCACACACTGTAAGGTGGTATGTAAGGTACAAATGTAAATGCATATTTGTTTTCCTGTATGTTTTTATATCTGATATCATGATTTTAATTCCCCACTAAACAAATGTCCATTTTCGTGAGGTTCATACAAATAAGGTTCATATCTTACAGTCATACGTTAAAACCACAGTACAAAATTTTATAGGAATTTACTTTTGAAGCAGACATTCAAATTTCCCAATGAATTTGAATCAATTTTCGTTCTCTTGTGTCCATACACTAAGTTCCCTGGTGCTCAAGAACATTATTACTCAAACACAGTTGTATTATATTACAAGACTACGTCTTGCGCTAGTCACATATTTTAAATAAATAAGTCTGATACTAACAAGGGAACATTCCCAAATGTCAGTTAATGATCGTGATGAAACTTGGCAGGTGTGTAAAGGGGAAAAGGAATGCAATACACATGTTTTTGTTTGTGCCTACTTTCACTTTTTAGGGGTGAAACACTACTAAAACGGTAATTTGGCATATTAACTTTGGAGGGAATATTTTTGAAACGATGGTGTATAAAAATGTGTTTCTCATATAAAAGTTGATATGTAATTGAAATTCTTGAGAACTGTATAATCAAATTTTGTAATAATTTGAAATTTTACAAAATACCCCACCACAATTAATTAACATTTTTGGAAGGTGAATATTAACAGTCATCATGTAATGTATAAAATGCATGTTTGACTATCAGCTGCTTCTTTTAACCCAAATGTCGACTGGTTTCCGTCGGATGCCACCTTCACGGATCAGGATTAAAACAATTTAAGCCACATCATCACATCTGTCAGTACATAAATAATTGCCATGTCTCATATGTAGAGCATGTCATGAATTCCAGTATAACACCAGGACTCTGGAGGGCAACCATATACTACTAATGTGTGTAAACAGAGCAGTACTGTACTTTTGTACACAATTAATTAATTTTAAAAGATAACAACTTTTGTTACAACATAAAGAAGCTTTCACACTACATTCAACCTTGTGTAATAAAGCTGGTTTCTGAAATATCATTTTTGGAAAATATACTGTATTCAGTGTGCTGTCAAAGCATTGTTAGCATACCTAATTAAAACATATAACATACGTTATTGGTCTAGTTATTTATTTTACTTACATTTATTTAATGTTTTAAATTGTGATTTTACATGTTTTTTACGTACATGTATTATGTTAATGGGAAATAAGTGACTCAGTATTATGATACAAAATCATTACGATAATAATAATAATAATCATCGGTAAATAAAGGCTTAAGACATAACATTATCTTACACAATTCACGTAAAATGAATGAAATTTCTTGACATAATATACACAAGTGAGAACTCAATATAAAACAAAATTCTGCAGGATTTCAGTATGACTTGGGCGATCCTCTAAAAATCCTGATTTGTATCAGTTATCTTTCAAGTCCATTGGTAAGCTACGGTAAAAAGAATTGATTATGTAGTGGTGAATGTAGCTTAATTATATTGTTTCTCATTTGGAGACGACATCAAAATCATTCAATTGAACAAGGTCTGACAACCTTCTCACAAAATTCTTGCGACGTTGAAAGCTATGTACACAACCACATGTGTACTTGTGCCATAAAGTCCTTTGGAATCACCAGATGAACAAGTTTCTTGTCCTCAGGTATGATGGTGGAAATGGTTTTTTCACACTGACCACGCTCAGATTCATAGTTTTAAAAGAAACTAATGATGAGTTTGGACCGAGAATTAGAGACACTCTTTCTGAAGCCCCAAATGTCCTTGACACCTTAGAAATCTGGTAAATAAATGTCTGGCTACGTCAAAAGATATTTGAAAGATGTTCTCTTTCCCAGTGAGGGCTCCCCCTGCAGTTTCGGGGGTAAGAATAGGCCCGCGGTATTCCTGCCTGTCTTAAGAGGCGACTAAAAGGAGTCTCAAACATTTCGGCCTTATGTGATGGTCCCCTGTCAGGTTTGACCTCCATATCTCCAAATTTTTCCGAAGAGTGAGCCGATTGGGGAAGGGCGCCTTACTTGGTGCATTGTGTCCATCTTGCGTTGCGAACTTTCGCCAGCTTATTCGCCGTTGCGTTGCAGTCCTGCCCGCTCTACATCTCTTGGGCATGGATACGCTCCTGTGTGCACTTTCTGCCAAGCAATGTGCAGGGCCACTTTCTGCACTGGCAGCGACCATGGACCACATGTCACCTAACATCCAGCACGGTAGCCAGTCCGTTGTGGTGGGGCCGCCATGTACCCTGTTGGTTGTAGCCCCCTGACAACACAGGGATCGCTCTACTGATGCCTGCGCCGTTAACTCCCCACGTATGCCAAGGAGTAGATGCCCATCTCCCTGGGGCATCAGGACTCCCGGCAATGGCCATCCTGCCAGGTGGCCTTTGCTGTGGCTGGGTGGCGCCCGTGGGGAGGGCCCTTGGTCGGAGTAGGTGGCATCAGGGTGGATGACACGCAATGAAGCGTGGCACATCTTCTCTTGCTGGTGGCCAGCCACCAGCAGTCTCTAAGCGTTCGAGGGCCCATTTTAAAGGTAACGTTTATGACCCCAAATCGTTCCCCTCCCTCGCCACACCATGGGAGGAACGAAAGGCATTGAATGAAAGTGAGACGTATTCGCCCAGATATCTTGTCTGTACCAGAGCTGATGGGGAATCTTTTATATCCGTGAAGCCTCAGTTGTTTGTAGAGCATTTAGAGGACAAGTTTGGGGAGGTGGAGGGCTTGTCCAAGATGCGGTCCGGATCGGTGTTGATAAAAACGGTCTCCTCCGCCCAGTCGCGGGCCTTGCTCGCTTGTACTAAGCTGGGGATGTCTCCGTAACTATCACGCCCCATAAAAGTCTGAATATGGTCCAGGGCATTATCTTCCACAGGGATCTCCTTTTACAGTCCGATGACGAGCTGCACGCCAACTTGGAGCGTCGAGGTGTCCATTTCGTCCGGCGCGTCCACCGGGGTCCGAGGGATCGTCAAGTTGCCACCGGTGCCTTCATCTTGGCCTTCGAGGGTGACACGTTACCTGAGAAGGTCAAGGTGATGGTGTACCATTGTGATGTCAAGCCATATATCCCTCCCCCGATGTGGTGCTTCAAGTGTTGGAAGTTCGGCCATATGTCTTCATGCTGTGCTTCCGACCTCGTCTGTCGCGATTGCAGTCGACCATCCCATCCTAATCATCCCTGTGCCCTGCCTCCAATCTGTGTGAACTGTGGTGCGCACCATCCGCCTTGCTCGCCGGACTGTCCGATTCTGCAGAAGGAGCGGAAGATCATGGAAATCAAGACTCTCGACCGCCTGACGTACACTGAGGCGAAGCGGAAATATGATCGGCTTCATCCAGTGTGCATGACATCTTCTTATGCCGCAACTGTCACTCCTGCTACAGTTCCAACCGCTCCAGTCAGCTCTGAGTCGAAGGCCCACACCTGCCCCCTTGATGGTGGGGGGCACTAAACTCCCTGTTGCTCCTGCTCCATCTACTTCAGGAGCAACATCCCCCCAACCATCGGGGACATCAGTTCCCCCTTCCCAGCCGGAGAAGCGTAAGTCTTCTTCGGCTCCTCTCGCCAGGAAGGGATCCCTTGGGGATCTCCCTTCGCAAGTTCCGACCGGTACAAAAGCAGACAGCCGCAAGTGGCTCAAACAACCACCAGTCCCTGGTCGTAGGGCCTCACGGTCGTCGTCTGTCCCCGAGACTGACCCAGTGAAGCCCTCCCAGCCTGACCCACCGAAGGCACAGCGAGAGAAACAGAAGAAGAAGAAAGTCCCCACGGCTAACGACGTTGCGGTGGCATCCATCCCACCGCTTCCTACACGCTCTGCGTCTGAGGACGAGGTGGAGATTCTGGCTTCTGCTGAGGACCTCGATCTCGCCGGTCCCTCGGACGCCTTGGATAGCGCTAGCACCGGTGCTAAATTGGAGGCAGCAGGTGACCCAGCGGCGTAATCTGCCTTCCAAGTCCCGTCACGCCTTTCTCAGACATGGACAATACCATCCTCCAGTGGAACTGCAGCGGTTTTTTCCACCATCTAGCTGAGCTCCGACAACTTATCAGCCTTCACCCTTTCTTCTGCATTGCTCTTCAGGAAACTTGGTTTCCAGCAATGCGAACCCCCGCCCTCCGTTGCTATCGGGGTTATTATAAGAACCGGGCAGCTTATGAAAGGGTGTCTGGTGGCATCTGCATATATGTCCTTAACTCTCTTCACAGCGAGTTTGTACCTCTACAAACTGCTTTAGAGGCTGTCGCTGTTAGGGTGTGGACGCCACAGGCTATTACGGTCTGCAGTCTTTACCTTCCACCGGATGGTGATGTCGCGCAGCATGAGCTGGCTGCGCTGCTGGCCCAATTGCTGCCACCTTTCTTGTTACTGGGCGATTTCAATGCCCACAACCCTCTATGGGGTGGGACTGTCGTCGATGACCGTGGTCGTGCCGTGGAGCATTTGTTGTCTCAGCTCGACCTTAGCCTCTTGAACACCGGTGCTCCCACGCATTTCAGTGTGGCCCATGGCTCGTTCTCGGCCATCGATCTCTCTCTTTGCAGCCCCGGACTTGTCCCGTCCCTCCACTGGAGAGTGCATCCTGACCTGTGTGGTAGTGACCATTTTCCCATCTATTTGTCACTGCCCCGGTGTCATTCATCTGGTCGCCTGCCCCGCTGGGCTCTCCACAGGACTGACTGGCCGGCTTTTACTTCCGCTGCAACCATTGAGTCTCCCCCACAGGGTGGTCCGTGTCTTAACAATGTCCATCATTTCGGCGGCCGAGGCTGCCATCCCCCGCTCTTCTGGACTCCCTCGGAGGAAGGCTGTACCCTGGTGGTCGCTGGAGATTGCTGAGGCTATTCGCGACCGTCGGCGGGCTCTCCAGCGCCATAGGCAGCACCCGTCTCTCGAGATCCTCATCGCCTTTAAGAGGCTCCGTGCCTTGGCCCGTCGTCTTATTGCATGGCGTAAGCAGGAGTGCTGGGAGAGGTATGTCTCCTCCTTGGGCTCCCGTGTCTGCCCCTCACTCGTGTGGTCCCGGATCCGGCAGATTTACGGATACCAGACCCCTATGGGTGTCCCTGGGATCTCCTTGGACGGCGCTGTCTGCACGGACGCTGCCGCCATTGCTGAACACCTTGCTGCGCACTTTGCTAAGAGCTCTGCGACTGCAACTTATCCCCCCCCCCCCCCCCCCCCCGCCTTTCGCTCTCTAAAGGAGCGAGCCGAGCAGATGCCATTATCATTCCACACGCGTCGTTCTGAAAAATACAATGCTCCTTTCAGCGAGAGGGAATTCCTCTCTGCCCTTGCCAATTGCCCTGATACAGCACCAGGACCAGACTGCATCCACGCACATTTGCTGAAGCATCTCTCCAGGGACTGCCAGAGACACATCCTCACCATCTTTAACCGCATTTGGAGCGTGGGCGTGTTCCCGTCGCAATGGCGAGAGGGTCTTATTGTCCCCATCTTGAAACCCGGTGCGGACCCACTGACGGTGGACAGCTATTGTCCCATTACCCTCACCAACATTTTGTGCAAATTGCTCGAACGTATGGTGGGGCGGCGTTTCTGTTGGGTCCTTGAGTCGCGCGGTCTCCTCGCTCCATCCCAGGGTGGCTTCCGTCGGGGCCGGTCTGCAGCGGACAATTTGGTGCGGCTGGAATCTGCTATCCGTACTGCCTTTGCCCGACGTCAGCATCTCGTTGCTGTCTTTTTTGATCTGCGGAAGGCGTATGACACCACATGGAGGCATCACATCCTTGCTACGTTGCATGAGTGGGGTCTTCGTGGTCAGCTCCCGGCTTTTCTTCAAACCTTTTTATTGCGCCGCTCTTTCCGGGTGCAAGTGGGTGCCGCCTCTAGTTCATCTTATATACAGGAAAATGGGGTCCCGCAGGGCTCGGTGTTGAGAGTCTCCTTATTTCTAGTGGCCATTAATGGTCTGGCTGCAGCCGTGGGGTCGTCGGTGTCTCCTTCTTTGTATGCCGACGACTTCTGCATCTCATTTGGCTCCACGACTACGGGAGTCGCCGAACGCAGGCTGCAAGTAGCCATTCGCAATGCAGCATCATGGGCTCTGACTCATGGTTTTCAGTTCTCTGCAGCCAAGACTCGAGTTACGCACTTCTGCAGGCGTCGGACGGTCCACCCTCATCCTGAACTTTACCTCGACGGCCACCTGCTTGACGTCGTGGACACTTGCCGCTTCTTAGGACTCGTCTTTGATGCCCGGCTCACATGGGTTCCTCATATTACTCAGCTGAAGCAAAAGTGCTGGCGGCACCTCAACGCCCTCCGCTGCCTGAGCCACACATCTTGGGGTGCGGATCGCTGCACGCTGTTGCGATTATACAGAGCCCTTGTGCAGTCCAGGCTTGATTATGGGAGCCTGGCCTATGGGTCTGCATCACCCTCAGTGTTGAACTTGTTAGACCCCATACACCACTGTGGGGTTCGGATTGCAACTGGCGCTTTTCGTACGAGCCCCGTGGATAGTCTACTGGTGGAGGCCGGGGTTCCCCCGCTGCGGATTCGCCACCATCGACTGCTCGCCGACTATGCTGTCCACGTGCATTGCTCGCCAGGCCATCCCAATCATCGCCTGCTTTTCCCTGCCATGGTCCTCCATAGCTGTCCGCGTCCAGTCCCTGCTGTCGGAACTGGGGTCATTCCCTCTTCTGCCTCCCTTCCGGGTCCGTGCACCTACGCCTCCCTGGTGTTTGCCCCGGCCGTCCGTCCGTCTGGACTTGGCACAGGGACCCAAGGACTCGGTTCCGCCTGTGGCCCTCCGTCGCCGTTTTCTTGCGCTCCTCGCCTCATTTTCGGGCTGTGAGACTGTCTACACTGATGGTTCCCTGGTTGATGGTCGCACTGCCTACACTTTTGCTCACGCTGCCCATGTTGAGCAGTGCTCCTTGCCGGATGGCTGCAGTATTTTTACTGCAGAGCTGGTGGCCATCTTGCGTGCTCTTGAGCATATGCGTTTCTGCTCAGGGACGTCCATCGTAGTCTGCAGTGACTCCCTGAGCAGCCTTCAGGCCATTGACCGCTGCTATCCCTCTTCTCCTCTGGTGTCCTCTATTCAGGAGTCTGTTTCCGCCATTAACTGTTCTGGTCCTTCAGTGGTCTTTGTTTGGACGCCAGGTCACGTTGGCATCCCGGGGAATGAACGTGTTGACAGGCTGGCCAAAGGGGCGATCGACGCCCCAGCTTTGGAGATCGGCCTCACGGCTCGCGATCAGGAGCTGGTGTTGCGCCGTAAGGTGCTTGGGATGTGGTCTGTTGAGTGGTGTGGCATGACAGCCCCGAATAAACTGCGGGCTGTCAAGGAGATGACCGATGTGTGGCGCTCCTCCCTGCGGGCTTCTCGCAGGGACTCTGTCATCCTGTGTCAGCTCCGCATCGGCCATACCTACCTGACGCACGGCCATCTTTTGTGTCAGGAGGATCCCCCCCTGTGTCTGTGTGGGTCCCGGCTGACGGTAGCCCACATTCTGTTGGAGTGTCCCCGACTGCGCACCCTCCGGCAGTCTTTTAATCTGCCGGGCACTTTGCCTTTGGTTTTATGCGACGATGCCTCCATGGCTGATGACGTTTTAAATTTATCCGTTGTAGTCCTTTTTATGGTTCTATTTAGGGAGGTCCTGCACCTTTCCCTTTCTGTGTCTTTTGCCCTCGCGTCTCTCCTAATTTGTTGCTGTTTTGGTGTATAGTCGGATGGTTGACTCTTTCCCTTTTTTTGTTCTCGTGGTCAGTCAACCAGTCTCCGGCCATCTTCTTTTCTTCTGTTTCTTTCTGTCTGGTGTTCATGTGTAATCTTCTTCTTTGTAGTGTTTGTTACTGCATTTGTGTTCTTTTAGTGCCTGGGGGGGAGTCTCCTCCCCCCTTTGGTTTTTACCTGCTCCGCACATTTTCGGCTCGCCTGTTTTTGGAATGGGGGACTGATGACCTCTGTTGTTTAGCCCCCCTTAAACATCCCAACGATCACCACCACCAGTGAGGGCACGGATACAGACATAGTACATGTACAACTTTCAATGTTGGAAGGACCTTGTGAGAAGGTTTTCGGATCTAGTTCAGTTGATTGATGATTTTGATGTCAGTCTGCATGTGAGAAGCAATATAATTAAGCTGCAGTCGCTAGTACATAATCAGTTCTTTTCACCACAGCTTACCGATGCACTGAAATATGCCTGATATAAATCAGGGTATTTAGATGTTCACTTGCAACAGTTAGAAATCCTGCTGAATTTTGTTTTATATTGTTCACTGTCATGTATGTTATGTGAAGAAATTTTGTACATTCTATATGCATGGTGTAAGAAAATGTTATGTTTTTAAGCATTTATTTACAGGTTATCATCACTGTAATGATTTTGTATCTTTATAAGTTTAAATTAACAAAATAAACATGTGTGAGAGAAAAAAGGATGTAAAATGTAAAATAACAATTTAAAACATGAAACAAATGCAAGTAAAATAAATAACTAAAAAATTAACGAATGTTTAGATCTAGAATGAAACTTTCACTCTACAGCAGAGTGTGCACTGATATGAATCTTCCTGGCAGATTAAAACTGTGTGCCAGACCGAGACTCGAACTCGGGACCTTTGCCTTTTGCGGGCAAGTGATCTACTGACTGAGCTACCCAAGCACGACTCACACCCCGTCCTCACAGCTTTACTTCTGCCAGTACCTCGTCTCCTACCTTCCAAACTTTACAGAAGCTCTCCTGCGAACCGTGCAGAACTAGCACTCCTGAAAGAAAGGATATTGCAGAGACATATCCTTTCTTTCAGGAGTGCTAGTTCTGCAAGGTTCGCAGGAGAGCTTCTGTAAAGTTTGGAAGGTGGGAGACGAGGTACTGGCAGAAGTAAAGCTGTGAGGACGGGGTGTGAGTCGTGCTTGGGTAGCTCAGTCGGTAGAGCACTTGCCCGCGAAAGGCAAAGGTCCCAAGTTCGAGTCTCGGTCCGGCACACAGTTTTAATCTGCCGAATGTTTAGATATTAGAATTCGCTATGTTGAAAACACTCTGACAGCACATTGTGTACAGTGTATTTTCGAAAGATAATTCAGAAACCAGCTTTAGTACACATGGATTGATGTAGCTTGAATGCTTCTGTAATTTATGTTGTAATAAAAGTTTTTGATTTTTAAAAATTAATTAATGGTGGTGAGGTATTTTACAAAATCTCAAATTATTACAAAATTTGATCATACAGAGTTCGAGAACATCAATTATATATTAACGTTTATATAACAAACATTTTTTATATGTCATTGTTTTGAAGATATTCACTACAAAGCTAATATGCCAAATTATCTTTTGGCATGTCTGTTACCCCTCAAAAGTGAAATTGGGCACAAACAATAAAAAAAGTGCATATTGCCCCTTCTACAAACCCATCAAGTTTCATTAAGATCATTTATTGACACTTGGTAATGTTTCCTTGTAAGAAGCAAAATGAAGTGTGTTTATTATGTAAAATTGACATTTGGAAATATGACCGTAAGACTTAAATTTGTTGAAAGGGTTTTGGACATGTCCAGTAAGTCTGCAAAGGGAATAGCATACAACACACAATGGTAAAAAGACGATGCAGTTCTCAAAAAACCCTGTTGCATAAAATTAGAGAACCTATATTTGAAGAACACTGTGATAATTCTGCCACCACCATTGCATATCTCTTGTAGGGATCATGAGAATAAGATAAGAGAGGTTGGGGCACATACAGAGGCATATAAACAGTCATCTTGGTCGGTATATGAATTGTATAGGACAGAAAACTGCTAATAGTGATACGAAGTATAATCAGCCATTCACTGTATGCTGGCTTTTGTAGTATATATTCAGATGTAGTTGCATCATTATTAATCTTAATTGTTGTCATCTCAGCATAACTGAAGCTACATTGCATCACCAAATCGTATCGCAACGAATCATCAACCCCCTTCACCCTTTGTTGCTAGTGGCAGACTAGAGTTGATCCCGTAGCCAATGACTAAGGGCTTTTCCCTCATCATTACTGTTGTGGTTCTTCCTTTTCTTAATCCATGTTTGTCATTCACTGCAGTACATGAATCCAAGGTCCATTTACTGTTCTTTCTTGTCGAAACTGTTGTCATGTTAGTCGATTTGGCTGTATAATTGGAAAACATATATTTCTTTTATACTCTCACTAGTGAAAATAGGAACTTTTGAGTCATGAAGTAAGATTGTTAGGTCTTAATATATGCAACATCAATGAGTATAATACAGGGAAACATTCCATGTGGGAAAAATATATAAAAAACAAAGATGCTGTGACTTACCCAATGAGAAAGCACTGGTAGATAGACACAATAAATAACACACAAACACAAATTTCAAGCTTTCGCAACCCAAGGTTGCTTCATCAGGAAAGAGGGAAGGAGAGGGGAAAGACGAAAGGATGTGGGTTTTTAGGGAGAGGGTAAGGAGTCTTCCGATCCCGGGAGCGGAAAGACTTACCTTAGGGGGGGGGGGAAAAAGGACAAAAGGGACAGGTATACACTCTCATACACACACATATACAAACACAGGCAGACATATGTAAATGCAACCTCTTTGCGTTTACTTTTGTCTGTATATGTGCAGATGTGTGTGTGTGTGTGTGTGTGTGTGTGTGTGTGTGTGTGTGTGTGTGTGTGTTTTTTTTTATTGTGTCTATCTACCAGCGCTTTCTCGTTGGGTAAGTCTCAGCATCTTTGTTTTTTATATATATTTTTCCAACATCAGTGAGTGTTTGAAGAGTGGATTATAGAGTGGGAGGAGGGGGGGTGGAGAGAGAGAGGGGGGGGGGGGGGGGCGGCTGGCTGGCTGAGACTGCAAGACACTGCAAAGAGGTTTGGTACTTAACCCAAGTTATTGATACACAGTCATTTCTCAATTGACAGCTAAAATTGGCAGATAAAAAAAAACTGCCACCATAATTTAAACTAGACAATTGTAGATTGTAGGTAGTGTGCTTAATCTGTCACAGGAGCCAGTAGTGTACACACGTGAATTAGAACTTGAGTTCTGTGACTGAATCCTACCTTGATTTTGACTGCTATTATGGCAGTTTTTCTTCTACAGGTTGTTATCTCTTTAAATTAGCCAAAATGTGCTAGGCACTTGAATGAAAGGATGCAGGCCAGAACAGTATGTACAGTACTGTACATCACACACATCACTAAATGTATCTGGCATATGGGACCTTGAGGAACTGGCAATCAACCCAGTAACATCCAGCTATAAATTAAATGAAAACTGTGGTGGATGTCCAGGAACATATGGTTGTTGTTTTTATTTGATCCACAGCCGAGGAAAGAGCTGCTATGTGTGTGTGGATAGCAGCTCTTTCTTCGGCTTGCATTAGCTTCGAAGAAATACTGGTTTGGTGTCAAAATTATTATTTTCTAATTTTCATCTGTATGCAACATAAAAATAGGAAAACCTAAGTGTACTTTTAACTAAATTTCGTACATATTGCTCATGTATAAGAACTATCAGCTTTTAACACCACTCTCTCTTCTCTCAGACATGTACACATGCCGAATAAAATAGAAAATTCAATTAAGAAGGTCGTTGAAATGGCAAAAAGTCAAAAAGGCGTCCTTGAGAAGGTACATTCCAGGCGCTGCCAGCACAAAAATCTCAAGTAGAACACCAAACTCCAATCTTTCAGAACAGTGCAAAGAGTAAAAAGGAATTGGATGCATGGTGGAAAGGGGAGATTCGTGCTTGTTGTTTTGCTATATTTTAATTGCTTTGACTGGGTTGGTGCACAGGTTCATATCATTTTTGTCAAAGTTTAATAAACACAACAGATAGACATAACAGAGTCTTTTGACATCAGTTAACATTCTCCTTCACTATTTACAACACTCTGCCAACACTGGGGTAACTTTTTTATTTCGCGACTGTAGAAATGGTGTGGTTTTGAGTTGAAGCACTTGTCTAGCAGTGTTCAGAGTGCATTTTCATCTAGAAAGTAAGATCCGTGAAGATTGTCCGATAGGTAGCAGAAAAGACAAAAATCTGAAGGTGCAAGATCAGGTGAATAAGGTGGATGTGGAATGACTTCTCAAATCAACTCCTCTATAGTGTTTTTGTTGGTCTAGCAGAATGCAAGCAGGCATTATTGTGGAGTAGCATCACTTCACACAGTCTTCCTGGTCTTTGTTCTTCGATTGTAATGCAAGACATACCAATTGTTGACAGTTTCAGTAGTGAAGGTTACAATGCAGGAAAGTGGTTTGCTGTACACTGCACCACCGCTGTTCCACCAGATGCACAACATTATCTTTTGTGAATGTGTGCAGGTCTTTGTATGGGGAGTTGCTGCTCTTTGATGGGGCTCAACCATTCCTATATTTTCCTTATGTTAGCATAAAGACACCATTTCTTGTCACCAGTAGCAATACAGGATGGGAATGGTTGGAGATGTTCACGAGTCACTTGATGATGAACAAGCAGATATGTACATATGGTGGCTACCCATTGTATTGTGTGGTTTTAGCTTAGAGCAAGCAGTACCATACACCCAATCTTTGAGCCTTCACCAGTGCATTCAAATGTCGCACAGGTGTGGAATGATCAGAGTTCATCACATGTGGCAGTTCTCAAGTACACTGATATAGATTATTGTGGATTAATGCATTTAAACTATCTTAATCAAACCTTGAAGGTCTTCCAGAACTTGAAGAGTCACTAATATCAAAATGGTTCTCCTCAAAATGAGAGAATCATTTTCTTGCTATGCTCTGTCCAATGGTTTTATTCCCATACAAGGGGCAAATGTTCCTGGGTGCCTCTGCTGCCGTCATCCCTCTAACTGAAGTCAAACAGAAGAATATGTTGGAATCGTCCAGATTTCTCCACTTGGCATGCCATTTTGTAGTGTCCACAGCTCCACACCCTATTGCAAAATGACAGTATGTTAACTCCAATAGCAACAGTGTACTACAAATAAAAAAGACAATCAATAAATAAATCACTAGCAACTGGAATACAAACATGCAAAATAACTTGTATACCAATCTAATATTTTGCAGGATTGGACATTCACTCTTCTGCTAATAACCAGCCAACTACAGTTTGATGAGCCTCTACCCTCTTTAAATACCAATTTCTGAAAATATTATATAACTGGGTAGTGTTTCCTTCTCATCCTGTCCTGCAAGTGTCCCCTGTTCGGGGTTCTGGGTTACATTTCTCCAACTCTCCCCATTTCCGAAACCTCACCAGGTTGTTTCCTTCATCCCTCTTCAACCTATCTGCTAGAAGAAGCAGACATTGGCTCCAAAAGCTTGCACATTTGCTTAATCCTTTTGTGTGTGTGTGGGGGGGGGGGGGGGGGCGTGTGGGCGCTCCTGTCACCGCTTGCTTGGTGAGTAGATCTATCCAAAATATTCAGTTACGTTAGTTGTGTCATCTTATCTGTAATTATTCACTTTAATGGGAATATTGTCTTCATGCCCCTACCTTACGAACGTTCATTTAATGTAGCCTTCATTGTCAAGACACTAAAACAAAAGAAATAATATGGTAAGAACTTATAGTGAGGCAGTTCCCTTCCTTCCCTTACGTAAAAAGAAATATCGCAACCCTGTGTGACAATGAGTCATTATTCTCTCTCTCTCTCTCTCTCTCTCTCTCTCTCTCTCTCTCTCTCCCTCCCCCCCTCCTCCTCCTCCTCCTCCTCCTCCTTCTTCTTCTTCTTCCTTTTCTTAATGGGTTCGGTCTTGTGGATCTTAAATATTTTCATATGTAAACCAAAGCTGATATTTATTTGTTCACAAATGAAAGTCTGTTTTACAGTGGAGTCAGCAAGTGGATAATAGATCTGGAAAAACAGTGCCCAGTTCTTACAAACTGCTTCCAGGTGTTTTTAGGTAGATTGTACTGGAGGCACGTCAACCAAGTTGGGTGAATGTAGATGCTCAAGCATTTTAAAATTATGTAGAATACTCAGAAAATTAAATTTGAGTGTAACTTTTCCTATGGGCATATGCATTACCCTACTAAAGTAAACAAATATTTGAAAAGTGAATGCAGTTGTGAAAATAGTGGCTATGTGCTCGTCTGTAGTGACCCGTATTGATAGGCCCCTATAATCTGTTGGTGATTCAGCAAATACAAATGTGTCCTAGAGGGGCTCACACATTCTGGTTACAGGCACCACAAGAGTGACTTTGAGCATCTTGGAATGGAATGGTGTACTTCAAAATTTTTTGGAAGGCAGGGCCCAAGAAGAGTCATGAAGTATTACTTCCTGTCATGTACATCATTAAAAAAAAATGAGTGACTGTATAATCAGAGTTCATAGAGCTCATACAGAGGCTTACAGTTGGTCATTTTTCCCATACACCATTTCATTAATGGAATGGGCAGGACAGAAATGATAGTGGCACACAAAGAACCCTCCACAACACACTATAGGTTCTCATGTAAGCTTGTGTACAGCCTTTCATTACCTGGTTGTTGGTGATACATTAAATCCCATTTTTCTGTCATTCTATGAACCGTAATGTATTCACAATGATACAGGAAAGGTTGGTGTCCAAACTTTTGTCACAGTGTGAAGTGTGCCTGTGTCTAAAAAGGTTTTTATAAAAGTTTGATACTGTTAAAAATTAATGATCCCATACCAAACTGGGACAGATGGGTACAGACCATCACAGCTTCTTCTCCAACTGTGACTGTCATCATAACTACTTCGCTAGAGACTTCGAAAGTACTTGGAGAGTATGATTCTTGTGAGCAAAGGAACTAAATTACACTCAGATTCACCATGAAATTCTTGTGTTATGTGCACCAAATGTGATGTTGCAACCAGCTGTTGTGAAATGGTGCCAACAGTTTGACTGAGGTCACTGAGGTGTAGGTGTTTATGTTTGGAAATGAAGACCCTTCAAATTGACCACAGATAACAGTATCCAGTCAATCGAGAAACCAATTTGTACCTATCACAGATTTTCCAACAATGAGGACATTCACACAGCAGTTCACAACTATCTCAGTAGTTGAGGAATGGATTTTTGTTGTTGAAGAATGGAACGATTGGTAAAAAACTTCACTGTTGTTTACTGAGACTTGGTGATTGTTGAAAAGTAGTCTCTCGTGTCTGCGTCATTTTGAAGAATAGTGCAGCATTCCAGAAAAGTTACTTGGTGTGCCATAATAATGCGAAACTTAATTTTTAAAATCCCTTTTATTTAAATTCACCGAGGAGGTTAACAAATAATGAAAAGCTTACTTACTGCTCATATGCCGTATAGCAAGAATAATAAATGATTATATTTGCAGGCAACATGGAGATGTACAGGGTGCAAAATTTAGTACAGAGAGCTGCCATTTCTGGCCACAGCAGTAACTTTAACGTGGCTGAACATAAAGTTGAGATGAGCTCGGATGACAGATATGTGTACACCATTCTGTGCTACTACAGTTCTTTGCCAGAATTTATTAATTGTTGGAGTCGGTGAGTGGTGGCGTGCCAGTCTCTCGGCTACTTGGGACGAGATGTATCCCCAGTGGGTGAGAGTTCTGGAAAAGTGTTGGCCAGGGCAACAGTCAAACAAACTCTGTATCGAGTTAGATCAGGACAGTAAAAGTAAATTGTGATCTTGTGTTACCCTGTTGAAACATAACATTCTTTAGACCTCGAATATAGGGCACACCCACTGACCTTAACATATCATAATTGTAGCTCCTGCTGTCCAAATTGTGGGCATTTTAACCAGATAAGAGTGTTTTGTGTACACAGTGGCACACCATACCATATGCCAGGCGCTAGGCTGACAAATGACATCTGGCTACGTTCACTGTTCTCAGAACCTCTACACAAGACATGTCCATTGTAATATTGTGTACGGAACCAAGACTAGTCTTAAGACAGTGTGGCACCACTCCTGTCCGTGCCACATTCTTTGTATGCTACCACACTGATCGCCCTGCTGACTGTCTGTGGTGCTCCAGACACCACAGCACAGCCTGTGTGGATATTTATCTTGCTTCAGTCATATTTCCTGTTGCAAGGTATGTGATGTGGCTGTACAAAACTGCACAGTCAACCAACCAGTATAGTTATTTTTGTACCTTTTGTTGTAAAAGTTCAAAGTACGTGAGTGAAGATCCCAGGTTGCATTTAAGTGCACCTTTATTACAGAATCACAACAAAGCTCACTTCAACAGAAAACGGAATAAAAATCCAGATAATGGTCCTTCATCAGATACGAGTAACAGAATAAATTTGTTTACTTAGTGATTGCTTTATGCGCCACCAGGGGCACCACCAGTACGTGCAGCAGCAATGGCAGCTCTGAAATTGAGGGAACTAGCTCACATCCTCGAGTCTATTGTCCATTGAGTTCCTGATGGCACCTGTCATTGATCAATTTGCAAACAGGTTATTGACAGTACTGGTTCCAAACATGTGATGCACTAGCAAGGCACGTAAACAGTATCCACAGGAGAAGCACATGCAGCTGTGGAGCAGACTACCTGAGATAGTTGTGGGCATTGTGATTGAAGAAGTGGTTGATGAACAGCTTGATACTAGACCTCCCTTTCTTCTTAAGGAATAGATCACAGAGCCATCTTGACACTATGTGGAAGATCCTTCAAACTGTCCCTTGGGCTGAGGATGGCTGGGCCAACTGAAGGAGGAGATCCCAGGCACGGTGTGTGTTCGTCAGAAGGGGTGCCTCCCCTAGGTTGATGCAGGGAATATCAAGTGATGAGGGTAGCTCTTGGTAGCTGTGACCCTGTCCCCCAAGAACCCAGGACCCAGTGTTGGGAAGTCATGTCCGCAGAGCTGGTGGGTAGATTGAGCCAGGCTGCGAAGGATGTGGTGCAGAACAAGCACAATATGAAAAAATAATGCAGGAGAGCTGTGGCCCCCAAGGTGCAGACATGTCAGCTGGTGGAGCAGCCATGGAAGGATCAACTGTAGGGCCAGAGACAACCAGCTGGTAGTCCACGGAAGCAACCCCGGTGACCAGCTGGAGCCAATTAGTGAGGTGCATGTACACTACTTGAAACAAATGAGGAAAGCGATTGTAATGGTCAGTGGAGGATACTGAGGATACTGGGAAACAGTGTTCAACCAGTACGGCTGCTGGCGCAATGTGTAATGGAAACGGCACAGTGTTGGCAGTTGCCAGTGGCACTGGAAGACAGAACTTAATGACATGGCACCAACAAAGCCAGTGGGGCAGTGATCATCAGAAAAGAAACATACAGAAACAGTGGGCAGTGGTGAAAGGAGATGTCCAGAGGGCAGAGGTGGGGTTTGGCGGTGGGCGCACCGTGGATGCGGAGAATGACAATTGTTGAAAGGTTCAAAAATGTGAAAAAAATCCAAAGAACGATGATTGAGATTGAGCGTGCATGATGCCCGGAAGGTGGACAATACAGTGTGTGTAGGAGTACTGGAATGGAGAAGAGAGGTAGAGAAAAGAAATAGAAGAAATGTGGAAAACACCACAAACGAGAAACTGACACAGGGGTGTGAGAAAAAACCCCTACCTTTGTCCTGAAGAAAAGGAAAAGATGATCCACATAGGAGCACGAGGAGGATTTCCTTCACACAAACAAAATGCAACAAAAGAAGCATTTGCAAGAGCACGAGAAAGACCTACACTTCAGGAATGGAAAGAAGAAGAAATGATGAAGCACAAAGGGAGTAGAGTAACGCAAGAAATTATTGTAAGTTACCCAGAAGAAAAGATGCGAGGTGTTGTGCCACATTCACAAGGAAGCCGACTGTGGGTGTTGCCTCTTGAAGTGAATGGGGGAAGCATCGGGCTGAGTCGGAGGGCAGTGAATAAATAGGACATGGCGGGAGCCTCGTCAGAGTGCTGTGATGGCAGGTGACTATTGGGAGAATCTGTCTTTATTCTTTCACCAACTTTTCTATCCTTCATTGTAAAGGTTGCACGCACATGAGATATGATCCTAGGTTGAATTTAATTGCTCTTTTAGTGCAGCATTACAACAAAGCAGGTTTCAACGTAAAACAGAATAACATCTCAAATGATCATCCTTGATTAGATGTGAGGAACAGAATCAGTCCATAGTAACCTCAGACCATTGATCACACTAGCACAAGTACACAGTCAATGTTTCACAGTAACAGTACAGGTACTGTGGCACTGTTTCCTAGGAAGGCCAGGCAGTGGGGGGTTCTGATAAAGATTGCAAGCTGTTCAATGTGGAGTGTCTGTCTCTGTAACTGCCGCAGCAGTGTCGTGGTGCGGCACGTACTCAGTGAAGAGATGGGCCTTCGGACGTGGTCAGTGCTCGGCCCGGAGCTGATTGGAGAATTGCCTGCTGGAGATTGAGCCACACCTTAAATACACAACAGGTAGAGGAGTATCCACATGTTCTTGATGGACACGTGACCCCACAGATGCAAACTAGTTCCCTTGATTGCAGCACTGCCGTTGGTGGTGTGTGTGTTGCATACAAACAGTGATGCTGCCCCTGGTGGCACCTGTTAGCAATTGATGTGTAAAGATATTGTTTGTTGACAGTAGAGTTTCTGAGCATACAGTGTCTTAGTGACGTGCTTACATGGTCTCCAAAGGAGGAGCGCGTATGGCTCTGGAGCAGACTAACTGCTGATCTCAGCTGTTGTGCTGGAAGTGAGAGTGGGGCCATTAAGATGCTGCACAATGGAGAGTATGGCCTGTCTGAACTGATGGAATCCATATTTGCACGGCAGTCATGGGACTGTGACCAATGAGAGCAGCAATATTGCTGAAAAATAAATCACAGACTTGATAGGCTACGATTCTACTGCTGTCAAATTCTGACAAGTGCTGCAGAAGTTACTTCTCGTTGTGCAAGGTATTCTCACAAACAACATTCAAATATTATTTCTGATACAGAAGCTTAGTGTACAATCTTTCTTTATGTACTGAAGACAGCAGCAGGCTCCTACTATGTTGAGACTTGTTTGTTGTTCCACAGTATTGTTGCATGAAATGGCCAGTATCGCATAACTAGTGTGTATATAGAATTGAGGAGTTTAGGATGGCCTTCGTCTGTCGTGGAGCATCTTGTTGGTGCCACATAACTAGCACCCAAGAAGACATATTGTACACTCCGATGTGCACATTGTACACCCATATAATTTATCTGGAGTTGGGGCATGGGCTTGTTTGGAGTAAAACAAGTATCCACAAAAACAATGCAAAGACATCTGTAGCGCTGCAAACAGTTAGCATGGCAGCCATTGACATTGTAGAAGAGAGGCAGGACAACAATGGTGTGCCTAATGACAACACTGCACAAAGGAGTGGCAGGCACTACATTTTCTTTCCAGACAGAGTTTTGGTTCTGCATACAGCATCATAATGGACATATCCGTTGATGGAGACTCTGAGAAGAATGATTGAACATGATCAGATTGCGCATGTCATTGTCACATGCACCAAGTGCCTGGCCTGATGGTATAGGGTGCCACTGGGTAGACAACACTGTTCTCTCTGTTCAGTACAGCCTGTAATTTGAACAGCAGCTGTTACATTTCTAACAAGCCATATCTTCAAGGTAACACAAGACAGGAGCAAAGAACGATGTACTCGTATGTATCAGCCGAGCTCAGTTCAACTCGATACCCAGCTGGGAAAAGCCACTGTTGCTGCCAGATGTAGCAGCTGCGTGTACTAAATTCCCCACCCCTCTGTAACCCCCACATTGCCTACGTATTTAATCAGGTATTCTTCCCACTATACTTGACATACATAATAAATAAAATACCATTATTTGCTGTCCTTCCTGGTGTTTAGAATTTAATGGCCGGCAGTGAGGTCACAGAATGCTGTAACATGTGGGTCCCCGAAAATTGTACCCTGTTAAACTTTAACACTTCTCTCCATTGCCTAGGTGACGGAAGGTGTATCTATAGATGTGAGGCAAAGTGCCTGTAACTATATAAATTATGTGGCTCTAATGTAACAAAGACCTTGTTCATTGGGGTATGCAGAGAATTTAGCTTCTGTGATGTATTTTAATGCTAGCTTCACCCCTGTTTGCTGTATTTTCCCCTGCTCATCTGGATTCTGATGAAGTTTATTTATATTTCATGGAGTTTTCTTCTCTCTGTTGACAATTCTTTGTTGTTGTCTTTATTCTGAAGACAGGTTTGATGCAGTTCTTCATGCCAGCATATCTTGTGCAAACCCTGTGGTGGGCCGGAGCTGCTGTGAGCTGCCTGACTTGCCTTCCACGCACACTTCATTTTGGCGCATTCTGATTGGTGTCAGTGGCCGTAATCATAAGTATGTGAGCAGGAAATAGTGCCAGCTGTGGCAGTCACTAGTTTCACTCCTGACAATGACGGCAGAGCTAGCAACCGAAAGCGCGAGAATTTCATTGAAATTGACGTGGCTTGAAAGCCAAGCAGATTTTATCCAGTCGTGCCACCGCAAGAGACTCTGAGGACACAGTCGAGCCTTTGGCTCCGAATATGATTTTTACCACTACCTCCCAAACATTTCCATCCATAATAAAATTAACTGTTCTCTGATGCATCAGATTTTCACCTATGAGCCAGTCCCCCCTTTGTCATGTTGCTTTATAAATTTCTTTTCTCACCAGTTTATGACTCAGTACCACCTCATTATTTTCCAGTGTACCCATCTAATCCTCCTTATTCTTCTATAGCACTATTTTAAATGTGTGCATTCCATCTTGTCTGTATTGTTTATCATCAGTGTTTCACTAAAGTCTACACTTAAGACAAATAATTTCAGAAATGACTTTCTAGCATTTAAATGTACAAGGTACATCTGAAGAGTTCGGTGGATGGTCTCAGAAAAAAAAGGAAACAAAAGTAACAAATAAAATATCCTTACTGGCCTTCAAAGTAATCACCATTAGCTATAACGTACTTCTGACGTCAGTTTTAAAGCTGTTCAAAACTGTCTGCAAATGCTTGTTGTGGAATCATTTGAAGCACGGTGATCACCCAATGTTGAATATCCCCAACATCTGTGAATGTTCGTGAGCAGTAGTGCTTACACTGTCTTTGCTTATCTTCAACTCTTTAGCTCTCACTCATGCAATGTTATCTTGGATCGTGTGTTTTGATCTCGATGCGGTTCAACCTCAAAACCTTCCATTCTCTCTCTAAGGCATTTAAACCACACAAATACACATTTATTATGCACGGCTTCAACACAATACACTTGCAGTAACATTCCGTGAGTCTGTCACCATTTTCCCTTATTTGAAGCAAAACTTCATGTTAATTCAATGCTCTATTTTTCAAAGACACAAGTGCGACAGATGGTTGCAGGTGATCGGCTTCTGTCTTTGAGAATGAGAGCAGAAGAGTTGAAGACAAGCAAAGACAATGTAAGTACTATTGTTTTCACGAACATTCACAGATGTTGCTGATATTCAACAACACGTGACCACAGTGCCTCGAGTGATTCGCCAAAAACAGTTTGCTGACAGTTTCCGGCAGCTTTACAACAGACGCCAGAAGTGTGTGTAGCTAATGGTGATTCCTTTGAAGGCCAGGAAAGGTATTTTATTTGTAACTCTTGTTTCCTTTATTTCCTGAGGCCATTCATTGAACTTTTCAGATGCACCTTATAAATTAGATTTTAAAATGTCCCTGTCTTCAGGAAACCTTTCCTTGCTATTGCAAGTCTGCAATCTATATCGTTTGTAAATTGGGCATTGTGTGCTATTGTGCTTTGTGGATTGCAAGTCTCATCTGTTTCATTCAATCTCTCATTTTTTAATCTAATTCCCTCAACATAGTCTGATCTAGTTAAACTACACCCCATTACTCTTGTTTCACTTTTGTCGATTTTTGTCTTCTAAACTCTTGTCCATTTGTGATTTGTCTCTAACAAAATTAGTGTCATTGGCAAACCTACGTCTCCTCTCTGAACATTAATTCCCTTTTAAAATTTCTTCTTGTTTTCTCTATTATTACATGCTAAAGTACAGGGTGAATAAAATGGGAGATAAGGCACAAACCTGTCACACACCCTTCTCAATGACTGCCCATTATAATTATTTCTAGCTATCCTGAAACTGTAACTCATCCGTCAACTATTTTTTACAAAATTCTCTGTCCAAATATTTTCCAACATCAAGGAGTGTGGTGATGATAGTTATGCTCCCGTCTACTTATTTTTTAAAGATAGAGTTAACAACTCCCATGGTTGATGATCTTATTTTCTTTCACCATGAGAGGGTACTTTGCATAGCCATTTCATAATTTTTTTAAATTATTAGTAGTATCTAGTTTCGTGCTGTGCTGTCTGCCAGGTTAGCTACGGAGGTTCTTTGGTCCTAGTGTTAACCTTGCTGTGTGTGTCACTGATGTTGGCATTTACAATTACTGAAGTAGGTAATTTCCAACCTGATTTTTCCATGGAATTTAATTTGGCTTCAGGTGTAATGCAGTAATGTTTCCTTTTTAATTTATTGTACTACATTTGATGGCTTTAATTTCTTTGGTAGTCATCACGTAAGTTTATAGGTATCTCTCAACCGTAATTTTTTTCCATTTGTATTGGGTTGGTGTCAAGTTCATTGCATGTTTCCATAGGTTTAATGAACACAACAGATACACATAACGGAATATTTAGACATCAATTATATAGTCTCCTTCACTATTTATAACAGTCTGCCAACATTGGGGTAACTTTTTTATTCCATAAATGTAGAATTCACATGGTTTTGAGGTGAAGAACTTGTTGAGCTGTATTAAGAATGAATTTTCATCCAGAAAGTAAGATCCTTGAAGGTTGTTAGATAGGTAGCAGAAAAGGTGAAAATCTGCAGGCGCAGAATCAGATGAACAAGGTGAATGTGGAATGACTTCCCAACCCAAGTCCTGTATAGTGTTTTTGTTGGTCTAGCAGATTGCAAGCAGGCGTTATCATAGAGTAGCATCACGTCACACAGTTTTCCTAGTCTTTGTTCTTGGATTGCATCTGCTGCAAGATGTCTCTGTTGTTGACAATAAACGTCAGCAGTGATGGTTATACCTTGGGAAAGCACCATCACTGTTCCCCCAGATGCATAACATTATCTTTTGTGAACGCACACAGGTTGCATTATCCCCATATATGATTTAAATATTCCTGGCTGCCTCCATTGTTGTCAACCCACTATTGACCTTGGATTGAAGAATATGTCAGAAATGTTCAGATTTCTCCACTTGGCACTCAATTTTCTAGCGTTCAGCATCTCCAAATGACAGTATTTAAACTCTAATAGCAACAGTGAACTACAAATAAAAAAGGACAATTGATAAATGAACCAAAAGCAACTGGAATACCAATATGCAAAACAAAAATGCTGTGAAGTTATGCACCAGCCTAATTTAGTTGTCGTACAGATTTTGTTCCTACATTCTTGTTCCTTTGCTGCTGCTGTGAAATTTTGTGGAACGTTGTTTTAGGAAAAACAGCAGTCTTTATAATATAAACTTATTTCACTACACACAGTCATGATCACATTTAAGTGGTTTATTTTTATTTTCAGATGACTGGTTTCAATCTTCTAGGAGATCGTCATCTCTTAAAACATTGAAACTGGTCATCTGAAAATAGCCGGCCGCGGTGGTGGCGCGGTCCTAGGCACTTCAGTCCGGAACCGCGTGACTGCTACGGTCGCAGGTTCAAATCCTGCCTCGGGCATGGATGTGTGTGATGTCCTTAGGTTAGTTAGGTTTAAGTAGTTCTAACTTCTAGGGGACTGATGACCTCAAATGTTGAGTCCCATAGTGCTCAGAGCGATCTGAAAATAAAAATAAACAGTTTAAATGTAATCGTGATTCTGTGTGTTGATATTGGCTATAATACTGCCTTGCTTTGTGTTTTGTTTTCTTTTGCAATTTATCTTCCTCTCTAGTGCGTTTTCCTTTTGCTGAATGAATTATATTTGATATTTCATATTCTCTCTGCATAGCACTTATCTTTACACAGATATCTTCTACTACTGATAAGAGTTAAATTAGTCTCCAGTTTTTTATCCCTGTTTTCTCATTTTTGTGTATTTGATGTGTATTTTCTGTTGGTCCTATTCTTTTGCAGTTTCTTGTGTAATATCCGTGTCTCAATTTTTGGCAATTACTTTTGGTTGATCTTATGAACATGACCTGACACATACTTGTGACTAGGAAAGAATGCCGAGGAATATCAGCAACATAATTTTGAAAAACATGTATCTGGACCCTGTATTCACTAAATTGCACAAGAAAATTCTGGGTACTGCTTAAAGTCCTGTTTATCTATCTATCTATCTATCTATCTAACAAGAAAGGAAGATTATCAATAGAAAAGAGTGTGGTATTAAGTAATTAGTCTCCATTGGATTAGGAACTAATCACATGCGGTATGCCACAAATTTCCCTCTTAAGACCTTATTTTAGCTTGAGTGTGTTAGTTACCTTCCAACTGTAACATTACCAGATTATAAGTTTGTTTTGTTTGCAATGATATCAACATGACAATAAATACGAAGTCATATGCAATTTCAGAAAGGATTGTAAATGGAAATTTCATGGATAGTAATAAATGGCATCAAGCCAGTTCAGCCACGAAACTTTGAAAACGCTATCTACAGTTGAGAACCTGCAAGGGGGTTTCCATCCAACATGTATGTCTAAAACATGAGGACATGTATAAGGTGGGGCAAATAAAAGTGGCCCAGACAAGTGGATACAATTGGATGTGAACTTAGAACCACACACTGTGATGCCCACACCAAGTGTAAACCTGCCACATGAGCCACACTGCTTCAGAGTGTAGTGTAGACTATGTCAGTGTGAGTGGAGCAGTGCAAATGGGGCAATGGTACTCACAGTGGAGCAACAGCTGTTCATTGTGGAAAGTTACGTGACAACAGAGTCGTGGAAATGGTGTGATCAGTTGTTTGTTGAGAAGTTTAATGGTAGCAAAGAATGCCAGGCAACGCTGGGCCCAAAAATGGTATCAGACAAGATCTGTTTCAAACAAGTCAAAAACATTCCAAAACATGCCCGCACACCAGAAAATGTGGCTGCAGTTCACCAGAAAATGCTTTGGAGTCCCACAAAATCAACCTGATGCCTTTTGCAAGCGACCTGTATATCACTTTCTTCTCTTGCCCAACCCTATAAATACAAGAGGTTAACAGTGAAGTTCTTCAGATTGAAATTTGATTAAAACTTCAGTCAGGAGGAATGTAGAATAAAACTGCTGAAACACCTAAACAAATATTCTGCAGTGCAAATCTCATTGTATAAACATAATGTAAAATTAAAGAAGCTGGCACACTTTACTTACTGGAGTAACTTATTAAGTCAAGTTAAGAGTCCAGTCCCAGAAGTGTGTAATATAAATTGTGTGGTGTACATTCAAGAACATTTTGATGCAGCGTACTTCAATAACTAGGCATACTACTGCTTCTTGGTATATTTCTTCCTTAATGAAATTTTGTGATAAATAATACAGGGTGAGTCACCTAACGTTACCGCTGGATGTATTTCGTAAACCACATCAAATACTGACGAATCGATTCCACAGACCGAACGTGAGGAGAGGGGCTAGTGTAATTGGTTACTACAAACCATAAAAAAATGCACGGAAGTATGTTTTTTAACACAAACCTACGTTTTTTTTTTTTTTTTTTAATGGAACCACGTTAGTTTTGTTAGCACATCTGAACATATAAACAAGTAAGTAATCAGTGCCATTTGTTGCATTGTAAAATGTTAATTACATCCGGAGATATTGTAACCTAAAGTTGACGCTTGAGTACCACTCCTCCGCTGTTCGATCGTGTGTATCGGAGAGCACCGAATTACTTAGGTATCCAAAGGGAACGGTGATGGGCCTTAGCATGTGGATGTAATGTGCTGTTCCAGTCTCTTCTGTACCTAACACCTTTTTATTGGTTCAAAAAGTGGTTCAAATGGCTTTGAGCACTGTGGGACTTAACATCTATGGTCATCAGTCCCCTAGAACTTGGAACTACTTAAACCTAACTAACCTAAGGACATCACACAACACCCAGTTATCACGAGGCAGAGAAAATCCCTGACCCCGCCGGGAATCGAACCCGGGAACCCGGGCGTGGGAAGCGAGAACGCTACCGCACGACCACGAGCTGCGGACGACATTTTATTGGTCTTTTTCACTGCCGCACATGTAAATTACGATGAGGGGTAAGGTACACGTACACACATGCTTTCCATTTTCAATTACGGAGTGGAATAGAGTGTGTCCCGACATGTCAGGCCAATAGATGTTCAACGTGGTGGCCATCATTTGCTGCACACAATTGCAATCTCTGGCATAATGAATGTCGTACACGCCACAGTACATCTGGTGTAATGTCGCCGAAGGCTGCCACAATACGTTGTTTCATATCCTCTGGGGTGGTAGGCACATCACGGTACATATTCTCTTTCAACGTACCCCACAGAAAGAAGTCCAGAGGTGTAAGATCAGGAGAACAGGCTGGCCAACTTATGCATCCTCCACGTCCTATGAAATGCCCGTCAAACGTGTACCTCACCCCTCATGGTAATGTACATGTGCGTCAGTTAAAAAGACCAATAAAAAGGTGTTAGCATGTGGACGTTATGTGCTCTTCCGGTCTCTTCTGTACCTAAGGTCCATCACCGTTACCTTTGTATCCCTAAGTAATTCGGTGCTCTCCGATACACACGATCGAACAGCGGAGGAGTGGTACTCAAGCGTCAACTTTAGGTTACAATACCTCCGGATGTAATTAACATTTTACAATGCAACAAACAGCACTGATTACATATTTGTTTATATGTTCAGATGTGCTAACAAAACTAACGGGGTTCCATTAAGAAAAAAGTCATTACTTCGAATACCTTCTGTAAATGGACGTTCATGCCACCTTTTTGACCTTCACTGACCTTCAAAGACCTTACTGTTCCACATCATTGGATTCGTCTCGATAGCCGCTACCAGAAAATAAGTACCAAACTATAGCATCCCATTTAAAAAAAACAAAGTTGACTTTCATAACTCTGATGTGACCCCACCTAGCAACAAAAAACCGTCATATTATGGCCACTGTTGTCTCATGCAACATTTTTCCCACAAACTTTTCAGCTACAATCACACTTTCGGAGTTATTCTAGGTGGCAATAGTTAGTGCCTCACCCTGCATTCGTCCACGAGACTCAGAGGGCCATAGATATGGGTTCCCAGGTAGATGCCGTGTTTCTTGACTTTCGCAAGGTGTTTGATACAATTCCCCACAGTCGTTTAATGAACAAAGTAAGAGCATGTGGATTATCAGACCAATTGTGTGATTGGATTGAAGAGTTCCTAGATAACAGAACGCAGAATGTCATTCTCAATGGAGAGAAGTCTTCCGAAGTAAGAGTGATTTCAGGTGTACTGCAGGGGAGTGTCATAGGACTGTTGCTATTTACAATATACATAAATGACCTTGTGGATAACATTGGAAGTTCACTGAGGCTTTTTGTGGATGATGCTGTAGTATATCGAGAGTTTGTAACAATGGAAAATTGTATTGAAATGCAGGAGAATCTGCAACGAATTGACACATGGTGCAGGGAATGGCAATTGAATCTCAATGTAGACAAGTGTAATGTGCTGCAAATACATAGAAAGAAAGATCCTTTATCATTTAGCTACAATATAGCAGGTCAGAAACTGGAAGCGGTTAATTCCATTAATTATCTGGGAGTAGGTATTAACAGTGATTTAAAAAGAAATGACTATATAAAATTAATCGTCGGTAAAGCAGATGTCACACTGAGATTCACTGGAATAATCCTAAGGAAATGCAGTCCAAAAGCAAAGGAAGTAGGTTACAGTACACTTGTTCGCCCACTGCTTGAATACTGCTCACCGGTGTGGGATCCGTACCAGATAGGGTTGATAGAAGAGAGAGAGAAGATCCAACAGAGAGCAGCGCACTTCGTTTCAGGATCATTTAGTAATCGCGAAGGCATTACGGAAATGATAGATAAACTCCAGTGGAAGACGCTGCAGGAGAGACGCTCAGTAGCTCGGTACGGGCTTTTGTTGAAGTTTCGAGAACATACCTTCACCGAGGAGTCAAGCAGTATATTGCTCCCTCCTACGTATATCTGGCGAAGAGACCATGAGGATAAAATCAGAGAGATTAGAGCCCACACAGAGGCATACCGACAATCTTTCCTTCCACGAACAATACGAGACTGGAATGGAAGGGAGAACCAATACTGGTACTCAAAGTACCCTCCGCCATGCACAGTCAGGTGCCTTGCGGAGTATGAATGTAGATGTAGATATAATAAAATTTTGTAATAATTTGAGATTTCACAAAAACCTCATCACCATTAATTAATTTTGTGAAATGAAAACTTTTATTACAACATAAATTAAAGAAGCTTTCAAGCTACATACATCCATGTGTAATAAAGCTGGTTTCTAAGATACAATATTTGGAAAATATGTTGTATACAGTAGGGGGCCAGAGTATTGTCAACACGCTGAATTAAAATATGTAACATTCATTATTAGTCTAGTTATTTATTTTATGTATTAAATTGTTATTTTACATTCATTTTTTTTATTTTTCTGCTTACCGTTTCATATACATGTATTTTGTTAGTTGAAAACAGTAAGCCACACATTATTATGATACAAGAACATTACAGAGATAATAATCTGTAAATAAATTTTTAAAACATAAAATTTTCTTTTACCACGCACATAAAATGAACCTTCACATTATATGTACATGACAGGGAGTACAATGTAAAACAAAGTTCTGCAGGATTTCAAATGGAGGGAACTCATTCAGCTGAATTAGATCTGAAAACCTTGTTATAAGATTCGCCCTACAGCGAAAGCCATTGACATACCAAATCTTTACCTGTGCCATCAAGCCCTTTGGGATTGTCAAATGACCAAGTTTCTTTTCCTTGGGTACAATGGTAAAAAAGTTTTTTTTGACAATGACCACTCGCGTTTTCATAGTTTTAAAAGAAACTAGTGGTGAGTTTGGACTGAGAATTAGAGAATCTCTTTTTTTTGAAGCCCCAAAGGTCCTTGTGACACTGTGGAAATCTGGTAAACAAATGTCTGACCAGATTAAAAGTTTTGTGAAAGATGTTTTCTTCCCCAGTGAGGTAGAAAAAATATTATTATTATTATTATTATTATTATAGGACAAGGAACTTGCATTATCTGGTAATATCACAGGGCTCAATGGCACAGGTACAATCATGAAATGTATACGGCTTTTGATGTTCTAAGAACCTTGTGAGAAGATTTTGAATTAAAGTTCAGTTGAATGATTTTGATTTCAATCTCCACTTGAGAAACAATGTAATTAAGCTGCAGTTGCTAGTACATAATCAGTTCTTTTCAGCATGGCTTACCAATGTACTGAAATATGCCTGATACAAATCTGGGTATTTAGAGGGTCACCTGCGACAATTTGAAATCCTGCAGAATTTTGTTTTATATTGTGTTCTCTGTGGTGTATATAATGTGAATAAATTTTGTTCATTTTAGATAGATGGTGTTAGAAAAGTTAAGTTTCAAGCATTTATTTACTCATTAGCATTATCATGATGATTTTGTATAATAATAATAATAATAATAATAATAATAATGGGTTACTTTTTTTCAGTTAACAAAATACCTCTATCCAAAAAAAGTAGAATGTAAAATAACAATTTAAAATATAAAACAAATATAATTCATAACTAAACTAATAATGAATGTTTAGCTATTTTGATTAGTCATGTTGAAAATACTTGACTGCACATTATGAACAGCTTATTTTCTAAAACTAGTAGTTCAGAAAGCAGCTTCATTACACATGGATATATGTAGCTTAAAAGCTTCATTAATTTATGTTGTAACAAATGTTATCATCTTTCAGAAATAATTACTTGTGGTGTGATTTTTTTGCAAAATTTCAATAAACGTGAAATAGGGCACAAACAAAAAAAAAATACGTATTGCGTTATTGTGCCCCCTGTACACAGCCACCAAATTTTATCAAGATCGTTTATTGACACTTTGAAATATTCCTTTGTTAGTACAAACAATTTAAATTTTCCTCACAAAAGCAGAATCATTGGGAAGAAAGACATAATAATCTCTAATGACATACACATCATTCAATTTCATTGTGTGTTCTGATTAACCCTTATCGGTTTTATAATTATTACATGAAAAGGACAGCATTAATATAATTTTGCGACAATCATTTCCATTCTCCGGTACTTAAATGCATGTAATAGACTGTGAACTCTTATTTATGGCTGCTCTACATGTAGAGTTGTTGAAAGCCTCACATGTTTGGAAGTCTTGAATATGAAACAAAATGCAGACTTCGACAATATTACAGGGTTGTATTGTCCACATGATACTATTTCCTTTTTCCATTACTGTAATATGGACTCAACTCAGTACAAGGATGACAGGGCACCAGTAAGCAATAGGTTGTGAATAAAGATCAGCCTATCAGACTGAGCAGTCCCCAAAAAGGAGTTGGTGGAATTTACAAGTAACACAGTAGACAATAAGCTTTCATTTGTAATATGTTATTCATATCTCTCTCACTATTGTTTGTGTTTCATTGATTCTTTAGTTTCTTTCGTTTATAAATTTTGTATTCGACTCTTTGTATGCTATTGTCTTGTTCCATGATCAAGGAACTTTGGCTCACATGGTCCTTGGAACCTGATAAATAAATGAACAAACAGATAAATTAGTTTTTCCTCCATGTAACTGTACTTGCATGCAGAGATTTTTCCAGAATTCAGTGGACTGTGTGTTAGGCAAGAGACTATTGTCCCTGAGGATAGTACTTTGTTTGGTCATCTATGTGGTTGTTGATGTTGTTCACATGGTGTGTGTCGGAAGATTCCATTCCAATACTCCTCATTCAGAAACTAGTTTTCTTTTTTCTTCCATCTTCACAGTAACGCCTTTCAATTAGAAGTGGTGTTTGGTAAATTGAATGTGTGTTAAGAATACATGGGTTTTATATTTTAATTTACATAACTAGTTTGTTTGTGTATTGATGTTATTCACCCTCTTTGTGCTTTTAACCTACTATAGTTGATGACATACACAATCTGTAATTGTAGTGCTGCCATCAGTTACCTAGGACCTTCTATTTGATTAAGATTGTAGCCCTTGTGATAAGGAGTTTGTAGACAATTTTTTAAGGTATTAAATGTCTTCAAATGACATGTCTTAGGGAATGAATAGTGCACATTTGTTTCAGCTGAACATTGATGTTTTGTATGTTGTTCCATAAAGATTGAACCCAAGATATTGAACTATTAACAGTGACACAATGATTCATTGTGACAGTGAAGTTACCTGGTCACATATAACAGTCCTAGGTGAACTCAAGTTAATTATTGGATGTTTATACTGGCCAACTGATTGTGCCATAACAGTTATAGAATTATTCAAAGAACGTCTTCAGTCAGTAGTGCATAAATACCCAGATCATGCAGTGTTAGTTGGAGGCTACTTTAACCTACCAAGTGTAGACTGGAATGTCTATGGGTGCATTGCAGGGGGTACAGACAGATGTCTTGTGAAGTACTTTTGAATATAGTTTTCCTAAAACTGTGTTGTGCAGCTAGTTCGGCAGCCCTCACACAATCGAAATATTTTAGACATCGTAGCTACAAACAGGCCAGACTTTATCGACTGTGTCGCTACAAAAACAGTGGTTAATGATTATGATGTAATCATGGCTTTTGCGGTTACTAAAGTTTATAAATTGTCACGAAAGCTAGGAGTGTGTTTCAGCAAGAAATATCAGTTAAGTAGTTGTTAGCAGCTCACTTAGACAATGAAATCATTCAGTTTCAGTATGATTTACACAGAGGAATTGTGGCCAAAGTTTAAACAAACTGTAAATTGTGCTCTGGAGAACTATGTGACTAGTAATTGGATTAAGGACAGAAAAGACCCACTGTGGCTTAACAATAGAATTGGGAAAGTGCTGAGGAAGCGAAGGCTGTTTTACTCTTGGTTGAAACGAGAATGTGCTAGTGATGACAGGCATAGGTTACCACAGATTCGTGCATCTGTAAAAAGATTTATGCATGATGCGTACAACTGCCACTGTCGAACCATAGCAAAAGAAGTGGCCAGAAACATGAGAAAATTCCGGTCCTATGTAAAATTGCTAAGTGGGTCTAAGGCTTCCATCCACTCACTTGCCGACAAGTCTTGTATTGCTAAGTGGGTCTAAGGCTTCCATCCACTCACTTGCTGACAAGTCTTGTATTGCAGGAGGAGATAGTAAAAGGAATGCTAAAGTTCTAAGTTTCACATTCAAGAAATAGTTCACACAGGAGAATCGTACGAACATACCATAATTTGATCATCACACAGCCTTCCGTATGGACGACATAGTAATAAGCATTAGTGGTATAGAAAAACAACTGAAAAAGTTGAAAACAAATGAGTTGCCATGTCTGGATGGAATTTCACTTCAGTTTCACAAAGAGCACTCTGTGGAATTGGCCCCTTATTTAACTTTCATCTGTCTATTGACCAGTGCAGAGTCACAAGCAACTGGAAACAACCACAAGTGACTGCTGTATATAAGAAGAGTAAAGGAACGTACCTGAAAAATTACAGACCAATATCCTTAACATCGGTTTGCTACAGTATTCTTGACATATTCTGTATTAATAAATTTCCTTGAGAGTGAAGAACTAATGTCCACAAATCAGCACAGTTTTAGAGTGTGTTGCTCGTTTGAAACTCTTCCCCTTTTTTCACATGGTATACTGCAAATTATGGATGAAGGGCAACAAGCAGATTCCATATACCCAGATTTCCAAAAAGCATTTGACACTGTGCGCCGCTGCAGACTGTTCATGAAGATACGAGCTAATGGAACAGATCCCCCAGCATGTGAGTGGCTTGAAGACTTCTTAAGTGATAGAACCCAGTATGTTGTCCTCAATGGTGAATGTTCATGAGAGAGAGAGAGAGAGAGAGAGAGAGAGAGAGAGAGAGAGAGAGAGAGGGGGGGGGGTATTATCAGGAATGCCCCAGGAGTGTGTAATAAGACCACTATTATTTTCTGTGTTCATAAATGATCTGGTGGTCAGGGTGTGCAGCAATCTGTGGTTGTTTGCTAATGATCTGTGGCGTATAGAAAGATGTCGTCGTGGAGTAACTGTAGGATGATACAAGATGGAATAGACAAAATTTCTAGTTGGTGTGGTGAACAGCTGCTAGCTCTAAATGTAGAAAAATGTAAGTTAATAAAGGTGAGTAGGAGAAACAAATGTGTAATGTTCAGATACACCATTAATAGGGTCCTGCTCGACACAGTCACGTCACTTGACTATGTGGACCCAAAGCGAAATGAAATGGAACAAGCATGTGAGAATTGTGGTAGGGGAAGGCAAATGAAATGGATGACTTTGGTTTATTGAGAGATTTTTGGGAAAGTGTGTTTCATCCGTAAAGGAGTTTGCATGTAGGAGACTGGTGTGACCTACTCTGGATTACTGCTAGTGTGTTTGAGATCCGTACCAGGTTGTCTTAAAGGAAGGCGTTGAAGCAGTTCAGAGGCAGGCTGCTAGATTTGTTACCAGTGAGTTTGAAGTACACACAAGTATTATGGAGATGCTTTGGGAACTCAAATGGGAATACCTGGAGGGAAAGTAACATTCTTTTTGAGGAACACTATTGAGAAAATGTAGAGAAGTGGAATTTGCAGCTGACTGCAAAATGATTCTACTGCCACCGATATACATTTTGCGTAAGGACCACAAGAGGAAAAATTAAGTCTTACATGGACATATATAGACAGTCCTTTTTCCCTTGCTCATTTTGCGAGTGGAACAGGAAAGGAAACGAAATGGCTAGTAATGATACAGGGTACCCTCTGCTACGCACTGTATGGTGGCTTGCGGAGTATATTTGTAGGTATAGATGTATAATTCCTACTTTGGAAACCAAAGTTTTGTTACTGATTTTTTTTGGAATAGTGGAAAGACCGTTATTAAAATCATATTTATGGAATGTACTATGATGAATAGGCAATGCCAGTATTTGTAGATAGCTTTACCCAGTGGGAATACTGCATTGGTGGAATAAATTTTAAACCATTTTTTATTGTTGCATGTTGATTTCAATCACAAAGTGATCGTCTTCAGTGCTAAAATAAAATAAAAATGCACACCCTGAAACCTGAATGATCAGTGCACAAACATATTTGTCAGTTTTCAATTGGTAAACTGTACAAACAAATACTCTGTATCATAAATGTATTCAATAAAGAGAGCGCTGATGACATCTTCCACAAATGTGGATTTAGCTGTGCAGGGTTTTGTAAACAGCTGGCTCAGTTTGAATCTTACCTGCTGATTGGCATGTTCTTCACTATGAACACCTATGTTCAAAGTTATATTTTGTGCATGGTTATAGGAGTCCACTGGACTTAGTCTCGATATGTGTTTTGTCTTGTAAGACTCAATGTTCTCTATTGCAAATTGACACGTTTCTGCACTGATCGTTCAGGTTTGACTTTGTGTGTTTTTATTTTAGTTTATTGCTTAAGATGATCATGTTGTGATCGAAATCAATATGCAATAATAAAAAAGGTTTCAAATTTATGCAACTAGTGCCAGAGTTTTCCTCATTTGCATTACTTGCCGTGCGGTCATAGCGCAGTGTGGTCATGGTGCACAAATTTCCTAATGGAATCCTATGTCAGTTTGACTATGTCATCTGTTATCGCTTCAGATAATACGGTTACTATAACCACCTCATTGAGTTTTGTCACGGTATAAAGAAAATAAGTTGGGAGATAAGGCCTTTGAGAGACAAATGTACCTGTTTACTATTCCTTGTGCTTCACCTCCTGTATTTGAGAAAATGTTAGGTATGAGTGAAAGAAAGAGTAGTTGAAAATGGAGGAGAATAGCCTGCAAGTGATGGCACCCAGCAGGGCGCAGTAGTACACTGTCATTCCAAACTGCCTTGTGCTTGAATGTCACTAAATCATGACAAGCAAATAAGAGGATAGTTCTCTCATCAAGACCATTGCCGATTGAATGATGAAATCTAATCTTCCACTAACAGAAATGTTCTTTGTGACACTCAGTGGTACTGCCCACTGCATGTTATATTTCACACCTTGCCTTGTCCTCTCCACCTGCCTTCCCATCTCCCACCTACTGACCCGACAGCCATTCACAGTTTACCAATTGACGAACCCACAGTTATCGTTGAAAATTAGACAGCTGTCATATGTATTATAATTTTCTATAATACCTATATCTCAATTTAAAAACGTGATTGTGGAAAGGTTTAATATTTAGTAGAGTGACTTAACTCATTTGTACAAAGTGCGGCGTCCATGCCCTCTTTTTGATAATCGACCTCTAAATATGTGTCCCGAGTCAATTTGTGCATTTGTTCATTAACAGAGGGAAATAGCCATCAAAAATTAACCAAATTGACTGTGTTAACAGTTACTTATAATTAATCTACTGTACTCTGTTTGGAGTTGCACAACTGTAAATTAATCTAACAAAATTAACAGAAAAGTCAGTGTTTAAAGTAAAAGCTCCTGCATCCCTAGTTACACAAAGTGGCTGCTATTTAGCTATAACTGCTTGCATAGTACATGAGTACATTCATAGTTATCAGAGAAAACACTCGTCTGAATGCTTTAAAAATAGCAGACTGTTTACAATGAACATATGCCTGTCGCCTGTCATCCCAAAAAAAAAAAAAAAAAAAAAGAAAAAGAAAAAAGAACAAAAAAGGCACCATGAAAGAATTATCTGAATGGGATGGAAAGCAGTAGATCTTATGAACATGTGCTGACAAACAAATGATAACAATTTCAGAAAAACTGGATGATTTATTTGAGAGAACAAGCTTCAAAAATTAAAGTCAGTAATGCCTTGGTCCATGTCTGGCCATTATGCGAGCGGTTATTCAGCTTGGCATTGATTGGCAGAGTTACCAGATGCATTCCTAAGGGATATCGTGCCAAATTCTGTGTGTTTGGTGTGTTGGATTGTCAGAATCCAGAGAGGTTTTCAGGGCTCTGCCCATAATGCTCCAAAAATTCTCTATTGGGGGAGAGCCAGTTACCTTTGTGGCCAACTTAGGGTTTGGCAAGTACAAAGTCAAGTAGTAGAAACTTGCCGTGTGTGGGAGGGCATTATCTTGCAGAAATGTAACCCAGCATGGCTTGCCATGAAGGGCAACAAAACGGGGCATAGATTATCATTGACCTACTGCTGTGCTGTAGGGGTGCCACGGATGACATCCAAATGGGTCATGTTATGAAGAAAAATGTCACTCCAGGCAATCACTCCTGGTTGTATGGCGGGTGATGGTCAGGTTGGTATCCTACCATTGTCTGTGGCATCTTTATACACATCTTCAGCTGAGAATCTCATCGACAGTTAGTTACATGCTACATTGATCAATCTCATGGTAACCATCATGATATGGAACACGTCAAGTGCACAAGAAATGCACACGTGAATCAAGGTGGTGGTTTTTTTTTATAGAATTGCCTTCAGTGATGAGTCCTACTTCAAACTGAGTCCCAATGGTCAGCAAAGAGATATCTCTCGATATGTCCCAGACAGTGGTTAGATACCATAATAAACTGCAAACTATGGATGAAGGCCAACAGCCACATTTGATATTTCTAGATTTCAGAAAAACATTTGACACCATGCCCCACTGCAGGCTGTTAACCCCCACCCCAAGGGGGCTTACAGTCCTTTTATGAGTACGCACGTGGCAAGCATGGGGCCCCAAGCTATTGCAGCCTTCCTTCTTTCCCGGGCTGCATTTCCTTTCGCTTCCCATCCTTTCCTTTGCTCCTTCCCCTCCGCCCTCTCCTTTCCCTCTCTCGGTACCCTTGTTTATGTTAGCCCCTCTATCCTCCTGGTTATGTTGGCTTTGCGATTTGGTTTTCTTGCAAACTTTCCTCATCCTTTTGGAATTCTCTGGTCCCCCTCTAGGGTCTGACCTCAGTTACTGAATTTCTATTCCGTAGTGTGAGCCATTTGGGGGAAGAGCACCTTACCTAGTGTCTCCGGCATGTGCCCTCCTAGTTCCTTCCATCTTTTCCTTCACGTCGTTTGATGCTAGGGTACATAGCCAGCACGGTAGCCACCCCGTGTGGTGGAGTTGCTATGTACCCTTTTGGTTGAACCTGCTGAAAACACAGGGATCATACTTCTGATACCTGAGCTTTGACCTCCTCATGTAAGCCTAGGATAGGTTGCTTGTCATCTTGGAGCATCGGAACCATGCCAACGGGCCTTGCTGTGGCTGGGTGGCGCCCATGAGGAGAGCCCCTGATCAGAGTGGGTGGTATCAGGGCGGACGCTATGCAATTGAAACGCATACGGGTTCTGAACTCAGGCCGTTCTTCTGCTGACATCTCTTTGAATGGAAATGATTTTTTTAGTGCTGCTTCTTCTGCTCCTTCAGCCTTCCCTTCCATGGCTACCCCCTGGGAGGTGGGTCAGGCTCGTCAGCTAGGGGCAAACATTTCCGCCGCTATCTGGATTGCACCAGGACTGATGGGGATACTTTCACCAATAACAAACCTTTGTTTTTTGTGGAACATATTGAAGACAAGTTTTGGCGAAGTGGACACTGAGCGAGATTCGGTCGGGTTCATTGTTGATCAAAGCTGCCCAGTCTGCAGCCCTTCGTGCTTGTGACCATCTTGGCACAATTCCTGTGTCCATTAACCCCCCCCCCCCCCACTAGTCTTTGAATATGGTTCAAGGTGTAATTTTTCACAGGGACCTCATCCTTCGAACTGATGAGGAACTTAGGGACAATCTAGGATGGCGGTGTGTTCACTTTTTTGGTGTGTTCAGAAGGGCCCGAAGGACAGTCGAAGGACAGTTGCATTGATACTGGTGCCTTTATCCTGGCCTTTGAAGGGGATGCCATTCCCGAGAAGGTCAAGATATGGTTTATTGATGTGACATGAAGCCGTACATCCCACCACCTATGCGATGTTTTAAGTGCTTGCGTTTTGGACACAGGTCTTCCCACTGTTCGCAGACCCCTCTCTGTGGTGACTGTGACCGTCCACTCCGTGATGGGAGTTCCTGAGTTCCCCCTCCTGTGTGTGTTAATTGTCATGGCAATCATTCTCCACGTTCACCGGAATTCCCGGCCTATAAGAAAGAAAAGAAGATACAGCAGTGTAAGTCCCTTGATCGTCTAACCTACATTGAGGCTCATAAGAAGTATGCACGTCTTCATCCTGTATTAATGACGTCGAGCTATGCTCTAGTTACATCTTCACCCCTTCCTCCCCCTTCCTTACCCCAGTCCTCGAATCCCTCTCCTCTCCTCCCCCTCACCTGCAGTTCCCACACCCTCCCCTCCGCGGGCACCGCTCCTCCCCCTCGGCTGGAGAAATGTCCCACTTCTTATGGTGTATGCCGGTCAAGGGCGCCCCTCCCAGGACCCCCCCCTTCCTGGCACCTTCCAGGCCAGAGGTCTGCTGCCACAAGACGACCACGAGAACCACGGTCTGTGGGCCCCCAGGTCGCCCGCTCTCCTTCTGTTCGAGATCTTGCTGCAGCTGGCTCCTTTTTGCAGCACAACTCTTCCACAAATTGCTGCCGATTTCAATGCTGGGCCATCAACAAGTGTCAACATGTGAACCATTCAATGAAACATCATCAATATGGGATTTCGGAGCCGAAGGCCTATTCATGTACCCTTGATGACAGCACAACAGAAAGCTTTACACCTAGCCTGGGCCCGTCAACACCAACATTGGACTGTTGATGACTGGAAACATGTTGCCTGGTCGGACGAGTCTCATTTCAAATTGTATAGAGCAGATGGACATGTATGGGTATAGAGACAACCTCATGAATCCATGGACCCTACATGTCAGCAGGAGACAGTTCAAGCTGGTGGAGGCTCTGTAATGATGTGGGGCGTGCGCAGTTAGAGTGATGTGGGACCCCTGATATGTCTAGATATGACTGACAGGTGACACATACGTAAGTTTCCTGTCTGATCACCTGCATCCATTCATGTCTGTTGTGCTTTCCAAGAGACTTGGGCAATTCCAGAAGGACAATGCGACACCCCACACATCCAGAATTGCTACAGAATGGTGGCCGTTGGAACTGTTTAAACTCAGAAGTGTGTTGCTGGAGCCAAACTCCTCAGACAAGAACATTATTGAGCATATCTGGGATGCCTTTCAATGTGCTGTTCAGAAGAGATCTCCACCCCTTCATACTCTTACAGATTTATGGACAGCTCTGCAGGATTCATAGTGTCACTTCTCTCCAACACTGCTTCAGACATTAGTCGTGTCCATGCCACATCGTGTTGCAGCACTTCTGCATGCTTGTGGGGGCCCTACACTATATTAGGCAGGTGTACACATTTCTTTGGCTCTTCATTGTATATATATGAATTATTTGTCTCTCTCTTCCTGTCGTCGTGTAAATTATAGATTCCCTGAAATTTATATTTATTTACAGTGTGTACTGCTAAGGAGTATATTTACTGACAGTATGTCTTAAATTATTGTAGCCATTTCCAAATGCTTTTTTTTTTTTTCATCATGTGCTTTCTTTCTTTAGTACCTTCCATGGCAATTTAAGAGAGACCATCCTAGCATTATCATGAAGCAGTTAGACCACAGAAAACCTAACTCAGGTTGGCTGAACTAGACGTGATTCACTGTCTTCATGAATTAGTCTATTGCCAATTCAGTCAGTCTACCTAGTTTTTATTTTATTTCATTTACTTTTGCCATTGCAATCATCTTTTATTTTCAAATAGATTGTGAATAAAAACAAATATAATATTTATTTCAATTTGGGGCTCTTGCAGTGTGATGAAATAGTATGACAGTTCAGAGAAAGAGAGGGGGGGGGGTTGTTCTATTAAAACATAGTGATTCTTTGTACATGTGATTTGTTTTGTTCATGGTCACTAATGAACTGTTTCCTCCTGCAGGACGTATGCTTCCTGTGATTCCATCACTCGTAACGAAGCAAGTGAGGTAATTATGAATGATTAAGTTAGTTGAAATAGGATAATTAATAGTTTGTATATTGAATTAATGAATATAATCTGTGATACCAGTAAATTAATGTTTTATCATGGGAACTCTTCTTTTTGGAGTCTGATAGTTCTGTGTAGTAGCACTTACTATCATTTCAGTCACGTTCAGTCCTCAATTAAATGAGTTCACAGTTCATTTTTGTAGCTGGCATTACAGCACCAGAAAATTGCACATACTCAGTTAGCATGAATGATACAAGGTTTGAATCTGTTATCTGTAAAAGTTAAAACAGAGCAACCATCACTGGGCATATCCTAGACAAAGGGCACTCTTTTAACTTTTAAAGGACCAGGTTATAGAGCAAAGTGTAAGATTTGTGCATCAGTTTACTGAAGTAAACAATATAAATTCTAATTAAGTGAGATAGAGATAATGAACTGAATTCAGCACAGGACCCAATACTGGTAACTAAAAACACGTCCTATCAAGAGACGTGCACTCAGGAAGCAGATCAAAATGAGATTGACAATGCTAAGACATGAATATGGCTGCTCTTTCCAATAGCTTGTATGGGACCTTGTAATGGGAGACTGTGCCACAGTGTAACATTGTGCCATTTTGATCATCTCACTTGCCTGGAAATGTGATAATTTTATATAAATTAAAAATGTGTATCACATCAGAGGTGGGACCAGTTGATGGGTATATGGGTTGTAGTCCCAGTCAGGCACACAATTTCAACTTTTCATATCAAACAGGAAATTTGTCAGCTGGTGTAACAGTATGCTGTCCAAGTTAAGCTTTCTCATGATAAGGTTGGGATCAGCCAAGACAAGTTTCATATTAATTGATTCTAAAGAATGTTCATTGTCAAAGACACTTTGCGAATTGGTTGCTTAGGGCCATACGAAATAAACACTTGTTGGCTTTCATTTTAGCCCAATGTTCTGTCGTGGACAACTAGTGTGTGTGTTTCTGTTGCTACAGCTATGTATGTTGTTTGATCCTTTCTTCTTCCTGAAAATCCCATGTTTGCGAGACTTTCCTGATTGCTTATTGGACAGTACATTTTCCAGTCCTTATTCTTTTAAGGTCTTTTTACCAGTTGTTTGTAGTAGTTTTATTTTTTCAAGAAAATTTGAATCTGATGGAGTAACCTGTGTGAGCCAATTCTTTCTGTGTGTGTCCTATGAACTGGATTCTTTGCATTCACATTGCAACTCAGATTTTATGGTTTTGGTGTGGATTTCATCATTTTTTTAGGATGTATGTGATGTTGATACTTAGATGACACAGAATACTTTATTGCCAATTTTGAGCTTAGCTTGTGCAGTTGTTACATTGCTCATGAATTTTGTTTTACAATATGACATTTGTAGTACAGTTTTCCTTGCTTGTTCCTCCAACATTTCAAGTTGTTTTTGTGCATCATTCTTTGGCAATTAGTGCTAAGCAATCTGCAAATACTGCACAATCTAATTCTACAATTATGGGTTTAAGTCCTATCTAGTTAGTGTATTGGTGCACCTGCTCTTCTCCATTGTGTTAGATTTTTTTTCGAGGACACACTTGATTGGTAATGGACATTAACCTTTGCTGTGTCCTTTTTGCATATTTCAAATTCATTGCTCAGTTCTCTCATGAATTTTACTTTTTATTTCTCTGTGAATGCCTACTTTATGATGATTGTTGCCTTTACATCTTAATACAATTGTAACTAGTATTCGAAAGAGAGTGTCTTGGTCAGTGATGATATACACTTTCTTTGTAAATTGACAGATATTGAAAACCCTTTATACCCTTTGTTTGCTGTGTTGCAGAATTTGTTCTGTGCACAGTCACCTGGCATTCACAAAGTTAACTGTTCCATGTGTTATATAAATCTAGTTTTGTGAATTATCGTTTTCCAAAAGTAATGTACATGCTATTTCCACATGAAAATAATAGATGGAAAATTTGTATTTGGTATTGGCAGCAAATTTCAGTCTTTTGCACCATAATTACCACTAAGTTACTCATTATAATAATGAATATTGCAGGATGGAAACAATGAATGAAAATAAAGAAATGCACCCGCCTGCCAGGGCGTATGCGATTGGTTCCCTGTAGACATATGTAATAGTGCAGAAAATGTAACTAGTTCGGTCTACTCTTTAGTACTAGTCCAGTATATGCCTTGTGGGTATTTTATCAGCAATCTTTTCCATAGACAGACTGCCATTCCCAGCATCCTATCAATAAATTGAACCTTCTCGTTTACTTTTACCACAGCTGAGTATGTGATTGTTCCACTTCTGATCTCTAAACATTGTTCCTACCACGTATTTGTACAACAGGTTTCATTCATTCATTCATTCATTCATGAGTAACTTCCTTTGTGATTAATCAAGCATGTATTCAATTCTTAAATTTCAGGAAATGTAAAATTTTATTTTCAAGAGACGGTTATCCTTGTTTGTACCTAGCTGGTAATTTGTGAAGAACTGGCTGAAAATTACTAAAATTTGTGTTGGGCAAATCCTCCTTATAGTTAATAGCATTGTCTAAGAAAAGACTGAGAATGTAGAAAATACTTTGCACTGACTCATTAATGTGTAACGTGAATACCAGTTCTATTCTTACACTTTCTAGAGTACACCAAGTGTTGCTTATGTGTCTTATAAATAAGACACTTTCCAGGGTCATATGCTGTGTCCTGTCTGTTAACACTTTGGAGCCTAGGAAACAGGCCATTTGTGCCATTATGTGAAGCATTACTGGCACATATGTAAGCAATGTATATTCAAGAGTAATAAATCCTAAAAAAAGGACTGGGCTTCAAGATTTAATTTCATATTCACTTTAGTTCTTGGGTGATAGATCACAAATTTTAAAATAATGATGACTGAAAGTATAATTATTCTCCCAAGAAAAAAGTCCAGTGTGAGTTATTGAGCAATTTCTTCCTCTTGAGCTTCCAAAATTTTTTGCTCATGCAACAAACATTGAGTATTTGTTGCAGAATGACAGCAAACTGTGAAACCTAATGAGTGCATGCACGAAATTGTCAGTGTGACTGTATTGGCTCAGCTATTTGCAATAGCAGCTGTTATGTTTGCTAATGTTTCTTTCAAAATAATTCTTAAGATTAACAACAGGAGGCAGCACCAGTCAAGGAATAAGTAGTGAGATGTCCGTGCATTGTTCTGATCTTAAATGAGTCCAGTTTTTGACAAGTAGGTGGCTCATGCATTGAGAGAATTTCTGCCCGGGCAGTACTCCAGTGCAGTCTTTTTAACACAAAGTTGTGGCTCGATCTATACTCGGGTTTGGTCTCCAAATTGTTGGGAATTACTCAGTCCAATCATAATGAAATCTCTCACTGAACATATCTTATTTATTATATGACAGTGTAACACAGAGAAAAATGTTTTTGGGGACTAAGAAAACTGAATTGACCTGTTCAGCTGTATCCATGGTGTGGGAAGAAGAGCGGTTTTAATTTATGCTAATTTTGATGAATATGTCATTCTATTACAAGCAGAAATGACGGACACAGATTAGTATTTGTGTGAATTGTGATTTGGTAGCTCTGTGAGTCAGTGTAACTACCAGCCAAAAAGGTTCAATTCCTAGCCATTCCTAGGATTTTTCTTGCCACTTAGGACTTTGCCATCATTAGCAATATTTTGTGTATTTGAGAAAGGTCAAGTTCCACCATTAGCTTTGAGTCCATGTAAAATTGAAGGTGCACCTAAAATGGGCTCAGTAAGACAGTTCAAAGGTTGGAGGAATGCTCTAGTATATACCACCTCAAACAGGACCAGTAAAGTGCTGTAGTTGGTGTTCAAATCCATCTTTGAGTTGAGGACAGCTGTATATTGAGTGTTAACCACTTCTACTTCTAAGTGCTATCTTTCCAGTTCCAGTAAACAGTTTTTACTCAAGTGATCTGTAGTAAATTGTAGTCAAGACAACTGGTTATCTTCTCATTTGGCTACTTATTCCACTTGAAATTTTCAGTATGAAATAGGCATAAGTGTTAAAAATGAGCTATTTTAATTTGCTTTTAGTGACTTCAGTATTCTGTAACACTTGAATGTATCGATAAACAGTTTGTTTTCACATTTGCTTTGTTATCATATGAGAGAATGTTTAGAAAGCTGCCTTGATATTTAGTATGGGAGGATGTTGATGATAAATAGGGAACAGGTTTAGTTGAGAAATGTGTTAAAAATCTGTGAAATATTACGACGCTGTGTCAGTCTACATGAACTCCAAAGTAGGGAACCTTACAGATATTATGTCTGTCTGTGCTACAACTATATTCCTCTTCTTTGTGCCACATACGCTCTCCAGTGAAAATATGGCTTCTGTGTGAGAAGAAACTATGTACCATAGAAAGTTAACCAGTAACTTAAGTACTGTTCCAGAAAAAAATATTCAATTTTGGGAAGAATTTGAATTGAAATAAATATTTTTCTTTGCTAATTTTGGGAGATTGAGTCTGTCCTATGCAAACCATTTTTAATTCTTTACCCCATTATGGATCCAGTACCCAAGAAAACTTGCATGTAATTTCACGAGAAATTGTGTGTGTAAATACAAATACTCAAAAAATTTTTAGGTCAGATGATCTCAGAAAATCTCAGACAAGGATACAGTCCCAAATGGAGCAGATATAGCAAACACATCAGCCTCGTAGTTGCAAATTGTTGCAGCTGTGTTGGAAAAGAACTAATCTCAAAGGGCTCATGGAAATTTCAGCCAAAATTTTTACCAAGGACCAAATGGTGTACAGAAAGGATAGACTAAGTTTGGTTGGTGGGGACATGTTTGTTGCTGCTGTTAGTAGTAGTTTATCTTGTCGTGAAATTGAAATAGATAATTGCTGAGAGTTAGTAAGGGTAGCGGTTACACCCAACAACCAGAGTAAATTAATAATTGGCTTCTTTATTGCTCCCTCTCCCTGACTCAGATGATAGTTGCTGGAAGGTTCAAAGAATACTTTGTCTCATTTCGAATAAGTATCAGACTGATAGAATTATAATTGGTGGCGACTTCAACTTACTTGATATGTCCGTGAAAATATATTACTTAAATTCGATGGTAGGAGTGAAACATTGCCCGAAAGTCTACTACATGCTTTCTCTGAAAATTACTGTGAGCAATTAATTCAGGAGCCCACACAAAGTGTGAATGAGTACAGTAACATACTAGACTTTTTAGTGACAGTCAGTCCTGAGCAAGTAGTGTCATGATGGATGATACAGGAATTGGTGACCACAAAGTTGTTACAGTGAGATAGAGCACCATAACACCCATCTCTATGTAAAATATATCTATGTAAAAAAAAAAGCAGATACAAATTTGCTTTAGTACCTTCCTCAGAGACGGGCCCCATTGTTTCCATACTAACTATACAAGCATTGTCTAAATGTGGGCCACATTCAAAGAAATATTGCGGACAGCAGTTGAGAGCTTTGTACTAAGAAATTGATAAGAGATGGGACAGATCCTTTATGATACATGTCAGGCCTCTGTTGCAGAAGCAACGAAAACAGCATGGCAAATTTTAAAAAATTCAATATCTTGTGAAGATTGATGACAATTCAGGGTGGACTTCAGTACAAGATTCTTTTAATGGTATCCACAACAGAAACTGTCAAGAAATCTGTGTGGGAGCAATGATAACATTACTGATGATAGCACTACTAAAGTGGAATTACTAAACGAAAGTTTTCAAGAATTCTGTCGGCAAAGAATATGGAGTAAATATTCCAGAATCCAATCAAGACCAGCTGGTAATATGAGTAACTTGAAAGTAGATACTTGTGGTATAGCAAAGCATTTTAAATCACTTAAAAAAGGCAAGACTTTCAGTCCAGATTGTATACCGAATAGGTACCTGTCAGAGTATGCTGATGAAATAGCTCAATTTTTAGCAATCATATACAACTACTTGCTCGACAAAAGATCTGTATGTAAAGACTGAAAAGTTGCACTGGCCACACCAATAAATGAGAAAGGAAATACGAATAACCCACTGAATTAGTGATCTATATCATTGAGGTCTATTTGTTCTAGGATTGTGGGACATATTCTATTTCCTAATATTATGAAATACCTTGAAGAAAACAATCGACAGGAAGTCATCTAGTGAAAGCAAAGTGATACCTGGAGTTCCCCAAAGAAGTGTTGGAGCTCATCATTCTTCTTAAATTATATAAATGATCTTGGGAGACATATATTATTTACTGCTGATGTCATTGTTTACTGTTCACAAATGTGCTACGAAATGGAGCTGCTGAAGTCATAAACCACACTCTTGTGTGGTCAATTTTACAGAAGCCTCACTTACTGTGAGACCACAAGCCTGATTGCAGTTCTGCCATTGGGGTCTTCAGTCAAGCACTAAAAATCTGCTGCTCACAACTTGCATTTTATTAACAATAAGGTGGAAGATACACAAAATGTGATGATAAATTATCACACTAACCACATATGGCCAGATGGAGACCATCAAACATTCGTGGAATCAAGGCATTAGATTTGCTTTAGTATTGGTGTGTGGGCAGGAGAGTGGGCAACACACTCACAGGGCTATACAGTTTACTAGAGCATTACACAAATGCATGGTGAAAATCTGCAACAAAGAACTACCAAAACATTAGATTACAGCCATTATTATTATTATTATTATTATTATTATTATTATTATTACTATTACTATTATTATCTTACATCCGATATACAAAAAGGAGAAAAAACAAATCCAGATAACAACAGAAGCAGTTATTATTGCCTGTTCCTACACAACAAATTACACGATATCAGAGAATCTTACCTTTGCATAAAGACAACAGATGTCACATATGGATGACGGAGCACCATCCAATTTTCTATGACTTGTACAACTACACCTGACACAAACATTTAATGAACAATGAATTGGGTAGGGAGGTCCTATAGTAAGGCCTCCCCATTCGCCTGACCTTGATCCTTTGATTTCTGGCTATGGGGTCATTTAAAGGCACTGGAGCATTTTACTGGTATCGACAATGTGCACATGGTACAGAGGTGTGTTTCCTATGCATATGACCACATATGAGAGCAGGAAGGTGTGTTCACACAAATTCATGATTCTTTGAGGTGGGACTGAAGCATGTGGGGGAGTGAATAACAACCACATTGAGCACCTCCTGTAGTGTGAACATGCAGATGCTATCATAGGACAGAATGACCCATATCTCAACCATTGTGGTTTTTTTTTCCACTCGTATGCATATTTGACCTTCGTTTCTAATTTTGACCAGTACTGTTCCTGTAAGAATATGGAATACTTTTCAGACATCCTGTATTTGCAGGCAGTGTTCCACTATCGACTCAATTGTAGAATACAGAAGACATCTGGAATTGAAATTGGTTATGGGTACTGTGCCTTAAATGTGATTCATGTTGACGTAGAGTGGAAAGTATGTCTAGCCTTGAAAACATAACTTGAGTGGACTACTCATAAACAAAAGATAGCTTGACGCATAAATTTTCTCTTGGGCTATTCCTACTTACAACTGAGTCATCAAAATAAAATATGGAAGGCAGATTTAGTTTGTATCTCCAACAAAACTGTTCCCATGTGTAAGATGTGTAAATATGAAATTTCAGGAGGAAAGAAAATTAAACCAACATAAGTGAAATTAAAGTGAGACATGCAGCAAAGAATACTGGTGTAGCAGAACTTAATAAAAAAAAATAGGAAAAACCACAGAGAAGATATGATCAGTTTTAGGAGCTTTCCAGATCAGACAGCAACAAATACAACAAAAACGATACCAAAATTTTAGTTTGAGACTTTAATGCTCAGTTAAAAACTGAAAAGAGATACAGAGATGCTTTAGGGAAATTGTCTGCAAAAGGAGCAGTGAACAAGAATGGCATAAAGTGGTGGAATTCTGCAGAAACCATGACATGATCTCAGTCAACATACTTCATGAGAAGACTAAACAAACTCAAAACGTCCAGACTGCAAAAAGGGGAATGGTAACTAGATCGTGTTTGCATGGATAAGAACTATCACAGGGAAGTTCACAGCGTGAAAGTCCTGGGAGGAATAGACACTGGTTCAGATTATTACTGGATTAAAATAAAAATCAAGTTCAGCTCAATGGCAAAAGTCCTACTCAAAATAGAAGAGGATCTATGACCCCCTTAAACTAGTAAATAACAAGGAAAATGAATGAACAATGGATATAAATCTATAGATGAACTAGAGGAAATACTTTCCCAGTTAAAACAAATAGCCCAATAAACCCAAGGCACAAACAATAATTGTGGAATAATGAATATGATAAAACTGGAAGATAGCCACCAAGTCTGATTGAGGTCTGAGTAATAAAAAAATCACACTTTGAACTAACAATTCTAGGAAAGATAACTCAAAATATAGTAAGAAGATTTAGATGCCAATAGTCAATACCAAAGTGCTATAATAATAGAAACAAATAGTGAGAAAACAAACTAGGAGATTACTATAAAACATTTAGCAGACAACTCCAAAGATATTATCATCTAAAGATAAAAACAATAAGAGGGCCATGGCAGTAGGGGAAATACAGAAATTTTAGCGGAAATATTTAACTAACTGCTAAACTGTAAAGATCCCCCAGAACTACTTCAAATGCACACAGAAACTGCAATAAAAACACCACCACAAAACACAAATCCATGAAGTCTACAAAGTTTAAAACCTAAAAAGAAAGTGGAGAAAATGTGGAACTGTGGAAAAGTGCAACGTAACCAATGAAGATATCATTATACCAAAGCATGGCGAAAGTTTGGAATGCAGACCAGAATGTTGGACAACAGCTATAATACATCCATACATGTGTTACACAAAAAGGAGAAAAAACAATCGCACAACAAAGGAAGGTTTTCCCTCCTGGTTTGCATTTATAAAGTAGTGTTAAGAATTCTGTACAATCACTGTAAAGATCAACTTGAATGGAATGTAGGAGCTTACCAAGGAGGATTTAAACCCTGGAGAAGCTGCCCTGTACAGATTATCACTTTACAATTAGTAATCGTGTATGAAAGAAGTCACAAACAAGAAATCAGTACCCATGTAGACTTGAAAAAAGCCTATGACTGTATCTACAGATCTTTAATGTTGAATATATTAAGGATTTTTTGACTTCATCGCAAATTAATAAAATAATAAAATTAGCCCCCACAAACACCAGATCAAAAGTAAAATTCATATGAGAACTATCTGAGATGTTTACAGTGAAAACAGGGCTAAGACAGAGTGATCATCCATCACCACTATTCTTAAACTGCTCTAGACTAATTGATAAATGAATGTTACAAGGAAAAGCTTAAAAAACTGTGTTTAAAGTCACCCAAAGAAACAGATTTGACAGAATCCTAAAAGTAGAAAGAGGAATAGTGAGAACATGTATAAATTAAAAGAAAATAGGAGGAACATTGGAAAATAGTGCCAAATGAAGTAGTGTATTTTATATGTAAAGAGAGGATTTTTTTTCTTTTTCTTCTGCATCATGGGGATACCATAAACTAAGAGGGTCAAGAAGACTTTCAGTGAAATTCTGGAATCTGAAGCAAAAAGTCAGATGGGTCAAGCAAATTAGAGTGAATGTAAGAGAATGGGAATAACTCTGGATGATCTGCAAAACAAAACAGAAAATCTCAAGAAACAGAAAAACAAGAAACAAACTAAAAGCAGGCAAATTACACACAATGAAATGGGTAGTTACAGGTAAGGAAAGATGACAAAGATCTGAATGAATGAGGATATATTGAGCAATTCAAAAGGAGCAAAACATTCGCTTATCGAAGAAGGTGACCTGCAAATAATTGACTAAAGTTCTTCATTGAGGCCATAAACGTAAAATAAATAAATAAATGTATGACTAGTATTGAGGAAGGAGGACTGTTTATAAACAAAATGAGTAGTCACAAGCCCTACATTTTAGAGGCAACCTATGCTCAGCAGCTTCGAAAGCAGTTCGTACGTCTGTCCGTTTGTCGTATTCTGTGGACGACTTATAAGCTCAAAGTGTACAGGGGTTTGGAATGAGTTAGGTTATGTGTATTGACAGAGCGGCAGCCATCAGGAACATTGAATTAACAGTGAACCATAAGCTGTTGAATAGAAAGTAATTTATTTGTGCTTTTGTTTCTCACACTACTGGGTTGGCATTAATTATTAGTAAACTAATTCTAAATTCAATGCCTAAAGTTGTGTTTTGTTTTGTTGAAATAGTTATTTTGATTCCACTAATTTACTTTGCCATTTCAGGTGCAACATGACACCTCATATGCAGCAACTGGAAGAAGACCACAGAAAAAGAAGGAAAGTAGCAGCCAAGAATTTGCTGTCCTATTTGAACACAAACTAACAAACTAAAAGCTGAATATTTTAGTACAACATACTAGTGCTGTGGCTGTGATTGAGATACTGAAAGGAAATCTAATTTCTTACTCTTCTGATGTGCAGTATAAGAAACTTTTGTAACATAATATGTTTGGGCAATTTTGCCCATTTTACCATATAAAATGGAAGACTGTTCTGTATATATAAGATGTTTATTATTATTATTATTATTATTATTATTATCAACTTTAATTTCTAAATTTACATTTTTATTAAAAATGTGTTGCTATTGTTAATTTTGCTACTTCAGTTTATCATATTGCCAAACAAAAATAATGTGTTCATAAACTTTGGTGATCTCGTGTGTGTGTGTGTGTGTGTGTGTGTGTGTGTGTGTGTGTGTGTGTTTTTTTTACTGTTATGCTCAGAAATTTTTGTGTGTTTAAGAGGCTCTAATTTGACTTAATTGCCATTTCTCCAAGATGTAGGTTAAGTTGTTCTACTTGTACTTCCTCTCTTTGATAGCTGTTAGTTATAAATGTTGTACCTTCATAGTACATACAGTTTCTGTACCTGTAACATCTAAGTTTCTTGCTTATATCCGTTTTGGTCACTGTACTATTCTTCCAGTGCTCACACACATTCTCTCAATTTTGTACAAATAAAATATTGTTTGTAGTTTGTAACCACAGTGTGCCTTAGTCGGACTTTCACATGTGACACCAGTATGTAAGACTGAATTATATATAACTTGTCTTCCACATATGTCTAAATTATTAAAGTAAATCTGGCAGACATTATATTTGTAGGAAAGGTTTATTTTATATATATATACTCATCTTGGAAAGGGAAGAACTGCTATTTTTAATATTTATGAAACTTTTGCACTCCATTTTATAGTTTCTTGTATTTTAGCTACTTTTTCAAGTGTGTGTTAGGAAAGAAAGGTTTGTAGTAGAATATTTCATATTACTTTATGTACTGAAATTAATATTTGTATTTTTTTTTTTTTTACAGATATGACCTTTTTATATGTTGTTGTTATAGCTCCATAAGACAGAACATGTGTGTTCTTCATTTTATAACTCTGTGCCAGACATGTAAACAGTTTTCCATTTCACTTTTAATACTCTCTTGTGTAATTAACAAGTACTATAAATGATCTGAGTGATGTATGTTTTTATGGAAGTTATGTTTGTTTGTCAGTCTTCATTTTTTTTGTACATGTTACATTATTGTTTTGTTCTTCATTTTTATAAATTTTACATTCAATTTTGCAGTCTAAATTTTTGTAAATGCTACATTTTAATTTCAGTTTACAAGTTACTTGTTTTTTCATCATCTGTGTCTTCTTCTTCTTCTTCTTCTTCTTCTTCTTCTGTTCCTCCTGCTGCTGCTATCACAACAACAACAACAACATACTTCATGCCATTAACAAAGGTTGTTCCTGCCAGCTAGTCAAATCTGCATGTCCATTGTAATGTAATACCTGTTGTAAATTACTTCAATTAAGTGACAGTTTGGCAAGCCATGGAAAATTTTATATGTAGAGCCCCTTCGCTCTATTTTTGTTCTTCTGTAGAAACCATAAGTATTGATCAATAATACTTCTTCAGTTGTTTTAAAATACTAATCTTGCAATTCCATTTGTCCTCTATTTTAAAATGGATGAGGCTTCACAGTTTTCAGTGTTTCAACGTAATTATGACCATCTGCTGCTGCCTTTATATTTTAATTTTTTTTCTTCTGTTCAGCCACTCTGCTGCCTTACTGTCACCTGGTGTTCTGAGAAGTAAGACATTTCAGTCAATAGAATTTTGCTTTTTTTCTGGCTCATATTGAAATTTATATGGCTTTTTGTACATTTATATTTTTGTATGTATGATTTTGATGTGGATTTGTCATAGTTTTTGTTTCATGCATAGAAAGAGACCTTAGTTTTAACTATGTGAAAAAAAAATCATACTGTAGTGATGGTATCTGATTCACAGTATTTTCATGCATTTTTAGTTTGCAGTGCCATAAAATGAGATGTTATGCATGCATTAATTAAATCAGTATTGTGGATCCTATATTGGGGGGGGGGGGATCTCCAATATTATTTTGTTAGTAAGAGTACTGTTGACAGATGAACAAAATTCATTACATGCATCTGTATTGCATTTTTTAAACTTTTATGATTTGTTGTAATGAAACTATGGTTATTTATATTCTTGATTAAGTTTCAATGAATACCGCCATTATTCTACAGTAGCACTTTTTGCAAGTTACGGGCATATTAACAGTAAAATCGGTTTTTTTTTTTGTAAAAATTGACTAATATTATCATACTAATGCTTCTCTTCTTCCATTGTGATTGCTAGTTTTGTACTCATTATGTGATATATTTGCTCAGAAGTATAACAGGCTGCAATGCCATTTTCATATTTGTACTTTTTAGTTCCTGAAAAGCTGATCTCAGCAGGAAGGCTGTGGCTTTAATAGTATTTGATGTGATTGTTGCATTTCAAAAGTTTAATAAACAAATACAATAATTTTGAATGAGTTGTCAATTTAATTTCTTTGCACTGAAATGGTAACTTTGATCTATGTATGATGCAGTTGGACAGAGAAATGAAAGAGATTCCCCATTTCGTTTGTATCCTTGAACCTTTTTTTCCTTGTTCGGGTGTTGTCTCTCATAGTTGCATGTTTTTATTCTGCAGCAATCAAATCAGTACAAGGATCCACTCAGAGTAAATGAGCATATCAATTGAGTCACATTGTGTCAATTTTTATACAACTAAACATTTAATAATGATACTAACATCTCAAGAGATGATTCTCTAATGACTCAACATTTGTGATTTCTCAGTGTATGTAATGCATATACAAATACATACACACGAGCGTTACCCCTCAGTTTCGCTCACATACACATTCAACATGTATATTGCACATACCACTCTTCCTCCCCCCCCCCCCCCCCCCCACCTTTCTGTCCACATCTTTTTCCGCCCACCTCATCCTCCCAGCTCCACCTGTTCACCTCATCCTCCCATCTCCATCTATCTCCTCCGACCCCTCCCTCTGACCATAATAGGGTATTTGACTGTTTCCTGGAAATTGTTTTAAATGGTTAATTGTGTTATTTTACGCTCAGACCATGCTTTCTTTCCCCTTGTATTTCAATATTAAAAAGGAAATGAAGCTCCAATTGAGTTGTGATGCGTGTGACATCACGGGCTAGCTCACTGTTCATACTATTCTAAAGCTCATCCAGTGATATTACTTTTTTTTCTCCTCAAGAAATTACGTGTTTGAAAATAGGTAGTAAATGATGTGTAGTACTACATTGTACAAATACATCCATAGAAACTCTGTGTTATCAAAAAATTCCTGAAAAAATTGTTTTTGACTGTTACAAAGAATTAGATGTGTAAAATGTGGTTGCACTGTACAGGCAAAATGCCACCACATCGATGCACAGGTTCTGTAATTTAATTAAAAATATCAGGAACTCTAGAGTTAATGTTAATTCACCTCTGTTGCAGGGAAGGATAATTCACCTTCAAGATATGCTTTCCCACTGTTGCAAAGGAGGACAGCATCATTCAATAAAATTAAACTCGCAGTGACAATGGGGAGGATTGACTGTCTTTATACAGAAAGTTTCATGCATCGTTCAGTACTGCAGTTGGTATAGCAGTGGTCTGTAGTTGTTTATAAGTAGTTATTCATAGGTCAGTGGTTCAAGTCTGGCCCAAAAGAATATTTTAACCTGTTTGTAAAAGACTCAACAGTCCTCTCATATGAAAACCAAATCACAATTACAAAATTTCACCACACCAATCAGAAACATGGTATTGTTGAGTTTTCCATGCCATTTACATGCGCTTACATTTGCAAAGTCTGCTCACACACATACCACCTTCAAGATGATATCTAGTTTATGTGACCACACACTTTTTAGTTTAATGGAAACGAGTCTTTATTTGGTGAAAACTTTCTGAACTCAAAATCATATTAAAAAAATTCTTCTTGCTGATGTCGCAACATGAGAAATTCAGTCAAATTGTGCCCCTTTTTTTATCTCCGTGGTGGCCAACTAGGATCCTTATTGTTTATACTTTAATCATCTGGCATAAAGATAAAATTTTTCAGGCAATGATGTTAGTTTCTACTCATAAACATCATTAGCTTCCACTCATCATCATAGCTCTTACATCTGTGTTACGCACATGGTTTACATGCTTGATCTCTCTGCGCATACAAAAACTCATCGACTTATGTCTTGTATTGTTGGTGTGTGGTGATACCTTCACCAATAGCAACTCTTTCCAAAAAGTGAACTGTATGTACGTAAATTAAATGCAATTATCCTTGTTGTCCATAGGCCCAACTGAAATTAATGTGAAACTATACATGATACATCCCATCATCAAAACAAATGCCACAAAGATTTCCTGCTAATGCCATGTTCGTATTTCGTGTAATGAGTTTCAAAGAATTATGACCTTGCCAGGATTCAAACCTAAATCCTTGAGTTGTTTTGTCAGATGTGTTATCCTTTGGCCCACAGAAGAGAACAACAGTTGTATCTCTCCTGAGTTGCCTTGTATACGAGGAAATCAGTACTAAGATTTGCCAAGAATTTTACTGTGCTGTGGGTCATAGTGCTTGACTGAAGACAACAATCTACATATAAGAGAATGGACCCAGTTGTAAAAAAAAAAAAAAAAAATATCTATGGTTCCTTAGTTTTGCATGAGTTCAATGACGTTGCAGGGAGCAGGGAAAAGAATGTCCATACTTTCTGTTGTTACTTATAAATTGTAAATGAGTTGTTCGTCACTAAATAGCTAAACTGTTTGCAGAAAAAGTACAAAAAAGCTAGTAACTTCAGCTAATACTCCTACAACACACACACAGGTACACCTTACTTCTAGTCTGTGAAGTGACCAGAGCCTCAGCCAATAACAGAGCGTTTTCTATCACGTGGTCAAGTCTTTAAATGTAATTAAAGCTTCAGCTTTAATTACACAAAAATAACAGATGTCTTGTGAGAATATAGACTGAAAGTTCTATTTGAATGTTGTAATCAATCAGAATAACAACAATCTTAACCATATTTTTAACAAAGAAAAGTAGCCTGTTTTCTTCCTCCCTCTGACCGTAATGGTCTTCTTCCCTTCTAACATAATGGTCCTCCATCTGACCTTAATTATCTTCCTCCTGCTACTGTAACTGTCATCCTCCTCCCCTCCCCCCTTTCTGTCCATCCCCTCCTCCCACTCTCTCCTCTGTCCCACTCCCCCCTCTCTCCTCTGTCCATCCCCTTCTCCCACTCCCTCTCTCCCTGTCCATCTCCTCTGCCCCCTCCCTCTCTCCTTGTCCATCCCCCCTCTCCCCCACACTCTTTCTGTACATCTACGCCCCCTCTCTCTGTCGATCACCACCTCCTCCACCTTTCTCTCTCTCTCTCTCTCTCTCTCTCTCTCTCTCTCTCTCTCTCCCTCTCTCCCTCTCTCTCCCTCTCCCCCCCCTCCCTCTCTCTCCCCCCCTCCCTCCCTCTCTCCCCCTCCCCCTCCTAAGGCATGTCCATCCATATGTGTAGTTCCTACAGGGCATGATGATACCCCACACAACATACCTGTCGCGCAGGAAATGTTCATGTCAGGTGAAAAAAAAAAAACTTTTTTTCTGTATCTCCACTCCTATGGGAGCTAGGAGGTTTGCATATGGCAAGCTGTATGTGTGCCATATTGTGTTGAAATTGATTCAGTGCGTTGGGAGGAGATGCTGCAGATGCAAACACCCCCCCCCCCGTACGTACGTATGTACATACGTACACACACACACACACACACACACACACACACTCCTTTCCCCACACTCCATTTTCCCAACCTTCTCCCTCCCTCAAACATTAATTGCTGTTCCTTACCCTCTTGGTAATATCTTTAAAAGCAAATCTGATTAATATGGAAATGGATTGCTTTTGCTACTAATTATGATACACTACATTTAAAAAATTTGCACTAGAGCACTTCTGGCACACTTATCAACTTGGCACACCCAAGCGGCCACTTGTGTTGCTTGGACCTTAAACTGGCCCTGTCCAATCAGGGAGTAATAATAATATTGGTAACAACAATTATACTTATATCAGTGTTGCGAGTTGTCTGAAAGAATTTATTGCATGTACTTAAATGCAGAACAAACAGAGAACAAATTATGCTGTGTTTGTAGTATATTAGTAGTTGGGTAATTGGTTAAGGGTTTTAATGTAGTTTGCAGTAGTAGGAGTAGCTATAGGCTTTTTTTTAAATCTCTCTTTTTATTTAAAAAAGTTAAGTATCAGAAATGAATAATTAATACATAATGTATAACTATTGAAGGAAATGTGATTTCTATGGCCTGCTTCAGCTTTTCAGATAATAGGCTGTAATTATGAAGAATAAATAAGCGAATAAAATGTACATTACACCCGCCAACAATTGTGCAGTGGGTCATGGTTGATAGCACAGGCCAACGAACTTCTTCTTCTTCTTTAACTTTTTACTTTGATAGACGATTTTTATGAGCTGGAACCAAATCTATCCTTAGTTTTTTTTTTTTTTGTATCCCCCATAGTTTTTCTTATATAGTATAAAAATCCTATGCTGTACGGTAAATGGGGAAATTAATGAAATGCTTTGTTTCAACATAAGCATGGTTTGTATTTACAGTAAGCTACTGAAATCAATGATCAATGATATGTGTTAATGGAGGTTTCACTTATCAGCTGGAATTGGTTTGTATTTTCTTCCTCCTCTTTTTTTTTTTTAAGCTTCTTGTGTAGCTCTTTCTGTGATGATGAGTCGCTTGCTGAACTTCTCGGTGAAGTGAGCAACAGTAGTTCCAGTGGCCTTGGTAGCGTTTTTCCATCACATTAATGTCCTGGCGAAAACGCTCAACACCCCCAGACGGCGGACGGATGGTTCGGGTAGCTTATTACCTCCTTGTTTTTCGAATTATGACCAGTAATGTTAACACTGCAAAAGTAGCAATCATCGAAACGATTTCTTGGCTCCCTCCATATCACAGGAACAGCAAATCTAAAGGCTTTTTTCTCCTTTTTGGACCATTTTTTCAGCTCTTCAACACACCCATAACATACCTTATGCAGGGCCCAAGATTTATCTTGAGCACCAAGTTTAGATCCAACGTATGATACAAATAAACCTTTTTCACAAAGTCTGTAATGTTTATTTGGTGTCTTTTAATCACAAATTCACCACAAATATAACAAAAACTGTCAGCAGAGTTATTACAACCACAATTAGACATTGTACTGAGCACATGTACAGGAAATGGGAAAGTGAGGTTAGATCAACAGTAAACAAAACACCATCTGTTAACACAAAAATAGAATCAACCTTTTTTGTCAGCAAATGTTTTTCAGCAGTGCTACCAACATCTACATTCATTACACCTACTTTTTAAATTATTTTATCTAGATAAAAGCTGTTAAATTATTTAAAAATTCGCATAATTTAATCAATTTAAATGTAAAATGTGAAGAAATGGTGGGGGATACAGTTTTTTTAAGTATCATATTTGGATTTCCCACTCTAAAAAACATAAGATTAAGGTATCTTCAGCAAAAAAGTTTTTCCATCGTTGGCCTGTGTAATCTCCAATCTAGTGACTCCACTCCAAAGCAGTTTCAAAGTGAATGGGGAAAGGTTCTTGTCATTCCAGTTTTTGAGGGGTGGGTGGGCACGGGGGGAGGGAGGGAGGGAGGGGGGGGGGACAAATGCACACAACTGATTGCCTGTGTCACTGATGATGCTAACCTGTTTCCGAAATACTATTGGCATATAATGACCATTCTAAGGACTTCCCTGAAGGAAAAAGCCCAGTGTTCACAAACAGAAATCTCGGGAAGCATAGATCTCGCTGTTTGTATTTTACCTCCAGAAGGCAGGAGATAATGTGGTGCTCAGGTCAGCGTCATGTTCCTAGACTTCTAGAAGGTTTTGCGTACTGTTGTGCAGTGTTACCTGATGAACAAAATATGATCTTAATAGACTACTGGACCAACATTTTTATTGGATTGAGCACTCGGTAACACACACAACTTAGCATGTCATTCTTTGCAGGGGTAAAGCATTAGATATGAACCATTCTTAGTAGAGGTACAGCATTAGGCATGAACATAACTTTGGATGTGTGCCAAGAAAGTTTTATATGGCCATTACAGTTCTCAAATATATAAATGACAAAGTTTTTAGCTCTGTAAGAATGTCCAGCAATGCTACTGTTGTATTGAGAGAATTCACTATACCACAAAATTGTAATGAAATGGAAGACAACCTACAGAGGATCAATGTGTGATGCAAGGACTGGCAAATGACCCTCAAGGTTCTGAAGTATTGTTATCAGCAGAATGAACTAAATTGTTCAACGTCTTTCTGTTGGTTCTATGGAGTCGAGACAGCAACATTATGATCACCGAGATAGTGGTAATAATGGAAAGTTGCTGCAGAGGGGGGGTTGGTGTTGACTTGTGTTTACTCTACCAATGAATTACACAAGCAGTTGGGTTCAGATAGTGTAGTGAGCATGTAGTGCAATGCAACAGCAACGTGACTTACCCGAAGCTATGGCACGGAGAGCCAAAGGACGATTGGAAGTGGGACGGACACAGAGGGAGGTGGCTGCAACTATTGGAGTGTCCAAAAGTGTAATTTCCAGGACCTGGATGCGATTTCAGACAACAGGAACAGTTAAAAGAAGGCCAGGCCGAGGTCGTCCATGGGTAACATCAGCAAGAGATGACCATTATGTCCGGTTAACAACCTGTCGAGAGAGGAGCCTGAATGCAACTCAGCTGCAACGCATCCTCCAGGCAGCAACAGGATGCGCAATACTAACACAAACAGTCCATAATGACCTTCGGGAATGTGGCCTCTACACATGGAGGCGTATGGTGTGTGTGTCCCATTAAAATAATGACACCATTTAGCCCGCAGAAACTGGGCAGAGGAACATCAGGATTGGAGTCATAATGAATGGTGTCAGGTGCTGTTCACAGGTGGGTCAAGATTTTGTGCTCAGCTGGACAGTCGTCATTCCCTCATTTGGAGAAAATGTGGAACTTGGAACAATCCTGCTTATGTGCAGAAAACATCACTATATCATGGCGGTGGACGAATGGTGTGAGGAGGATTCAGTATTGGCAGATGTATGGACCTCTGTGTTCTCCAGAATGGCCCTTTGACTGCTCAGAGGTATAGAGACGAGATCCTGCAACCTTTTGTTATGCCCTATGCTGGTGGCATAGGAGATGAGCTCCTTCTGGTGGGCGATAACACTTGTCTCCACAGAGCTGCACGGGTGGACAACATGCTTGAAGCTGAGGAAGTTGAACAAATGGAGTGGCCAGCTTGTTCATCAGACTTAAACCCGATTGAGCATGTCTGGGATGCCCTTGACAGATGCATTGCAGCCAGACCAGCGCCTCCCACAATGGCTGCAGAGCTGGATATTGCACTCGTGGAAGAATGGCCAAATATCCCTCAAGAGCTGATTGATAACCTCATACTGTCCATGCCTTGCTGGTGTGCAACTGTACTGGTCATCCGAGGTGGTCACACACCATATTAGAGGGCAACGAGAATGACTACTTCACTATTATGGTAGCCACATGGTGCCTCGCTGTACGTAAATGCCATGCAAACCTCAAGTAAAGAGTTGAGACAGCAAAATATCATACTGTATCACACACAAAATACAATTGTAACCAATGTCTGAATAAAATACATTACCATATGTCTATTGTGTATGATATCTCACCTAATCCCTTAATTGTTTTGTGCAGTGTACTTCTAGGAAATGCAGATATAAGATTGAGATTCATTGGAATAATCCTGAGGAAATGTAACTGGAACCTTAAAAAAAAATCTTCATCCTATCAGTTCTCGAGTATTCCTTCTCAGTCTGGTACCCTTAGCAATTAGGATCAATAGACGAAATAGAGAAGATACAAACTGGGACAGTACATTTAATTAAGGATTTATGTAGCAAGTGTGAGGGCATCCAAAGATATTCCTTCAGCTGCATTGGCTGACAGTGGTGAGGCACTGGACTCACATCTAGGAGGGAGGTGATTCCAATCCCCATCTGACCAACCAGACTTTGGTTTTCTGTGGTTTCCCTAAATCATTGAAGACAAAATCCCAGGACATTCCTTTGTAAAGGACACAGTCACAGAGGTACAGTAACAGGAGATGGCACTACAGACTTATGCTACACACTGCTTCGAAGATGCCCCTAAACACTTTCGCAGTGCTTTTATGACTGACACTGTGTGGAAATGCTTTTTCAGATGTTTTTCTGATCTTAAATGCATGTTTGTTCCAGTACAGTTTGATCCAAAGGAGATTTGTTGGGGAAATGATATGTTTAACCTTGGCACAGAGGTAAAAAATTATAGATATGGCAGAATCAGTGTCTGAAAATGACAATCTAAAAGTCAACTTACAAAAAAAACAGATATAATTTCCTTCAGTGTTGGCAATTTGCGAAATTGTATTAGGGGAAAATGTGCAGCGAGTGTAAATTCTCAGGTATACACATACATAGCCAACTTTAATGGACACCACAAATTGGCAATGTTTGTGCAAGACTAACATCTAGCTTATATGTTTTAAGAACAGCATCTCTGTATGTCAACACCAAAATGGTGAGGACAATATATTTCAGTTTAATGCATCCCTTTCTTGAATAGGGTCTTGTATTATGGGGTAGTGCTTCCAAAACTCATGTAGATTGAGTATTTAAACTGCAGAAAGGAACTCTGAGAATATTAAACAAAAAAGATGCTAGAACATCATGCAAGGCATTGTTTATAGATTTTAAAATTATTACTATCCGTTCTATGCATGTGTTTGAAACAATAGTACTAAATGGAGAAATTCATTAACATAACACTAGACAAGTACAAAACTATCATACGGTAAACAGGAGACTGAAAAAAAACTGCAAACAGTCCACACATTATGCCGAAGGAATTGAAGCTTTTAACTGGTGAAAAATTCAAAAAACATGTAAATTAAGGCTTATTGAGCAGTGCAACTATAGTCTAATACAAACTACAATCTAATGTATTGGTATGTAAAACAATTTAGACTATATACTTTACTATCTATTATAAAAGAAATTTAGATTGTATACTGTTGTATGTATTGTACTACAAATTGGTAGGCATGTAATTACATGTTCCACACAAATCAGTTACAAGTTACAAAAATAATATGGTAATATGACACATTTGGCTTTGTTAATGCAACCTTTCTTGTTGTATGTTTTGAATAACCAAGAAGAGAAGTATGTGATGTGATGTGAAAAGGCTACTTTTGTACTTAAGCATTTTCTTTGATACGGACTGACGAAACTGATGTTCGGTCTATGTGCTCTTCCTGGATACTGAGAACATATTTCCTTCTCACAATGTTCACGCAGAGAACTTCCCTAACTGCAGTGATATGAAACCTGAAGTCAACTGAAAGAAAAAGACTACTACAGTAAAAGCAGACAGCCCAACCAAAATTTGTGTATATAAAAGAAAATGTCTCTTGAAAGCATCTACTTTCAAATGAAATGTGATTCTTCTACACATATGACTATATTCAGAATGACTTGTACACCTGTAAATGATGAAAGCTGGCATTTTTTTTTTTTTTATAAAAAACACTTCAACGGCTCCACACAGTCAAAGCACCAGATGCTAATGTTTGGGGCAAGTGACATGGCAGATGTCAGCGTCAAGTTTGGGATGTCATGAGAACTCTTTGGACACGGCCGATTTCGTATCCTACCCTCCCAGAATCTGGGGGTGTGCTGTATCTCTAACAACTTCAGTGTCAACTGGCCAGTGAACCTTAACTTGTCCTTTTCCTTCCTTTCCAGTGACAAATTGTGCAAGAGAGGCATCATACATTAAGGAGAGGTTCACTGCTAACCCTGGGAATACACATTCCAAGAAAATGTGAGCAACATAATGTGTTCTTACATGTATGCCTTGCAAAATGAACGTAACCAGAGAACCTTGAGTTAATGCAGAGGTTCACCAAAAGTCTTTCTTACAACTCACAATTCAAAAATAAAACAGGGAATGAATCAAATGATATTGATACTCTAGGAGATATAAGATAATGGTTTTTATGCCCTGTTGACGACTTGGTCATTAGAGATGGAGTACGTGCTCAGATTGAGTAAAAAACGGGTAAGGAAATCAGTTGCGTTCTTTCAGAGGCCCTGTCCTCACATACACCGTAAGTGATTTAGGGAAATCCACAAAACCCAAATTGGGATTGTCAAACACGGATTTGAACTGCTGCATATAAATGCAGGGTCTTACCAGTGAGCCGCCTTACTCATTAGTGATACTTGAAGTACCCTCTGCCACTGCAGTGTGTAGAAGTTCATGGAGAATTGGGAGGTGCCCTATAACTGATGACTTGGCCACCACAGTGTGTATGGTCAAATGCTGCCTTGTGTGACTCGTGGAATCCAGACCATTCCCTGGTTATTTTCAGTGAAGATTGTGGAAATATCATTCCACTATTTATAAAATGGCCTTTTTTGGATTATTTCCAGTGTTAAGAATGCCTGTTACATAATTGCATTCTGCTTAATTATTGGAACCTTACCATCATTATACTGTTGTCCTTATCCTGAGATTAATTTTTAGATATTGAATCAGTGATGACCTATCTGATCACCTGAAAGAGGATAATGGTGTCCCATAGGAAGGAAACAAGATGATCTGGTTTTATGCCCCTCAATATGTGCTCCTTAGATAGTGGTTGAATTGTGACTATTTGCATTCCCAGTTAATGGTGCACAGCAGTGAGTCCAATTTGTTGCTCCTTATTCATGACTGATTTAGCTGTTTTGTGCTATTCCCTCTGTCTCACAAAAGTCATACACAAATTATACAGGGTGGTCAGAAATAGTCTGAAAATCTTTTAAGGGTGTTGCAGGGCAGGTTGTACTGAGATATAATCGTTAAGGAAAAAATTCAATGTCTTGCACAATTTCTCAATTGATTACTGATCACGTCACTGCACGTGCAAATCCAAGTGGCCCGCCAGATACAATTAGAGTCAGTTGTTCTCAGAGTGTAAATTATAGAGCACGAGATTGTTTAGCCTTTGCCTCGGGTTTGATCCTCACTACCATCCTATGTCCAATTTTTGTATTGCTCTCTTATTCAGTTTAAGGAAACCAAACAAAGAACACATTTGGTGACACTGTCTATGGTGGGACACCTGGATTTGCATGCATAATGGCATTGTTTGCTAACTTCAGTGGGAATTAAGTCGGAAATGGGTTAACATATAGAATTTCTTTCTTAACGATTATTTCTCAGTATAACTTTCCCTGTAACATCCTTAAAAGCTTTTCAGGCTGTTTCTGAGCACCCTGAGTGATAATTAGGAGGCTGTAGGAGTAGGCATAAAGATGAATTTCTCAGTTACTAACCAAGAAATTAGTCAGTGTTCTGATTGTGGTTTAATTAGTCTGATAAAAAACACACACAATCTAAATCATTGTCAAAATTTGGTAAAATTTCACCTTACATAGAACAGCTGATGTTAATAACAGTATCCTAATAATAATACAATTTTTATTATATACAGTGTGGTCCACTGATCATGACTGGGCCAAATATCTCACAAAATAAGCGTCAAACAAAAAAACTATAACAAACGAAACTTGTCTAGCTTGAAGGGGTAAACCAGATGGTGCTATGGTTGGCCAACTAGATGGCACTGCCATAGGTCAAACAGATATCAAGTGCACTTTTTAAAATAGGAGCCCCCATTTTTTATTACATATTCATGTAGTACGTAAATAAATATGAATGTTTTCGTTGGACCACTTTTTTCGCTTTGTGATAGATGGCGCTGTAATAGTCACAAACGTATGGCTCAGAATTTTAGAGAAACAGTTGGTAACAGGTAGGTTTTTTAAATTAAATTACAGAACGTAGGTATGTTTGAACATTTCATTTCGGTTGTTCCAATGTGATACATGTACCTTTGTGAACTTATCATTTCTGAGAATGCATGCTGTTCCGGCGTGATTACCTGTAAATACCACATTAATGCAATAAAGGCTCAAAATGATGTCCGTCAACCTCAATGCATTTGGAAGTACGTGTAACGATATTCCTCTCAACAGCGAGTAGTTCGCCTTCCGTAATGTTCGCACATGCATTGACAATGTGCTGACGCATGTTGTCAGGCGTTGTCAGTGGATCACGATAGCAAATATCCTTCAACTTTCCCCACATAAAGAAATCCGGGGACGTCAGATCCAGTGAACGTGCCAGCCATGGTATGGTGCTTCAACGACCAATCCACCTGCCATGAAATATGCTATTCAATACCGCTTCAACCGCACGCAAGCTATGTGCCGGACATCCATCATGTTGGAAGTACATCGCCATTCCGTCATGCAGAGAAACATCTTGTAGTAACATCAGTAGAACATTATGTAGGAAATCAGCATACATTGCACCATTTAGATTGCCATCGATAAAATGGAAGCCAATTATCCTTCCTCCCATAATGCCGCATCCTACATTAACCCACCAAGGTTGCTGATGTTCCACTTGTCGCAGCCTTCATGGATTTTCCATTGCTCAATAGTGCATATTATGCTGGTTTACGTTACCGCTGTTGGTGAATCATGCTTATCACTAAATAGAACGCGTGCAAAAAATCTGTCATTGTCCCATAATTTCTCTTGTGCCCAGTGGCAGAACTGTGCATGACATTTAAAGTCATCGCCATGCAATTCCTGGTGCATTGAAATACGGTATGGGTGCAATCGATGTTGATGTAGCATTCTCAACAGCGAAGTTTTTGAGATTCCCGATTCTCACGCAATTTGTGTGCTACTGATGTGCGGATTAGCCGCGGTAGCAGCTCAAACACCTATTTGTTGCAGGTCATGGTTGACGTTTCACGTGTGGCTGAACACTTCCTGTTTCCTTAAATAACGTAACTATCTGGCGAACGGTCCAGACACTTGGATGATGATGTCCAGGATACCAAGCAGCGTACATAGCACACACCTGTCGGGCATTTTGATCGCAATAGCCATACATCGACACGATATCGACCTTTTCCGCAATTGGTAAATGGTAATGCATCACAAAGCAAATGCCGTCCGCACTGGCGGAATGTTACGTGATACCATGTACCTGTACGTCTGTGACTATTACAGCACCATCTATCACAAAGTGAAAAAAGTGGTCCAACTAAAACATTCATATTTCTTTATGTACTACACGAATATGTAATAAAAAATGGGGGTTCCTATTTAAAAAACCACAGTTGATATCCGTTTGACCTATGGCAGCGCCATCTTGCGGGCCAGCCATAGCGCCATCTGGTGTCCCCTTTCAAGCTAGACAAGTTTCGTTCTTTGTAGTTTTTTTGTTTGATGCTTATTTCGCGAGATATTTGGCCCCGTCACTATCAATGGACCACCCTGTATACATACAGTAAAGAATATCTAACACTAAATTATCCTTTTCTCAAATTATTATTTCATCCTTTATGTATTATTCTACTGAGTAGTAGCATCTCTACCACAGAACCTGCTGTGGCCTTATTTTTAGAATACCTGGCTTTGTATTAAATGTGATTTTGCCCATAATTTTGTTATATATTGTCATGCCCGAATACTATGGAGTCTGTGAATAAAATTGTAAATGGTGTGTGGGTAGCATAATTTTTTTATCTGTCTTCTTGTATGTGTGGTTAAAATGATACTCCTTAAATAATTTTTGTCTGCTATGTAGCTTACCTGCATTCTTATTTTTTTTATTCATTATTAAACCTACTCCTGCATTGCCCCTATTTAATTTTGTATTTTTAACTCTATATTCACCTAACCACAATTCGTGTCCCTCCAGCGACCAAACTTCACTAATTCCCACTATGTCTAACTTCAACCTATCTATTTCCCTTTTCAAATTTTCTAATCTACCCACCCGATTAAGAGGTCCGACATTCCACTCTCTGACAGGTAGAACACCAGTTTTGTTTCTTCTAATGACAACATCCTCCTGAGCACTCCCTGCCCAGAAAACCATATGGGAAACTACTTTACCTCTGGATTATTTTGCCCAAGAGGATGACATAATCATTTAACTACACAGTAGAGTGGCATACCCTGGGGAAAAATTAGGGTCGTAATTTCCCATTGCTTTCAATTGTTCACAGAATTAGCTCAGCAAGGTTGCCATTTTGGTTGATTTTACAAGGTCTGATCAGTCAGTCATCCAGACTTGTCCCTACAATAGTGAAAAGGCTGCTGCCCCTCTTCAGGAACTACATGTTTGTCAGGCCTTTCAACAGATATCCTTCATTGTGGTTGCAGCTATGATATGGCTACATCTATCGCTGAGGAACGCAAGCCACCTTACCAATAGCAAGATCCTCGTTTCATAGGGGGTTCAGTGTATTACATAGATATGTTCCTGAAATTTAATTTCTCTACACTAACTATTTCTTGGTGTTGTGATATTATTATTATTTCTTTACTTTCTCAGACTTTTTAGAAGTCTGGTTAAGAATGGAGTGACGCGGACCTTTATCAAGCGTCACTTCCTTTTTGCTGTACGGTATATGTTATATTGCATTTAGGAACTTTCGGGTAATTGAACATGTATCAATAATTACGGATTTCTGTAATTGTATATATATGTTTGGATGTAGCTGTATTGCATTGATGTATTGGTGGATATTGTGTGGTATGACTCCTGTAGTTGATAGTATAATTGGTATGATGTCAACTTTATCCTGATGCCACATGTCTTTGACTTCCTCACCCAGTTGGATGTATTTTTCAATTTTTTCTCCTGTTTTCTTTTGTATATTTGTTGTATTGGGTATGGATATTTCGATTAGTTGTGTTAATTTCTTCTTTTTATTGGTGAGTATGATGTCAGGTTTGTTATGTGGCGTTGTTTTATCTGTTATAATGGTTCTGTTCCAGTATAATTTGTATTCATCATTCTCCAGTACATTTTGTGGTGCATACTTGTATGTAGGAACGTGTTGTTTTATAAGTTTATGTTGTAAGGCAAGCTGTTGATGTATTATTTTTGCGACATTGTCATGTCTTCTGGGGTATTCTGTATTTGCTAGTATTGTACATCCGCTTGTGATGTGATCTACTGTTTCTATTTGTTGTTTACAAAGTCTGCATTTATCTGTTGTGGTATTGGGATCTTTAATAATATGCTTGCTGAAATACCTGGTGTTTATTGTTTGATCCTGTATTGCAATCATGAATCCTTCTGTCTCACTGTATATATTGCCTTTTCTTAGCCATGTGTTGGATGCGTCTTGATCGATGTGTGGCTGTGTTAGATGATATGGGTGCTTGCCATGAAGTGTTTTCTTTTTCCAATTTGCTTTCTTCGTATCTGTTGATGTTATGTGATCTAAAGGGTTGTAGAAGTGGTTATGAAATTGCAGTGGTGTAGCCGATGTATTTATATGAGTGATTGCCTTGTGTATTTTGCTAGTTTCTGCTCGTTCTAGAAAGAATTTTCTTAAATTGTCTACCTGTCCATAATGTAGGTTTTTTATGTCGATAAATCCCCTTCCTCCTTCCTTTCTGCTTAATGTGAATCTTTCTGTTGCTGAATGTATGTGATGTATTCTATATTTGTGGCATTGTGATCGTGTAAGTGTATTGAGTGCTTCTAGGTCTGTGTTACTCCATTTCACTACTCCAAATGAGTAGGTCAATATTGGTATGGCATAAGTATTTATAGCTTTTGTCTTGTTTCTTGCTGTCAGTTCTGTTTTCAGTATTTTTGTTAGTCTTTGTCTATATTTTTCTTTTAGTTCTTCTTTAATATTTGTATTATCTATTCCTATTTTTTGCCTGTATCCTAGATATTTATAGGCATCCGTTTTTTCCATCGCTTCTATGCAGTCGCTGTTATCCAATATGTAATCTTCTTGTTTAGTGTGTTTTCCCTTGACTATGCTATTTTTCTTACATTTGTCTGTTCCAAAAGCCATACTTATATCATTGCTGAATCCTTCTGTTATCTTTAGTAATTGGTTGAGTTGTTGATTGGTTGCTGCCAGTAGTTTTAGATCATCCATGTATAGCAAATGTGTGATTTTGTGTGGGTATGTTCCAGTAATATTGTATCCATAATTTGTATTGTTTAGCATGTTGGATAGTGGGTTCAGAGCAAGGCAGAACCAGAAAGGACTTAATGAGTCTCCTTGGTATATTCCACGCTTAATCTGTATTGGCTGTGATGTGATATTATTAGAGTTTGTTTGGATATTAAGTGTGGTTTTCCAATTTCTCATTACTATGTTTAGGAACTGTATCAATTTAGGATCTACTTTGTATATTTCCAATATTTGTAGTAACCATGAGTGGGGTACACTATCAAAAGCTTTTTGGTAATCAATGTATGCGTAGTGTAGTGACCTTTGTTTAGTTTTAGCTTGATATGTCACCTCTGCATCTATTATCAGTTGCTCTTTACATCCTCGTGCTCCTTTGCAACAGCCTTTTTGTTCTTCATTTATAATTTTGTTCTGTGTTGTATGTGTCATTAATTTCTGTGTAATGACTGAAGTTAATATTTTGTAGATTGTTGGTAGGCATGTTATGGGGCGATATTTAGCTGGGTTTGCTGTGTCTGCTTGATCTTTAGGTTTCAGATAGGTTATTCCATGTGTAAGTGTATCAGGGAATGTGTATGGGTCTGCAATGTAACTGTTAAATAATTTAGTTAGATGTGAATGTGTTGAGGTGAACTTCTTTAGCCAGAAATTTGCTATTTTATCATTTCCAGGGGCTTTCCAATTGTGCGTAGAATTAATTGCTCGGGTGACTTCATGTTGCAAAATTATCACTTCAGGCATTTGTGGTATCATCTTGTATGAGTCTGTTTCTGCTTGTATCCACCGTGCATGCCTGTTATGTTGTACCGGGTTTGACCATATGTTGCTCCAGAAGTGTTCCATGTCTGTTATGTTTGGTGGATTGTCTATTTTTATGTGTGTGTTATCTATTGTCTGGTAAAATTTCTTTTGGTTTGTGTTGAATGTTTGGTTTTGTTTCCTTCTATTTTCACTTTTTTTGTATCTTCTAAGTCGTTTGGCCAATGCTTGTAACTTCTGCTTCTTTTCATCTAATTGCTCCATTGCTTCTTGTTGTGAGATTTTACCTAACCTTTTTCGTTTTTTGTCTGATATTTCATTTCTTATAAATTGTGTTAGCTGTCCGATGTCTTTCCTCAGTTTTTCTATTCTGATCTGTAGCCTGTGTTGCCATGCTGGTTTTGTGGGTTTCTTCTGTGTGTTGGTTGGTTCTGATCTCTGCCTAGTGTGTATATTTAGTGTAGTGAGTGCTCCTACATAAACCAGTAGTTGTAACTCTTCCATTGTTGTATTTTCATTTATTTTGTTGTGTATGATTGTGTTGATAGTTGTTATTGTTGTTTCGACTTGTGGGTTATTTGGTGGTCTATGCAAGAATGGTCTAATGTCTGTATTTGTGTCTTTGTATTCTATATATGTCAGCTGAAATTTCTCTTCTATATCTAACATGTGTGTCACTTCGTGTTCTATTTGTGCTTGTTCTGGTGGCTGTCTTAAGATGTCGTTTTCCTCTGATTGTTTAATTGATGTGTGTTGTTCTTTGTTTGTTTGCTCTGGGATGTTTGAGTCCATTACTGTATTTTCTTCTTCTTCTTCTGATTGCACATTATTTTGTTCTAGTATTTGTTGTACTTGTTGTTTGATGTTTTCTAATTCTGACTGGGGTATCCTGTTATTTTTGATTATTACACGGATCTGATCAGCTAGTCGTTGTTCTGTTAAAAATTTTAATTCTGGGTATCTGGTAATAAATGTTGTGTGTACTTGTGATCTGTATCCAGTTGTGTTGGTTCCTAGGTTTGTTGCTTGGTAATAACAGAACATGAGGTGTCGATTAACTTCATCTGACCATCTCATCCTCTGTCTTTGTTTTCCTTCTAGGGTGGTTGCAGGAAGCATATCCTGCAAAACACCTCTATTTGGATTTAAATCATTTTCCAGTTGGCTAGCAGTGTCGTTACCATTGTGGGCGGGCATAGGGTTCAAGCGTCGTCCCCGACCATGACGGCGCTTGTCCGAGGCTTCTTTAGTTCTGTCCTGAACCAAGTAATCACACTAAAAGGGGGGTTAGCCCTATTAGTGGTTTGTTCTTTTTGTCGCCTTTTACGACTGGCAGAACATACCGGAGGCCTATTCTTTTCCCGGGCCTCCACGGGGGTTATTATTATTATTATTATTATTATTATTATTATTATTATTATTATTATTTTTTTTTTTTTTTTTTTTTTTTTTTTTTTTTTTTTTTTTTTTTTTTTTTTTTTTGCTGTCAGTGTAATTGAGAGATTTATGAAACAAAAATGTGAAGTACTTAGATTACTACAGCCTACTGAATAATAATCAGAATGGCTTTCAAACTGGTAGAAGTACATAAACAGTGATAAATGGTTACACTGATGAAATAATTAGACATTTGGATTACAACAACAGTCTTGTAGGAGTTAATTTTGATGTTACTAAAGCTTTCAGTACAGTTTGTCATGAAATTCTTTTAGGAATGTTAGAAGCAATGGGGAAGAAAGGAATAAAAACAAGTGGCTTTAATAATATTTGCAAAATAGATCATGGGTTGTAGACCTCACATCAGCTCATGCTTGTCATAAAATGAGATTAGTATTTGAAGTGAGGAAAATAAAAACAGGTGTACCCAAAGGTAGTGTGTTAGGCCCCTTCTGTTCCTTGTTTATATGAATGACATACACGCCTCAGAAATCGCAGCATATATCCTATTGTTTGCACATGACACTACTGCAACAGTGAGTGATGTTAAGGAATCTCTGCCCACTACTACTGATCAAGTGCTCAACTCCTTGCATTCAATGCCAGTAAGCTTACCCTTAAAGTGAAGAAAACAAACAAACTACACTATGTGATCAAAAGTATCCAGACGCCCCCCAAAACATATGTTTTTCATTTTAGGTGCATTGTGCTGCTACCTAATGCCAGGTACTCCATATCAATGACCTCAGTAATCATTAGACATCATGAGAGAGCAGAATGGAGCACTCCGAAGAGCTCGCGACTTTGAACAAGGTCAAATAATTGAGTGTCACTTGTGTCATACATCTGTACATGAGATTTCCACACTCTTAAACATCACTAGGTTCCCTATTTCTGATGTGATAGTGAAGTGGAAATGTGAAGGGACACGTACAGCACAAAAGCGTACATTCTGACCTCGTCTGTTGACTGACAGGTGAAGAGGGTCATAATGTATAATAGGCAGACATCTATCCAGATCATCACAAAGGAATTCCAAACTGCATCAGGATCCACTGCAAGTACTAAGATACTTAGGCGGGAGGTGAGGAAACTTCGATTTCATGGTCGAGCGGCTGCTCATAAGCCACACATCATGTCGGTAAATGCCAAACAACGTCTTGCTTGGTGTAAGGAGCGTAAACATTGCATAATTGAACAGTGGAAAAATGTTGTGTGTAGTGACGAATCACGGTACACAGTGTGGCGATCCGATGGCAGAGTGTGGGTATGGCGAACACCCGGTGAACGTCATCTGCCAGTGTGTGCAGTGCCAACAGTAAAATTCAGAGGCGTTGGTGTTACAGTATGGTAATGTTTTTCATGGAGGGGGTTTGCACCCCTTGTTGTTTTGCATGGCACTATCACAGCACAGGCATACATTGATGTTTTAACGACCTTCTTGCTTCACACTGTTGAAGAGCAATTCAGGGATGGCGACTGCATCTTTCAACATGATCGAGTACCTGTTCATAATTTATAGCCTGGGTGGAGTGGTTACATGACAATGACATCCCTGTAATGGACTGGCCTGCACAGAGTCCTGACCTGAATCCTATAGAACACCTTTGAGATGTTTTGGAATGCCGACTCTGTGCCAGGTCTCACCGGTTAACATTAATACCTCTCCTCAGTGCAGGCACTCCATGAAGAATGGGCTACCATTTCCCAAGAAACCTTCCATCACTTGATTGAACATATGCCTCAAAGAATGGAAGCTGTCATCAAGGCTACGGGTGGGCCAAAACCATACTGAATTCCAACATTACCAATGGAGGGCACCACGGATTTGTAAGTCTTTTTCAGTCAGGTGTCTGGATGCTTTTGATCACACAGTGTGTATACAATTTGGGAAGATGAATCAAAACCAGGCTCTCCATCTGGTACTGGGCAGAAGTGAGTTAGAAAGGAGACAATGCATTAAAATTTTATGAATTTATGTTGAGCAAGACTTAAACTGGAAAACCGTATAACTGAACTCTTCCAGAGACTCGGCTCTCCATGTTTTGCTCAGAGAATTATTTCTAAAGTTTTCTCCTCGTGTGGTGCTAGAATGGCTTATTTTGGTTACTTCTAGTCTCTTGTAGCTTATGGAATGGTTTTCTGGAGTAAAATTAGTATTCGATTAAATGAAATTTTGTATTTCAGAAGAGGCCTATCCGAATCTTGTCACATTGCTCTGATAGGTCTCACTGCAAACTCCTATTCAAAAAGTTGTGTTTGCTGACTGCAACTCTCCTTGTACATATACAAATGTTTGTTTATGGCAAAAGTAGACTTGGTGACCTACAAACCAACTCCAGTTTTCACATTTATAATACTTGCAACTGTGGGTCCCTCCATACAGATCAAGTTAGAACAACCAGTACTCAAAGGCTTGTGAGCCACTTTGGTGTCATTCTTTATAATGCACTGCCAACATACATATAGAGGCTGGAGACAGAAATGACTTTTAGAGCAGAGTTAGAATCATTTCTTGTTCAGAAGTGTTTCTAAAATGTAAATGAATATGTTAGTTGCTAAGATTACTATTCCCTTATTTATTGTTGGGTTCTTTGGATTCTGCTAACTCATATTCATCTATGCTGTGTTTGTTTTTGCAGAGAATATTTCTGCTGTTGGCTTTCTGTTTCCTCTGTTTCAGATGTGGTGTAGTACAACACCTATGAACAGGGATCTGGTGCTAGCCTAGTTGTGATGGATACCATGTCGGCTGGTTTTCACATGTTCATGCATTACAATTTTCAGCTGTGCTATGTAATATGTCTGTGTGCTTTTACTTTTTCAGAGGTGTTTTATGTCAAAGTTTCATGATTTACCTGCATCGCTGATGTACTTATTTTGCATGTTGTACGTTTCAGCAGTGTTATGCAATGTGTTCATGTGTTTTCATTTTTCAGCAGTGTTGTTATTTTCAAAATTTTGTGTTTATTGATTTGCTTCTTGCACGTGTTGCACTCAAAATTTAGACTATGTACACTATGTGATCAAAAGTATCTAGAAGCCTGGCTAAAAATGACTTACAAGTTTGTGGCACCCTCCGTTGGTAATGCTGGAATTCAATATGGTGTTGGCTCACCCTTAGCCTTGATGGCAGCTTCCACTCCTGCAGGCATACATTGAGTCAGATGCTGGAAGGTTTCTTGGGGAATGGCAACCCGTTCTTCATTGAGTGCTGCATTGAGGAGAGGTATTGATGTCAGTCAGTGAGGTCTGGCACGAAGTCAGCGTTCCAAAACATCCCAAAGGTGTTCTATAGGATTCAGGTTAGGACTCTGTGCAGTCCAGTCCATTGCAGGGATGTTATTGTCATGTGATCACTCCACCAGAGGCCAAGCATTATGAACAGGTGCTCGATCACGTTGAAAGGTGCAATCACCATCCCTGAATTGCTCTTCAACAGTGGGGAGCAAGAAGGTGCTTAAAACATCAATGTATACCTGTGCTGTGATAGTGCCATGCAAAACAACACGGTGTGCGAGCCCCCTCCATGGAAAACACTAGTGCCATGCAAAACAACAAGGGGTGTGAGCCTCCTCCATGAAAAACATGACTACACTGTAACACCAACGCCTCCGAATTTTACTGTTGGCACTACACACTCTGGCAGATGATGTTCACTGGGCATTCGCCATACCTACACCCTGCCATCATATCACCACAATGTGTACTTGATTTGTCACTCCACACAACATTTTTCCACTGTTCAATTGTCCAATGTTTGGCATACAGGGATTCGTGACCATTACCCAATACCCCATGTGGTGCTGAGGCAGCTTGCCTGTTTGGCTGTTCCTGCTGTTCTAGTGCCTTCACATTTCACTTCTGTACAATCCTCTAAACTTTCCTTATTCTTCTGGCATACTTCCTTACTGACTCACTGTCCGGCCCTAATTTAGTTGTCAAAACATCAAAGGGAGACAGCATCTTCCTTCCGTATACCACCTCAAATGGCAACAATTGATGATTGTGAGAACTTCTGATGTGCACCACATCACACTTCCTGTTCCTCCATCAAAACTGCTCTGCTATGTGCCTATCTGTTGCATGTCACCATCCATGACCTAACAATATATGGTCATGAGCCTGCTGTAAAACTCCCTTCTGGAAAACTCATTCTACACAACAAATCCTCGTGAATAACAAAATGTGGCTGTGGCTTCAGTGACTGGCACTCCTTATGCTTTGCCTGTGCCCCCCTGCCACTCTTCCATGTTCCTCCATAACATTCTCAATATCACTACCCCACAACATAATGCATCTGCATTTTCACAAGATCTCCCTGACTTATAGATTACCTCATACACAAATTCACTAAGCTTAAGTGCCAGCCAAGTTAATATATTAGGTGGATGTTTTAAATCAATCAATCTTCATCAATTAAGCATGGCCTGTCACTACCTTAGACTTCCTACCATGCATGTAACATCAGAAATACATAATACCAGATACTACTGCCAACACCTCTTTGTCAGTTGTTGAGTAGTAATGCTCTGTCTTGTTTAGTTGCCTCGAAGAAGAATCTATCAGATATTCTTGACCATCTACTATCTATCTCAGAACGTAGCCAACTGCTTTATTTGAAATGTCACATGAAAGGATAAGCTCTTTCTCAAAATCCAGAAAAAGCTGTACTAGATATGAAACTAATATCTGTTTAAATTTTTCAGATGCCACTTGACATTCCTGTCACCAATGATACTTCATTCCCTTTCTCTGTAGCTTGTTGAAGGGTTCAGCTATTTTTGGAAACTCCTTCATTAACCATCGATAATAATTACAAAAGCCAGCGAATGACTGTAACTGCTTAGTTGTTCATGGGGTTGGAAAAATGTTTCACATTCTCTGGTAAATTCTATGATAAGACAGTTATGTTATCCAGATAACCATACAAGTTTTAGGATTTAATCCTCTCAATGCCTCATCTAACAACTGCTGAAAAGTTGCCAGTGCATTCTTTAGTCAACACAGCATGTGCTTGTAATGAAAGTGGCCACCCACCACTGTAAATGCTGTTTTCAGCTTATCCTCATGCACCGTTTCCGATTGACAGTACCCACTCCTGAGATCCATAATTGTAAAGCACTAACACTGATCCAAGGTTTCTATGATGTCTGGAATTGGATCAGCATCCGAAATCGTTCATGCATTAAGATATCTAGAGTCACAGCAAAATCTGAATTTCTTTTTCCATCCACTGATTTTTTCAGCACAACCAATATATAGCATTGGCTGTCACTTGGTTCTGTGATCCCATCTCATAGTTGTTGCTCAGTAAACTCTCCTACTAATGGTTGCAGTTGCCTTGCTAAACCATATGGCTTCCTATAAGTTGGTGTGGTATCCCGTGTTGGTATATGATGTTATGCCACTGGTGTTGCTGGTAACCCTCCGCCTGTACAAAATAAATCACTAGACCTCAACAACAAGTTTTCTGTGGCCCTTCAATCAGTGTCTTGCAAGTGACCCACGTTCTCTTGTAACAGTTCCATGCTGACAGTTTGCTTGTAGCTTTCCTGTAGATTTGATCTATAGAAGTCCCCATCTTCCAAGACTTCCAGAGTGGCTTTTACTGCACCCTTTTAAAGAGTTGCTTCTGCTCTGCCAAAGTTATATGCAATAACCTGAATCAGCCATTCCCCACTGATGTCATTCACCCATGTCAAACTCCAGCAGACAAAACAATGTGAACTATCCCACTCTCCACTGCTTAAGAGTGGTTCAACCACATATAATGTTTCTCTCAGCAAATCAGTATCCATTGAAGCCCACACGATCTTCCCTGCACCTGTTGTTATTTTATCCTGCTATTGATTTTTACTGAAAACTTACACAGTTCAGTCAGTCTCACCCCCATGATGGAAGAACCTTGTGCCATTGCCTCAGTTGCAACTATTTCCCCAAGTGAAACAAAGTCCCAGTGAGTTCTAGTGTGCATCACCAGAGATTGTAACCTTAGCAAGATGTTTGTTGAGGAAGTCTAGCCTGTGAATCACTGAATAACCTTCACCTAAGTATTACCTCGTTTAATTAACTGAATTTAATTTTCCCAACCCACATGAACTTAGTTTCCCCAACCAAGAACTCCAGTAGTGCCATACTCAATGACTCCACATTATTATCCCCAATCCTACATAACCTGTACTGTGATGACCTCAGTCTCCTCTTCCCCATGAGGTCCAGACTGATAACAGACATGTACACGCTTGTGTCTACCAAAAATCTCTGTTTCCTGCCACCCATAAGCCTGCTAAGCAGCATTCTGTCTATGCACCAACTTGTGCACAGTTATGTTCCATCAGGATTACCTTCCAACAGCTGAAACCCTCCCATTTCCCCTTAATAGCTGCTTCCCTTTCTGGTGTTTCCCATCTTTCCTATTTCTTCAGTCAGACACCTAGTGGCCCTCTCTGCCATACGCATAGCACTCTGGTTGTCTACATTGCTACCCTATATGCCTCTCCTGACCGCTTCTATAACACATAATTTTAGAAGTGAACATCCGGTGGTTATACTGCAGCAACTATGTTATGTAGTACTGTATAAATATAGCCACTCTATTTTGAAATTTTATTTAAAGGCTTCAATAATAATTAACATAAGGGCTTCACCCAAATTTAAACCAAAGTAATTCACGCCACCCACAGGGTGACATGTATTAATATATTTTCATTATTAATCAAAGTAAATGTAAAGCAGAGTATGCAGAAGGCAGTGGGCAGGCATAAATTGAACGATCAGTATAGAAGACTCTGAGCCATCTCGCGCAGGAAGGCAAACTGGTTGACATGGCCGGATGTAGGTGCTAGTGCCAGTTGTGCAGCAAAATGATAGGGTTCTAGTACCTTCTAGAACAATTTCAGAATAGCAATACCATTCCGGTATCAGAAAGCATGCGGTATTGTGAATGCTGAGGGGAAATGTCCTGTAGAACTTCGATGGCCATATTGTGAGACATCAGCATTGAGAGAAAATAGTCCCCCTTGTTCTTAACCCTTCAGTGTAAGAAAAATATATTTTAAATGTAATCTAAGGCACATAATTGAGGACAGGGCTTAAGAAAACGGTCTCTTCTCTTACATGCTATTTTCTTTCATTAGTTTATAAAATAAGTAACAACATGATTACTCATCGGTGCGGAGGTATGAATAAAGTGGTAGGAGCGGTAGTTTTGGCATTGGCTCTTTCACTCTGGAGAGTTATTCTGTGTCATTCTTAATGGACAGACCCATATCTGACCACTCTGATGAAATGCTAACTTTATTTGGTCAGTAAGTACTTTTACAGTACAAATGGCTTTCCAGGTGCTGCTCTTAGTGTCTGGAACAGCAGTTGAGTAGCGACAGGTTATTCCACAATTTAATACACCAGGTAAAAGCCTACGCGAGGCAGTGATTTTGATTCTATGAGATGAAGTCTCATAGGAACTGTGATGAACTTTAAATCAATGGTAGAACCACATATCACAATCAAGATGCAACCACTTTGTCATGGGTAAGTGATTTCTTGCATGGCCTGGTGCTGGTTTGAATTTACAATTATTATTAAAGGTTTTACTGCATGCAAGATGGCTGTTGAGTTGAGTGCAATTAAATGAATGTAAATTCATTGTGTAATGTGGTAATGTTCAGGCAAGTGAGTGTTTGTTGTAGTTTTATCATTAGAAGTCCTGCATGGCAGTGCAAAATTAATTGTTTAACTCTGATTGAAACTGGTATCTAAATTCTATGTACATAAAGAAGAAGACATATTGTTCTAGAAGGGGCTAATGCATATTGCATTGTTCTGAAGGATAGAGCCTGATTCATTGTGAAGATAATTTATGAACATAAATGAGAGACGTGTTATCATAAGGCACATAAGGGACGACGTTAGCCTGATACTCTGTCATTTGTATGCTTTCAGATTAACTACAGGTGTCAAACATTACTGAAATAGCAAGCCCTTACAGTTGTAACACGTGCTTTATGGGAGGACATTGTGCCTCTAAATTATAGTTTACTTATCATGGTAAGTCCATGTTCTTATTTGCTGCAATACCTTTTTTCATAACAATATTACTTGCTTGATCAGTTGCTTCCCAAGCTTGCTTACAGTGAGTAGCATCGAGACTGGGAGAGCAGGACTATCTTTGAGAACCAAACATCTTAGAGAAATATAAAGATCGTTGTTTGTGGTGCTTACAGCATGTAACAAATGTTAGGTGCACATTGGCTCGCTGCGCACCCAATTTAATACAATCTATGTGGCACCAAGACCCTCAAGTGTCTAACGACTGACACTGATACCTTAATAATAGTGTGTAGCTCATGTTATACCACATTCGATCATTTGGTTTAGTCATAATGGTAGTCAGGTGGAAAAAATGTCAGAGTAATAAACTGCTCCGCTGACCCTGCAAACTACCAATGTGATGCAATTGGCCATGAAATGGAAAAATTTCCAATATGGTGCCAAAGCACAAAAGAAATTTTCAGTGGTGACATGTTAGATGTAGTGCTGAACAAACCCGGCAATGAAAGAAATTAAATAAAATCGGTTAGTGAAATGAATTGGGAAGTTTTAAAATTTTACATTAGCCACCAGGTAACTAGTAAATATTAAGGATTTGAAGACATTATTGGAGTTCTGAGGTGAGATCCATTGCATAAAATCATTTCCTATTGGAAGTAAATTGCGGAACAGCAAATGAAGCTGAATGGAAGATATCGCGCACCGTATAACGTTACTTGAGCAGAAGCGGTATTTGGAGAACTGCCGTAGGAAACAACTTGTGGGTGAACATGATGTCATGAAAAGCAAGGTGACATCAGGGGACCTGCAAGTGTACCGTTCATTGTCATCAGGAAGGGGAGGTGAGAGCACCAGAGCAGAAATATTATGCAGCACGGTGGGTAACATGCGTCAACCACACTGCAAAATCAGCCATTCCGTCCCAGCGCAGTGGACCAAAGTGATAGAAAACTATTCTGTTCACTCAAAACAATTTTTGTCATGAGAGAGAGAATGGTGGAGCAGACAAGGATAGGTTCTCACCTGTTGATGAGCTAGGTGAACCATCCAATAGTTCTAAAGATGTTAAACAAGAGCCACTAGATGATAGTATTGATGATTTGGTAAATTATACAATGCCAAGTGGAGTCTAGCATTAAAATTAAGAAGGAAGTGGAGGAATGGACTCTGGATGATTCAGGTAATTTTACAGCTGAGAGTCCTCGAATTCTAGAAAATTCAAATCCTCAAAAGGCTTAAGAACAGATACTTGCTGGAGAGAGAAATAACCAACTTCTGTCAGTACCAAGTGACTTAAGCACTCGAATATGGTAAATGCAAATATAGAATCAGTAAGTGCAAATATTGAATCTGTGAAGTCCGAGGTAAAAAGTTAGCTGAAAAAGGTAGAAACTAAACTTACTGGGGAAATGATTAAATTGAAAAAGGAATTGGATATTCATGTTATTAAGCATTCTAAGCAAATGAGAAAGGAATGGGAAACAAAATTTTCACAAATGGACACTAAAGTAACGGAAAAATTAACAGTTGTTCAGAACAGTTGCAAACAATTAATTACAGAATCCACATCTTCAGTACTGACTCAGTCAGGTCACTGAGGGAAACACACCAACAAGTAAATACCCTGCACGCACAGCCAAGGTGCACATACAAAGGCAGAGGATGGCATGGACCACAGCATGCATGGAAACGAAATTTTGACAACAATGACACTCATGATGGTCAGTTAAACAAAGAGTTGTCTCAGTGTGGGATCGACTAGAGACAATACAGGTATCTGAGGTCCCACAAAGTCATACACAGCCCATGAGAGAACCTGAAATGTTGGAGGTGGGGGCTGGGGGAGGTGCAGAAGTCAAACCCAGAATACCCGAGCCAGGTTATTGTGTGATGGAGGCTGGGGGCAGCGCTTCTGTTGCTCAACCTATTTATTTTTATTTTTTATTTATTTATATACTTGTTCCATAGATCTGTACATGTGAGCAAGTCACTCAGATGTGGAACTTGTCAATGTACATAATAAAATACATAGAATAAAGACATTGTTATAGTATTAATAACAGTGCACAAAAGTCATGCTTATTAGCTTAAAAACTAGTCAACATAAATGTGAAGATAGCAGTTTCATATTTAGGGCATTATTGCATCTATTTTAACTTTGAACAGTAATCAAAACTTCCCACTTTGGGTTTAAAAGTGACCCAAAAATGGAAATGAGAAAAAGAGGAATTTTTACATTAGGGCATTATTACATTAGTTTAACAGTAAACAGTGTCAAAAAATTTAAAAACATCTTTCCAATCTGGGTTTTACTTATTTCTCTGAAAGAATTCCTCTAGTGAATAAAGTGAGGTCTCAAGTAAATAATTTTTCAAGCTACGTTTAAATACTGATGTACTACTCCTTATACTTTTGATGCTCTTGGGTAGGGAATTGAAAATTTTTGTTCCAGCGTACTTTACCCCCTTCTGAATAAGTGTCAAGTTCTTTAACTCACAGTGGAAATCCTCTTTTCTTCTGGTGTTATGTTCATGATGTAGGCAATTCGTTTCATACAGAGTGGGGTTATTTATTATGAAGCACATCAGTGAATATATGTACTGAGATGTTGCTGTCAGTATTTCAAGTCGTTTAAAAAGATTTCGACATGAGGTTCGTGGGGGTACACCACAAATGATTCTTATTGCTCTTTTTTGTGCTGTGAGGATTTTCTTTGCGGCAGGTGTATTGACCCAGAAGATGATGCCATAACACATGACTGAATGAAAATAGCCAAAGTAAGCTGACTTTGAGATGGTAATGTCATTGAAGCGTGACAAAATTCGTAAAGCAAATGTTGCCGACGTCAGCCGTTTTAGTGTTTGTAGAACGTGATGTTCCCAGTTCAGCTTACTGTCCACATATACACCTAGGAATTTTGATAAATACACTTGCTTTATCATCTGATCATTCTGTGTGATAACTATTTCTTTTGGGTTTTTGTGGGTTGTCTGGAACTGGATAAAATTGGTTTTTTTCAGGTTTATTGAAAGGGAGTTAATACTAAACCAACCCAGAACTTCTTTAAGGATATCATTGACCTCGGATTCTAAGTCAGTAGCTGACACATTATCCACCACAATGTTCGTATCATCAGCGAACATTGTAAATTTACACTGCTTATTGATGGATAAAGGTAGGTCATTAGCATATATGAGGAACAGCAAGGGTCCAAGCACTGATCCCTGTGGCACTCCATGCTGCACAATTCCCCACTCAGAGTCCACTATATATTGTGATACACTATCTGAAACATCTAGAATAATCTTCTGCTTCCTATTTTCGAGGTACGATTTTAACCGGTTCCCTACAGGTCCTGTAATTCCTTAATGACAGGCCTTCTTGAAGAGTATCTGGTGATCTACACAGTCAAACGCCTTTGATAGGTTGCATAAGACACCAGTTGGCAGCCTCTTGCTGTTTATAGACTCTAGAACATCATTTGTGAATGAGAAAATTGCGTTATCTATTGAAACTCCCTTTTGAAAACCAAACTGCTGACTGTTAATGATGTTCAGGTCACCAAGGTGTGCCACAATCCTGTTGTACAGAGCTTTTTCTAGGACTTTTGAAAATGTTGTTAATAGAGAGATAGGGCGATAGTTTGACACATTTGTAGCATCCCCTGCTTTGTACAGGGGCCTGACAACAGAGTATTTCATTCTGTCTGGAAACACTCCTTGTTGCATGGATGTGTTGCAGATGTGAGACAGAACTTCGGTCACTTCACTACAGCAAGCCTTCAACAGCTTGCTTGAAATATCGTCGATACCAGCAGAATGTTTATTTTTCAAAGACTGTGTGATTTTTTTGATTTCAGTGGCAGTAATGGGAAGCACACTTATTTGACTGAAAGGTTTTGGAAAATTATTTTTCATTATACAGGCAGCTTTATATACAGAACCATGGCAACCTATCTGTGTTGGGACAGTTAAAAAATGTTGGTTAAAGATTTCAGCAATTTCCTCACTATTAGTTATCTCTGAGTTGTCAACAGTTAAAACAATATTTTTGTCTTTGGTGTAGTTTACAGTCCCTGTTTCTCTCTTTATCACATTCCAGATTGTTTTAATTTTATTTTCAGAATTAGTAATTTCAGATGCTATACACATACTTTTAGAGTTTTTAATTACTTTGGCAAGAATTTTACAGTAGAGTTTATAATGTTTTAGCTGAGCAGGGTTGTTAGAAGTCTTTGATGCTATGTAGAGTTGTCTTTTTCTCTGACAGGAAGCTATGATGCCCTTAGTGAGCCATGGTTTTTTTGCAGACCTAGCAGGTTGGACTCTGTATGACTTTTTTGGAAATACACTTTCAAAGGTACCTGCTATCTCATTTGTGAATAAATTGTATTTTGAATTAGCAGTTTCTGATAGATAAACAGGTGTCCAGTCAGTATGCTGAAGACGTGATCTGAACGTTTGAATAGCTTCCTCACTTATTTTCTTTACTGTTTTCCATCTAAGTGAGGTGTCACTCAGAGGAATTTCCAAGCTGTTGAAAGTAACTCGTTGTCCGTCATGGTCAGACAGACCATTTATAACCATTTCAATATTAATATGGTTGACTTTACTCTGATCAACAAAAACGTTATCAATGAGAGTACTGGAAGAGGTTGTGGTTCTGGTGGGCGAGCTAACCACGGGAACAAGGTTGTACGTGCACATGAGATTTTCAAACTCCACCTTGCAGGGAGAATTAACCAAGAAATCTATGTTAAAATCCCCAACAACTACCATGCCCCTATTTTTTCTACTTAAGTACAACAAAAGAGTATCTAATTGTTTAACAAACACTTTAAAATTACCAGATGGTGCCCTGTAAACTGCCACAACTGTTAATCTGGAGACAGTGCCTGGCCCCTCTATAGCACATACTTCAAAATGTAGCTCAAAGCAGAATCTTTGTACATCTATTGCCGTGAACAAGACATTGTTTTTTACATATACAGCTACTCCTCCTTTGTCCATATAGTTCCTGCAATAAGACGTTGCCAAAACATAGTTAGGAATAGGGACCACTTGAATACCAGCAGTGATGTGGTGTTCTGTTAGACACAGAATGTGGGCACTGTTTATACCTTTTGTGTCTTCTATATTTGCTGTGAACTGATCCAGCTTGCAGTATAGGCCTCTTATGTTCTGATGAAACACTGTTAACTTTTGTTTGTCTTTAATTGTATTGCTGTTTGAGTGAACTTTCGTTTGTGTATTAATTACTTGTTGCAGATTTTTGTTATTGGACCAAATCCTGCTAGAGTTGGCCCAGCTCACTAGTTTCCCTCGTTAGTTAGGGCTATGACTGGTCTGCTTTCATGATCGTTATTGTTTAGGCCTATTATTTCATGAAAAGCTTTTCCAATGTCTGCTGATAGTTTATTTTTGCCAAACTGATTTAGATGTAGTCCATGCTTTGTGAAGCAGTGTCTCTCATACCTGTCTGTATCGAGTAGTGTCACATTCGTAAACTTAGTGCAAAAGTGTTTCAGTTTACTATTTGTTAGGCGAATTTCTCTGTTCACACAAGACCAGTCTGCCAGGTCATATCTCGTGGGCACAGTTGTTAGTAATATGTTTGTATGCTGTAATAACTGCAGCAATACGAGTAGCTTTTTAATGAAAGTGCTGGCCTCGTTGCAATAAACATCGTTTGCTCCTGCGATTATCCATTTTGCGATTATCCATTCGCCATCCATTCAGAGGAATTCACCTCTGTTCAGCATTTAAATGATAATGAAAGTTGAAATGTAAGTAAAGGGATTAATTTGATGGGGAAACAGAATAATTTCAGCCATGAGGTATGGAGTGTGTGGTGTTAATAATAGTGTGATCGAGGAAAAGGATATTGAAGCTAATGGATTGCTTATTAATAATTATGAAGAGGTTAAGGAATTTATTTTTGAAGGAGATGGCAGTGAGGAGTCTGAGTTTGTCTCCGAGAGGATTATTAGTGACGAGGAACTTTGTAATTTGGATGCACAAGAGGGGTGGCGTCAGGCACAAAACCTGTGCAGCTTATTGCTTCACAACAGGTTGGCCGATTTTTGTCATTGTTTACCTATTGTTACCAATAATAAGGAGTCAAGGAATTGTTTTGATTTTAGTAGAAGGGAAATAATTAATGATCTTTTGGAGGAAGATGATGCAAATGAGAATGTGATGAATTATGCGAAACCCATTACTAGGTGTCACGGCAGATATTCTTGTAGATTATGGTTCAGAAGTGTCAGCTGTGTCCAGAGAATTCTATGAAGCAATCCCAAAGAAAGAAAATTTTTCAGTTTTGCCAGTTATGGGTGTAAAAATTGTAGGTGCAACAGGGAAATTTTACAGAGCCATTAAATATAAAGTGTGGTTATCCATGATGCTGGATGGAAAAATATTAGAACATAATTTCTTAATTATTGAAAATTTGAGCGTAAAAATTTTGGCAGGGCTGGATTTTTTTAAGTGAATTGAAATGCTCAGTGGACTCTGAAGGGGAGAGAATGAAACTGTGTGTGCAAGGACGAGATTTTGCTGTGCCATTTCAAAACCAATTCAAATGTGAAAGAGACAACTCAGGTTTTTTTCTTTATTGATCTGCTCCAGGATGATAATGGACCAAAAGAAATAAGCATTTATAATGTACAGAAGGAACTTGAACAATAGGATACTTTGGAAATAATAGAGTATAAGATAGCTAAGACTGAAGTTTTGTCTAGTAGCCAGAAAGAAGACTTAAACAGGTGTATCGTGGTACATTTGTGGTGGAACAAATTCCGCATGAGAATGCTTATAGGTTGAAGTATCCAAAATACAGGAAAATATTTGGTACCAGAAATAATGTGGAACTGAAGAAATACATTCTGAGTAGTGAGAACTAAAAACATTGGAAATCAGTCTTTCTGTGACATACATGATTTGGCAGTCGTGCATCTCCAGGTGTTGAATGGTTTTCTTCTTCCTATACAATTATTCATCCTTCACTCTTCTCCATATCCCCTTCATCTATAGAAATTCTTACAGTTTGAGAGACTGTAAGCAGAACCAAATAGAATTGAGATGTACAGGGTGACACAGAAAAACAGGAACATTTCCACAATCCAATAAAACGAAAAGTGATGAAGTAAAGAAATTGCATTCATAGTAATTGAAACCTTACAACTTCGCCATTTTGATGGCATTTATCATTGTTTAAAAATTACATCCTTTAGATGGCGTCCTCCTGTATAAATACATTCCTGAAATCAGCTGTTGAGATTCCTCATTGACCGCTGCAACATCTCAGCTGGGATACTATGAATTGGATCCCGAATTCTCTGTTTCAACTCATTCAGGGTTCTTGGTTGTGTCATGTAGACTTTGCTGTTGAGGTAGCCCCACAAGGAAAAATCACAGATGGATAAATCTGGCGATCTAGAGGGCCCGGGAATGTTACCGAATCGTGAGATCACTCGGTTGCCAAACAATTCTCACAAAAATGTAATTGATTGCTTCATGATTGAACATTTTGCGATTACTCTTTGATAATGAGAGTAAAGTGCATGAAAAATTATTAAGCTATGGTAAGAGCTAATGTGAATGGGGGAAAGAAATACAGTAGAAGAAGAATGGGTAGCTCTGAGGGATGAAGTAGTGAAGGCAGCAGAGGATAAAATAGGTAAAAAGACGAGGGCTAGTAGAAATCCTTGGGTAACAGAAGAAATATTGAATTTAATTGATGAAAGGAGAAAATATAAAAATGCAGTAAATGAAGCAGGCAAAAAGGAATACAAACATCTCAAAAATGAGATCGACAGGAAGTGCAAAATGGCTAAGCAGGGATGGCTAGAGGACAAATGTAAGGATGTAGAGGCTTATCTCACTAGGCGTAAGATAGATACTGCCTACAGGAAAATGAAAAAGACCTTTGGAGAAAAAAGAACCACTTGCATGAATATCAAGAGCTCAGATGGAAACCAAATTCTAAGCAAAGAAGGGAAAGCAGAAAGGTGGAAGGAGTATATAGAGGGTCTATACAAGGGCGATGTACATGAGGACAGTATTATGGAAATAGAAGAGGATGTAGATGAAGATGAAATGGGAGATACGATACTGCGTGAAGAGTTTGACAGAGCACTGAAAGACCTAAGTCGAAACAAGACCCCGGGTGTAGACAACATTCCATTAAAACTACTGACCGCCTTGGGAGAGCCATTCCTGACAAAACTCTACTATCTCATGAGCAAGATGTATGAGACAGGTGAAATATCCTCAGACTTCAAGAAGAATATAATAATCCCAACCCCAAAAAAAATGGTTCAAATGGCTCTGAGCACTATGGGACTCAACTGCTGTGGTCATAAGTCCCCTAGAACTTAGAACTACTTAAACCTAACTAACCTAAGGACAGCACACAACACCCAGCCATCACGAGGCAGAGAAAATCCCTGACCCCGCCGGGAATCGAACCCGGGAACCCGGGCGTGGGAAGCGAGAATGCTACCGCACGACCACGAGATGCGGGCCCCAATCCCAAAGAAGGCAGGTGTTGACAGATGTGAAAATTACCGAACTATCAGTTTAATAAGTCACAGCTGCAAAATACTAACACGAATTCTTTACAGACGAATGGAAAAACTGGTAGAAGCCGACCTCGGGGAAGATCAGTTTGGATTCCGTAGAAATACTGGAACATGTGAGGGAGGCAATACTGACCTTATGACTTATCTTAGAAGAAAGATTAAGGAAAGGCAATCCTAGGTTTCTAGCATTTGTAGACTTAGAGAGAGCTTTTGACAATGTTGACTGGAATATTCTCTTTCAAATTCTGAAGGTGGCAGGGGTAAAATACAGGGAGCGAAAGGCTATTTACAATTCGTACAGAAAGCAGATGGCAGTTATAAGAGTCGAGGGGTATGAAAGGGAAGCAATGGTTGGGAAGGGAGTGAGACAGGGTTGTAGCATATTCCCAATGTTATTCAATCTGTATATTGAGCAAGCAATAAAGGAAACAAAAGAAAAGTTCTGAGTAGGTATTAAAATCCATGGAGAAGAAATAAAAACTTTGAGGTTCGCCAATGACATTGTAATTCTGTCAGAGACAGCAAAGGACTTGGAAGAGCAGTTGAATGGAATAGACAGTGTCTTGAAAGGAGGGTATAAGATGAACATCAACAAAAGCAAAACAAGGATAATGGAATGTAGTCGAATTAAGTCGAGTGATGCTGAGGGAATTAGATTAGGAAATGAGACACTTAAAGTAGTAAAGGAGTTTTGCTATTTGGGGAGCAAAATAACTGATGATGATCGAAGTAGGGAGGATATAAAATGTAGACTGGCAATGCCAAGGAAAGCGTTTCTGAAGAAGGGAAAATTGTTAACATCGAGTATGGATTTAAGTGTCAGGAAGTCGTTTCTGAAGGTATTTGTGTGGAGTGTGGCCATGTATGGAAGTGAGACATGGACAATAAATAGTTTGGACAAGAAGAGAATAGAAGCTTTTGAAATGTGGTGCTACAGAAGAATGTTGAAGATTAGATGGGTAGATCACATAACTAATGAGGAGGTATTGAATAGAAATGGGGAGAAGAGGAATTTGTGGCACAACTTGACAATAAGAAGGGACCAGTTGGTAGGACATGTTCTGAGGCATCAAGGGATCATAGATTTAGCATTGGAGGGCAGTGTGGAGGGTAAAAATCATAGAGGGAGACCAAGAGATGAATACACTAAGCAGATTCAGAAGGACGTAGGTTGCAGTAAGTACTGGGAGATGAAGAAGCTTGCCCAGGATAGGGTAGCATGGAGAGCTGCATCTAACCAGTCTCAGGACTGAAGACCACAACAACAACAACAACAACAACAGGTGAAGTTAAATGGAAGTGTTAAATAAAGGTGAATTACAAATGAAGTAAAATGTGGATATCGAAAGGTAATAAAAGTTTGTTCAGGGAGATATCATAATAAAGTAGCTGCAGAGGAATTAAATCACAAATGAAATATGAAGTGAATGACACTATCAATACATGAAAGACAAATATAGAAAAGCCAATGTAAGTTTAGTTGAGTGTTGAATGGATATCTTGATCATGGTAAAGTAAATAATTTTAACTTTAGAAGATCTCACAGTTGTGGCAGAACTGTATGATTCATAGCTTAAAACATGCACAATTGAGACTGAAACAATAGCATTCGTGACAAAGGTATTCCTCACAAAGACCAGAGAAGAACTAAAAATATGGTTATATGAAACAGAATGAAGATTTATTTGTGAAAGTTATGAAGTAGGTGAGAAGTGTCTGATGGAATTTGGTAAATCAGAAATAGAATTTGTGAAAGTTATCGAGATTAGGAAGGTATGATGTTTGTAAGGTTGACAGGATATTTATGTAAGGTCTGATTTAGAGTTAATTAGTGTTAAGGCCATAGGTCAAAAGACTGTGGAGATGGACAAATTCTTCCCTTAGTAGTAAGTAAGGATGAAAAAGGACTGTGGCAATGTAAAAATTCCACCCTTGGTAGGAAATAGTTGTTAAGTATAAGGAATCATAAGAGTGCAACAGACTCGTGCAGTAGTTATCAGGTCCTGAGGTATAAATTTTGAAAATTGTCTGCTTGCAGCCAAGTAAATCAAAACTCAGAAAACTTAGGAACCATGTGAAAACTAAAGGAGGTTAGGAGAAATACCTGAGAGTTAACAAACTAAGAGTGAATACCTGATTGTGACATAACATTGAGAAGTAAACATAATTGAAACAGAACTTACTATGCTGTCATAATAGGAGGAGAGGTGATACTCCTACGTGGTGTGTCCCAGGTGGCGGATAGGTGAAGTCCTCACCGGTTTACCGGCGGACTTGAGTGAAATAAAATAGCTCTCGCGGACCAAACACACCCTCTGCAGTTAACAACCGTAGTTGTAAATCAGAGCTTGCTCCAACTAAGGTTGACAACCTTCGAAAGTCAAAAATGGAAATGTCTTTTAGGAAAAAAATTCCACCGTCCTGCTCAAAAAGGCAGGAAAAGGCTACATCGGATTCGGTGGGTAGTCAACTAGAAGACAGCAACGAATTGGAGCATTTGCAACCATCAAAATGCACACTAAAACACAAAAAGAAGATTAAACATGAGCAAATAAATTACACTCCTGGAAATGGAAAAAAGAACACATTGACACCGGTGTGTCAGACCCACCATACTTGCTCCGGACACTGCGAGAGGGCTGTACAAGCAATGATCACACGCACGGCACAGCGGACACACCAGGAACCGCGGTGTTGGCTGTCAAATGGCGCTAGCTGCGCAGCATTTGTGCACCGCCGCCGTCAGTGTCAGCCTGTTTGCCGTGGCATACGGAGCTCCATCGCAGTCTTTAACACTGGTAGCATGCCGCGACAGCGTGGACGTGAACCGTATGTGCAGTTGACGGACGTTGAGCGAGGGCGTATAGTGGGCATGCGGGAGGCCGGGTGGACGTACCGCCGAATTGCTCAACATGTGGGGCGTGAGGTCTCCACAGTACATCGATGTTGTCGCCAGTGGTCGGCGGAAGGTGCACGTGCCCGTCAACCTGGGACCGGACCGCAGCGACGCACGGATGCACGCCAAGACCGTAGGATCCTACGCAGTGCCGTAGGGGACCGCACCGCCACTTCCCAGCAAATTAGGGACACTCTTGCTCCTGGGGTATCGGCGAGGACCATTCGCAACCGTCTCCATGAAGCTGGGCTACGGTCCCGCACACCGTTAGGCCGTCTTCCGCTCACGCCCCAACATCGTGCAGCCCGCCTCCAGTGGTGTTGCGACAGGCGTGAATGGAGGGACGAATGGAGACGTGTTGTCTTCAGTGATGAGAGTCGCTTCTGCCTTGGTGCCAATGATGGTCATATGCGTGTTTGGCGCCGTGCAGGTGAGCGCCACAATCAGGACTGCATACGACCGAGGCACACAGGGCCAACACCCGGCATCATGGTGTGGGGAGCGATCTCCTACACTGGCCGTACACCACTGGTGATCGTCGAGGGGACACTGAATAGTGCACGGTACATCCAAACCGTCATCGAACCCATTGTTCTACCATTCCTAGACCGGCAAGGGAACTTGCTGTTCCAACAGGACAATGCACGTCCGCATGTATCCCGTGCCACCCAACGTGCTCTAGAAGGTGTAAGTCAACTACCCTGGCCAGCAAGATCTCCGGATCTGTCCCCCATTGAGCATGTTTGGGACTGGATGAAGCGTCGTCTCACGCGGTCTGCACGTCCAGCACGAACGCTGGTCCAACTGAGGCGCCAGGTGGAAATGGCATGGCAAGCCGTTCCACAGGACTACATCCAGCATCTCTACGATCGTCTCCATGGGAGAATAGCAGCCTGCATTGCTGCGAAAGGTGGATATACACTGTACTAGTGCCGACATTGTGCATGCTCTGTTGCCTGTGTCTATGTGCCTGTGGTTCTGTCAATGTGATCATGTGATGTATCTGACCCCAGGAATGTGTCAATAAAGTTTCCCCTTCCTGGGACAATGAATTCACGGTGTTCTTATTTCAATTTCCAGGAGTGTAGATAGCAACACACAACATAAACTCACTACTTCAGACCAGAAAACTCAAGGAGCTCACAGATGAACTAAATAAACAAAAAATTTTAATAACAGGGATCCAAGAAATGAGAAACACCACAGAGGACCCATTCGAATCACAAGGATACAGAATTTATAATGGGAAACCAGGACCGAGGGCAATGAAACAATGTCCCCAGTTCGGAACAGGGTTTTTAGTAAACATAAAAATAATAGATTCAGTAACGGACTTCCAAGCAGTATCACCAAGAATAGCGACTCTAAGCTTTAAAACAATGAATAAAACCTATACAATAATAAATGCTCATGGCCCAACAAATGAAAATAATTGTCTAACAAAAACAAAGGAAGAGGTAGATAAATTCTGGGACCTTCTAGAACAAACTGTGAATAGAGTAAATAAAAAGAATGTAAAAATCTTATTGGGAGATTTCAATGCTCAGTTGGGAAAAGAAAGCAAATATAAAGATATAATTGGAAAATGGAGTCCACATAAATTTACGAACAAAAACGGTCAAAGACTCGTAGAACTCTGCAGAGAACACAACCTAATATCTAAATCAACATACTTTAAGAGGAAGCCAAGTAAACTTAAAACATGGAAACATCCAGACTGGAGGAAGGGGGAGAGTGGCAGCTAGACCATGTCTGTATGCACAAAAATTTTCATAAGGAGATCCACAATGTTAAAGTACTGAGAGGAGTAGACACAGGCTCAGACCAATATATAGTTAAAATTAAAATCAAATTCACTCCGTTAAAGAAGAGGACCGGAAAAACTAATAAAATAAAAAGGAGGTTTGACCCACATCAGCTAAATAAAAATAATAAATACCAACAAATAATACAAACCATCAAATTAACAGATGATCTAGAACAACTAGTGCCTAATCTTAAAAAAGAAGCAGAGAATCTAGCTCCCTTGAACCCCCGAAGGAAACATGCCTGGTGGACATCAGAATGTGACAAATTCCATGAAGATAGACACCAAGCATGGTTAAAGTTTCAAACACATAAAACTGAAGATAATGCCATCAACCTAAAAAGTGAAAGAAAAAAATTCACACAAAATATTAGAAGAATCAAGAGTGGATTCCATAAAGATATTATAAACTCCATAGAAGGTAATTATCATAAAACCAACTCCAGGAACTACTATAAAATCTCTGGGAAACAACTACAACAATATGAGGCCCCTACACTAATTCTGAAAGATGAAGATGGAAGAATGACACACAGTAACAAGGAAAATGCAGAAATCATGGCAAAAGCATTTAACAAACTTCTGAATTGCGAGGAACCCAAAGAACTCTTACAAATCAACATAAATACCCCAGTAAAAACCAAACCCAACAAACTAGACCCTCCAACTTTCCAAGAAGTAGAAAAAATTCTTAAAGAACAAAAAAATTATAAGGCATGTGGAGAAGATCAGGTTTTTGTTGAAATGTGGAAATATGCAAGTGACACAGTCAAAACCTCCTTACACATGGCTCTAACAAAAATTTGGGTAACAGAACGATTCCCCGAACATTGGACCACAGCTATCATCCACCCACTACACAAAAAGGGAGTTAAAAGCAACCCAGACAACTACAGAGAAATCTCTCTCCTAGATTGCACATACAAAATTCTATCCAAGATCCTATATGAAAGAATCAAGGAGCAATTAGAACAGGAGTCAGGGGAATATCAGGGAGGTTTCAGACCATGGAGAAGCTGTGCAGAGCAGATAATTAATTTAAAATTGATTATGGCATACTACAAGAAACGGAACAAACCTCTGGAAATAACATTTGTAGATTTTAAGAAGGCATATGACTGTCTCCACAGACCTTCAGTATTAAAAATTTTAAGAAATCTAGGACTCCATCCAAAACTAATTAAAATAATACAATTCACCCTAACCAACACCAAATCAAAAGTGAAGTTTAGAGGAGAAATTTCGGAACCATTACTCATAAAAACAGGCTTAAGACAAGGTGACTGCCTATCACCATTACTGTTCAACTGTGCACTGGAATACATAATGAGAGAATGGTACAAGGACAATCCAAAGACGATAAGAATAGGAAGTGCAAAAGATGATATTAGCTTAAACTGCTTGGGATTCGCTGATGATCTTGCTCTCCTAGCCAACACCGTTCAAGAAGCCAGGCAACAAGTGAAATCACTACATGAAATAGCAGAGAAAGTAGGCCTTAGAATATCATTTGAAAAAACGGAGATTATGCTAACTGATCCACCACTTGCAAACAAAATTACAATAGGAGAACAGGAAATCAAAATTGTCGATAAATTTAAATATTTAGGCGAAATAATAACATACAATCTAAATGAGAAGCCATCATGGCAGAATAGAATAAAAAAACTGAACTACGCAAATTACATTACCAAAACTACATACAACAAAAAAAGCCTATCTATAGATGCAAAATTAAAACACTATAAAACAGTTACACAACCAGAAATAACGTACGCAGCTGAAACTATCTTCAAAACAACTAATACAGCAGAAATTGACAGAATACTAAAAATAGAAAGAAGAATAATTAGGACACATATAAATAAACAGTACAAAATAAATGGACATTGGAGAACAGCATCAAATGAAACAGTATATAAGAAAATAGAACCAGTCATGAGCACGATCAGGAAGAAACGCATCTCATTCTTTGGACATCTGATGAGAACTCCAGACAACAGAATTAGTAAAAAAATAATACAAAAATTGTGGAATAGCAAGAGCGACATTAAATGGATCACAGAAATTAAGGAAGATATAAAAGAACTCCAAATTACAGTAGATGACCTAAAAAACAAGACAGAGAAAACCAGAATACTGCAAGACCCGCAAACCAGAGTACAAATGAAAATCAATAAAAGGAGTACAGGAAGAGTGGTCTCAAATGAAGAAAGAAAGAAAATATCTGAAAGAATGAAGAAATATTGGGCAGACAGAAGAGCAAAACAGCTTTCTTATAAGAATAAACGCTAATAATTATATTACTTAAATATCATATTAAGTTATTGTTGAGCCAAATTGTATCCCTGTGTAACAACTTGTTTATAACCTTGTATTTTTGACTACAGTGGTCCAATGAAGCCATAAAATAAATAATAAAAAATAATAATAATGAAACAGAAAAGGTGGTGAAATGAAAAAAAAGGCTCCATCGATTAAATCTCATCAAAAACTTTGGTTGGAAATAGATGTAAAATTTGAAAAGTATGACTATGTAGAATTAAGGTTTTTCTTATTGCACAGGATGCAAGATTTACAGTTTTCTTGATGATTATAGTTTGTGGTAAAATATGTTTTAAATGATTTTGTTATTCAAAGGTAATTGTAATTGTAATTAATGATGATTTATTGAAAAATATATGCATTTTTCAGAAAAGTGGCCAAACTGACTGAGTTGTAAACATTTTTCCAGGTGATTTATATGTGGATTATCTTTAACAGTGGCCAAACTAGTTCACGAGTTGTGTGTTTGCTTAAAATGATTTTCTTCTTATATGTTTGTGAGAGTTCAAAAGTTTTAATTTTTTCCAGGTGATTTGTCTATGGACTTTCTTCATTCAAAGTGGCCATAATGGTTCACGAGTTGCAACAGAATTTACTTTTTTGAATCTTCAGTAATATCTACAAATTTAGAAATGACAAATAATATTTTCATATTTTGTGTTTAACAGTTCTATGTAAGACTGAGAGCAAGGGATTGCAGGGATACTTGTAATATTTTATTAAACCAACATTCAAATAATATCAGTCAGTGACAATAGAACAGATTTGGTGTGATTGTTGAAAAGTGATAAATTCAGTTAATTGATTTTACTGAAATAGTAGATTATTACTTTAAAATTCATTATATTTGTTTATATAGTTGCAAATTTTCAAATTTATTGGTTATTGCATTAAATGATTAGAATCTTTTAATAGAATGGAGGCGGGGTGTAACATAGCAACTATATTACATAGTACTGTATAAATATTCTGACTCTATTTTACAATTTTATTTAAAGTCTTCAATAGTAATTATTGTAAGGCCTTCACCCAAATTTAAACCAAAGTAATTCACACCACCCACAAGGTGACATGAAATAATATATTTTTGTTATCAATCAAAGTAATTGAAAATGAGAGTATACAGAAGGCAGAGGCCAGGCATATGTTGAATGATCAGTGTAGAAGGCTCTGAGCCATCTTGTGCAGGAAGGCAAACTGGGTGACGTGGCCGGATGTAGATGGGAGTGCCAGTTATGCAAGAAAATGATAGGGTTCTAGTACCTTCAAGAACAATTTTAGGATAGCAATACCATTCCGGTATCAGAAAGCATGCGGGATTGTGAATGCTGAGGGGAAATACCTCTCCTGTAGAGAGACATCGGCACTGAGAGAAAGTAGTCCCCCTTGTTCTTAACCCTTCAGCTTAAGAAAAATATATTTTGAATGTAATCTAAAACACACAATTGAGTACGGGGCATAAGAAAACGATCTCCTCTCGTACATGCTATGTTTTTTTCATTAGTTTATAAAATAACTTACAACGTGATTACTCATCGGCACGGAGGTACGAATAAAGTGGTGAGGAGCACTAGTTTTGATGTTGGCTCTTTCACTCTGAAGAGTCTCTCTGTGTCCTTCTTGATGGACAGACCCATATCTCACTGCTCCAATGAAATACTAACTTTATTCGGTCTGTAAGTACTTTTACAGTACAAATGGCTTTCCGGGCCCTACTCCAAGTGTCTGGAATAGCAGCTGAGTAGTGACAGGTTATTTCAAAATTTAATATGCCAGTAAAAGTCTACACAAAGCAGTGATTGAAGTGATATGAAGTCTCATTGTAACTGTTATGATCTAACAATGGCAGAATCACATAACACTGTCAAGATGCAGTCTCATCATCAGGGGTAAGTGATTTCTTGCATGGCTCGGCACTGGTGTAAATTTCCGATTAGTCATCAAGGTTTTACAGTACCAAAGATGGCCATAGAGTTGAGTGCAGTTAAACGGATCTAAATTCACTGTGTAATGTGGCAACATTCAGTAGAGTGAGTGTTTGTTGTAGTTGCAACATTAGAAGTCCTGCGTGGCAGTGCAAAATTAACTGCTTAACTCTAAGTGAAACCAATATCTAAATTTGTTGTACATAAAGGGAAGACAGATTGTTACAGAAGGGGCTCATGTATATTCTGTTGTTCTGAAGGATAGAGCCTGATTTATTGTGAAGATCATTTATGAAGATAAATGAGAGATCTATCACCATAAGGTGCATAAGGGAAGATGTTAGCCTGATACTCTGTCATTTGTATGTCAAACATTACTGAAATAGCAATCCCTTGCAGTTGTAACATGTGCTTTATGGGAGGACATTTGCCTCTGAATTATAGTTTATTTATAATGGTAGGTCCATGTTTTTATTCGCTGCAACACCCTTTTTCATAACAATATTACCTGGTTGATCTGTTGCTTCCCAAGCTTGCTTACAGTGAGTAGCATCAAGAGCCTCAAGTGGCTAACAACTGACATCGATACCTTAATAATAGTATGTACCTCATGTTGTATCACATTCGAGCATTCAGTTTACTCATAATGGCAGTCAGGTGGAATAAATCTCGGAGTAATAAATTGCTCCACCAATCCTGCTAACTTCCTTGGTCCACTCTTTGCTTTGTTGCAATATCCATCTTCTCTATATGTGTTGTGATCCTAAGAACTGACAGGAAGTTCTCCGGATTTTCCATTCGTACCATCCATGATGTGTCTGTGGGTATACTATGCAGAAAAACTTCCACTGCTCTATTTTCTGCCTCTTGTAATAAAACCCTATCAGCTTCTGCATGCTGGGTCTGTAAATATGTCTTTGCCTTCAGTTTATGGATTATATCCAAGAACACCTCCATAGTTCGTAGCGCTGCATTGACAAAGTGCTTAGTTTCTCCTTAAAAAGTAGCACTGGCACAGTGCAGCAGCCCACTCCAGGTATGTTTGTGCTTTACTGAAGCTGTCATATTATACAACATACCTTCAGCACCCCCTGCCAAATGCTTACTAGCAACATGCCACGTTATTTTGTGTGACCCCCATGTGCTTACATAGCATTCCTAGTGTCCTTAATAAAAATTATCATGACATATTCCCTTATCTGAGAAGAGATTAATAAATGTGACCACTGTCAGGCCACATGGAACAGAATCCATTCTCAATCCAGACATATTTTCATCTGACTCCAATTACAGCTGAACCTGTCTCACTTCCCCAGCTTCGAACTCTGACCCAGAGAGCATCCCAGTGTGCCTCAGTGGGCTAAAACACTAAGAAGAATCGCTTCTAGGCTTTTGGCAAGATCAATGTGTAGAAGTCTATATGAAATAATAAACTAAATAAACAAATAACCCGCCCACCTCCCCAGGAGTCGGAATTCCTGCAGATACAATCAATCCAAAGATATAATCATCAAGACTAATTAAGTAAATTGCATGGCTGTCAGAAAACATGCAGTTGCCTCGTGTTAAATTAAATGCTGCTGCTTCGTTATATAGAAGCACAGAAAGTCGTCAGAACATGACGTAGCAGCCAGTGCCTACAGATAAGAGCTGAGCCATGCTTCACACTTCCTGCAGATAATTAGAACATCGATGGGTGATGTAAATTAAAAATAAACAATAAACGCAAACATAATGGCAATAAGACATTCATAATCTAGAAAAGAGCGATATTCCCAGAGTTCCCTGAGAGCATCCCAGAGTGACCCAGAGAGCATCCCAGAGTGACCCAGAGAGCATCCCAGAGTGCCCCAGTGGGCTAAAACACTAAGAAGAATTGCTTCTCGGCTTTTGGCAAGATCAATGTGTAGAAGTCTATATGAAATAATAAACTATAGAGCGCTCCGGCGAGCCCTAGCGGCGGCCGAGCGAAACTCGTTCAAGGTCACCCGCCTTATGCAGCTGCAGCGACTAAGTGAAGACAGCCATGCATAAACACCCACCCACCTCCCCAAGGGTCAGTATCCCTGCAACCCATACATTGATAATAAATAATAGAAAACGAATAATTAATAGATATAAAAGATAAGAAATGTAAATAAAATAATAAGTTCACTTTAAAAAAAAAAATCTCACGAGCTAAATAAGGATGCTTCGCGAATATAAACTGATCAGCAAATTAAAAATAAATAATAAACGCAAACATAATGGCAATAAGACATTCATAATCTAGAAAAGAGCGATATTCCCAGAGAATAGAAAAGCAACTGAAATCACTCAACAGAGGAAAGTCCACTGGACCTGACAGGATACCAATTCGATTCTACACAGAGTACGCGAAAGAACTTGCCCCCCTTCTAACAGCCGTGTACCGCAAGTCTCTAGAGGAACGGAGGGTTCCAAATGATTGGGAAAGAGCACAGGTAGTCCCAGTCTTCAAGAAGGGTCGTCGAGCAGATGCGCGAAACTATAGACCTATATCTCTGACGTCGATCTGTTGTAGAATTTTAGAACATGTTTTTTGCTCGAGTATCATGTCGTTTTTGGAAACCCAGAATCTACTATGTAGGAATCAACATGGATTCCGGAAACAGCGATCGTGTGAGACCCAACTCGCGTTATTTGTTCATGAGACCCAGAAAATATTAGATACAGGCTCCCGGGTAGATGCTATTTTTCTTGACTTCCGGAAGGCGTTCGATACAGTTCCGCACTGTCGCCTGATAAACAAAGTAAGAGCCTACGGAATATCAGACCAGCTGTGTGGCTGGATTGAAGATTTTTTAGCAAACAGAACACAGCATGTTGTTATCAATGGAGAGACGTCTACAGACGTTAAGGTAACCTCTGGCGTGCCACAGGGAAGTGTTATGGGACCATTGCTTTTCACAATATATATAAATGACCTAGTAGATAGTGTCGGAAGTTCCATGCGGCTTTTCGCGGATGATGCTGTAGTATACAGAGAAGTTGCAGCATTAGAAATTTGTAGCGAAATGCAGGAAGATCTGCAGCGGATAGGCACTTGGTGCAGGGAGTGGCAACTGTCCCTTAACATAGACAAATGTAATGTATTGCGAATACATAGAAAGAAGGATCCTTTATTGTATGATTATATGATAGCGGAACAAACACTGGTAGCAGTTACTTCTGTAAAATATCTGGGAGTATGCGTGCGGAACGATTTGAAGTGGAATGATCATATAAAATTAATTGTTGGTAAGGCGGGTACCAGGTTGAGATTCATTGGGAGAGTGCTTAGAAAATGTAGTCCAGCAACAAAGGAGGTGGCTTACAAAACACTCGTTCGACCTATACTTGAGTATTGCTCATCAGTGTGGGATCCGTGCCAGATCGGGTTGACGGAGGAGATAGAGAAGATCCAAAGAAGAGCGGCGCGTTTCGTCACAGGGTTATTTGGTAACCGTGATAGCGTTACGGAGATGTTTAATAAACTCAAGTGGCAGACTCTGCAAGAGAGGCGCTCTGCATCGCGGTGTAGCTTGCTCGCCAGGTTTCGAGAGGGTGCGTTTCTGGATGAGGTATCGAGTATATTGCTTCCCCCTACTTATACCTCCCGAGGAGATCACGAATGTAAAATTAGAGAGATTAGAGCGCGCACGGAGGCTTTCAGACAGTCGTTCTTCCCGCGAACCATACGCGACTGGAACAGGAAAGGGAGGTAATGACAGTGGCACGTAAAGTGCCCTCCGCCACACACCGTTGGGTGGCTTGCGGAGTATGAATGTAGATGTAGATGTAGATGTAGATGTTCCCAGAGAGCATCCCAGAGTGACCCAGAGAGCATCCCAGAGTGCCCCAGTGGGCTAAAACACTAAGAAGAATCGCTTCTCGGCTTTTGGCAAAATCAATGTGTAGAAGTCTATATGAAATAATAAAGGGGTACTGACCCCTGGGGAGGTGGGTGGATGTTTATGCATGGCTGTCTTCACTTAGTCGCTGCAGCTGCATAAGGCGGGTGACCTTGAACGAGTTTCGCTCGGCCGCCACTTAGTTTATAATTTCATATAGACTTCTACACATTGATCTTGCCAAAAGCCGAGAAGAGATTCTTCTTAGTGTTTTAGCCCACTGTGGCACTCTGGGATGCTCTCTGGGTCACTCTGGGATGCTCTCTGGGAACTCTGGGAATATCGCTCTTTTCTAGATTATGAATGTCTTATTGCCATTATGTTTGCATTTATTGTTTATTTTTAATTTACTGATCAGTTTATATTTGCAGCCAGTGCCTACAGATAAGAGCTGAGCCATACGTCACACTTCCTGCAGATAATTAGAACATTGCTGGGCACAGCAGGAAGTTCGCTGGGCGTGGCAGGAAGTAGCGCCCTGATATACCGCAATGGCGGGCGGAAACATCTTTTTCCAGCGGAGCGTGCTTAGTTAAAACTATAGCGTGCTCTGGCGAGCCCTAGCGGTGGCCGAGCGAAACTCGTTCAAGGTCACCCGCCTTATGCAGCTACAGCGACTAAGTGAAGACACTCATGCATAAACACCCACCCACATCCCCAGGGGTCAGTACCCCTGCAACCCATACATTGATAATAAATAATAGAAAACGAATAATTAATAGATATAAAAGATAAGAAATGTAAATAAAATAATAAGTACACTTTAAAAAAAAAAAAAAAAATCTCACGAGCTAAATAAGGATGCTTCGCAAATATAAACTGATCAGTAAATTAAAAATAAACAATAAACGCAAACATAATGGCAATAAGACATTCATAATCTAGAAAAGAGCGATATTCCCAGAGTTCCCAGAGAGCATCCCAGAGTGACCCAGAGTGCCACAGTGGGCTAAAACACTAAGAAGAATCACTTCTCGGCTTTTGGCAAGATCAATGTGTAGAAGTCTATATGAAATAATAAACTAAATAAGATTTCTCTGCCCCTCATGCTCCAGTTCCTCTGTTAACGCTTGCACTCACTGAGTTAAAGCAGCAACTGCATCCACAGTGCCGCAGTAGTTGCAGCACATGTTTCCACCATTTTGTTTACTCTGCTCCTAAATTAATTCTGTTTTTTAAGAAAGAAAAAAAATAAAGAAAAAAAGGAGCTACACACAAATTGCTGTTTAACCATACCACACATGAAACTCTAACCACAAATTAATTCTTCCAATGAATCACCACACATCTTCAATCAGTACAGGTACTAGCCAGATGACCAGTTCACCTACACGCAGAACAAGTAGCTGCTACAGCTCTGGCACACGGCAAATTGTGCTCAGACAAATTAAAAAATGGATACCTCACTGGCACTAAATTATCATATCCACCATTACCTCTAAACAAAGATAAGTCCATGAGTTCCTGTGGCTTCACAAGAGTGTCCGAGTGCAGCTGGCTATTCCTTCAAGTGCTACTCGTGGTTACCACGTAGAGTGCCAAAGAGTAACATCCAGCATCCTTCATTTTAGCAGAACCTCAGCAGTTCCACTCACCTGCCCAGGGTGGCTTTGTTGGTGATAGAGGACTACCTTGGACCCGGGAGGCCACGAGATCACTTCCTGGCTCTGCCCTTGCAGACGACAGCTTGCAGTCCATCGAACGACTTTGCCCAGAGAGCGGAGGCTGGCCAGTCCCCTGCTCCCCTCACCTGTTTAGTGCCAAGATTCAGACCCACTTTACCTTGGCTGTGGTGTGCCCATTCTGCTTTCTCACCTGTGAGTGGTATCATAAACTGCCTCACGGAACCAATTTCTTATAAGAACATTGCCACTGCTAGCTACCCAATGTGTCCATCAGTCCCCTTAGCTTCTGCCTTCCAGCCGTGACTGTGCAACATTTTTAAGAATTCTACAAATCCATGCCTATATTTATTTACTGTGCAGCAATAATTTGAAAATAGAGAATTTGGATAAAACATTCGTGGTACCTTTATGACATGAGTTAATGTGAGGTTAATCCTGAAAATTGACAAACATGGGATAGATCTGGAGAAAGGGAAACTCAAGGAACCATCATTGAAATTTGGTAGTTATGTATTGGCCAATGGCCTTGCCGCAGTGGTAGCACTGGTTCCCGTCAGATCACAGAAGTTAGGTGCTGCCGGGCTGGGCTAGCACTTGGATGGGTGACCATCCGGTCTGCCGAGCACTGTTGGCAAGCAGGCTGCACTCAGCCGTCGTGAGGCAAACTGAGGAGCTACTTGACTGAGATGTAGCAGCTCCAGTCTCGGAAACTGACATACGGCCGTGAGAGTGGTGTGCTGACCACATGCCCCTCCATATCTGCATCCACCTTTGGGCCTTCATGGCCTGTGAGGGAGGAGTTTAGTTTAAGTTATGTATTGTCATATTTTCTGTTTTTGAGCACAAAAAAAGAAGAGGGAATGCAGAAACAGCTAAAGTCCTTTGAGAGGCATATTACTGGCAATACCAACTGCAGACAGGTGAGACTTCAAAATTCAAAGTTCGACTACTGTTCAGAAATTGACTGTCACATGTTCGGGACACCTATGACTGACACTGAGGGAACTGCCTGTTAAAAAAAAAAAATAGGCTTTTATAGGTTAGGACACCTCTTCTCCATCTTCCCCAGGGACGGGGACAGGCAGCCAATCCCACATGACTAATTTCCGAGAGCATCACGGAACTATCCGAGGTGTCTTCATCTCCATTTGTGTGTCTTACAGGGCAGGTTTCCTTGTCTTCTTTGGTGTAAGTAATATTTACAATTGCTGCCTGCATAGTGTTTGGTGGGGATGTGGCTAACAGTTGTTACTTCTCCTTTGCCTGAGTGGGTATCATGGTCCCTGCTTGATGAATGCCTTTGCTCGGTATTCCCAAGCCTAATAGAATGCTGGGTCATGATTTCACACAAGTGGGGGCTAGAAACCATGGGCTTGTAGGAGGGTTGATACAACTGTGTTGTTGTAAATGTGACAAAGGGAGGCCTGACTTGTTGTCACAGCTGTCTTCAAAAGCTCCAGCTGACTGAGCCAGCAGGGAAATTTCTGGGATGAAATTGTAGTTGGTGGGACCCACAGAAAGAGCATTTGCATTTCTACTGTTTGTTCATCCACATCAGTTCATGCTTCTGATTTCATTTACGGGTTATTCCACATTCACACTCATGGCTGCAGTCACAGATAATAACAGTATTGCTACAGGACATAACAAGTTGTGCATCTTGTTTGCTGCAAGGGACATGTTGTGTATTGCTGCATTATAACCACTTAACAGGACATTTTTTGCAGCAGCTGCAGTACTTCATTGTCTTTCTATTTGTGGATTTTTTTTGTTTTACTTATTTATTTATTGCATAAATTTTAGTGCATTAGCTTTGTCCACGGTGATGAAATTGTTCAAAGTGCATTGTCCAAAAATTACATTGAGTAGTTAATCAGAGAACCAACACATGAAGATAACATCCTAGACCTGCAGGTGATGAACAGACCTGAAATTTTCAACTAGGAGTAGAACAGGCAATTAATGATAATAAGGCCATTACAGCATAACTGAACATCTGAATATCTGAATATGCCTGTCAATGGGAATACAAAGAAAGGTAGGAAGATCTTTCTGTTTAGTAAGAGTGACAGGAGACACAGTTCAGATTACCTGACAGATAAACATGAAAATTTCACCTCCAGTAATGACATTCTTGAGTTTCAATGAACAAAGAAATTCAAGAGCTTCATAAAATATGATTTTGACAGGTATTTGCTGAGCAAAATTGTGAGGGATCAAAAAGACCCTCCCTGGTGTGACAGCTGTGTAAGAAAGCTGCTATGAAAGCAAGGAGATGCTCATTGCAGTTTAAATGTAGCCAAAACCTCATATACAGACAAAAACTAAATTAAGCCAAAGTTAGCATAAGAAGGGTTATGCAATGTTCAATGAATTCAAAAATAAAAATCTATCTACCAACTTGACAGAAAATACTAAGAAGTTTTGGTCATATGTTAAATCAGTAAATGGATTGAAGCCAAGGAAAAAAAAAGGGAACACAGTGCTTGTGGCAGCAGCAGATAAAAAGCTGTTGGATGAGTACACCCTACAAAATTATAAGAATTTTAATAGTAATTTCACATATGGTGAATGGAGCTGGGATATGTCATGATTCTGTAAATTAATCTTATACTTTGTTTCAGAAAAAGTTTGTAATTCTATATTGTATTTGAATGTTACGTGGAGAAAACAATGAAATGGTAATCAGCAGCACTACAATGCGAAGAACGTAATGATAAATGCCAAAAACGAGGCACTGTAAGTACAATTTTTTTTTTTTTTTTTTTTTTTTTTTACTTGTTTGGAAATTTTATGCTAGCTTTGTTAATATGGAAGACAACAGGGAGGTTGACATAAATAATCAGAATGGTGCAAATGTTAGCGGGGAGGAAATAAATGATAATGACGCAAGTATTTGCTCATAAATCCAGGATGATAATGTAGTTAATCGAAACAACAGAATTGGGGAGAACAGTGACCACAATAATGTATGTGTATGTTCACCTTTTTGTGGGTTCAAGTCAAGTGAGCCTGTTTTGGATAGATTAGTTCAACTAATGGAAGAACAGAAAAAGTTGACTGATGAACATAAAATTTCTCTCTATCAAAAACTTGACTCTATTGAAAAGAAATTAGATGGACATGAGAACCAAATACGTAGAACCGAAGATTGCTTAGAAAAATGTTGGGTACAATCAGACAAAAATACCAAAAATGTTAAGTTATAGAGGGGGAAATTTCTACTTTAAAACAAGAACAGCAGAATTTTGAATAAAGGTTAGATTCTGTAGAAAGAAAAGCTGATAGTTTTGAAAAATTTGCAACCTCATAATTTCAGCATTTAAAAAAAAAATAACAAAGATGTTGTGAAAAAATTTACCGAGACAGATAAAAGTATACACAACTTTAGCAAAATTGCAAATGATAATTTTACAGAATTAAAAGAAGGCATAGGTACATGTTTAGGGCGAATTTCAAATTTCAGTTCAAAAATTCAGGAAATTGAGGACACTGTTAGTATAAAATCTTTCAGCAACTACAATCAATTTTGGAATAATATCATTATCAAAACCTTTTCAGGAGAAGGCATGTTTAAAATTAAAGACAATTTTGATTGTAGCACGACTGACAATTTAAAAATTAAATTCATTAAAAAATTCTTGGATGGTGAGGTTCTCTCATGGGCTAACCAGACAATCAAACCTTACATGACTTTTTGTGAAGATGAATGTGCTTTTATGAACAAATTTTGGTTGGAAACTAGACAAACCAGAATCAAGTCCGAATTCTTAAATACTCCAAATATGAAGCAAGGTAGTGGTTGAATGAAAACATTTCGTGAACAGCAGTTGAAAATATTAGTGATTTTAGATAAGCCACTAGATGAGATGATTCAAATTCATGCTTTGAAAAGAAATTTGCCACAAAGAGTACAGTGGAGTCTGGTCTATGGGCCTGACAACACCATTGAGGAAATTTTGAGATATGTTGACAAATCAGACTTAGTCTGGGAAAGAAATGAAAGGTATAATGACAGGCAAGATGACAGTAGAAATAGAAACAACAGAGCTTTCAATGATCATTTTGAACATAGGTATAGGAAGGGAGATTTTAGAAATGAAAATTATAGGGGAGAGTACGAAGGGAACAGTAGATTGAGAAATGATGACAGACGAAATGGGGAAAGAAATGATAGGCAGAGACCAGAGAACAGAAATTTTGAACCAAGAAATAGGCAGTGGGGACCAGGTCAAGGAAATAATGGTACAATTTTGATAACAGAAAGAATGGTCCAGGAAACTAAGGCCTGCCTCTTTCGGAGCCTGGCGGAGTGATGCAAATAGAAATGGTGCTTATAATCAAGCGCATTGTGGTTATTTCAGATAGGGAAGGGGTAGAGCAAATAGGGCATACCAAAACTATGTATACAGAAGACAACCTGAAGTGAACAGAATGAATTTTGATGGGAATTTTTGGAGAATTTTTTATCTGAAAACGAAGATGAACAAAAAAAAAGGAAAAGAAAATCTGAATTTAAAATAGAGAAAAACATTTTGACAAATTTCTTTGATGGTGGTAATGTAATAGTAGTTACTGATAGTGATGAGAACAGAGCACGTGAGTTGGTTTAGTGAAAATGTTGAGTGATTGTGAAATGAGTGAAAGAACTGATACTGGTGTTGTATGTATGGAAGCAGATTATCATGTACTTAGAAATGAAAGTGAAGATGACAGTAAGCAATAAACAGCAAAAAGATGATGTGGTAGAACAGAATGATCATAGTGTTGAAGTTATTGGTGTATTTGAAGAATTGTGTGAAGATGGAAATGAATTTGGTGGTGGTGGTGGTTAGTGTTTAACGTCCCGTTGACAACGAGGTCATTAGAGACGGAGCGCAAGCTCGGGTTAGGGAAGGATGGGGAAGGAAATCGGTCGTGCCCTTTCAAAGGAACCATCCCGGCATTTGCCTGAAACGATTTAGGGAAATCACGGAAAACCTAAATCAGGATGGCCGGAGACGGGATTGAACCGTCGTCCTCCCGAATGCGAGTCCAGTGTGCTAACCACTGCGCCACGGAAATGAATTTAATGTTGAGAATGATATTAAGTGTGATGATGATGATGATGGATGATGATGAGGTTGATGGATGATGATGAGGTTGATGAAACCGTATTGCTCACAGTATTGGATGGAATGGTATATGTAGAAGTTAAGGTTGATGATGTATGCTGAATGATTCTGGAAACTCTGATGTAAGCTTGAGTGATGATTTTGAAACAAGTAGAAAAGTACATGATAGTTTAATTTTGTCAGTAGATGTTAGTGATATTGTGTCTGAATGTATTAATGAAAATGAGAGAGAATATTTGATCAGTGATAAAATAGTGAAAGTAGTTAGTGACTATGATAACAATTGTAACCATAGTGACCAAAGGTTTAAAATCATAAATGAAATTTGTCAAAATTTGTATTTAGGGAAGGAAAGTTGTTTTGAAAATTTAAAACAGTCATCTAATAGAAAAATAATCAGTGGATGTGTAGAAACAGTAAAAGAAATACATTAGTGTGACAAAGGGGTGAATTTCCAGGGTATAGAGGAGGATCTGTTATTTGAAAATGAAGTCAATGAAATTGGCAAAGAACTTGGAAGTCCATATGTTGTAGTACAGATTTCTGATTGGATAGGAAACTGTCTTTTGGACACAGGTAGCCCAATGACAGGATTATCAAAGAAGCTAAGAGTTAGGATTAAAAATAATGAGAATTTCACAGAATTTCCAGTAACAGGGGTAAGAGTAAAAGGTGCAACAGGAAAAAGTAGTACTAGAATTTAAAATTAGTGCTGCGCAATTTGTACTAGGATGTTTAGTGATTGATGATTTGAATGAAAACTTGATATTAGGTATGAACTGGAGAGTTAAGGCAAAAGTAAATTTTATCTGGGCCAACATGAAAATAACATTTGTTGAACCAAAGAGTGGAATGCATGGGGAAACTAGTATTGTAATGGAAGATCATGGCCAAAGTAATCTGATTAGGGGGGGGGGGGGGGGGTGCAAGAGACTAACAGTGATGATTATTCTGAGGAAGAGGAAGACTTTTGTATTAATGATAACAGTGTTGACTCTTACAGTGAACTAGTAGCTACAAAAGTGTCTGAAGCTGAAAGCCTTAATGTAGAGAACAGAAGAGAACTTAAGGATTTTTTGTGGGTTTATAACAACATATTTGATGTAAAACCTGGTAGAGAAAAAGGGTATCAATGTAAACTGAAATTAAAAGTGCATAATCCATTCTTCATTAAACCATATGCTCTTCCCATCTGCAAAAGAAAAGAAGTGGAAAGAGAGCTTCAGAAAATGGAAAGGTGAAAAATAATAGAAAGAAGTTGTAGTTCATACAATAACCCATTAGTGGTGGTTTCAAAACAAGATGGGTGTATCCAATTAGTTCTTGATTCAAGACATCTAAATAGAAAGTATAGATGAACTGCTTAACAAGTTTGAAAATGTAAGGTGTATGACTAGCCTTGACTTGACTTCTGGGTTTCATCAGATTGAACTGGAGAGAGAGTCTAGAAAGTACACTGCATTTTTGTTTAATGGAAAAAGTGTTCAGTACTGTGTTGTACCATTTGGTTTAAATGTATCTGTAGCAGAATTCATTAGGGGATTAGACTTTGTTTTGGGTAAAGAACTCTTGGAAAAATTAATCATATATGTGGATGACATCTTAGTATCAATCAAGACCTGGGAAGAGCTTACACAAATTTTAAAGGAAATTGGAGAGAAATGAGACAGTGGAGTATGACACTCAAATTAGAAAAATGTAAATTTGCAATGAGACAATTAAAGTTTCTTGGCCATTGTGTAAGTGAAAAAGGGATTTTGCCCAATGGAGAAAATATTGAGGCCATCGCACAATTCCCAAAACCAAGGAATAAAAAAGATTTGAAGTCATATTTTGGATTAGTGAACTTTTATAGAAAATATGTGAAAACACAAGACACTTAATGCACCATGTTTAAATAACATATTAAGAAAAAAAATGCAGTGTGGGATTGGTCTGATGAATGTCAATTAGCTTTTGAGGAAATTAAGAAAGAGTTGATACAAAGTAAATTCCTTTATAGGCCTGATTTATCATTACCATTATGCTTCATGACTGACAGTTGTGATTACGGTTTGGGGGTACATTTGTTACAAGAAAAGAAAATTAATGGAGAAATAGAACATCATTCTATAGCATTTGCAAGTAGAACCTTGCAAAAACATGAGAGAAATTATATGATTACAGAAAAGGAACTTTTGGCAATAGTATGGGGATTCAAAAAATTTAAAAATTATTTGTTTGGGCATGAAGTCAAAGTCTATACAGATCATAAAGCAGTAACTTACATACAAGAATGTAAATTGTATCATGGGAGGATTACCAGGTGATCAATTTTCTTACAGCAGTTTAGATATACAGTTCATTTCATAAAATGGAAAGGAAAATGTAATTGCTGATGCCCTGTCAAGAATGCCAGTGGGAAATGTAAATGACAGTGAAAATGATAGTCAAGGAAAGAATTTCAAAATTATGTACTTTAAAGATCTGAAAGAAGAAAATGAAATTAGGAAAATCTGTAATCAATTGAGAAGATACCAAAATGGTGATTATCATTGGAATCTTGTTAAAACTTATTTAGGGAAGAAAGGTCATGAGAAGATACAAATGTACTGCCAAGTCTTCAAAGGTATTCTGTTTTATAGGCACAACCCAGACAGTGACGTATGGAAAGTTTGCTGGCCAGATTCTCACATCAATACTTTGATAAAATATACACATGAAAGTTTCAGACACTGTGGTGCATTGAAATGTATTCAAAAAAATCCAAGAATGTATATATATATATAATAGAGGGAAACATTCCACGTGGGAAAAAATATCTAAAAACAAAGATGATGTGACTTACCAAATGAAAGCGCTGGCACGTCGATACACACACAAACAAACACAAACATACACACAAAATTCAAGCTTTCGCAACAAACTGTTGCCTCATCAGGAAAGAGGGAAGGAGAGGGAAAGACAAAAGGATGTGGGTTTTAAGGGAGAGGGTCTGCTTGTGAGATGTCTGCTTGTGTGTGTATATGTGTGGATGGATATGTGTGTGTGTGTGTGTGTGTGTGCGCGCGCGCGCGAGTGTATACCCGTCCTTTTTTCCCCCTAAGGTAAGTCTTTCCGCTCCCGGGATTGGAATGACTCCTTACCCTCTCCCTTAAAACCCACATCCTTTTGTCTTTCCCTCTCCTTCCCTCTTTCCTGATGAGGCAACAGTTTGTTGCGAAAGCTTGAATTTTGTGTGTATGTTTGTGTTTGTTTGTGTGTCTATCGACGTGCCAGCGCTTTCGTTTGGTAAGTCACATCATCTTTGTTTTTAGATATTTTTTCCCACAAGAATGTATATATTTTCATAACATGTCTAGGAGGGTTAGGACTTTACTTACTAGTTGTGTCAATGTCAAAGAACAAAAGTTAGTAACAAAACAAACAAGGGTCTTTTACAAAATGTGATACCTCATATACAGTAGGATTAAGTGGGAAAGCTAAAGGAGGGTTTCAGTATATTTTTGTTATTATAGATTTATTTACAAAATATGTAAAATTTTATCCTTTAAAGGAAGCATGTAGCAAGAAAATAGAAACCAAACTTGTGAAAGACTACTTTATTAAAGTGGGTATACCAAAAGCAATTTTATCAGACAATGGGTTACTTCAAAATTTTGGAAGGAATTTGTAGAAGAATATAATATTAGACATATACTAATTTCATCTTATTCACCAAAATGTAACCTTACTGAGTGTTAAATGAGGGAAATTGGAAGATTATGTAAAACTTACTGTCATAAAGATCATACTAACATTACACAGTCAAGATCATACTGTATACTTCAGCAAATCCTACGGTGAATACTTTAACCCAGTGAAAGTGAAATAACTAATAGAAAGAAATTTATTCTCATCTCTGTTATGACTGAATATTTGAACATTTTTTTAAAATTCTTATATCCATCATGAATTAAAAAGTGATTTGAGAAGTTGAGATAGTTGAGACTACATTCTGTGCACTGTATAGTCAAAGCAAAATCTGGGGGTGAAAATCCTCCCAGAAACACTTTTTTCAGTAATTTTGTGGTGAAATTTAACAGGTAGGGGATCTGTGGCACTTTCATGGATACACCATGTGGCATATGGTGCCTTGCCCCCGCCAGTGTCTTCATATTTATTTTCTGGAATCACTCCTCTTCTACTATCCTATCTAGATAGTAAGAGAAGTCAAGTTTCTTCTACTATCCTAGGGTATGCAGTGTGCAACATGTGAGACACAAGACTATATCTTGACCAATCCCTTAACTTATACTGTGGGAAAAGAAAACAACACCAATTTCATTTTTTAGTAACCAGTATTTTCAAAAATGATATCCTTTTTTTCTTATTAAGGCTCAACATGCAGTAGTTTGCCACTGTGTACCAGTAAAATATAACAGAGTAAGAAAGATTTTTGTAGTAAGAGGTGATAAGATTTTATGCTGATTTTGTAAGCCATGCCTATGAAATGGCAGACAGGAGAACTTATTTTTGAAATGAACTGATGTTGGATTATGACTAGAGATATTTTTCTTATGGATATAAGGGCATAATAACTATGTATGTTACTGTAGAAAGAATTGAAATTCTGTAAGTCTATGAGAGATGATGATGTTGTGGTAGTAGATTTGGAATGAAGTGGATTATACATTGATATTTGAAATTTTGATTTGATGACTATGATTATGCGTATTTGAGTGTAATGGATGTTTAGGTAGGTTAGGACATGATATTGGGACACTGTTTTCTGCTGAAGTTTAATTTCTTTGACTAAGGAATATTTCATACAAGTTGCTTGGAAACTACCTTTGCGTGATATGATGCACACTGTAATCATCTGTTTAACTTGATCCATTTTAACTTCGGCAACTGTTGATGTACTGTTAAATGTAACATAATTGCCAGTATTCATTTATTGTCTACGCATTCTCAAACTTACTGCTGTTTATTTACGTGCTCTTCTGCTTGAAGTACCTTGTACCTCTACTATGTACACTATTACTTGAAGTTGATTTTCTTACATGAAATATGTCATTGAACTTATACTTTACACATGCCTTGTCGATTGGAAGGACAACATATGTGATGCGTGGACCAGAATTCTGTAACTTGATTTTGTATCTCTCAGACCTGCCTCCTGAAAGAAAATACTGGCCAGGAATGATACATATTCATAAGTGAAACAAAAACATAAACTCAGTAAGGTGAGATGTGGTGATGACTCATGTCCATGTTATGCTGGAATATTATAGATTATGGTTTGACTCCTCACAATTTCAAAAAACATAATTATATAATTTTTCTCTGTCGCTTTTCACACCTGACTTTAAGGTGTCTAGCAATTATATGAACGTTTATGAATACTCAATGACACATATTGGTAATTCTGACAAAATGATATTCATTAGATGTTGTTTCTTGTGGTAAACACACTATTAATTTAAAAAAAAATTAGTAAGTTTATCTTACCTAATTATGCATGATAAACTTCTCAAAATGAGAGCATTTTTCACACTTGGATGATCAAGCCAAAGAGGCATTCCACTTTGTTTATTTATTGATCTGAACCTTATAGTGATTTGATATTATGTTTGTGTACCTTATTTCTATATTTTTATGTTTATGTATTAATTATGTTTGATCTGAACCATATATCAGAGGAACTGCTTGTAAGTTAGCTGTTTATATCTAGCATTTGATGCTTGTATTAACCAATACAAACTTAAATATTTCAATTACTTTGTCTAGCAGAATGCTATTGTTTACCCTTCATCAATCAGTTAATAGGGAGTGTTGGGGTTAACTTTCAGAGACTGGGAAGGTGAAGCTGTGGCAAGTCCGTTCTGTAGGGAATGCCGAACACTCTGAATCATCAATTTCATTTCTTACTTCTCACCAGAGTACCAAGCTGTCTTTCCCTGTGTCCACATGCATATGTCTCTATTGCTCAGGCCCTTGCCATGTCAGTTCTTGTCTTTGTGACTAAAGCCTATTGTATAGGAGGGGAAACAAGCCAGCTTTTCTGCATTATTAAATATACTGAGTTTCAAAGATGTCACATGTATAGAAAATCTTTGATATAATTGATGATACACTTTTGCTAATTTGAGAGCAAGTATACAGTTTTCAACTTGATGTACTGGTGGTTTTTGATAATAATGATTTAAACATGTATTATGTATAGATTTATAACCATATTCTGTCATGATATATTACTCACTTACATTTTAGTTTGCTGTGTGTTAGCACTCACTGTGAAGGAAAGAGCAACAACTGTGTTGCATTAATGTTAATTAAGTAATCCATTAATTAATGTTTGATTAATTTCAAAGGTAGAAAAGCAGTATTGAAAGAGTCCTGACAAATGAAATATAAAGAAATTGGTCATTGGTCAGATATTTCATTCTGTGCATATAGGGTAAATAATGTTAACTGTTGAAGAACCAAATTTCAAGAAATTTCTTGTATTACAAAGTGCAGTACCACATAATAATAATGTATTTCATGAATAAAAAAAAACTTGTAACAGTCTATGTACTGTGACTCAATCAGTATTTGCACATGTAGCCCAAGTGGATTCTATGGATAATTCTCTTTTAGTCAGCCCCAGATGGCAATGTGTGGAACTGTGATTGTTCAGTAATATATGTGAATATTAGTGTAAAGTGCAGAGACTAGTGCAATAGCTCTTGAGAATTTTGTATTCTTATATAATTTTAAATCCAAAGTTACAATTTTACTTCATGTAGTTAATAAGAATATATTTTTAGTGATGTGTTATCACAGAAAAAGTTAAAATTGCAAAATGAGATTTAAGACAGGAAATGTTTAAATATGATCTACATCTACAATTATACTTCACAAGCCACCCAACGGTGTGTGGCGGAGGGCACTTTACGTTCCACTGTCATTACCTCCCTTTCCTGTTCCAGTCGCATATGGTTCGCGGGAAGAACGACTGTCTGAAAGCCTCCGTGCGCGCTCTAATCTCTCTAATTTTAAATTCGTGATCTCCTCAGGAGGTATAAGTAGGGGGAAGCAATATATTCGATACATCATCCAGAAACGCACCCTCTCGAAACCTGGCGAGCAAGCTACACCGCGATGCAGAGCGGATCTCTTGCAGAGTCTGCCACTTGAGTTTATTAAACATCTCCGTAACGCTATCACGGTTACCAAATAACCCTGTGACGAAACGCGCCGCTCTTCTTTGGATCTTCTCTATCTCCTCCGTCAACCCGATCTGGTACGGATCCCACACTGATGAGCAATACTCAAGTATAGGTTGAACGAGTGTTTTGTAAGCCACCTCCTTTGTTGCTGGACTACATTTTCTAAGCACTCTCCCAATGAATCTCAACCTGGTACCCGCCTTACCAACAATTAATTTTATATGATCATTCCACTTCAAATCGTTCCGCATGCATACTCCCAGATATTTTACAGAAGTAACTGCTACCAGTGATTTTTCCGCTATCATATAATCATACAATAAGAGATTCTTCTTTCTATGTATTCGCAATACATTACATTTGTCTATGTTAAGGGTCAGTTGCCACTCCCTGCACCAAGTGCCTATCCACTGCAGATCTTCCTGCATTTCGCTACAATTTTCTAATGCTGCAGCTTCTCTGTATACTACAGCATCATCCGCGAAAAGCCGCATGGAACTTCCGACACTATCTAATAGGTCATTTATATATATTGTGAAAAGCAATGGTCCCATAACACTCCCCTGTGGCATGCCAGAGGTTACTTTAACATCTGTAGACGTCTCTCCATTGAGAACAACATGCTGTGTTCTGTTTGCTAAAAACTCTTCAATCCAGCCACACAGCTGGTCTGATATTCCATAGGCTCTTGCTTTGTTTATCAGGCGACAGTGTGGAACTGTATCGAACGCCTTCCGGAAGTCAAGGAAAATAGCATCTACCTGGGATCCTGTATCTAATATTTTCTGGGTCTCATGAACAAATAAAGCGAGTTGGGTCTCACACGATTGCTGTTTCCAGAGTCCATGTTGATTCCTACATAGTAGATTCTGGGTTTCCAGCAACGACATGATATTCAAGCAAAAAACATGTTCTAAAATTCTACAACAGATCGATGTCAGAGATATAGGTCTATAGTTTTGCGCATCTGCTCGACGACCCTTCTTGAAGACTGGGACTACCTGTGCTCTTTTCCAATCATTTGGAACCCTCCGTTCCTCTAGAGACTTGCGGTACATGGCTGTTAGAAGGGGGGCAAGTTCTTTCACGTACTCTGTGTAGAATCGAATTGGTATCCCGTCAGGTCCAGTGGACTTTCCTCTGTTGAGTGATTCCAGTTGCTTTTCTATTCCTATGATCAGTTGGAATTTTGCTGAATTGAACAATTCTGTTCAAAACAGTAGTATCTGATACTAACACTTGTTCCAAAATGCATCAACAGTATTGAGAAAGAGTTATATACACCAGTGTCTCCATTGCACTCAGGAGAACCTGGATTCTCTAATGACCGACATAATTATTCAGAAACAAGACCAATTCAGCTGACTTCCATTTCATAATTTTTCTGATTGAAATAGATTTACCTCATATTCATGCTGAAATACAAGCTACAGACAATCCTGCAAATTAACTTGCTCTTTTTTTTGTGCTATTAATCAATATCTTGTCTGATCCAGTTGAAACTGATACAACATAATTTATGACATTCTTACATATTTAATTGAAAACCTAGTTTATGTATGTACATGTGTGTACATTCCATTTTGGAGATTAAGCAGAAATCTGATCTCGTATCATACATAAATTGCTAATACATCCAATTGAATATAAAATAAGTACTGGTATGTAGATATGACAGAAAAGGTTTTGTTCAACTTCTAGTTGCACAAATCCTTTTGGGGGTTGTTGAGACGTAACAGTTCACTGAAACCCATTTAAAACACGTATTTTTTGATCCAATTTGAAATTAACAGGAATCGCTTATGTAAACAAAAGGTGGATCTGTGCTTGTTGAATTATTGCAATGAAACTGGTTACTAAATTATAATTGTATTGAAGTGTATAGGTCCTGTAATTGGTAGGAACATTTTCTGAACCATGCATCTTTTGCATTTTATAAAAATAGTAAAAGTATTGTTAATACACTCCTGGAAATTGAAATAAGAACACCGTGAATTCATTGTCCCAGGAAGGGGAAACTTTATTGACACATTCCTGGGGTCAGATACATCACATGATCACACTGACAGAACCACAGGCACATAGACACAGGCAACAGAGCATGCACAATGTCGGCACTAGTACAGTGTATATCCACCTTTCGCAGCAATGCAGGCTGCTATTCTCCCATGGAGACGATCGTAGAGATGCTGGATGTAGTCCTGTGGAACAGCTTGCCATGCCATTTCCACCTGGCGCCTCAGTTGGACCAGCATTCGTGCTGGACGTGCAGACCGCGTGAGACGACGCTTCATCCAGTCCCAAACATGCTCAATGGGGGACAGATCCGAAGATCTTGCTGGCCAGGGTAGTTGACTTACACCTTCTAGAGCACGTTGGGTGGCACGGGATACATGCGGACGTGCATTGTCCTGTTGGAACAGCATGTTCCCTTGCCGGTCTAGGAATGGTAGAACGATGGGTTCGATGACGGTTTGGATGTACCGTGCACTATTCAGTGTCCCCTCGACGATCACCAGTGGTGTACGGCCAGTGTAGGAGATCGCTCCCCACACCATGATGCCGGGTGTTGGCCCTGTGTGCCTCGGTCGTATGCAGTCCTGATTGTGGCGCTCACCTGCACGGCGCCAAACACGCATACGACCATCACTGGCACCAAGGCAGAAGCGACTCTCATCGCTGAAGACGACACGTCTCCATTCGTCCCTCCATTCACGCCTGTCGCGACACCACTGGAGGCGGGCTGCACGATGTTGGGGCGTGAGCGGAAGACGGCCTAACGGTGTGCGGGACCGTAGCCCAGCTTCATGGAGACGGTTGCGAATGGTCCTCGCCGATACCCCAGGAGCAACAGTGTCCCTAATTTGCTGGGAAGTGGCGGTGCGGTCCCCTACGGCACTGCGTAGGATCCTACGGTCTTGGCGTGCATCCGTGCGTCGCTGTGGTCCGGTCCCAGGTCGACGGGCACGTGCACCTTCCGCTGACCACTGGCGACAACATCGATGTACTGTGGAGACCTCATGCCCCACGTGTTGAGCAATTCGGCGGTACGTCCACCCGGCCTCCCGCATGCCCACTATACGCCCTCGCTCAAAGTCCGTCAACTGCACATACGGTTCACGTCCACGCTGTCGCGGCATGCTACCAGTGTTAAAGACTGCGATGGACCACCGTATGCCACGGCAAACTGGCTGACACTGACGGCGGCGGTGCACAAATGCTGCGCAGCTAGCGCCATTCGACGGCCAACACCGCGGTTCCTGGTGTGTCCGCTGTGCCGTGCGTGTGATCATTGCTTGTACAGCCCTCTCGCAGTGTCCGGAGCAAGTATGGTGGGTCTGACACACCGGTGTCAATGTGTTCTTTTTTCCATTTCCAGGAGTGTAATTCATATTTTGAGTATTTGCACACTTCTAGAATGTTAAATGCTTGAAAATCCATATATGTATTTGCTGTATAAGAACCAGTGCAACTGCTGAAATATGTCATTAATTTTGAGACAACAGTTTTAATTGCAATTTTATTAAAAAAACCCTTCATAACAATACCAAGGATTGTTCAGAATTATATATAAAGGGGCAGCCATGTTGGCATTTTACATCAGTGTCTCATTAGATTTTGTGCAAGAAGCACATAACTGCTTAAGTAAGATGTAGGTCAGTGTTGTAAGCATCTCAGTATTTTTGAGTTTTGTCAATTGGTCATTCTTGATGTAAACACCAAGTTACAGTGGACATTAAGGAACACAGTACTTGTGGCAGCAGCAGATGAAAAGCAGTTGGATGAATACACCTTACAAAATTATAAGAATTTTAATAGTAATTTCACAGAAGAAGGAAGGAGAGATGTAAAGTTTTTCAGTGGCTTTGACTTTACAATTTAGTAGTTGTTCATTGCATTTTATTTTCACTAATCCAGAGGTATACCAGCTCTTTACTTTGATAGTTTTCTGTGTGTATTTTTATTTGGGAATTGGATATCTCTTGGGTTTCAGTGGTACATTTTCATCAGATTTTGCACATGGATCTGAGTGAATAATTTGGTGCCAATTCTTCACGTATTTTATGCCAATCCGTAGAAAACAATTTTGAAATCATCTGATTTTTTTCTTTGTAATAACCCTTCTTCTGAAGACATAATTTCAATACCAGCTGGGAAATTGTTGATTACTTACTGAGTTTGTTCATAGTTTCATGATTACTGCAAGCATAGGGTCAATCACACTTACTTTGTAGTCCCAACTATTTAGGCTTGTGACAACTGTGTTAAGACAGACATCTCCTCTTGCTGGTAGACAACTTGCTACAAATAATCCATAGCTGCTTCTAAGTTCATAAAAGCTGTCTCTTTGACAAAATGGTTCAAATGGCTCTGAGCACTATGGGACTCAACTGCTGTGGTCGTAAGTCCCCTAGAACTTAGAACTACTTAAACCTAACTAACCTAAGGACAGCACACAACACCCAGCCATCACGAGGCAGAGAAAATCCCTGACCCCGCCGGGAATCGAACCCGGGAACCCGGGCGTGGGAAGCGAGAACGCTACCGCTGTCTCTTTGACACTGCCTTCCCAAATATGGTTGATGATGTCACCAAATAACGCAATTTCTGCTCCTAGATGGGCTAGATGACACAGTCAGCTTTGCAATTTGCTGATGAAGATTTCAAAATTGCCATCTGGTGAACAGTACACAGAAACAACGATTAAGTTAGCATGTGGCAGCCCAAAGCAACCAGTTCTAGATCCAAGTTGACAGAGAAGTTATTTATGTCAAAATAATAAATGACACAACAAATCATCATCAAACAATACAGTACAGAGTAAAGTTCCCTAACAAACAGCAACTTCATCATAATCCTCACCTCTAAAATACTATGATGTATTCTATACCTCATCAGTATCTCGTCAAATCACACATAAAACCCCAGCATATCATCATCAGAGCATATATGGAACTAGCTCATCATAATACTCACAGAAAACTTCTTATACTTCAACATAAATACAAAACCTACTGTCTCCAAATTATAAAATATTCTGAACGTAGTGAACCAGTTCTCAAATCATATTCATCCAGCACACGTTCAATACCTTCAAAAATGATAAAACCCCTTCTGCATCATATATTAAACATAAACCCAGTTCACACATGAAGTTACTCATATAAAACAGAGTTCTCACCTGTTATAGCTTTCAAAGATGACATATGTGGTCTGAAAAATAATCTCCTCACCTTAAGCCTGTGGCAGTACTCGACCACCAGAATCGAGTATTGATGCAATGTGCTATCCTTGAACTACAAAAATCTTTGATTATTCAAATTAGTGCCACTGTTGCAGTTTTGTCCTTCAGTCTTATTTCAGCACTAGAGTTGTGATGGTGTGTTGCATACAGTGTTCTCAAAATATATAGAGTTTATGAACAGAGTGGTGGTCAGGTACATAAAGGATGATTGTATGAGCTGTTACCCATAGTGGTGCCCTGGACATCTTTGATATGACCACACACCGGTTTCCATTACTCTCATTTTGCATTATTCTTGTTCTGTAGTACTAATGAACCGCTACACGGTGTGCGATTCAGAAGTGGCCATGAGTTTACCTACAGTCTCTTTTACTGATGAGCCGCCAGCAGTTCAGATGCTGAGGGTTCTGAGTGCATTTTCATGTCCATGTGTTTCCATGCAGGCACAACATAACCTAACCAGCAGTACTGTCCACAAGCCGTGGCACACGCAGACCACAACGTGTTGACATGTGCAGCAGTTCCTGGACTTCGTACCGCAGCTTAAACAAGAACTGCCTTTGCTGCAGTGCCCCACAATATTTGCAGGAAACACATTTCCTGCCAGCCTGACACATGAGCATGTACTACCGCCCAACTTGCATGTCGTTACACTCCCACGTCAAGAACTTACAACCACATTCTCAGCCGCCATGACACCCGCACCTACCGGGTTTTTTCCCATGCCTCGTCTGTCATGTGGCCAGACACATTACAGGCAGATTGTAAGTCCCATAAGATTTCACACCCACAGGCAGATTGTATACCAGTTTCTGGGTACCTACCACCCCCCTACCGCCATCTTCTGACGATGCTACAGCAGCCACCTGTCTGGTGGTTTCCGAAGCTTCCAAAACTTCAAAAGGACAACCTTACAACACAGATTGTTCTGGTGGATAGTATCCTGAACATCTGTGGCGTATTGGGAGATGATGCATGCTTCATCTGTTTGACGAGCCATTTACATGACGAGCCGGATCTGGTCAGTGATCTATCGTTCACGTCACCAAGCCGGCACAAATACGCAACCACAAGAACCCACATCATCGAGCAATTAGCACGGCCTTCTGCAGCAGCTATCCACTCTATTATTCATGAAGCGTCTTTAGGGGACCATTTCTCTTCTCAACTTCGGTGCCACTTACAAGCTCAGGGCACCATGAACGAACTCCCCCACCTCGTACTCTGGTCGTTGTGGCTCATAAAATTGCTGTCAGATCTTCAACTACATCTGTTGGCTCACAATAATGCCACCCTGCAAGAAAAGCTGCACCTGGTGAACCAGGCAGACAGCATCATTAGACACCACCAGCTCACGTTCTCCAGGTTTTTCAGTTACGTCAGAAGTTGGTAGCACTGTGCCGTCCCCGACTCCTGCCTTTCAATGGACAGGTACCACTGGTTGGGTGCACAGGACACACCGGTAAAGCTCTGTATTAAGGAAAGTATGGCCATCTTTTCCCCCTGTGTTTGCCACTGCATGGCAGATTGGCTGAAACCGTGTCATGTGACATTATCGGTCATTGTGGGCCCAAGCGTTACATGTGGAGCATAGGAAATGTGTATCTTCAAAGTTTTAAATAGAGTAATGCCTCAATGCTATGCTTGTGGCTCTTCATTTCAAGGCAAAAAGGGAGGAAAACTGTACAGAATTCCTTCCAAAGGAGAGTATTGGTCGCAATGGGAAAGGTTGCAGGAACTCGACTTAACCATTCAGTTAATTTTATTCATTTCTGGCCTTTTGTCTTTGTCTCCTTTTTACAGTTGTGTTACTTAGTTTCCAATCCATTCACACAGCAAAAAGAGTCAGAAGAGCTAATAGGATGGCTTAATGGTAATTTAATTACAAAATAGAAAGCTTAGAGATAAAACTGCCACCGTTAGCACATAAAACGAAAAATAGTGAGTGGTACCATAAAGTTATCATGACTGGTAAAAAATTTGACCTGATTGACTGTACAGTATGGTTTAAACTTATATTTACAATGCTCACAATAATGAATTTTATGTTGTTCCACTCAATATAATGTCCTAAAGAGAAAAACAATTTTGCACTAGGCAAGTACCAAACATACGACACTTCATTGAGTAAACATTAATGTGTCCAGGTGACTATTATTACAATTGCAAATTGGCCACTAATATACAGTTCATTAATATAAATGCAGTTGTTACTGTTTCCTACAGCCTACTTTTGATCATAGACCTAGTTTTATTCGAACACATTTTAAAAATATTGTATTCTCTTGTACTTTTGTAATAATTCCCCTAATGTCATAGAACAATTTTCAGACAGAATTTTATTGGATAGATCTGACAAAAATATAAAGCATGCATAATCATATAAGCACCTTCATCAATTCTATTTACTAAGGTACCATGCATATGTATTTGAATCCAATGCTTTATTTTGTATAACAAAAAGAGACATTGGGCGAATTTTCATAATATCGAACACCAGGAACAAGAAGTAAGTTGATACAGAGCTTTAAATTAGCAATGGATTTTTCCTTGCACTTGTGAACTAATATTGATTCCCTTTTATCCTGCTGACTATTGGATAGGACCAATTTAATGCTAATTACAAAAACAGGGGTTCAAACTCGATACCGCAACAAGAACTGCGAAATCTAATTTCACCATTAATAAAGGATAGGAGGGAAGAAACTGTGTTTTGTGCTCATAACAACAAATGCTTTTTGACTCATTTAGCTTAAATGTGTTGAGATAGATACTGGATCAGACTGTGAAATAGTCTGGATAAAGCTGTCAATCAGACTAGGATTGACCATTAGGATGTTTTTATAGACCACCAGCATCCACAACAAACATCACAGAACATTTCAGGCAAAGTCTTGAGTACATAGGAAATAAATATCCAAATTATCCATTAGTTATAGGTGGAGACTTTAATCTGGCATCCACTGACTGAGAAAATTACATGTTTATCACAGGGGGCAGAAGCGAAGACTTGTGTGAAGTAATTCTAGGAATGCTCTCGACATACAACCTTGAGCAACTGGTTAGAAAACCAACTTGAGATGGGAACATATTAGATATCTTGGCAACAAACAGAGCTGATTTTTTTTTTTTGAGGAAGTAAATCTAGAATGTGAGTGTGGCTTTTATGTCAGTGGAAGTTGCAAAAAAAGGCAAAGAATCAGCATAGAGTTTTCTTGTTTGGGAAAGCAAATAAAAGTGTCATTAATGAACATCTTCATAGTCAGCTCCAAGCATTCATCGCAGGACACAAAGATATTGAGCATCTTTGGTCGGAATTTAAAGGTATTGCCCACCACTTGCTAGAGAAGTATGTGCCTAGCAAAAATATAGGGGACGGAAAGGACGCCCCTTCATACAACAAACGTGTTAGGAAGTTGCTAAGAAAACAGAGAATTTTGCACAGTCATTTTAAACATAGTCACTGCCCCACTGACAATCAGAAATTAGCGAAACGAAAGCAGCTGTCGAAAGGTCAATGAGAGATTCTTTTAACGAAATTGAAAGCAATATTTTATATGCAGATGCTAAAAATAACCTCATAAAATTTTGGACATACTTAAAATCTGTGAATGCTACAAATAATTCAATACCTTCTCTTGCTGACAGTACAGGTAATGCAATGGATGATGATAAACAGAAGGCAGAAATTCTAAACCTAGCTTTCAAAAACTCGTTTACGGTAGAGGACTGCAGCACCATTCCCCCTTTCAATTATCGAACAAACGCAAGGATGGCTGACATAGTGGTTAGTGTATCTGGGATTGTAAAACAGTTAAGATCCTTAGATGCCAGGAAGGCATCTGGCCCAGATGGTATCCCCATAAGATTATAACTTGACTATGCTACAAATATAGCACCACTCTTATCCATCATCTATCAGAGATCATTGGAACAGTGGAAAGTTCCAAGGGACTGGAAGAAGGCCCAGGTCACAGCAATCTATAAAAAGGGTAGAAAATCCGATGCACATAATTACCGGCCAGTTTCACTGATGTCGATTTGTTGAAGAATCATGGAACATATTTTGTGTTAAGACATAATGACCTTTCTCGACTCTGAGAAGCTCATCTGCAGAAACCAGCACGGTTTTAGGAAACAGAGATCATGCGATACACAGCTGGCCCTCTTTGTGCATGATATACAACAGGCTCTAGATACTGGCTCCCAGGTTGATGCCATATTTCTCGACTTTTGAAAGGTGTTCGATTCAGTTCCACACTGTTACTTGCTCCAAAAAGTGCGTGCTTATGGTGCATCCGATGACATATGTGGTTCAATAGAAAGTTTTCTAACAGACAGAGAGCAGTATGTCATCCTGAATGGGGCGACTTCAATAGAAACAAGCATAACATCAGGTGTGCCCCAGGGCAGCATAATAGGTCAGCTGCTTTCTACGATTTTCATAAATGATCTGATTGATGGTATTGACAGTGGCATTAGACTGTTCGCTGATGATGCTGTAGTCTACAGGAAAGTAGTATCACATGAAAGTTGTGAACAAATCAATGAGGATTTGCAGAAAATAAATGTGTGATGTAATGACTGGCAGTTATTTCTCAATATCAGTAAGTGTAACCTACTGCGTACAACAAAGGCAAAAATCCCCATTAATGTATGAGTACAAAATAAATGCCCAGTCTTTGGAAGCGGTAATATCTGTCAAGTATCTGGGTGTGACTGATCGAAATGATCTCAAATGGAATGATCAGATTACGCAAGTAACAGGCAAGGTAAACTCTAGATTGTGATTTATTGGTAGAATCCTGAAGCGATGCAGTCCTTCAACAAAGGAAATTGCTTACAATATGTTAGTTCATCCAGTCTTAGAGTATGGTTCGTCTGTATGGGACCCTTACCAGTTGTGTGTGATTCAAGAGATTGAGAAGGTCCAAGGAAGAGCGGCAAGATTCGTGACTGGTACATTTATCCATTGTGAGAGCATTACAAATCTCATTGAAAGTTTGATGTGGGACACACTTGCAGATAGACAACATGCTAAATGGAAGGGGGTGCTCACTAAATTCTGAAATCCAATCTTCGCCGAGGATGTAGAGCATATATTATTACCACTAACTTTCAAATTGTGCAATGATCACCATTCAAAGAAAAGGGAAATTAGAGCTTGTACTGAGGTGTTCAGACAGTCGTTTTCCCCTCGTGCGATCCATGAGTGGAACAGGGGAGGGGGAATATGACTTTGGTGCAAATTGTGCCCTCCGCCACACACTGCTTGGTGGCTAACAGAGTATATATGTAGATGTAGATGCAGGTACACCCCCCGCCGCCAAGGGCACATATGGACCCTCACGTCTTTGTGCACAAAGACCTACATGTTTGTGACTACAACAACATAGTGTGACCTGCACTTCACCCCCCCCCCCATCCCCCTCCCCCTCCCCACTCAGGCCCACATAAAGTACTATGCTACTCACTGCAAAACTTTGACATTCTGCTCCACAGCAAAAGACAAACATTGTCTGTCTCATGTCTCATACTAGCTTGGCACCTCAATGACGATGCAAACTGGGAGGACAACCCTGCTCCCACTTCTGAACAGCCCCTTGCTCCCAGTTCTCCTAATGAGCCAAGCTCTCCTTCTGGCTCTGATAGTGCAGGTGACAATGCGTGTGATGCTATGGCCTCATGTCCTCCACCCAGCTTGGTGGGTACAAGTGATGCTGCATGTGAAGGATTCCCCTCACCATCTGCCCCCACCCCAGTGATCCCACTGACCAGCCGACACCATCCAACAGCACCTGCATTGCCGTCTTCCAGGTCAACATATCATCATTTCCCACCAAGGACCTCTCCCTGCAGCTATACAAAAGCACATGTTCACCCTGCACTCCCCTCCATGCACACTGGATGATTTGTTCACCCACATCATGCTCCTCCATGCATTTGCAATCCCTCCAGATGCAGAGGAGACAGTCATTACTGCCTCCATTGATGATGGCCACCTTTCTATTCACTTTCCACTCAGAGCGCACCATGCCCCCGCACCGCTGGGCTGCCCATTGCCGGTTTCCCAGTTCAGTTGCCCGCTCTGCCGACCGACATGGAAACATGACCTACACCCATGGGCCATTTTGCCCCACAGGGACATCTTAGATGACCACAGACTGAGCACCATGCCAACCTACATCACCACCTCTCCTCCTCGTGCCCTGCACTAGGGAGTTTTGTGTGTGTGTGTGTGTGTGTGGGAGGGGGGGGGGGGGAGGGGCTCTGTGGTGGTAATTGACCAGCAGAATCGAGTATCAACACAATGTGCTATCCTTGGACTACCAAAATCTTTGACTATTCAAACTAGTGCTGCCACTGCAGTTTTGTTCTTCAGTCTTATTTTGGCACTTGAGCTGTGATGGTGTTTTATGTACAGTGTTCTCAACAAATATAGATTTTTATGCACAAAGTGGTGTTCAGGTTCTTCAACGACAATTGTATGACCTGTTCCCCATAAGCCACTTTCACAGTCAAATGCACTTGAGGCAATAGACAAGAGTTATTAAAGTTTGAAATTTTCAGCTTAGTATTCTCTTTCCATATGAAATCTTTACCAACGTTTTCATTATTGTTCTAACCAAAGAACACAGCAATTTATTGCTCTAACAGTACACACACATGGAAGAGAAGGTACAATACAATTAGCAATACACAAGTGGCCAACAGAGCCATTCGCTTTGCCCTACATAGTCATTAGTTCCTACAGGGGGCACCGCCCGCAGGTTGCACATGCAACTGCTGTCATTAGTCCTTAGTTTCTCCTGGTGTATACAATGTTCAGATACCTTACGGGAACACAGTCAGGTGACATTGTCGACAACCGCTGATACTTTGACGGGAGCACACCCACTATTTTCAACACAAAACAGCAGCAAGTAAGTGCTGGGCAAGCCAATTTGAAACCTCTATTTTCAGAGAAACTCCACTTACACTGGGGCAACCACTTGCAACATTGTGACATGCGACAGTGGCCCCTGCAACAGTGATGCACACTGTTGCGTGATTCATACAACAGGGGCAACACCGTGCCTCGTTTCACAAGCTACAGCAGCATGCTACAGGTAGCTCCTGAGCCGAGTGGATTTCAGTGTGCCACTTTCTGTGTGGCAGTGCTCAATTCGAAAACATGGTGTGGTCCACCAAAAAGTATTTGGTGTTGATAGAGGACTACAGACAATCTGACATGGTGTGAAATGTATGTTAAAGAAATTATAAAAATAACCTAATAAAAAGTGTTGTTATATAGAACATCAGTTCAACATACGAATTTGATAAGAGTACTGTGAAGAAGAAGATTAGGAATCTGAGAAGTGCATTTCATCATCCTTTGTAACGAATAAAAAAAGTGGCCCAGCATCCCATATGGAAAGGAAAAATTCATTCTCTTTGTGATGGACCCACATGCAGGAATGAACAGTTCAATTGTAAGTGGTTTGATATTTCAGTAACTGTATGTTTTTTTATAACTGACCACTGCGGTATACCAATCCGTGGTCATAAAATCATCAATAGGTATATTTGTAAATTAGGAATTTTTATTCTGTCTTTAGAAAGCCTCAGTTGTTTAAATTGTTATTCTTGTAATAAATACGCTACACATAGCACCTTCTACCAAATGCATTTGAATATACATACATAAGTGATAAGTGTAATAGTTGTTTCAAAATTCATTCTACTTCAGACAACATGAAAAATTTGTAGGAATGAAGTGACTAAAAAGTTTGAGTTCATTTATATAATTCTATTTATTTGCATAAATTGATATACATTGAAGTACATATGTAATTCAAATATATTGTAGCGTATACTATTGTACTATTGGTACACGTCCTGCCATTCAACCTTTCCTTGTGGTATTATGAGATATTCCTTGAACTCTTTGCAAATATCTGTGCATCACTGAAGGGTCTTTGAGGTAGCTTTGCTAAATTGCTTAGACCTGTATAACTGTGACTAGCTTCTCTCCAGTCTCGAAGAACAATTGCACCATTATCTAAGTCACCTGTGTCAAAACTTGTTGGAGGTGAATAAATTATTCTGCAAGTTGTACTCTACCCTAAAAAGTTGTGTTGATATGTCGAGGTTTTTGTTATTTCTTCAGGATTCTCTACTTTAAGCAACATAGGCTTCCTAAAAGCTCCAAAAACAGAGGAAATGGATTTTCAACAATATGCCTTGCTGAAGAAAGTCGATAACCAAATATTCTCTCATCTGACTCTGGTAACTGCCCTGCATATGGCTTCGTGATGTTTGTGAGCAGTGGAAATGCATCACCTGCTACTCAAACTTTCTTTTCCGGGAAGAGATTCTGAGGGAGGAATCATTATTTATTTTCTGTTAATGCTTTGTGAAAAGCAGTGCTCTTGAAAAATCCTCTATCAGTTATGTGGCTCTGACATTGAACATGTACATACTGAAAACAATAAGAATACATTGTGTCTACAATTGTTCTAAGCACAGTGCTATTTTTTTTTCATTCCACTCCTCAGTGTCCTTTCAAATCTGAAACGTAAAACATACGGTAATCATTACAGAAGAAGAAAATGCGCATCCAAGAACATTGAAGGAAAAAACACCAAAACAAAAAATCAAGAAAAATAAAAAAAGGATGGCTCACCAAATGGAGAGTAACACTTGGGACAAAGAAGCCTATAATATATCAAAAGGTGCTATCACCAGAGACAAGTGGAGTGTGTGTGGTGAGCAAGTTCGGAACAAACTAAGGAAGCTCCCCCCTACACCTTATACTTCTGTCAAGCACATACTTGCAAATGCACTGTTCAAAGTGGCATTGAGAAAGTATAAGAAGTAATCTACTTGTGACAGATCAAATGTTGAATTTAACTTTTCTTCAGAAGATACCAGTACCTGCAAAATTGCTTGTGTGTATGAGACAAATTAGTTCATCGAACTACCAGCAACCATGAAGAACTCCAACAATATTTGAAATTTAAAGAACAATTTTTAAGGTGACAAATGGAGTGCTATATAATGACTATTTTTATTTTAGCTTAGAACTTTTGTGCTTATGAAATTTAAAGAAAGAATATAAAAAAGCCAGAATAGAATGTTGCTTACTTACCTTAACATAATTCTTCAGTACTGCCTCTATGATGGAAATAGCAGAATATGATACTTTGAATGAGTATATTAGTGAATATGGTTAGAAATCACAATGTGATGGCAAGTTGAAGTCTTGGTGAAATACTGTCCTGGAAACAAATCTTTCTCTAGAATAAAAGGTGTAGTCCACTGTAGAAAATAATTAAAGTCTTTTGTACATTCTCATTAAATTACTAGATAAGGCACCATCATCTGGTTTTAAATATTATGGTATGCTAGTCCATGGGTCTTCTTTAAATAGTCTCCTCTTTCATCATCATTTCTTTTCTATTGGTTTCCATTTCCTTTGTTAGCTGCATGCACGATGACCAAGTAAGTCATCACTGCAATTACTTGAGGCATCACTAACAATAAAAAGACAGGACAGATTAACAAGTAGGGAATGACAGACACTAAAACTGACCAGGGCACAACACAAGGAGGGAAAGCAAGAACTGAGGCGATAAACACGGTGAGACAACACAACACAGGAAACTCCCAACAATGACAGTATGTATCTCAACACGCGGACCTGGAAGGCAGTACAGCCGAGATGGACATGTGCACTATGGTGAGTACCAGACTGACAGGGAAGCACCACATGGCCACCTAAATACGTGATTGCGAGAAATATGATTGGCTGCAGACTTCATGTGGTACAGAGAGTGGCGCGCTCATACAATGAGGCTCACAGTGAGGGTGCACACTAGAGCGCACAGACCCCTAGTGGGTATCCAGGTCCATACCTTCTTCTGGCATACATTCAATTTCCATGCCTTCTGACACCAGATCCCTCCCCCCTGAAACCTGTGCATAGGGATGGAAATGACCCGGACGGTGATGTGGTGGACAGAAGGAGGGAGATTCTGTGCCATTGACTGCCAGTGGTGGGTTCAGAGGGCAGACCATGGAATACATCGAAACGTTACTGGAGGGCAGGGCATCGCACAGCACCTCTGATCCTTGTGGATGCAGGAAGGAGTGCCAGCATGCCTGTGGGGAGCCAGCAGCCATCATCAGTGGGGCTGACACGAGGGCCTTGTGCACACCTTGAGGAGGTGGGGGTCAGGGGACACGAGGTGCCACGAAGGGGTACGAGGCCGAGGCCGGACTTGGTTATGGTGGTGGTGCTGGAGCCCCTTGTATGTACCAATGCCACACACACTGCTCATGGGTCACAATTACTGTGGCGGAAGACCAAGTAGCCTTGCCACAATAAGAGTGGGCCCACATGGCCATGCCTGGGGTGTAGTGCTGAGAGGGGTGGAAGCAGGGCTCAGAAGGCAACGGCGTCAGCAGATGAAGCAGGGTCTATAGTTGCCACCCAAGGAGGAGTTCGGCAGGACTGTGACTGTCAATCAGCAAGGTACGATAAGTACTCATGAATATTTTGAGGACTGATGTGGTGGCAGAGGATTTGACCACATTTGTCAGCTATTTGTTTAAATGTCCTGACCAGTCATTCTGCTGTGCCATTGGAGGACTGATGAAACGGAGGGATGCAGATGTGTTTGATACCATTGGCCTCACAGAATGTGGGGAAGGAGGCTGGCATGAATTCAAGGTGATTATCGGAGACCAAGGTATAAGTTAGGAGTTCGATGATGAGAACCTGAGCCAAGGCCGTGAGTGTGGCATCAGTCGTGGTGGACACCATTCGCACCACATATGGGTGTCTGGAGTATGCATCCACAATGAGTAACCACAACGATCCCAAGAATGGACCTGCAAAATCAAGTTGGATGTGGTCCCAGGGTCAGTGAGGCACGAGTCAGATAGCAAATGATTGCGAAGGGCTGGTCTGGTGATGCGCACACACTGAGCACCCACAGACCAAGTGGGCCAATACAGATGCCGGCAAGCCAGTGCCTTCATATGGGAAATCCCCCAGTGTCCACAGTGTAGCAAGCATAGGACACGGTGGCACAAATCAGGTGGGATGGTCACTCAATGGGTGTCAGCCTCTGCAGCCATCAGGACACCCACCACAACTGAGAGCCTGTGTGAGAGGTGCCACCAGGGCCTGATTTCAATTTTCAGCTGGCGAGTCAGATAGGTGGGCCATCCATGGGTCACATAGTGGAGAATCTGCCACGGAACAGAGTCCCGGTTTTTAGCAGAGGCAACCTGTGTAGCCATGATGGGAAATCTGTCCAGTGTATCTTGGCAGGCTGCATCAATGAGAAAGCAGAGGACTTCCTACTGGTCGAACTTGAAATCAGAGCCCAAGGGGAGATGTGACAAGGCATCTGCATTGGAGTGTTGGGAGGTGGGCTTATTTCTGATAACGTAAGTGTAATTGTGTAAGAACAGCACCCAGTGCTGGAGACACTGAGAAGTTCACTCTGGGATGCGTGTGTGTGGACCAAATAGGGTGACCAAAAGTTTTTGATCATTGAGGAGAGTGAAATTCATCCCAAACAGGTAGATGTGAAACTTTTGAATGGCAAAAACGATCGCCAGAGCCTCTTTCTCAATCAGAGAATAGTTCCTCTGTGCTGGGGATAGTGTCTTGGATGCATACCCAATGGGCTGTTCTGAGCCATCATCATTCCTGTGAGCCAGGACTGCCACAATATTATAGGCTGAAGCATTGGCCACCACAACTAAGGGGTGGTCCTGAGGGTGGGGAGTCAGGCAAGGGGCGGATTTGAAGATAGTTTTCAAGTGGAGAAAAGCTTGATCACAGGCAGGAGTCAAGTTGAAAGGCACCCCTTTGTGATGCAAATGATTGAGGGGCTGTGCAACATCAGCAGCCTGGGGTAAAAACTTGTAGTAGTAGTTAACATTGTCCAAAAAACCTGGAGGTCAGATAAATCCTTGGGGCGGGAAAGGGAATTGATGGCTGCAACATTGTGATCTGATAGATGAATGCTGTCTTTACTGAGCTAGTTCCCCACGATGAAAGACACTATGCTTTTCCAGCTGACAGCATAAGCTGGCGGCCTGCAGAGCACGAAATAAGGTACTGAGGTTTCGCAAATGCTCGTGGCATGTACAGCCAGTGACCAAGATGTCATCGAGAAAATTGACTCAAGCTGGGATGGGCTGTGTGGGCTGCTCCAGGTACCTCCGGCAAATGGACAGCGCCAAAGAAATACCAAATGGAAGGCACTTGTATTTATATAATACGAAAGACGTGTTGATGACAATGATCTTCTGGGATTGCTCATCTAAGGGTAATTGGTGGTAAGCCTCTGCCAAGTTGATCTTTGAGGAGCACTCACCACACGCAAGTTTGGCAAGATGGTCTGCCAGGCAGTGGGATAAGTTTCAGCCAGGGACTGTGCATTGATTGTAACTCCGAAATAGCCACATAGGTGAAGGGTGCCATTGGGTTTCCTGATCACCACTAACGTGGTCACCCAAGCAGTCGCCTTCATGGGCTCAATGATGCCAACAGCCTGCATTTGATCGATCTCTTGCTCAACTGTTGGATGAAAGGCCACAAGAATGGGCTGAGCCTGGAAGAACCACAGCTGAGCATCTGGCTGCAAAGCAATGTGTGCCTGGAAGTCTGAAGCACACCCTATGTCAGACTGAAATGGAGAGCCATATGACGAGCAGAGACAGTCGACCCCCTGGAAAGGGATGGCAGTGGATATGACCTTAATTTCATCAGAAATCAAAAAGCCAAACAGTGTGAATGTATCGAGTCAAAAACGGTTTGAAGCCGAGGGATGGTTGACCACCAGTAAGGTCAGGAGCCAGGGAACGTGTTTATAGGTGGCCGGTACCAAGAACTACCCACAGAGGCAGATAGAACAGTCACCGTATGTGACCAATCGCTGAGAGGTGGGAGACAGCCCCAGGGAACCCAGGAGTGTATACATCACCAGCTTGATCAAGGAGGCAGTGGCCCCCATATCGATCTGGAAATGAACGTCCACGTTAAAAATGCGGAGTGTGAGGAACAAAAATGTCCAGTGGGATGACTCACTGCAGCGTGTGCACGGTATCTTGATGCCCCGTGGGTGAGGGGCAGGACTGGGTTGAGTGGCTGTGACAGACAGATCAGAGATGGCCGTCTTTCTGATAGAGCATGCACGTCTTTCAGCAATGAGAACAGTCCACACGAGAGTGGGCGGAAAAGCACTGTGAGCAAGATGGAAGTGACCCGTGCGACCGCCGACAAGGAGTAACTGGTGGCTCTGAAGCTGTAGAGACGTCGGACAAGGAGTCTCGTCGGCATTGCTCTCTGTGGGCTGTACACGCTGACGCCACGAGGGAGGCACCCAGGGGGAGGACTCTTCTGCTGCCACATGTGGCCTCGCCTTGAGATGCTCATTCACTTCTTGTACAATTTCAGAGAAGTGGACTATGCACAGAATGTCTTCCAGTGAGAGGTTATTGAGTTCCAATGCAGCCATGCAGACCTCTGGCTTGGGTACCAGTTGAACAACAACACTGTGAATCAAGGAGTCCACATACAGAGCCTTGCAATGCTGATTGGTGCAAGAGAAGTCGTATTAGTAGCTGAGACCCAGTAAGTCCGTGGCCCAAGAATGGTACGACTGACTGGGCTGTTTACGGTACTGGTGGAACTCAAGCCGAGACGCCACAACATGGTATCACTGGGAATAGTAGTTAGTCAGCAGCACACATACGAGGGCTATTCCGAAAGTAAGGTCCGATAGGTCGCGAAATGGAAACCACGGTAAAAATCAAAAATGTTTTATTTGCAACAGTTAGATACACCTTGCAGCTACTTATCTCCATAGTCGCCGACCCGACTTAGACGTGTATCGTAGCGTTGTACCAACTTTCCCATACCCTCGCTATAGAAGGCAGCCGCCAGTGCTCTCCGCCAATTCTCTACGCTGGCCTACGGCTCGTTGTCTTGTGCCGAAATGTTGTCTTCATAACCAGCGGTTCATGTGACCTGAGCTGAAACTCAGAGGGAGACAATTACGGGCTGTATTGTGGGTAATCTCACATTTCCATTTGAAAACGATGCAGGAGCATCTTCATTGCCCCTGCAGAATGCGGCTGAGAATTGTCTTGAAGACGAAACAGCACGACAGTTATGTAATGTTAGCTGCATAGCTTCAGGGGAAATTTCTCACCAGGCCCCCGTACTTGGCGGCAGACACTATTTTCTAGACATCTTTACGCACTCACTGCAAGCTCAGGAATGAGAAGAGCGACATGATGCTAACTGGGGTTATACTAGAGACACTACCCAACACATCTGTGCAAAGCTTTATCGGATTTTCATAGTCGTTTCCATTTCGTGACCGATCGGACCTTACTTTCGGAATAGCCCTCGTATCTTGTCAAAGGAGACAGCCACGGGGTCTGAGAATAGTGCCATCTTGCAGAGCAGAAAGTACGTGTCTGTTGAGCCCAGGACAAGAATAACGACCGCTATAGGGAGTCATCCATGACTTGAAATGCTGTGAAATGTTGTTTCAGACAATGTAAGCATGTTTCCCAGACTTCCTTAGCATCATTAAAGGGCTTAAACGACAGCGGATGTGGGGAAGCATCAGAATCTGGGACACCCAGGAGCTGGTGAGGTAGGGTGTCCTGTGCCATGACTGTGTCCATCAGCAACTGCAAGGATTGCTGTAAGACATCTAACTGGTGCTGCTCCTGCTGCATGAGGTGCTGCTTTTGCTCCAGGGGACAGACCAACTTAGCCTCCATGCTACTGAACCTTTTACCTCGTCGCCAATGTTATAGCCACGAGCGACCGGTGAGTGCTGCACGGCAGAGAATGGAGACGTGAAACCGCCATGTAGGGGAAACGTTGGAGGTATGGCTAACTATGAACAGATAGGGCAGATGAATAAGTAGGGGATGACAGACACTACAACTGACCAGGACACAACATGAGGCAAGCAAGCAAGAACTCAGGTGATAAACCTGGCATGACAACGCACTGCAGGAACACTACCAACAATGACAGTATGTATCTCAACATGAAGAACAGGATGATAGTACAGCCGAGATGCACATGTGAACTACAGTGAGTACGAGACTACCGGGGTAGCACCATGTGGCTGCCTAAATATGTGACCATGGGAGATGCGATTGGCCGCGGACTTCACATGGTATGGAGAGTGGCACACTCGCTAGGTGAGGCTCGTGGTGCAGGTATGCACTGGAGCACAGAGACCCCTAGTGGGTATCCAGGTCCGTATCCTCTGGCATGCATTCAGCTTCCACACATTCCGAAACGAGACTTTCTAGTTTAATTTAATTTAATATACATCTGCATCTACATCTATACTCTGTAAACCACTGCAAGGTGTATGGCAGAGGGTATGTCCCATTGTACCAGTTATTAGGGTCTCTTTCCATTCCACTTACATATGGAGAGTGGGAAGAATGATTGTTTGAATGCCTCTGTGCATGCTATAATTATTCCAATCTTATCTGCATGTCGCTATGTGAGTGATATGTAGGGGATTGTATTATATTTTTCACAGTAAATGATAACAGCCATACAGTTGCAGGACAAAGATTTATTAAAATCCTTGACCACAGTTTTGGTATATCTACATATACCTTCATCAGAAGTAAAATACACTAAAATCACATCCTGCAGTGAAGATACATAAAACAATCATGCCAAAGGCATCATCAGTAGTTAAAACATCATCTCAATTCATACAACATAATTATCAACAGAGGGTTGATGCGAACACAAATCTTAATCCTGCAACCGTTTGGCTGTAATAATTTACCATGGAGAATTTCAACAGTTGCTGTTTCAGCCATGTTTAAAATCTTGTTATATTATATTCCCAGAGTCATCATTTAAAGCTGGTTCTTGAAACTTTGTTATTAGACTTTCTTAGGACATATTCATCTATCTGCCAGTTCAGTTTCTTCAGAATCTTAATCCTATATCTTCAAGAGTCTGCCAGTTCAGTTTCCTCAGTATCTCTGTGACACTTTCCATCGATCAGTCAAACCTGTGACCATTTATACTGCCCTTCACTGTATATGTTCAGTACCCCCTGTTAGTCCTATTTGGTACAGGTCCCACACACTTGAGCAATAATCCAGAACTGGATGCTTGAGTGATTTGTAAGCAGTCTCCTTCATACACTGATTGCACTTTGCCAGTATTCTACCCATAAACCAAAGCCTACTCACATTAACTTGTATCTGCAGGCTGAGAGTTGTCACCATCTGTCTTAATACGGAGGGGTATTTCATACCTTTGTTTACAGGGCCCATGTCATCTTGGACCCCGAGAGTTTGTCAGCTGAGTTAACCCATCTCAAAGTCACCTTTCCTCATAAAGGTTACAGTGAACGACAGATTGGGTGTGCATTGTGCTATAGACCAGCTGTGCACCAGGAGTTGTGTCCTCACCAATGGACACAACCAGAGCTGGCATGCTGAGACAGTTTCCGACTGGCACCACAGGTGGCACTAGGAAGTTTGCTGCTAACCACAAGCGTGACGAAATCGGCAATCTACGGGCCACTACTAATGAGATGGACTACCATGTTCTGACAAGCAGTGGCCACAGGAGCAACAGTGGTTCATGTTTGGTGTTGGCGTGTGACAGTTCTAGTATGGGGTTGTTGGGTTGCAGTTTGTAGCTACAGTTCATAGTGGAGATCAGTCTGCAAGACTTAGTCTACAAGTGGAGTCATCGATAGCCTTCACATAGGAACAAGTGTTTACTACATTTATTGATGTGTGGAGCCCAGGACAGACATAGCCTTGTTGACATTGTATTCCATAATGCGTGCCTCGATAGGTCACTGCTCAGTTGTACCTGTCTGCAAGCACATTGGACAAATTTTGTACAACTTAAGCTAAGTATCACAATGCAATAAAGTGTATATTTGTGTATCAGTTATTTGTTTTCACTGTCATAGTTCTTCCATCCACCTCAAAGCATGTGAACCTTATATGAAACATGCAAGCCATTCTACCCAGATGACCTGTATGCAATATCTGGGGACAAGAATTCCAAACTCACTATGTCACTTGCTATTCCTCACTTGCTCATTTGTTAACTTTTTGCACTTGTGGAAATTTTCTGTTACAGATTGGTGCTCTTCATTTTTGCTATTTTACTGCTGTGCTGCCATAGTTCATAAGTTAGCTTTAGTATTTCTTGTGTGTATGTATTAAAATTTATTTACCATTTCAAACCCACTATTCCAAACCCCTCATTTGTCTGCCTCACAAGTAGAGGCACCACAAACACAAAAGCTTGTGGCACCACGGCTCAATCCAAATCAGTTTCTTCAATTACAGATGCAGTCAATGAACTGTTTTACTGAACTGATGAAGGGATTCATCCAAATGCAGGTGGCAGCAGCTGAGGCATGGAATCAGACTCCATCATCCATTTCACTGCCTCAACCAGAACAACCTTCGTTGCTGCTTTGATTTTGACATTTTTAAGATGAAAAGGAATACTAGTCAGAAAATTTGCCACAATTTGAAGCACACTTGGCCACTCACAAAATTCTAGGTACTGTGAAGCAGTCTTTTTTTCCGTTCACCATCTGTGTCACCATTTACCGCATTTGTGCAAAGTTATTCCCTACTATGAGGCCAGAACTAGTTAGCTGTGAGGAGTTTATTCAGTCACTGAACAAATGTTATGACAATAAGCTCAATGTGGTGGTTGCCAGATTTAAATTCTTAGGCTCAAGAAACAATCAGGTCAAATGTTTAGGCAATGGATGACAGATTTGCAGAGGCTCACAAGGCAGTGCAAAATTTAAGTATGAGTGTGAAAAATATTGTAGTGACTTGATGACTCATGATGCTATAAGTCAAAACATGGCAGATAGCAGAATCTGTGAACAAATCTTGAAATATCCTGACCCCATGATGCAACAGGTTTTGCAAATTATTGACTTTCAAGTTTCATGTGACAGTGCAGTTGATAGTTTTCAAGCAGGCAACATTTGTGACACAGCTCCAAGAGATAAAATTGTGCAGCAACATAAGCTGCCCACTTCAAAGGCAAGCACACAGTGGCCCAGTCAGGTATGCCACAGCTCGCCACATTAACAACCTGGCCAGAAATCTCTGTTTCAAATCCTACAAATGTGACTGGTGCCTTTCATGAAATGTGAACTGTTTTGCATGTGGTAAGTATGGGAATATTCAGTTAGCCATATGGTCTAACACACTGCTTTCCAGGAGGGAAGGCATGCCAGTCCCCAGCACTTCCGCCTGGCAGATTAGCCTCAAGATCCAGTGTGCCAGCTAGTCTGGGATGGTTTTTAAGGCAGTTTTCCATCTGACTTGGCGAATACAGGCTGGTTCCCCTTATTCCGTCTTAGTTACACTAAGTTGGCGATTGCTGTGCAAACACTTTCTCCACGTATGCGTACGCCATAATTACTCTACCACGCAAACATTCGGGTTACACTCATCTGGTGTGAGACATTCCTGGGAGGGTCCACTGGGGGCCAAACCACACAATAAATCTAGATTCGGTGTGGGGCGGCAGTGGGGTGGGTGGGTGGACTGCTGTTGCCTGCTGTTGGGTTGTGTGCCACTACGGATTATGGCAGGGACGAAGCCTCTCCGTTGTTTCTAGGATCCCAGTTCCATACAATACAATGGGCATATTTGAGCTGCATGTCTCCAGGTGAGAAAGACTTCTGCTCAGAACAAATATCCATGTAACTCAAACTTTCATTCTGAGCTGAGCTGCAATGCTAATGTAGAACAGTGAAGCTGTGCAGTACGAAGAATCAGTAGATTCTTCAGTGCAACGCCACTCCAGCAAACTTTTTGTGGACCTTGTTACTGTTGGCCAAATTGTTTAGTTTCAGTTATACGTGGGTGCTTCAGTGTCACTGCTAAACCCAAACTTATGATATGCTTGGTAAACGCAGGTTAGAAAAGTCAACAACTACACTGACAGCATGTAATGGACAGGATATTCCAGTATTAGGATTTTTTTGTCTTCCTGCTGTCTGTCAGAATTTGCAAAATATTGTGTCACTCCAGGTTTTGCATTTGCAGGACATTGATAATATTTTTGGCCTTGATTTGTTTGACTTGTTTGGATTGCATACTGTAGACAATGTGTTAGTGGCTACTTTGTTTGGCTCTAAAGACAGTGTTGCTCAGTTGTGTCATGAATTTAAAGATTTGTTTGCCGAGGGCTTTAGGTAAGGGCTTAGGTAAAGCTACCAATTTTGATGCTCATGTCATGATGAAAGACAATGTACAGTCCCTCTTTTGCAGAGAACATACGGGACCATGTGCACTTCGTGAAAGTGCCTCAAAGGAACTTGCACAGTGGCAAGAAAAAGGCATCACTGCAGCCATAACAGCCAGTTTGTGGACACCCTCATAAGTTTTCATGAAGAAATCTTCAGGGAAATTGAGAATCTGTGCAGATTTTAAGGCAACATTGAATCACCAGGCAGTAGTTGATTCATTCCCACTGCCACAGCCTGATGAGCTTATGCACCGCATAGTATCGGGTCACTACTTCTCCAAGGTCAATTTGGATTATGCCTATCTACAGATTCTATATCTAAATCTACACAGGTACTCCACAAGTCATCATACGGTATGTGGCAGAGGGTACTCTGTACCACTACTAGTCATTTCCTTGCCTGTTGCACTCTGAAATAGAGCGAGAGGAAAACAATTGTCTGTATGCCTTCGTATGAGCCCTAATTTCTTGTATCTTATCTTTGTGGTCCTTATGTGCAATGTATGTTGGCGGCAGTAGAATCATTTGGCAGTCAACTTCAAATGCTGGTTCCTCAAGTTTTCTCAGTAGTGTTCAATCAGATGAACACTCACAGGACTTGTTTGTGCTTAATACATACATGGGACTTTACAAATTTCTTTGCTTGCCTTTTGGTAGTACATCTGCATCAGAAATCTCTCATTGCTATGTGGAACAGTTAACTGCATCTGTGCCTTCATGTACAAATTACTTGGATGACATTGTGGTATCATGCTGCATGGTAAAAGAGCACCTCAGTAATTTGCATACCCAGTTCAAAGTGTTGTCAGAGGCAGGTTTCAAATGTAGCAAAGACAAGTGTGTGTTCTTCTAGACTGAAACTGAATACTTACATCATGGGATCAATTCCCAAGGCATTTATCCAACACAGTCACACTTGCAGGCTATTCATGACCTCAAGCTTCCAAGAAATGTCTCTGAATTGCAATTAGTACTAGGGATGCATACCTACTACATCTGCTTCATTCCTAATGCAGCCCAAATCTCAGTGCCCTTACATTGTCTTTGACACAAGAAAGTGGTCCCACGAATTCAACATTGCACTTCAGAAACTGAAAGACAATTTGCTCAGCAGTTGTTGTCTTCAATTCAACATTGCACTTCAGAAACTGAAAGACAATTTGCTCAGCAGTTGTTGTCTTGTCCATTTTTATCCTGGAAAACCAGTTGTCTTGGCCATGGATGCATCCTCATAGCATTGGGATGGCACTTTTGCACTGAATTGGTTCTGCAGACAGACGAATAGCTTTTGGCTCCAACTTGCTCAACAAGGCTCAGACAAATTATTCACAGATAGAGAAGAGGCTCTTGCAATCATTTACGGAGCAACTAAATTTCACCAATACCTGTCTGGAAGGAAATTCTACATAGTTACTGACCACGAATCACAGCATTCACTTTTCAACATGGCCAATCCTATTCCAAACTGCAATGCACAACGATGGGCTCTTCTTCTCATTCATTATCAGCACAAGATAATTTAGAGGCCAACACCCAAGCATTCCAGTGCAGACATGCTCTCATTTCTTCCCGTGGCAGTGGATGCAGTCTTTGGCACATCAGAAGCATCATGTTGTCACATTGATGCACAGAAGTTAGATTCTCTGGACCAGTTCCCCTTGAGTCACCCAGGCAATGGCAGGAGACCTGGACTTGCAGATTTTGTTCTGCTATGACCGCACGGGTTGGCCTCACACAGTGAAACAAATCATTAGCCCAGCAATCGGCTGATACTTTGCATGTTGGCATGACTTGTCAATGCTTCAAGGTGTTATTTTGCTATGACCTGACTCATTACAATCACGTGTGGTGATCCCAAAGGTTCTCCAGAGGCATGTACTCAGATCCACCAGGGTCACTGGAGCGTGGTCCACACAAAACAATTAGCTCACAGACACTGCACTTGCTTCTGCATGGGTGCTAAAACAGAACAGATGATGGCACCATGCCATTCTTGTGCAGAACACCAAAATACCCATCCTTAATGTTTCTTTGGTTAAAAAAAAGCCTGAAGTGCCTTTTGTAGCACATTCATTTGGACTTTGCTGGACTCTACTGGAACATTGGTTGGCTGATTGTCATTGATGAATATAGCAGGTTTCCTTTTGCCATGCCCAAGAATTCGACATCGACACATTGCACTCTCCAATATTTGCAGTCCATATTTTGCATTGAAAGCCTTCCAGAGTTACTAGTGACTGACAATGGAACTCAATTTGGGTCAGAAGAATTTGAGGACTATTGTGTAACCAATGGCATTTGTCATGCTGGAGGAGCTGAGCACTTCATGCACACATTCAAATGGTAGATGGACAAACTATGCACCAACCACACATGGGAACAAGCTTTGCTGCTCTTCCTATAATCTTACCACTCCCAGACGTGCAATAGCCCTTCACCAGTGGAGTTATTCCATGAACAGCACCACTGTACACCGCTTCAGCTGCTGCAGCTACCATGGCAGCTGGCAGCTACTCCACTCACTCGGGCAATGTATAAAGCTAATCAACAATTTTTTTTCAGATTGTACAGCAGATGGAAGACCTGGGAGTGTAGCAGTATTGTTAATCAGTGTGTAGAACCATGTGTCTTGTACAGGGTCCAAGGGGTTTGCAGCAGCAGCAGCGACAGAACTAACTTCACCCTCGTAATTCGCGTGATCCTGCCATCGAGTCCTTGTTTACAGAATCGTTGGCTGGCCAGATGATGCAACATGTACTCCATCCAGCAACCTGCAGTCCTGCATTGCCACTATCAAGCCCTGAACCCATGGACCTGGACCTAACACCTCAGCCAGCACCGAGTGGGCAACAGATGTCTTTTGGCGGTGGTCCAGTCCATGTTGCAGCCTACTGAGGGGCCCTAATTCCACATCAGGATGCCATTGCAGGTCAACAGCATGAAGACTGTGCTTCATTGTCAGATGCAAATGTGCGCACTCTGCCTCATTTGTCATCTGGCGTTCTGGGGCATTTGCAAGACAAATGCTTGGGCACGAGTAAGGCTCAGCACCAGCTAGAAACTCTGCTTCTGTTCCCTCAATTCCTGCTGCATTCTCACCTCTTCCCACGTTCATAACAGCAACTTACACTACATGATGACAGTGAGGAGGTTCAGGTGGGAGGAGTTTTGTGTCCTTGCCAATGGATGCCACCAGAGCTGGCAGGCTGAGACAGTTTCTGACTTGCTCCAAGGGTAGCATTTTGAAGTTTGCTGCCAACCACAAGCATGGCCCATCAGCAATCTCCACACCACTACCAATGAGATGGACTGCCAAAAACCAAACTGTTATAAGTGGCGGCCACAGAAACAATGGCAGTTCACGTTCGGTGTTGGTGTATGACAGTCCTAGTATGGAGCTCCAGGAACACAGGTCTTAGCTACAGTTCATAGTGGCGATCAGGCTGCAAGACTTAGTCTACAAGTGGTGTCACCTATAGCTTTCACATAGGGACAGCTGTTTACTGAGGTCATCAGTCCCCTAGAACTTAGAACTACTTAAACCTAACTAACCTAAGGACATCACACACATCCATGCCTGAGGCAGGATTCGAACCTGCGACCGTAGCAGTCGCGCGGTTCTAGACTGAAGTGCCTAGAACCGCTCGGCCACACCGGCCGGTGTGCACTAACAGACCACTGTTTCATTGTACATGTCTGCAAACACATCCAGCAAGTTGCTGTACAACTTAAGTATTGCAGCACAATAAAGTGTATTTCATGTGTCAGTAATTTGTTTACACTGACACAGTTCCTCCATCCACCTTGGGGCACTAAACCTAACATGACGAGTGCGAGCTGTTCTAGCCGATGACCTGTACATATCACCAGGTGAGTGATGATAATTCCAAGGTAGCACCAAAACCCATGGCATTTTGCGTTATGCAGGGACAATTTTGAACAGTACTGGTCATGTTTTCTGGAAATATGTGAAGTGTGTCTTTTGACTACTATCTATGATCAGGGTCCTGCTAGGTTTCGTACAGGATGATCTTGGTTTGTGTAACATGGGTGTCTACTGCGTTCCTTGCAGTTGTGACATCATATGTTGGCCAGACTATCAGGACTGTGGAGGACTGATGTACTGAGCATAAGTGACACACATGCTAACAACAGCTGAGCAAATCCACCATTGCAGGACATTGTCTTGGCTCTGGTCATCCAATGGAGTTTAACAATACAGAGATTCTGACAAGCATTTCCAGCTATTGGGATAGTGTTATTAAGGAAGCTGTTTAAGTTGAATTAGCAAGTAACATTATAAATAAAGATGGTAGTTTTTGTTTAAATACTGCACAGAATCCGTCTTTCTCACTTGTCAAAAAATGAGACAAGGTTTATGCTACCTGTTTCACTATCAGTATCTTCTGATATCAGTCATCTTTGGTTTGTGATGGCACTAGTGTTTACAGTCCGTGTGTGTGTGTGTGTGTGTGTGTGTGTGTGTGTGTGTGTGTGTGTTTTTGCTATATGGAGTTTCTCTAAAAACTGAGGTTTTCAATTGGTTTGCACAGTGCTTACTTATTAGCTGCAGTTTTGCCTTGAAAATGAAACAGTGTGCTTCTGTCAAAATATCAGTAGTTGTCAGTGACATTACCAACTGCATTCCCATAAGTTATTTGAAAACTGCTGTCACATTAGCAGGCGGGATGGCCTCTAGTGGTCAAATCTAGCATAAACTTTGTGCGCAAACTGTGAAGCAGAGCACACACAAAACTGGGAGTTACTGCACTCCTCTTCCTTTTGGAAGAAGTGAGAACTGTGCTCACATCCATTTCTTTTGTGGTCAACGTAGGTTGTCGAGTCACTTGGCATGCTGCCACCAGGGCACGGGGTCGGAAGTGGCGCAAGTGCAGACAGCAGCGGTGTTGGCCCCCCCGAGAGAGGCTGCACGGTAGGACAGGTGACACTGGTGCAGCTTCGATTTCCATGTTGTAGTCGACCCCAGAGAAGGAGGTTGCGGTGGAGGCAGCAGAACAGGTGGCACCAGCTGCAATGGAGATGGCAGTGGCGGAGATGCCTGCTGCAATGGCACAGGAGCCGGGGTCCTGCCATACCCCCCTCAGCTGAACAGGGGACTGACAGCAGAGAAGACAGCTGGGAAAACAGCAGCAGCAGCAGCAGCAGCAGTGGAGAAGATGAGGGCGCTGTCCACAATTCAGGAGAAGGTCAGGCACATGCACAAAGTGGGGCAGCAGAGCCACTCCCAGTGTGTAGCCACACGTTGAGGTTGTAGCTGGTCGAGTGTTGCGATGCCCTCCCCTCAGTTGTGTGAAAGATGCAGAGGTGTCAGCCACAGGTACTCTCGATTACCACTGGGACCCATTTTGCTCAGTGGCCAAAACCGCAAGCCCAAACAGGTGCAAGAGACCAGAAGTATTGCAGTGCTGACGCCAGCTGGTGGCCTGGCATTGGCCAAAGCAGATGCAGGAGAGTCTGGAGCTGACAACCACGTGAAAAATCTGTTAGACTCTTATCGCTATCAGGGATGAACCTGTAAGAAATGAGGAACTGGTCAAAAGTTATTAGGAAGGCAAAAAGTATGTGGTATGCAGATAGAATAGCTAAGTCTCAGGATAAAATTAAAACCATATGGTCAGTCCTAAAGGAAGTGGCTGGTCTGCAGAGAGAGGTCGAGCATATAGAATCAGTGCGTAGTGGGAATGTCCGTGTTACTGATAAGTCGCATATATGTACACTATTTAATAATCACTTTCTGAATATAGCAGGTGAACTAAATAGAAACCTAGTCCCAAAAGGGAATCATATAGCACTCGTAGAAAAAAAGTGTTCCGAGACTATTACCTGAAATGCTCCTCCATGATACTGACAAGAGGGAGATTGAGTTAATAACTAAATCACTAAAAACCAAGAACTCTCATGGGTATGACGGGGTATCTAGCAGAATACTGAAGTATTGTTCTATGTATGTTAGCCCAGTACTTAGCCATATCTGTAACTTTTCCTTTAGGAGTGGTCGGTTTCCTGACCAATTAAAGTACTCGGTAGTGAAGCCACTTTATAAAAAGGGAGACAGGGATAATGTTGACAATTATAGACCTATTTCTATGCCATCGGTGTTTGCTAAAGTTATCGAGAGGGTTGTATATACAAGGTTACTGGAGCATTTAAATTCACATAATTTGCTGTCGAATGTACAGTTTGGTTTTAGAAATGGCTTAGCAACTGAAAATGTTATATTCTCTTTTCTCTGTGAGGTTTTGGATGGATTAAATAAAAGGTTGCGAACGTTAGGTGTTTTCTTTGATTTAACGAAGGCTTTTGACTGTGTTGACCACAAAATATTACTGCAGAAGTTGGACCATTATGGAGTAAGGGGGGTAGCTTACAATTGGTTCGCCTCTTACTTTAAGAACAGAAAGCAGAAGGTAATTCTCCGCAATATTGACAGTGGTAGTGATGTTCAGTCCCAATGGGGCACTGTTAAGTGGGGCGTTCCCCAAGGGTCTGTGCTGGGGCCACTGCTGTTTCTTATTTATATAAATGATATGCCTTCTAGTATTACAGGTAATTCATAAATATTTATGTTTGCTGATGACACCAGCTTGGTAGTGAAGGATCTTGTGTGTAATATTGAGTCATTATCAAATAATGTAGTTCATGAAATAAGTTCGTGGCTTGTGGAAAATAATTTGATGCTAAATCACAGTAAGACTCAGTTTTTACAGTTTCTAACAATTCAACAAGAACTGATATTTTGATCAGACAGAATGGGCATATTATAAGTGAGACGGAACAGTTCAAGTTCCTAGGTGTTCAGATAGATAGTAAGCTGTTGTGGAAAGCCCATGTTCAGGATCTTGTTCAGAAACTAAATGCTGCTTTATTTACCATTAGAACAGTATCTGAAATAAGTGACATTTCAACACGAAAAGTAGTCTACTTCGCATATTTTCATACACTTATGTCATATGGTATTATTTTTTGGGGTAATTCCTCTGATTCAAAAATGGTATTTTTGGCTCAAAAATGGGCTGTTCGAGCTATATGTGGTGTAAGTTCGAGAACCTCTTGTTGATCCCTATTCAATAGTCTGGGAATTTTGACATTGCCCTCACAGTATATATTTTCTTTAATGTCGTTTGTTGTTAGCAATATTAGTTTATTCCCAAGAGTTAGCAGCTTTCACTCAGTTAATACTAGGCAGAAATCCAATCTGCATGTGGAATGCACTTCCTTGACTCTTGTGCAGAAAGTAGTGCAGTATTCTGCTGCATCCATTTTCAATAAGCTACCACAAGAACTCAAAAATCTTAGCAGTAGCCCAAACACTTTTAAGTCTAAACTGAAGAGTTTCCTCATGGCTCACTCGTTCTATTCTGTCGAGGAGCTCCTGGAAGGACAAAAAAATTAAGCAAATTCCAGTGTTACATTGTTGGTTTTCTTTATTTAAACTTACGACTTGTCGCCTGAATATGTTTCTTATATTTCATTTTATCTGTTTCTACAGTCGTGTTATAATTTCAAGTATTGACTCGTTCCATGACCATGGAGACTTCTCCTTAATGTGGTCCCACGGAACAATAAATAAATAAATAAATAAATAAAGCTACTGCTGGTGACATATTTGAAACGTATTTTTTCATTCAAGTCTTAAAAGTTCATACTAGTCGTTCTGCTTTGCTGTTCAAGGTTAGGTTAGTGTTGTTTAATGTCCCGTCGACAACGAGGTCATTAGAGACGGAGCACAAGCTCGGGTTAGGGAAGGATGGGGAAGGAAATCGACCGTGCCCTTTCAAAGGAAACATCCTGGCATTTGCCTGAAACGATTTAGGGAAATCACGGAAAACCTAAATCAGGATGGCTGGAGACGGGATTGAACCGTCGTCCTCCCAAATGCGAGTCCAGTGTGCTAATTGCTGTTCAACATAGGGTGGAAAGGAGCAGCCATGCCATGGTGGAATCCCCCCTTTTTTTTTTCAAATTCCTGAGGTAGGAACTGAGGGCCACCGAATGTAACTAATGTATACAGAAGACCTTCCATTGAAACAATTTTTGACAAAACTGAAATTGTTGCTACCACAGAAGTAGACAGACAATGCAACACATATGGAAACTTAGAATAAGCGTCAATTACAATAAGCCAACAGAAATTCAAAACAGATCCCACAAAATCTATACGAATTTTTCCCGAGGCTCATGGTTACTTCAGTGGCCATGAGAACAAATGAAGGTCCCTCAGGCGTATAGATACTTCACCTTGTTCTATGAGTTGAGGCGCAAGCATTGCAACATTAAGTAGACACTTGAGAGAGAACGGAGACGGTTTCCTGGGTATCCGTTGTGAAAGGAAGTTGACTTCTGTTCTGCGGTCGATTGTATTTAGCATCGAAAATGGTGGCTCATATGTCGCACTTCATTCCATTCTGCCGTCCTTGTAGTAATAACATCATGGGAAGTGGGAGCAGAGCACGCAGAAGTGAGCTCTACCAGTGTGGGACCCTCGTCTTCTACAAACTGATTAAATAAAGATTATGCTAACTGAATTACCTGAGCCGGGGAGGGCCGGTTTGGGGCGGGGGATTTCCCAGGAGGAGAAGAGTGGCTCAGAACTGAACTGGCGAGGGATGACTAAAAAGTGCCCCTTTTCCCAAAGGGAGGGGTGGGGGGTTTGGGGGTTTCTCAGGAGGACAAGTTATCCCCAGGGGGTCATAACAAAGTAAGTGTAACAATAGCTTAATGTCATAAATCAATTAGCTGTCACATTTTAATTAATTGGCATGTCAATTTTATATCGAAAGTACACCACAACCAGCATTGTCCTATTACTTAACATTTCATACTGCTGGAAGGACCAGACATTTAAACACAAAATAAGGCTAATACGGTAGACTCAAGTAGATTTAAGTCAGAAACCATAATTGTGTAGTCTTGTACTGCAAGGAAGCACGGTAGAGGATGTTGTTATGGGTGGTCAATATACTCTTTCTACAACGCAAATGTGCTCTTGGATTAATATTTTTCTTTATTTACATGAATATTTACTTATCTTGAATAGATTCCCTGTTTGTGGCACAAGCTCATTGGTAATAGTCCTCTTGCAGACAATATCAGTAATCTTCCTATAGTCACAAATCTGGTTAATATGTACTGTCATAACCTGCTATGTGAACTGAGCCACTCTGCAAATAAACTGACAGATGCAAACTGTAGTGTGTATTAGTTAGGCCCTTTCGTCAGTGGTGGCAGCGTAAATACATGCTGTCAAGAGGGCATTGGCAGTGTGTTGCTTGGGCATGTGTCTCTGGCCTCTCTCATGATAGGTGTGCTTGATCCAGTGGCTACTTATTGATCTTCATGCTACATCTTTGCTGGTTGGTGTGATGGCGACAGCTTACGCCAGCACATTCCTCTCCCTCCAAAATGCCACACCATTGTCATAGAAGGGAAGATGCAAACGACAACAGGGACGGAGGCAGGACACTGGATGCAGAGATGAACCAGGAGCTGTGACTGTGGAGGATGGCAAACTCCTGACTCTACCCCACCATCTGGTTCGTGAGGCAACACAAACATCTTCTGGAAAACTGCTGCCAGGTCACACGGCCAGGCCTGAGGGCATGATCTGGGACGACGACAGCGAAAGCGATGGTGCTTCTAGGTCCATTGGCTTGGTGAGCGGGGACAGTGCATCGTTCATCCATCCTCCTGGGGGTGCCCTGGTGATACCAGTGGGCAGCAAAGGTCGCACGGTCCTGCGAGTCCATGAATCTGGAGGAAGAACAGCAGCAGAGTCACGGGGCAAATGACACATGCAAAGTTGGTTCTGGTGGCGACAATGCAACCCATCAGGACCTGCAATCAAGTACGCACTAGAGCCAATGCGTTCCTGGATCACGCCTTTTTCCCAGTCCCCATGGTTGCCATAAACCCTGAAAAGAACAAGAACATGTGGTGCAAAGTAATACTTGCGGACCATTGGTAGAACCACACGCTGCGGTGGGTGTAGTGAGTGTAGCAGCATCTGATGGTGGCAGCTGTGCAGAAGTTCCACAGTAAAGGTCTGTCTCATGGTTGGGGGCAATAGGTAGCGAGAAAGAGTTTCAGTGCCTCTCCCAGGAGTGGGTGGTGCGAAGCTTGGCCATCTGTTGTTTAAAACTGCTTATGAAGTGTTCTGCTTCTCTGTTGGACTAGGAATGAAATGGAGCACTTGTTGGATGACGAATGCCATTTCATTCAGAAAAGTGTTCAAAATCACATGAAGTGAACTGCGGTCTGTTGTCCGACACAAGTACTTCTGGCAAACCTCCCATGCAAGGTATGGAGACACCGCTTGAATGGTGCTATGTGATGTGGTAGAAGCCATAGGCACTGCGAATGGGAACTTCCTAAAAGTCTGCCTGCAAAGTCTATGTGCACTCGTTGACATGATGCTTGAGTCTTAGGCCAAGATGAGAGTATCTGTGGCCTAGCGGACTGGTTTTCCATGCATGTGCAACACTGTGATGTCATCTGTTCAATATGGGCATCCATGCCCTGCCAAGTACAGTGCTGGCACACTAACTGTTTAGTGAGAACCACTCCCCAATGTCCTTGGTGGAGTAATCACAATACATCCTTTTTCAATGCTTTGGGAATAAGCACACGCTGTTGTCCACTGTCATTTTCAACTAGCATCACTCCCTGTTGAACTTAAAGGTTATGCCAGTGTGCAAAATATTGGTGCACAGTTGAGTTCTGGATACTGTTCAATGAATGAGGCCAAGACATGTGAAAGTAATGTAACAAAATCTTAAGATCTGGGTCTGCTTCTGTGGCCTGTGCATTTTTTTTTTTTTTTTTTTTTTTTTTTTTGTAGTGCAAGAGAACAGATTGCAGCAATTAAGAGACCTGTGCATTGATTTGGAAACAAGATATGGCAGATGCATCAAAATATGATCCTGGGCCAATCGGAGGCGAGATACAGCGTCTGCATTGCCAGGCTTTGCAGTAGGTCTGTACACTATTTCATACTGTGAAATAAACAAAGCCCAACGTCACAATTTTTGAGCAGTGTGTTTAGGAACAACCTCTGATGGATGAAACAGGGACTTCAAAGGCTTCTGATCTGTCACTAAAAAGAACATATGACCATACAACAACTGACAGAATTTGGCCACACCATACATAATAGCGAGAGCTTCTTTTTCAATTTGAGAATAACTGCACTGAGTCTGAGTTAACAACTTTGAGACAAAAGCTACAAAAGCACATTGCCGATTCCATAAGAAGAAGCGTCAACTTGAAAAACAACCAGCTTGGCAGGGTAAAAATGCACTAAACACCTGTCACTAAGCGAAGCATTTCTGAGTTTCTGAAGTGTGTGAGGACTTTCTTTAGTCCACAGATTTTTGTGACGTAAGTGATGCAATGAAGCCGCAATCTGAGCAGCATCCAGAATGAACCGAATGTAGTATGTCATCTTGCCTAGAACTGGCTGCAGTTCACACACACTATGAGGAACAGGCAGATCACAGATTGCAAGCAAAGTACTGTAGCTCAATTTGAAAAAAAGTCACACTTTTTGAGATGACACTTAAGTCCTTCTTCTGGCAACACTTGAAAGAGAGTACACAAATTGGCAATGTGTTCCTCTGGCGTATGACCTGAGATGACAATATCATTGAGGTAGTTTAAATAAAATGGCGCTTTTGCAGTCAGCTGTTACAAGTAATGCTGAAAAATGAGAGTGAGGAAGCACTGCCGAAGGGCAAACACAAGTATTTGAACAGTCCTAAATGTGTAATTAGAACAAACACTTTCTGTGATTCTTCATCCAATGGAAGTTGCAAGTAGGCATCATGCAAATCTATGTTATAAAGGTAATGTCCTGCACCAAGCCTGTCCACGAGTTCCTCAAGATGAGGTAACAGATAAGTGTCAACTACTGTCTGTGGGTTGACTGTAGAGTCTTGTCAACACAAATGTAAATGTGACCAGAAGGCTTAGACAACAAAACCAATGGGCTTGCCCACTGACTAGCCCGAATGGGAGCAATTACACCATTATCTTGCAATTCTTTAAATTCACTGTCAACTTTGTCTCTTAAAGCAATTGGAATGGAGCAGGCCCGGAAAAACTTAGGCTGTGCATTGCCTTTCACTGTAACATACACTATAAAGTTATTATCTTTTCCCCATTCCTTCTGAAAATACACACATAAAAAAAAATTTTGCATCACCTTGGTTCTGAGAGTTCTGGAACCTGTACAGAAAACTGGAATAGAGATCAACATAAACATCATTTCAGCCCTTTTTATTGCTCACAAAAACCACACATTGCATGTTGTGCCACCATACAGCAAGACCTTCAGAGGTGGTGGTTGAGATTCCTGTACACACCAGTGCCTCTAATATCCAGTAGCATGTCCTCTTGCATTGATGTAGGCCTGTATTCATTGTGGCATACTATCCACAAGTTCATCAAGACACCGTTGGTCCAGATTGTCCAACTTCTCAACAGCTATTTGCCATAGATCCCTCGGAGTGGCTGGTGTGTCACATCGTCCATAAACAGTCCTTTTCAATCTATCCCAGGCATGAAACTTCCTGGCAGATTAAAACTGTGTGCCTGACCGAGACTCAAACTTAGGACCGTTGCCTTTCGCGGGTAAGTGCTCTACCATCTGAGCTACCGAAGCACGACTCGTGCTCGGTACTCATAGCTTTACTTCTGCTAAGCCATGTCTCCGCAGTATCCTTTCTTTCTGGAGTGCTAGTTCTGCAAGTTTCGCAGGAGAGCTTCTGTAAAGTTTGGAAGGTAGGAGACGAGATACTGGCAGAAGTAAAGCTGTGAGTACCGAGCATGAGTCGTGCTTCGGTGGCTCAGATGGTAGAGCACTTGCCCGCGAAAGGCAAAGGTCCCGATTTTGAGTCTCGGTCGGGCACACAGTTTTAATCTGCCAGGAAGTTTCATATCAGCACACACTCCGCTGCAGAGTGAAAATCTCATTCTGGAAATATCCCAGGCATGTTTGATAGGGTTCATGCCTGGAGAATATGCTAGCCACGCTAGTCAAGCAATGTCATTATCCTGGGGTAAGTCATTCACAAGATGTGCATGATGGGAGCGTGAATTTTTGTCCACTAACCCACATGCCTTGCCAATTTGCTGCCACTATGGTTGTACTATCAGTTGGAGGATGGCATTCATGTATTGTACAGCTGTTATGATGTGTTCCATGGCCACCAGCGACATACGTCAGCCCCACATAATGCTGCCCCAAAACAGCAGGGAACCTCCACCTTGCTGCACTCGCTGGACAGTGTGTCTAAGGTGTACAGCCTGACCGGGTTGCCTCCAAACACATATCTGACAATTGTCTGGTTGAAGGCATATGCGACACTCATTGGTGAAGAGAACATGATGCCAATCCTGAGCGGTCCATTTGGCATGTTGCTGGGCCCACTTGTACCATGCTGCATGGTGTTGTGGTTGCAAAGATGGACCTCGCCATGGACATTGGGAGTGAAGTTGCACATCATGCAGCCCATTGCACACAGTTTGAGTCTTAACACGATGTCCTGTGGCTGCACGAAAAGTATTATTCAAATGGTGGTGTTGCTGCCAGGGATTCTCCAAGCCATAATCCATAGATAGCGGTCATCCACTGCAGTAGTAGCTCTTGGGCAGCCTGAGTGAGGCATGTCATCAATAGTTCCTGTCCTCCTGTATCCCCTCCATGTTGGAACATCACCACTTTGGTTCACTCTGAGACACCTGGACACTTCACTAGTTGAGAGACCTTCCTGGCACAAAGTAACAATGCTGACACAATCAGACCATGGCATTAACCATCTAGGCATGGTTGAACTACAGACAACATGAGCCGTGTACCTCCTTCCTGGTGGAATGACTGGAACTGATTGGCTGTTGGACCCCCTCAGTCTAATAGGCACTGCTCATGCATGGTTGTTTACATCTTTGGGTGGGTTTAGTGACATTTCTGAACAGTCAAAGGGACTGTCTCTGTGATAAAATATCCACAGTTAATATCTACACTCCTGGAAATTGAAATAAGAACACCGTGAATTCATTGTCCCAGGAAGGGGAAACTTTATTGACACATTCCTGGGGTCAGATACATCACATGATCACACTGACAGAACCACAGGCACATAGACACAGGCAACAGAGCATGCACAATGTCGGCACTAGTACGGTGTATATCCACCTTTCACAGCAATGCAGGCTGCTATTCTCCCATGGAGACGATCGTAGAGATGCTGGATGTAGTCCTGTCGAATGGCTTGCCATGCCATTTCCACCTGGCGCCTCAGTTGGACCAGCGTTCGTGCTGGACGTGCAGACCGCGTGAGACGACGCTTCATCCAGTCCCAAACATGCTCAATGGGGGACAGATCCGGAGATCTTGCTGGCCAGGGTAGTTGACTTACACCTTCTAGAGCACGTTGGGTGGCACGGGATACATGCGGACGTGCATTGTCCTGTTGGAACAGCAAGTTCCTTTGCCGGTCTAGGAATGGTAGAACGATGGGTTCGATGACGGTTTGGATGTACCGTGCACTATTCAGTGTCCCCTCGACGATCACCAGTGGTGTACGGCCAGTGTAGGAGATCGCTCCCCACACCATGATGCCGGGTGTTGGCCCTGTGTGCCTCGGTCGTATGCAGTCCTGATTGTGGCGCTCACCTGCACGGCACCAAACACGCATACGACCATCATTGGCACCAAGGCAGAAGCGACTCTCATCGCTGAAGACGACACGTCTCCATTCGTCCCTCCATTCACGCCTGTCGCGACACCACTGGAGGCGGGCTGCACGATGTTGGGGCGTGAGCGGAAGACGGCCTAACGGTGTGCGGGACCGTAGCCCAGCTCCATGGAGACGGTTGCGAATGGTCCTCACCGATACCCCAGGAGCAACAGTGTCCCTAATTTGCTGGGAAGTGGCGGTGCGGTCCCCTACGGCGCTGGGTAGGATCCTACGGTCTTGGCGTGCATCCGTGCGTCACTGCGGTCCGGTCCCAGGTTGACGGGCACGTGCACCTTCCGCCGACCACTGGCGACAACATCGATGTACTGTGGAGACCTCACGCCCCACGTGTTGAGCAATTCGGCGGTACGTCCACCCGGCCTCCCGCATGCCCACTATACGCCCTCGCTCAAAGTCCGTCAACTGCACATACGGTTCACGTCCACGCTGTCGCGGCATGCTACCAGTGTTAAAGACTGCGATGGAGCTCCGTATGCCACGGCAAACTGGCTGACACTGACGGCGGCGGTGCACAAATGCTGCGCAGCTAGCGCCATTCGATGGCCAACACCGCGGTTCCTGGTGTGTCCGCTGTGCCGTGCGTGTGATCATTGCTTGTACAGCACTCTCGCAGTGTCCGGAGCAAGTATGGTGGGTCTGACACACCGGTGTCAATGTGTTCTTTTTTCCATTTCCAGGAGTGTATCTTCAGGAGTTCTGGGAACCGAGGTGATGCAAAACTTTTTTTGATGTGTGTAGTTCACAAAATTCTTTAAGCAAACTAGCTACACTGCCTTTCTGATTAACAGCTGAGACTGAAAGTACATTGTCTTGGATGCTAAGTCAAAACAAATCAAAGGTATCTAAACCAAATATATTCACACTGTCTGTTGATTTCAACACAGTAAAATTCATTGTCCTAGTGTGAGCTTTGTAAGTGGCAGGCAAACTACACTGTCCAATCACTTTAATTTCTTGTCTGTTGTAAGCAATGAGGTGCCTTCTAGATTTAGAAAGGCATGGTGAGCCTAACTGTTCATGTGTGTCATGATTAAGCAAAGTTACTGAGGAATCTGTGTCTAACGAAAGTTCACACCATGGCCAGCAATTCATTATGAGACAAACAGTTTGTTAGAACATTGCTGCACAGCACTAGGGTGAGAAGGAGACACAACCTTAATCTTACTTTTGTCACAACCTGTTGTAGGTTTTGAAAATACAGCACTCACTGGATGAGCATGAACCTGTTTTTTTCTGGAAGTGGGCAAATGTGGCGTTTTTGTGCTGTTGCACATAGACTGCTTGGACATGGCTTTTTTCCCACACATGTAACACATTGCATTACGTGATGGGCGGTCCTGTCTTTTATGGTGAGCAAAACATCTTGGGCAAGACTTCACTAAAGTCACAGGCCTGTTTACAAGACTACATGACTGTGTATGTGCTTTTTGTTGTAGCTGCTTGGGACAGTCATGAGCAAAGGGCAACTCGACCCGACAAATCACGGTCTGGTCAAACTATGGCACTATGGCACTATGGCACCTGAATATATTGCTCTAAGATTTGCAATACTTGGGGAAGTGATGGATCAGAGAACTAAGATCTGTTCCCGTATTATACTATTTGGGAAATTGAATGTTATTGCATCTTGTATCATTAAATCACTGTAAAAGTTGCCACGCCCACACTTAAATTTAACTTCCTGGTCATGCTCGTTAATTCTGTGTACCACTGGTACTACATCTGTTCCGGATTTTTCTGCAAGCAAAAGAACTGCCATCTAGCTGCAGCTACTTGGACTTGCAGGTCATAGTATTGAGTTAGTGCAGTGATTACTTGATCATAGCCGAGTTCATCATGAGACACGGTTGGGAATAATTTTTGTATTAACCTGAACACTGGAACCATGCAAACAAAAGGAAGTATTCTAGCTTTACAATACCTTTAACACAATGAACTTGTTAATGTGCTTGGGACTGAGGCAGGTTTTCGAGCCATTCCTTTTCTGTTTCATTAAATTGCCAGAATGGTAGTATACTGGTCGGTGGCACTTGCTGGGCTGGTTGGTTGGTCAGTTGTCGTTGTGCAGCTGATGCAGTGTGTGCAGTCAGTAGTAGTTGTACTGCCATCAGCAAGGTAGCAGTTTGTTGGTTCTGAAACTGAAAAGCTTGTATCAGATCCATCACACTGGCCATCTGCAGCTGAGGTGTGGGGCAAGGGTGTGGAGCAGGCAGGGATATCACTGTCTACACAAATGTGTTATAGCAAAAAGCAAGCAAAGCCTCTGAAAAGAGAAATCTGATTATTTATTTGGCTCCTCTCCTGGAATACACGCAAGAGTACAACAACAAATTATCAAATAAAAACACTTGACCACTATCACCTCTGCAAGCTATAAACGCAAGAGAAGAAAGTGAAATCTTTGGCCAAGATGATTATCTGCGATCACCACTAAATTATCCTTGTTGCCACTGTAGTGTCCTCATTGCCACTGTACAACAAGGAAACGAGGGAGGGGATGATGTTATGGGTAGCTGATATCCTCTTTGTACAACATAAATTCACATGTGGGTTTATATGGTTTTTTATTTACATAAACATTGACTTATCTTGAATAGAGCCCATGCTTGCGGTACAAGCTCATTGGCAACAGTCCTCTTGCAGACAATATCGGTAATCTTGCTATAGTCACAAATCTGTTCGGTATGTAATGTCGTAACCTGTGATGTGAACTGAGCCACTCTGCAAATCAACTGACAGATGCCAACCAGAGTGTGATTTAGGCCCCCTTGTCAGTGGCAGAGGCCTAAATACATGCTGTTGAGAGGGTGTTGCAGCATGTTGCTTGTGCGTGTGTCTCTGGCTTCTTTTGTGATAGGTTTGCTTGATCCAGCACCTACTTTCCGATCTTCAGGCTACATCTTTGCCAGCCAGTATGCTGGCGACAGCTTACGCCAGCACAGTAATCATTCATATTTTTCAGGTCTGGCATGCTGTGGCAATAGTCAGCAACTGATGTGTGAAACAGTAAACATTTCATTACAAGTCATCAGCTGAACCCATTTGTATGTACTTCAGACTCTGAGACAGAAGGACATGCAGCAAAGCAGTCAGGTTTACACTGTCTGAACAGTTCTCCAGTAGCCCTTTCCCTTTTTTAAAAACATTCACTTCTGACACACATCTCCCAATATTCTTTATTTGGTTCTGAGTGACCAAGGCTACATAGGTAGCTGCCAATATTGTATGTTGGGTTTTATGGGTTTCTCAAATCATAATATCAATTAAGTTTACTCTTCAGTTTTCTACATGTATCTGACATCTCGATTTTTGTTGACTGTCACACTCAAACTACACAGGAGAAATTTAGTATGATGTGACCTAAGTACCAGTTACTTGATAATTCTCATACAACTCCACAAAGCTAAGTGTTGTCTGATCAAAAATATTATAATAGGGATAATGTCTTATCTAAAGCAACACTGTGGTATAATTTATGGTCAATTAGTGCACAAATACTTATAACTGTATCTATCACTGATGTCAATAAACAGTTTTTCCCTGCTATAAAAAGGCTCTATTAATTGCTCTTGCTTTGCCTGTAACTACATGCAGAATTGAAGAGTAAAACTGTGGCTGCATTCTACAGTGATGTAAAACAGGTTATGTGAGTTGTGCATGCTAAGGTAAATGTTTGGAAAACTGGATTTTACTAACTTAGTCATTTACAGACCTGGGTAGCAGCCTTGATGAGTGTATTCTCTTTCAGAGATGGTCAGGCATAATAATATTACACCTGATCCATCCTGTAATATTACATTTTGTGTAGCTTCATATCACATGTGGTTCTTCATGGATATTCTTTTCGTCATCACCTCCTGTTAAAAAAATAATTCTTTATTATTTCAACTGTAGTTTGTAAGCTTTCATTTGGTATGACTAACTCCATATTTTGTCAATGTGCATAGATGAGTTTTTCTTCTAAGCAGAATTATAGATAACACAGTATAAGCATTTACTTTTATTTATAGCAAACAGTATTCTCATTTCTGATTTTTCCCTGCTTCAGACTTTTCACATTCAATATCGACTTAACATTATCGGTATTTGAATAAAAATATCTTTTCTAAATATTTTACCGTTTTATTTTCTAACTCATTGATCATTTTGTTGGATATGTGTGTCATTCCAACTTAGCTGCCCTGCATTTGCTATTTATTTCACCCCTATGGGATTTATATTGCTGTAGTCCTGTCATTCCCTGAAAATTTTATACCGCCTTCTTTCATCAATCAATTGAAGTAATTCATCTGTTCCTCCCCCCCATGAACCATGGACCTTGCCGTTGGTGGGGAGGCTTGCATGCCTCAGCGATACAGATGGCCGTACCGTAGGTGCAACCACAATGGAGGGGTATCTGATGAGAGGCCAGACAAACATGTGGTTCCTGAAGAGGGGCAGCAGCCTTTTCAGTAGTTGCAGGGGCAACAGTCTGGATGATTGACTGAGCTGGCCTTGTAACACTAACCAAAATGGCCTTGCTGTGCTGGTACTGCGAACAGCTGAAAGCAAGGGGAAACTACAGCCTTAATTTTTCCTGAGGGCATGCAGCTTTACTGAATGGCATGGAGAGCTGCATCAAACTAGTCTCAGGACTGAAGACCACAACAACAACAACAACAACAACAATTCATCTGTTACCCATTGTTTCTTCACAGTTACCTTCCACGTAACCTATGTTTGTCTGTCCCATACCTGTGATTGTCTTTTTTAGAGATGTCGACTCCTCTTCAGCTGAGATGTTTACTCTGATGTTCCGCATCACAGTATCCACATCCTTGTTGTTTCTCAGTACTTCAGTATCCCACTTCCTTTTACACAGATCCTTTTGAATGATTCTCATAAACTTCAATCTACTCTTCATCATTACTAACTTGTGATCTGAGACTGTATCTGCACTTGGATATGCCTTACAATCCAATATCTGATTTTGGAATCTCTGCCTGACCATGATGTAATCCAGCTGGAACCTTCCCATGTCTCCTGGTCTTTTCAAAGTATCCCCCCTCCTCTTGTGATTCTTGAACAGAGTATTCGCTATTACCATCTGAAATTTATTGCAGAACTCAGTCTTTCTCCTCCCTAATTCCTCTTGCCACAACCCATAACCCCTTCTTCTATTCCTTCCACTACAACCACATTCCAATCCCCCACAAATACTAGATTTTTGGCTGTTCAGTGTCCTTAATTACTTTCCTTATTTTTTCATCTGCTGCTTGCAATGTAGGCACGTATACCTGAACTATTGTTGTCGGCACTGGTTTACTGTTGAATATGATGAGAAAAACCCAATCGCTGAACTGTTCAGAGTAGCTCAGTCTCTGCCCTGCCTTCCTATCCTTAATGTGCCCTACCACTGTCCTATCATTTTTTGCTGCTGTTGATACACTGAAGTGCCAAAGAAACTGTTTTAGGCATGCGTATTCAAATACAGAGATATATACGAGGTGTGGGTAGAAAAAAACCGGACTAGTACTGGTGAAGCAATAAAACGAATGCAATAAGGCTGAAAGTCGCGTGGCCTGTTACGTGACTCTCGCTCCGCCTACTGCTCGAGTTTCATCTGCCTCCTGCACTCAGTCTGCCCGTGGCATCTGTTTTAAGTAGTTAACGTTTTGTCTGTGCGTCGGAAAATGTTGAGTGTACAGAAAGAACAGCGTGTTAACATCAAATTTTGTTTCAAACTAGGAAAATCTGCAAGTGAAACGTTTGTAATGTTACAACAAGTGTACGGCGATGATTGTTTATCACGAACACAAGTGTTTGAGTGGTTTAAACGATTTAAAGATGGTCGCGAAGACACCAGTGATGACACTCGCACTGGCAGACCATTGTCAGCAAAAACTGATGCAAACATTGAAAAAATCGGTAAACTTGTTCAACAAGATCGCCGTTTAACAATCAGAGCAGTGTCTGAGTTAACAGGAGTTGACAAGGAAAGTGTTAGGCAGATTCTTCATGAAAGTTTCAACGTGAACAAAGTGTGTTCAAAAATGGTTCCAAAGTGTCTCACAACTGAACAGAAGGAACGCCGAAGAATGATTTGTTCTGACATCCTGGAAAACATTGAAAGTGATCCCACCTTCTTACAAAATGTTATTACTTGCGATGAATCATGGTTTTTTACTTACGATCCCGAAACTAAACGCCAATCGATGCATTGGAAAACTCCTGGTTCTCCACGACAAAAAAAAGGACGAATGTCAAAATCGAAATTCAAGGCAATGATGATTGTTTTATTTTGACATCAAAGGGATTGTGCACATTGATTGGGTACCAGAGGGACAAACAGTGAATCAGCATTACTACATTAGCGTCCTGGCTACCCTACGTGAGCGAGTACGGAGAAAACTGAACGATTTGTGGAGAAAAAAAGTCATGGATCCTTCACCAAGACAATGCCCCAGCTCACAGTGCGTTGTCAGTGAAGACGTTTTTGGCAAAACACAACATTCCCATCTTAGATCATCCACCCTACTCACCTGATTTTGCCCCCTGTGACTTTTTTCTTTTCCCTAAAGTCAAGTTAGCTTTGAAAGGAACTAGATTTGAGACTGTTGAAGCAGTAAAAGAAAAAGCGACGGAAGTAATGTATGGACTTACCGAAAATGATCTGCAGCATTGCTATGAACAGTGGAAAATTCGTATGGAGCGGTGTAGAGACCGAGGAGGAGAGTACATTGAAGGAGATAACATGAAATTGTAAATAATTGTAAATAAATGTTTTTTCCAGCATCAGTCCGGTTTTTTTCTAGCCGCACCTCGTAAACAGGCAGAATACAGCACTGCAACCAGCAACACCTATATACAAGGGTCTGGTGCCTTTGTTAGATTGGTTACCAGTGCTACAATCACAGTTATCAATATTTAAGTGAGTCTGAAGATGGTGTTATAGTCAGCACACAAGTGATGGGACACAGCATCTCAGAGGTAGCGATGAAGTGGGAATTTATTTTCCTGTACGACCATTTCATGGGTCTGTTGTGAATATCAGGAATCCAGTAAAACATCAAATCTCTGACAGTGTTGTGGCCAGAGAAAGATCCTGCAAGAACAGGACCAATGACGATTGAAGAGAATCATTTAACGTGAAAGAAGTGCAACCCTTGCCCAAATTGCTACAGATTTCAATGCTGGGCTATCAACAAATGTCAACGTGAGAACCATTCAATGAAACATCATTGATATGGGCTTTTAGGGCCCCAGGTCCACTCATGTACCCTTGATGGCTGCATGACAAAGCTTTATGCCTTACCTGGGCACATCAACACCAACATTGGACTGTTCTCGACTGGAAACATGGTATCTGGTCAAACGAGTTTAGTTTCAAATTCTATTGATGTGTAGGGTATGGAGACAACCTCATGAAACCATGAACCCTGTATGTCAGCAGGGGTTTGTTGAAACTGGTGGGGGCTCTGTAACGGTGTGGGGTGTGTGCAGTTGGAGTGATATTGGACTCCTGATACGTCCTACAGGTGACACCTACGTAAGCATCCTGTCTGATCACCTGCATCCATTCATGTCCTTTGTACATTCCAATGGACTTGGGAAATTCCAGCAGGACACAGCAACACCACGTATGTCTAGAATTGCTACAGAGTGGCTCCAGGAGCACTCTTTTGAGTTTAAACACTTCATTGGCCACCAAACTCCCCAGACATGAACACTATTGGAACACTATTGAGCAAATCTGGGATGTCGTGCACGTGCTGTTCAGAAGAGATCTCCACCCACTCATACTCTTACAGATTTATGGACAGCCCTCCAGGATTCATGGTGTCAGTTTCCTCCAGCACTACTTCAGACATTAGTTGAGTCCATGCCACATCGTGTTGAAGCACTTCTGTGTGCTACTAGGGACCCTACACAATATTAGGCAATTGCACCAGTTTCTTTGGCTCTTCAGTGTATTACTGTATATTTGTCTGACCAGGAATTCTTATATTCTTTTTCACTTCACTTCACTGACCCCACTACATCTAGATTGAGCCTTTGCATTTTCATTTTCAGATTTTCTAGCTTTCCTATTATGTTCAAAATTCAGACATTCCATGCCCTGACTCTAAAATGTTATCCTGTCATTGTTTATTCTATCTTTTTCTCATGGTCTTTTCCCCCTTGGCATTCCCCTCCCAGAGATCCAAATGGGGGACTAATCCAGTATCTTTTGCCAATGAAAAGATCATCACAACACATTTTCTAATTACAGGCCATATGTCCCGTGAGTACACATTGCGTGTCTTCAATTCAGTGGCTTCCATTGCCATCTGCATTATCATACTGTTGATCATTGCTGATTCTTCTGCCTTTTAGGGAAAGTCTTCCCACCCCAAGGGCAAGAGAGTGCCCTGAACATCTGTCTGCCCCTCTGCCCTCTTTCACAATGCTGTTGGCGGAATAAGGGTGATTTCTTATGCTATAAGTCTTGCAGAAGTCTTGATTTACTTACCTTATTAGCCCTCTTATTACTACCAGTTTTGAAGGAGGGGGGGGGGGGGGAACCTGCAGAATCTATGTGGGAATTGAACATGTATTGTCTGCTTCCCAGCCAGATGCCTTGGTCACTATGCCAGCCCCATGTATGTGGAATGGTGCTTTTGTTATTGGTATGTAAGCTGTAGTTGTAAAAGTTTCCTCAGTTTCTAGGAAAATATGCATTTGTGTACCCCATATATAATGGTGAGAAATGCTCAATATTCAATTATCTGATGATTATTTCAGTTCAGAGTTGATTGTTGTTCATCATGAACTTTATGAGTGGCTTTCTCAAAAATGGGGATGTGTGTGTCTTTCATTTTAGATTTACACAAGTGACCTACCAAATATGAGCCAAATCAGTTGGTCATGTCTGTGGCCTTCCTCTTGTAAGTATAGCCTACATAGTTATTAAGATCACTCACTGATTTGATAGTTTTAACATCATGCACTTGTGGGTCAGTTACTGCCACCTTTCAATAAAAGTATTTTTTTTTCCAACCTTTGAGACACTGCTAAATGCAACAGTGTTTTGTAATTTTAACTTTATTGCACAGCTTATGTAGCTGTTAATTTTCTTAAGAACTCAAACTAATTATGAGCAAGTCAGTGAGGTGGTCAAGGCAATCTGAAGTAGAAGACTTTATAGCCCGTGAATCATCCAAAAAGTGTTAGGGTTACCCAGTGAGTTTCTGCATGAATGGACTTTATATGCATGCATGACTTTTTGTGTGTTCAAATCAGTAGCTTATACATAAACTGGATGTCTAACTGCATCTGTCTGAGTATGACAGCCAAAGATCTTCATATTTCATTTCTTGCTTCACGACAACATGGCAGCAGGGAACTGTCCCTAGAATGAATAAAACATACTTCCTGATTTGAAACCCATGTGAGCCTATGAAATTGGATGTTCCAGATTTCTGGAGAAAAACAAAATGAACACTTCACAACAACAAGAGAGATTGTATTGGTACCTTATCTGATGAAAGGAATTATTCTGGTTATGTGGGAGTCTCCTAATGAAGTACTGCGATCTTGTGCAAATCTGATAGTTCCCTGCATCAGACAGTGGTGCAGTCAAAGATGTATGGTTTGTAAGTAAATAGACGGATCACCCTTTTTTTTTTTTTCCTAACTACAACATGGTGGACGATGCCTAGACAGGTATCTGCAGGCACATGGCAGTTGTACACTCTGAACAAGAGTTCTACATGCTGATTGGATTGAGATCACTGGTCCTAATTGAATACTTGAGTTTCAACATCACAACCTTGCAACAGACACACCCCCACATATTCTCAAGACGCTATTCATACTCAATGAGAGTTTCTATCCGAAATATTAAAAGAAAGACTACTGTCCTGAAGATTTTTGTTAGTCTTGAATGGCAAGCAAACTTCTGAAAATATTTGTAAAAATGGTTAGTACATATACAAGGTGGTGGTAATTAAACTTCCAATATTTGAGCCAGTGTAGATGGAAAACTACTTACCATATGGGAGTCCAACTTTATAGGAATGATGTTTAGACTCTTTGCTGTAGGATTTGCATTGTTAGTAGTGTTAGTGTCATGACTTGCTATTAGGTGCTGGTATTGCTATGATACATAGGTTTGAAACACTAGCATCAATGTGCGTTACACTTGCAGACAGTCATCATGGACCCAGGCAAGATGAGCAGGGCTTTACTTGTAAAGCTGTTTCATTGAAACAACAGAAATAGAGCTGCCACTGTTCATGAATATCAATGTACTAAGGGAATATGGAGAGGTCCTCACTGGAGTTGAAGCACATGATTTTGTAGTTCAAATTAACTGGAGATTTGGGAACTACTCCTGGGGGAGGGTGACAGCCAGTTGCACTACAAACTGTTGAAGTAGTTACTGGTAGACATGACTGAGAATGCTGGACACAATGTGTGATCTTCAAGCATTGCGTGAACTATGTCACAACTGCTGAACATCCCATGGTTCACCATTCATAAAGTGCTTCAAAAAGTTGTGAAACGGTATCCATAAAAACTTCACATTATTCAACAACTTTTGCCACATGATGTACTGAGCGATGTTTGTAATGTGGAATGTAAATATGATATTCAATTAACAAACCAATGTTATCCTCTCATGTGGAAATTAAAACATGTTTCTTTCAATGGTTTATTCGTTATTTCTCTTCTGTATGTCCATACGCATGTTTCCACAAAGTTTTGTTGTCCTGCCATTACTCATTTTTCATGGGCGCCCTCTAAAGCAGCAAAACTTTAATTATAACCACCCTGTATGTGTACTAATGTACACTTGACAGCACAAAACACAGATGGTGGAAGCTACAGCTAGAGTTAAAGTCTGGTATAGTAATGACATCAATGAAATGCAGCATACCATATTTTTCTATTTACATAGGGAACTTGCAGAAAAGGATATATTACTTCGAAAATCACTGGAGAATAATCTTTTCAGTGTTCCAGATACGTTCCAAAAAGGCATGAAATCTTTTGTGCAAATAGAATATGCTGGTTTTATCTACAGATATAGTGAATGTTAACTCATTAAATATAAGTTCATAAATACTCACTTATAATAATACAAAATCTTATGCAACTTCTACAAATTACTGAAACTTACAATACTGCTTTACTTTCAACAACAGTTATACCTATTTTTGGATATATAGCATGTAATTCATGTTTTTGGATATTTACGCAATGTTGCAGCAGTCTGGCAAAATTCTGCCAACCTTAAAATTAGTTGAAAATGTGTGTATATTTTTTACACATTACTGGGTTATGCTACAAAAATTAGTCTTCCTATAAAGGTCACAACAAATTACAACTTTACTTTCAATTTTGTTTTATAAAATCAATGTAATGTCACTTATGAAATATGCCACTTATATTTGTTTATTTTACCAATCTATATTATGTTGAAATTATGATGTGGCATAAAATCTGTATTTTTGAAAAATATTTCATTGATTTTGTCACTTTTATTTTCAAAATATTCTCATGGATTAAACACACAAACTAATTTTGATTTGTGTGAAATATTAAAAGCAGAAATGTGAACAGCTTTGAGTCACTGAATGTTCTGGATGCTTCAACAACAAAACGTAACAAATATACACCGTAGTTCTGGCACCAAACAGAGGCAATTTGTCACTAGTCTTTCAACTGTACCAAAGTAAAGTTGAGGAGATTCTTTGCTATATAGAACAAAGAACTTCTATGCACAGTTTTTTTATATCAACACTGTGATTTTACCTGTTGTAGAAAATGTTTGTGACATTATGTCTACTGAACTTCAAGGTGTGGAAATAAAAAATGGATAGGTAAACAACCTCAGGCCTATTTCTACATTCATAAAGGTTATGAACTCCAGAAGATGCCTAGATGCTGACACCAACTGCAATATAAGCAACATTATTTGTTGTAAAGTTTTCCTCTTAACTCATTTCTACAATAATTGTGTCAATAGTGCTGACCACTAATTTTCAATAAGTTTAGACTTCTAATACACATGAACAAATGTCACAGGGAAACTTTTCATGCTGTATCACTGAGCTTAGATAGTGGACATTATAATCACAAGTGCCTTAGCTCTTCAAATATACATGTAAAGAGTAAAAAAAAAGTGTGTAATATACAGAAATCACAGTATTTAAGTTGTGGCATGTGTAACCAGTGCAGTGATCAATGATTGAAACAGGATGAAGTAGTAAGAAGTGAACATTTCTGTGTGTCTTATGTTTGGGTTGATAAGGCTGTTCTTTGTACTTACTGTACTTGTGCTGTGTCTTGCTGTATATGAGCTCCTCTTCTATGTAATTAGATTGAACGTTGTTGATTAAAGAAGGTGTGTTAAAGCACTTTTTGGGTGTCTCATCACCCCAAAGTAGCAACCACGACATGATCAATGGGTAGAATTTCTCTTCCAAGCCTTAAGTACAGTCTGGCATAATGACTACTACACCCACCCTCACTGAGACAGAGCACTGAGGAACATTGGCAAAACGTTCTTCTCAACAGCCACCCACTGCACCCAAGTCACCCACTGCACCCAAGTCACCTCCTGCCTCTCCAGGCAACACCTTTTCGAGACTGGATACTACAAAGCTACTGCCATTTTGGCCTACGAGGCATCAGTTATGGTTTGCACAAGTGGACGCCATTTCTCAATTACACAACATTACTTCAAATACGGACCAATTTTCCATCATCATCTCAAAGCCGGACTCTAACGTTATCGAACAAGTTGAAGATTTTATGCCTCGCCACTCTTTTGGTGTGTTTCAGGAGACTGTCTTGCAGTGATTTGCTGTTCCTCCAGAATCTCATTTGAAGAAGATTCTGAACAGTGGTTTTGGTGCCGGGCAGTCTCTGTCTCAGCTACTGCGCTCACTCCATGCTTTCATAGGTCTAGAGCTCCTTTCAGACCAGTTCACAAATTTATTTTGTTGGCAGCAGCTCCCAAAGGCTGTTCATGGGATTTTATCCACATTTCCTGAACTGTCAGTGGACGAATTAGCTCTGAAAGCAGATGCTGTGGCACTTGCGTGTGGCAAAACTTTTAGTCCATGTTCAGCAATAGAGGAGGTTATGGTACCCAGCCCAGAACTGTGCATATCTGGCCTATCAACTTACGTTTCACATACTGAGCATTCAGCTAAGCAACTAGCAGAACCACCTAAGGAACAAATCCTTACTGAACTGGCAAGACTCAACACCAACGTGGCCAGTGACAGCCCAAGGAGTGTATGATGCGCTGGCTTAGGGTGCAATGGTAGACAGTTTTCACAACCTTGTGGGTTCCCAAATGATGACAATGGATGCATGTAGGCACATTAGTTCATTATAAAGCTATTGAGCACCTTCCTGAATCGTATAATCTACAGTTACTGCCAGATGCAAATCTCCACAGTTATTTGTCTTGGATAAAAGATCTGGAACGGACTTTCTGGTTGACACTGGGTCAGAGGTAAGTGATGTTCAACCAGATGTGAAAGATAAGGCTCAATCTTATGGTGTTCCTGTAATAATGGCCGCAAATCAAGCTACAATTAAGACATTTGGATGGAGACATACAACACTAACTCCGCAGGATGGTTTTTTCCCCTCCTTGTGGAATTTCTTAGGGGCCAATGTTACTGACCCTATACTGGGCACTGACTTTCTTAAATTTTTCTCATTATCTACAGACCTCCATTATCATCATCTTGTATAATCTCCTCCTGTAGCCATGCTCCCTTCAGCGTCAGACACCAGATATCATTCCATCAGCACAAAAGGCATGAAGATTTCTGCATCTCCAATGTCTTCCATGCCATGGTCTCTTCATTTTGTACTTGGCTTACGATGGAATGCACACCACACACATGTGCATTATGCGAGAAGACTGTGTTACACATTTTGCACATGTACACGGGGCTTGCTTCACTTCACTTCAGCAGCATTGCGTTACCTTCCAGCAAGAGACTAAACATTTCACTGAGCATTTCCAAAAGGAAGTGGACTTTGTAAGAATCTTGACTGGCAGTAATGGTTGTCTAAAGCAGTAGGCTACTGATACAGAGAAGGCTCTTTACGGGGCCCAGTCAGAAGTACGAAGTTTAACACCACCACCTGACTGCACTCTGGATGAAGTCCCACTCTCACTGTCACCTCTCTCTCTCCTCCTCATCATCTAGCCAATGGCAGCTGTCACTTCAAAAATTCCCTGCAATTACAGATCCATACATCACATTCGCATAACACCTGAACAAAGTGTCATGTACTGCACACAGAGACTACCACCATCAAAGCAATGCTGGGAGATGGAAAAGTGTCTTGCTCTGACAGTGCATGGGCAGCACCATTACAGATGATTTATAAGGAAGACAACTCTTGGCATTTGTGTGGCAACTATAAAGGACTGAACTCCTGCCCCACCCCAGACCATTATCCAACACAGAACATGTTATATTTCACAAGCTGTTTGGAGGGTGCATCCATATTCACCATCATTGACTGCACTAAAGACTTTATGCAAATCCCAATGGCAAAAGCAGACAAGGATAAGACTGCCATCAGAATGCCTTTCAGGTTATTTCAACTTAATGTCATGCCTTTTGGTCTCTGCAATATTGCCCAGATGTGGCAGCATTTTTTGGATGAGGTTCTGCATGGTTTAAACCACATTTTTACCTATGTATATGATGTGTTGGTTTTTTATGATAGTATAATTGATCACATGTCACATTTGCATGTAGTTTTCTTCCATCGGAGTGCATATGGCGTCAAAATTAATAAAAACAAATGCATTTTTTGTTTATCTTGCATCCAAGGATGGTATTTCTCCTACCCCTCAGAAGGTGGAAGATATTTTGCATATGCACCTTCCCACCACATACCAAGACTTACATAGGTACTTCATAATGGTGAATTATTACCAGCGACATCTGCCATAGCTTGTGGGAATTACAAAAACTAACAATGACCTGATGAAAGGTGAACATACCTCCAGTGTCAGGAAGGTTCCATGAACAAGTGCTGCCAGGGAGGCCTTGGAAACATTGAAGTTGACCTCAGCAAATGCTAATGCTAAGCAAATGCTTATGTACAGTCCCTGGCCAATTTATTAGACGCAGTACAGTTTTTAAGCAAATTTTGATTTATGTCTATTTTTTAACACATAAATTGTGATAAAATGATTATGTGTAGTCTACTTCATAGCTAAGGTTATATAACAAATAAATAAAACATAGTATTTGTTGAAAATATTTTATTTCAATAATTACAACAAAAATTAAAATAATGTGAAAATGAAAACATTAGTTTTAATATCTTGTTAAGCCACTTTTTGCAGCAATGAGAGCCTTAATATGACATGGCATGGTGTCAATGCAGTACTGTACTGTCTCCTGCATTTGTGGACGACGATACCACACATGGATGATCTTCTCTAAGAGCTGTGTTTTTGTTGTGATGACATCTTTTGCCACTTCCCTCTTCATTAATTCCCATACATATTCTGTGAGGTTCACGTCGGGACTGTTGCCCGGCCAGTCTAACAGAGGGATATTTTGTTCCTTCAGAAAGGATGTAATTGACCTGCCTGTGTGACAGGGAGCTCCATCCTGTATAAAAATAAATGGTTCCCCATTCGGAAACATTCTCTGAGCTGTGGTATTAACAGTTTTTGCAGGACTTCCTTGTACTTGTCTTGCCTCATTATGCCTTTAACCACGTGAAGACATCCTATGCCCTTGCTACAGATGACAGACGAAATCATCATCTTAGTTGCATGTTTTACAGTCTGAATAATGCAGTCAGGATTAAATTTTTCTCCTGTTCGGCAGCACACATACTGAGATTTGATAGTTAAAATTTCAAACGTGCTTTCACCGCTAAAGCATACCCATAAAAATAAAAAAACATAATTAATATACTACAAATAAATGTACGTAGGTTATATCATATCATAAATAATAATTTTAAAGTTTAATTACCAATCTCTGGAAGTCCACATTCTTATCACACCACTATTTAGCCCACTTAAGACACTTTGCTTTCATTGTAGCTGTCAACTTTGGTTTTCTAGCAAGCTGATGGGCCTTGAAATCAATATCTTTCAACTTTCTGTGAACAGTGAGTTCAATTCATTCACATTAGCCTCTTCCAGTTGAGGTTTTATCTGTTTTGTTGTTGCAAATCTGTTTTCTAGGCAAATTCTTTTGAGAAATCTTTCTGACCTTGGGGTGAAAATTGGTTTTCTTCCACATTTATTCTTACTTCTGTGGCTCAATTCTTCACTTGAATCAATTTTCTTCTTTATGCAACTCACGCTAGCTTCTGACATTTCCAGCCTTCTTGAAATTTTCCGACTGGAATACATTTTCGTATTAACGAGGGCTTTGACCTCAGCTTTTTACCTTTTTTACGTGGTGAAATGTTCCCTCTTTTACCCACTTTTATAGGTCACAATTAGTAATACCTGACTGTTAAACAATCAATTGTGATGTTGATATTACGAAATTGATAAACAAAGGGAACAATGCATTACACCAGTTACACGTGAGAACACCACGAAACAGGTCCTTTCCTGTACGCTGTACTCTGCACATTGATACCTACAATAAGTCAACGATCCAATGTCACATAGCAATATCAGATACAAAACTCAACAATGTAATATGTACCCTCAAAAACTGTCATAAATTTGCTGATTAATCACATTACAAATAATATTAAAAATTATTACAAATAATATCAAAAATGCACAGTGCATCTAATAATTTGGCCAGGGACTGTAGGTCGATACCAAAAGAGAGTACAAAGAGAAAAGGCTTTCTGCTAAGTAGAGGCCAAGGGAGGGGCATAAGCCAGATGGTAGAGCACAAATTAGGAACAGGGTACCAGGTCACAAATATCGCGAAGCCAAGTGCTAGCCTCACCCAAGTGACAGAGGACATAGGGATTTGTGTAAGGGTTTTGGCAAAGAGGATCAGTATATTATAGTAGGTGGAGCCTGGATGAAACAGCAGTAGAAACTACACACACACACACACACACACACACACACACACACACACACACACACGTGTGGAGGTCCGGCAGTGACACAACCAGCAATGGGTTAACATTGCTCACTGCTGTTAGCTGAGTTGAGCAGGCTGCTGCTGACTGAAATGAAATCTCATATGAGTGAAGTTCCTGTTGCTACAATTGGAAGATGGGGATATATTAGACATGGCTTACATCTGAATAGGAGAGGGAAAGATAGGTTGCTGAACTTCTTGCAGATAATATACACGAGGCCACCATTACAAAGAGCAAGATCGCTGTGGTCACTGGTGTCAGAGGGGCAACTTTTTTGGTTTAGAATCAGGTTTCAGGCACCCTGTTTTGAAAGGAGTGAAAACAACAGAAAAGCCCCACAAAATCCTCATGAATGCATAGAAAAGAAGGTTAGCTTATTTCATCAAATTATTACCAGTAGGGGATTGGGTAATAAGGTAGAGAAGTTCGTTGTCCATTTGGAAAATTTAGAGAGCTCTGAAAAGATGTACATCCCAAGCCTGTCTGAGTACCGGACAACCATGGGGTTAGTTAAGTTACATATAAAAGATTACATTGTAGCAGCTTACTCGTGCAGAACTAATATGGGAAATGGAGGAGTTGTTACATATATTAAGACAGAACACAGGTCCAAAAACACTGACACAAGTAGATTTTATAGTGATCAGCACACAGAAGTGTGTACTTGTGAATTAAAACTGAAAAATAGTTCACTTTTAACTGTAACTTTACATAGATACACACAGGGAAATTTTGAATAGTTTGAGGAGTCTAAATTCCTTACTGTGCTATCTGTCAGACAGCAGCAAGCAGTCAATAGTCTGTGGTGACTTTAATGTAGATTTTCTAAAGGTTTCTGACAGGAGAAATGATATGAAAACCTTAATTTGATCCCACAATTTGAGCTTAGTAATTAACAGTAATGGGTGGATAAAGAAAATAGGACCCTAATTGATAATATTTTCTTTGGTGAAGCTCAAAGCCAGAAATTAATTGTTTACCCAGTAAAAACTCTCTCTCTGGTTGTAATTCATAGTTAGTTAGGATAAATAACACAGTGCCTTACAGTATGGATACTCCTCCATGGAAAACAACTAGAATAATTAATGACTTGAGGCTAAATGTTTCTAAGAATAGTTTACAAGAGATAACTGGGATGAAATGTATAATGAACCAAATGCTTATATAAAAATTAAACTATTCCATTGTAAATTCATATCAGTGTTTGAAAATAGCTTTCAGTATAAGCTAATAAGAAAAAGCACCAAAAAAGCATGTAAAGAACCACAGATTACTGGGGGGATCTTGTGAAAGTGAAAGAGAAATGTATGTTTTGCCAAGAACAATTAGGGATCTGCTGTACTTGCCCACAACAAAAACTACTCAGAATTACTAAGAAAGGTTATTAAAAAAAATCAAGGAACATGCACATAATGGCAGAAATCAGTTATTCCACCAGATTTAAGGCTATATCGAACACAGTGAAATGAGAGACAGGACAACCACCCACAATGCAAGATAACATAACTACTGAACTGAATGGAAGGGCTGTAAATGATGAGTCACAGGTAGAAAACGTATTTAATAATCTTTTCTCAAATATGGTAGAAAGTATAGGGACAAACAGCTCAAGAGAAAAATCACAGCAGTATGTTGAAAAAATAACTCATAAAATTCAATCATATGAATATATCACTAACTTCTCCTTCTGAAATTAAGAAAACTATACATTCTCTCAAAAATAAAAGCTCTTCTGATTTTGATGGTGTTTCCAATAGAGCACTGAAGATTTATTCACATATACTATGCCTGGTCTTATCCAAAACATGCAATGAATCACTAACTCAAGGCATTTTTCCAGAGAGACTGAAATAAGCCATTGTCAGACCCCACTTTAAGAAAGGTGATAAACGTTAATAACTACTGACCATCTTCATGACATCTTTTTCCAAAATTTGAGAAAAGAATGTTTCTTGACTTGGATGTCACGTTAGTAACAATAATATCCTTAGCAAATCAGAGTTTGGGTTTCAGAAGGGTTGCTCTACTGAGAAGGCCATTTACGTGTTCACCCACCAGATTTTATAAGCATTAAATAATAAAATAGCACAAGATGGTATTTTCTGCACCCTATCTAAGGCTGTGTGACCCACAGTGTTCTCCTCAACAAACTGAAGTTTTACAGGATTGATGGTATAGCCAACCAATGTATAACGTCATATCTAACCAAAGAATGCAGAAAGTTGTACTTAGTAATTCAACCAATATCATCCAGAAACATAATTCTGACTGGGGAGAAATCATATATATGGGGTTCCCCATGGTTCAATCAGAGGTCCACTGTTATTTCTCATATATGTAAAACCATCTTCCATCTAATACTCAAGAAGCAGAATTAGTTCTTTTTGCAGGTGAACCTAGTATTGTAATAAATCCAAGCATACATAAAGAAATAGAAGAAACAGTAAACAAAGTTCTTAAAACTAACATTGACTGGTTTTCTGTGAACAGTACCACTCTCAACTTTTAAAAGAGACAACATATTCAGTTCTGCATATCTATGAGTACTACACTAATTATGAGTGTAACATATGGCAAGGAAATAATAAATAGGGTGAAACCTCAAAATTCTTAGGTGTCCATATTGATGAGAATTCAAATTGGAAAAAGCACATTTTGAAACTATTAAAACAACTTACTTCAGCCACATTTGCAATTAGAAACACTGTAAAGGTTTGGGAGAGATAAATAAGTAAGTCGACATATTTTGCAGATTTTCTTTCAACAATGTCATGTGGGATTATGTACTGGGGTAACTTATCTTTAAGAAATATTGTCTTCATTGTGCAAAAATGTGCTGTAAGACTAATATGAGGTGTTCATCCATCATCATCTTGTAGACATCTGTTTAATGTGTTGGGCATTCTGCCTACTGCTTTACAATATATTTATTCCCTCATGAAGCTTGTTGTAAATTATCCATTACAGTTCGAAAGGAACTGTGATGTACATAACTACAATAACAGAAGTAATGCTCCATATTAAGGTTGTCTTTGGCACAAAAAGGGGTGCACTATGCTGCAACAAAAATTTTTGATCACTTTACCCAGTGATTTCAAATGCCTGACTGACAGAAAAGTCAAATTTGAAAACAAACAGAAAGTTTCTCCTTATGTAACCACATCTAAAAATTAATTTGCATTGTGAATGTAAAATTACTCATTGTACATCATTATGATCTATCATGCAATGGAATATGTAACTAACTAACTAACTGTATTATTGGTTCATACCATCCCTGGTGCTCAGGTGCTACCTTTTGTGAATGTGAGGCAGTCAGCTGTAGGAGAAGCACTAAGGCAGTAGGCATCAAGAGCTTAGTAGCGACTAGAGATGGGGGATCTGCTCCTGAACTGTTTTATAGAGTTGAATCTTTCAAAGGAGTGAACAATCAGTGATTCAGAAAAAAAGAACGGTAGCTCCAAACGTTTCCCACAGCAGAGAGAGAGAGAGAGAGAGAGAGAGAGAGAGAGAGAGCGCATATCAGCGGGGCCTCTGCTGGTCAGAGCACACTGCGCGCCACACAACACAGCCAGCGCCGGCCTCTGCCCTGCTTCTGCCTTGGCTGCCTGCATTGTGCAGTGCCCCATTGGTCCTCTGCCGCGTGCAGTGTCTGCACCATAGCATCGCACTCCGTCGGCGATCGTTTCAGTTGCACGTCCTGCCCTCTGGGCAGTTGATGCGAGCAACAGGACAGAGCCTCCTAGCGGAGAACATAAGAACTACTTGCAACAACCTGCTCGCAAGAGAGCGGACGATTTGTCTCGGAGCGGGTGACTGGTGGCCGCTCACCACTCCCCCCACCCTCGGAACTCGCCCGCTCAACGCTCACCCCACCGTTCTAAACTCTAGCCAGAGCATTGAGCAAAGCAACTCAGGTGTCACTCTGGTCTCTGCGGTCTTGGCTCACGCAGCAATACAGCTCGCGGCTCGACCAGCTTGACTCAGCGCCTCTGCATCGGAGTTCGTCTATACTGGATATTGTTCTTCGTACTAATACCGATGTGTATATTACATAATTATGTTATGTATACATCATTTGTTTTTATTTTATTTTTATTTGTTTAAACTGATCAGATGAGGTTCCTGAGGACTCCTCTTACTATAGGAATTTTTATTATGGACACTCGAATTTACACTTTAATTACGAGCGAACCAATAAACGTATCGCAAAATGTGATACACCAATATTTTCCTTGTTTTATTCTGCATAATGCTATATGCAGCACTTTGGTCTTACAGTCAAATTTATATTTTTTTTCTAATTGTAGCACGGATTTTGCGATTTTGGGCCTCTTAGGAAGGAAATGTTCACTTTAAAAATATATGGCTTGGGATGTATTTGTACGAGGTTAATGAAATTTTAATACATTATAGCCAAATACATTGTTAATGTAAATCTCAAGTTACAAAATTTTCCGATCACCCAGAAAACCACGATAGTGCAAAATAAATCGATAATCAAAAACTTTGCCATATCGTGGAAATTTCAATAAACAATACAAAATTCTTACTCATTATCTGTGTTACTTCAAAATAGGATCAAATAAGATCAAAATACAGGTATAGTACTGGAATAAACCAAGTTTAAAGGGCAATGTGCCTTCCATTTATTTTCTATTGTGAATGAGTGGTGAGTCATGAAAAAGACCTAGTTCATTTCAGGGAGTGAACAGTTCGGATCCGATCTCTGAAAAGAACAGTTTTGCCCATCTCTAGTAGCGACTAGCCTTCTTTTCAAAATGTCTATATTCACAGCAAAAGAATTAGACTGCATTTGACAAAGATCTACTTGCTATATATCTCTCCAGTAAACATTTTTAGCAATACTTGGAAGGTATGGGAGTTCAGAATCTATACAGAACACAAACCCTTAACTTCACTTTTTCAATGGGTTTCTCAATTAAATTCCCCACTTCAGGTATGTTACTCAGAATTTATTGCTCAATATTCTACTGACGTCAACCATATTTTGGGGTCTGACAATGTTGTTGCAGAGTGCTTGTTGCACAGTTGTGCAACTTTGTCATGCATCGACTGCGCAACTATTGCAATAGGTCAAGAACCAGACACCTTTTTGCAACCTTTTTCCTCAGTCCTGCAACTACCAGTTTGGAACTTGATTATGTGCAACTACAGGGCTCTCAGTGCCACTTATGGTGTGACATCTCACAATATGTTGTAACCACTTATTCCATTTCATTGGTGATGGGCCATCTTTAATGTCTTGCACACCTCATCACACCCTGCCATTAACACTTCAGCCATGTTAGTGGCCTTCAAAGTAGTACGGCTGGAAGTACGGAAGGACTGTTAGCGCTGGGCGCAAAGCTGCAGCCCATGTCAGAAAAATAAAGTACACCATCACATGACGTCTTCTGTGGTCTCTTTCCCCTCATGTTCATGTTGACATCATAGGCCCCATCTCGTGTTTGGAGGAGTTCCATTATGTTGTCACCGTAACTGACAGATTTACAAGGTGCCCTGAGGCTTGCTAGTATTTGACATTTCTGCTTGCTCTGTTGCCAGGGCTATCATATCCATACAGTTTGCCTACTTCAGTGGATAGTTTTGCTAGGGCTATGTAGTACATTAAAAGAGGGTATTGGACATTTTACAGCACAATTAGTCTACAGTGAAGGCTTAAAGGTCATGGGTGAATTTTGTGCCTCGTCCCTCTGCACGACTGGGGAACAGGTGAATATGGACAGTTTATGCAAAAATTACAAGTTTCTATGTGCTCGCTGTATCCTCCTTCCCCACTGCAGCATGGATCTTCATTGTTTTCATTTCCCAAAGACCTTTTTAACTGTGATAAAGTTTGGATCAGGATGACACAATCAGGCCTCCATTGGCCCCTCTTTATTCTGAACCATTCATTGTGATCTTCCGCAATCACAAGACCTTTCTCATCAATAAAAATAGAAAAAATATCATGGTCTGTGTTGACAGTCTGACGCCAGCATTTACTGAGACAGCAGCCACCTTGCCTAATAGTATCTCCAGCTGACCCACCTCAGCTACCTGTGCCAGTTCCCTCTCAACCCTCGGCACCCCTAACCCATTCTGACAGATATATCGAGTGTGTTTTCCTGAGGTGCAAGGTGCTCCAGGCTTCTGTCATGACAAGGCCTCTAAAACATATCTCTCCCAAATGGTGGCAGGGGAAAGGGGGGGGGGGGGGGAATGAGGTGTTTAATGTGATGCGCGTGCATTGAGTGCAGTGACTGATGACTGAGATAGACCAAATTAGTAATGATAGTACATTATACATGTGTCATATTTTTGGACTGATGAGGCTTAATTAGACTGAACTGTGTTAAATAAAGGTGGTGTGTTAAGGTGCTTATTGCATGTCTGGTCTCGTGTGTGTGTGTGTGTGTGTGTGTGTGTGTGTGTGTGTGTCACAAAATAGCAGAAGGAAGTTGAAACAGTGATACACAGTGGAACAAACCAAGATGCCAGTCCTTGGACTTGGTGAAACTTCAAGGAAAGATATCACAAAACCTACACCAAAAACCATTGTACAATTTAAATGAGTTCTCTGACAGTAAAACAGCAAACTGGACTCCCTAAACAATGCATCGCCATATGATATGAGTTGAACATGTACTTGTTAAGAATTTCTTCCCCTATATGTCATTAAGAGCTACACTATTTTACACAAACTTGTTCTGTATTATTATGTATACTTACACAAATTGGTTTTTGTATTATAATGCTTATATAATCATAACCTTTTAACACAGACACAGACACAGTCACAGTCTATCCAGTCTGCGAATGATGTGGCACTGGTAATGGTCAGATAACAGTGAAGTACCTCTTAATGTAAAAATATGTAATAAAACCATGGACTATGTAGCTGGCATCAAATTTTTAGGTATGTAAGTTGATCAACAATTAAAATGGGATGAACATGTCAGAGTACTTGGAAAAAGAATTAGCACAGCATGCTATGAATACCAACCACAGTGTGTAATAGCTCATGGCTAAAAGCAACATACTTTGCACACATACATTCTAACATCAGTTATGGCACAATATTCTGGGGTGAAAATACTCAGAATGTGGAAAATGTGTCCAAACTGCAAAAACAAACTATTGGAATAATGGGTAAGAATCACAAAAGGCCCACAGCATTGAACTGTTTAAAAAAAACATGGGGTATTCTGAGAGTTCCAAGCAAACACGTATTCCAAACTGCAGTTCTTATACAAAAAACATGAGCACTATGCAGCAAACAGCTCCATATGTGATCATCAAACCAGATACAGAGATTGCTTGTACCTCAATAGAATGAATAAAGCAAAGTCTAAAACCACTATGTTTCACCAAGGAGTCAAAATATATAATAAACTGTCAAAATAGATCAAAAAAATACAGGAACACTATAAATTTAAGACATATCTTAAAGACTATTTGCTAAAAATAGTTTTTACTATATTTAAGAACTTGTGCAACATACAATTACTACAAATAAATAAGCAGGTTGACCAATTACAAAACAGACAAATAGGATGGAGTACATTGTAGTTTGTATTTACAGCATGCAATACAAAACCAAGGCATATTATCAGAGGAGTCTTATGATTCATTTCTCTACTTTGAAGCAATGAATGAATGGATGAAAGAATAAATAAGCTCAAACTACCTACACAGAAAAACAGACTGTTCACTGATGCTAAAAGTAAACACAGAAAGACCATCAGCTCCAGCAGCAACCAAGCAAGGGCAGCCACTGAGTAGAAGTAAAAAGTAAAATGATCATTGTATAAAATATCATACACAGTGTATGGAATATACAGGCTTATGCTCACTCGAAAGCTGCATACAGACTCAGACTGGGCGATAAACATAGCAGATACTACAATCAGCCACCTCATGACACCACAGTAATTATCTCCAGGACCCAATTTTTAAACTAATGACTATATTATTTTGTTATGTAACACAGTGAACTAATTTGTATCCTTATCCATGTTTACAGTCTGAGTCAATTCACCTAGGCATTGAGCAATAGCTTTTTGTTGTACTTTGAATTTATATGGTACTGTCGGTATTATAAGGTACAGGTTATTTGTATAGAGAGATTAAGATTACAATTGATGAAAATATTTTTGTGCTGCCATTCTATAAATTTTTATATATAACAAAAAAAGTTTTAATATGAACTATCTATATAGATCTTGTTCCCTATGCCTGAGGTGGTGCTATAATGACTTGTTTATCAATGTAAACACCCCATATGTACTTCCTTAAGATGCACTGAATGATAATTACAGATATGCATAGTAGCTATTAGGGGCTGATGCATTCCTCTCACACAGTGGAGTATATTTTTTTGCTGACGGTCTTTACTGCACTCTAATTTTCATTGTTATATTATGTACTGTGTACAGTGTTCTCTTGCGCTTATTGTGGAAGTTTCATTACCGATGACAGGCCTGCTTTATAGAAGTCATCTGGGTTGGCCCCCCTGGCATGCTCTGCTCAGCCACCAAAGAAAGAGTATTATTTAAGTGATTGCAAATGAGTGCTCAGCCTATTCTGTAACCTGTGTTACTGTCATCCAGTCAATGTGTTTAGTGCTACACACAACCAACACTTCATTTTATCTTGCATGTTTCTCTATAAAGTACTGAGACCCATAAACTGTGTTTGTTTTTGCTGTAACAAACTTGGTGACAAGTGAGGGTTATGCTTTTGCTGTGTGTTTGTGTCAGTGCCAAGTCACGCGATAACCATCTCAATGGAAGAAATACTACAGCGTGTCATTGCCCAGCAGCAAGCTTTCAGGGAAAAACAGCAAGCTCTTGCCACCACTCTCACCCAGGTGGCATCTGCTTCTTCGTGGCAGGTTAATATCCCATTAGTGTAATTGTCACCATTTCAGGCAAATGATGAATCAGTTAAAGATTGAGACTTCTACGAGACATGGTTATGTCAACATTTCCAGGTTTTTTGCATGGGTGATGCAGACCTGTGTATGGCTTTCTTTCTTTCTTTCCCGGCTTTTGCCATGCATTTGTCAATTGTTGTGCCAACATGCACTTTTGACAAGAACCAGCCAGCTCATCATTTGCTGAAACTTGCAAGCTTCTCTCAACCTATTACTGTGACAGAACACATGTCACTGTGATGGCTGTAGAATTTTACTGCTGTCCAAAATTCCCAAACCAATCTCAAAAAGCCTGGGCTGCAGAATTACATGGGCTGAGCCATCATTGTGTGGAAATTATATATAATGAATCCCCTGCTGATCACACAGTGTGTAGTGATGTTATTTGTCCAGATCCAGATATGGAAGTCCATGAACGAGCACTTCAGTGTGAGAATCCGACACTTATGAATGTGCTCCACATAGGATAGCCCTTTGAAGTGTCACAGACCACAGGCTATCAGATTGCTGCATGATGGCAGGTATCAGAAGCTGCTCAGTCAACCCCTGTTAGGCACACTGCAGGTGTCCAGGATGACAGGGAATCCGTTGCAACAGTGCAACCTTGGACTCGGCGTCACGAGGGGCAGTTTTGGTTACGCCCACAGAAGCAATAGGCCATCACAACAGCAACCACATGCCCCCCTTCCATCTTGCCCATACTGCTTCATCCAACACAAGCATGCTGCATGCCCTGAGCATTTGGATATTTGCACCAAGTGTTGAAAGAAAGACCACACTGGGTTGGTGTGTAACACCTCATCAAAGGCGGCAGACATAGTAGTACCAATGGACATAAACTGTAACTCTGCAATGAATGTCTCCACAAACAAATTGTTTATCAACTTGCATGTGTTTAATATAAAGCTAAAAATGCAAGTGGACATAGGAGCTGCAGTGACTTTAGTAAACACACAAACATACGTGGACTTGGGCTCCCCTCCCTCACACAGGTTTCAAGGAAGTTGGTTAGCTACAATAAACAGCAGATTTCGGTCCTAGGTCAGTTCTCTGCTACTCTCTCTCACAGATCTATTGTTCACAATCTCACCTTCCCTGTTGTGGCTCATTCCCATGCCGCACACCTGTTCAGGTTAGATGCCTTTAACACCTTCAGTTTCCCCATTGCCAATGTTGTAAATTTGATGTCAGATCGAATTTTATATCAGTAACTGGAGTCTCTCTGCTCTGAGTTTTCGTCTCTGTTTTCCCCTGCCCACCCTTATTGTTTTCAGGCGTGGCAGGTGCCTGTGGCATTGCACGACTCTTTCGAGGCCAAATTAGGCTGTTTTATGTCGCTGGATGTCATTCGGCCAAATTCTTCCAGTGAAAGGGCTACTGCACTTATTAAGTAGCCAATGGGTAAGCTTTGCCTCAGCAGTGACTTCAGTATCACAATTAATGCACATGTACCCTCTACCCTGCCTGACGAGTTGTTCCCAAAATTATCAGGCAGCTGCTTCTTTTCCAAGGTTGATTTGCCAGAAGTATACCTCCAGCTCCATTCAGATGAGGCCACAAGGCACCTTCTTCAATACATCTTTCAGTCTATACCATTATCAACACTTACCTTTTGGTGTTACTAGTGCGCCCACAATTTTTCAGTGTTTTCTGGAACAGCTGACAGCCTCTGTACCCAGCTGCATCAGTTACCCCAACAATATCATTGTTTTGGGTTCTTTTACTGAAGACCACCTTAGCAATATCTGATCATTGTTTTCTGTTTTGCAGTCTGTGGGTCTCAAGTGCAATCTCGACAAACATCAATTTTTTCAGCTGTCAATTGAGTACCTAGGATTTGAGGTTTCCCATACAGGGGTCAAGCTTTTACATCACCATGTTGACACAATTGTGGATTTGCTGTGGCCAACCTCTGTTAAGTAACTATAGGAACAAGAGGTATTATACACCTTACTAAGGTATATAAGGTATAAAATATTAACACCATCGTCACATGTGAACAGAGAAAAGTAAATGATCTTTTGTTACATCAGTGTGTGTATGATTGCAAAACATTATGTAAGAACAATTACCTAGGTGGGGAATGGCTTCAAATCACTGAAAAAGATCTGTTAATGAGCTGTATTTGTCTTATGCAAGAAAGTAGTACTAAACAGAAAGTCTTGTTCAGAAGTAGGTTGAAGCAGTTGGGCCTATTTTCTTTTTAGATTAACTCTACCCAAATACAAATAGGTTGAAATGAGTATGCTACTATAACAACCTCAGAAATTGCAACATATTTGCAAACTGTTACTTGTAACAAGGAAGAACATAAATGTCATTGGCACACTTTTCAGTTGCAGCTGTTTATTACATTATTATTAATGTCCTACAATGTGTTACAAAGTGAAAGATTTTAAAAAATGGCTACAGTGAGATTTTAACTTATTTCACACTTCTTCATCCTTCATACATCTATCACTCTAACCACAAGACCACAGTGACAACATTACATGTAAACGTTTGAACTGGTCATACTACTTCTCCTGAGGACTTTCACCACAGTTGCATCATTAACCGACATTTAATGTACCAAGGTACTATGCTTGAGATAAGTCTTCAATGTGTCATTGCCCTGAAACAGCATGCTAGTTACTAGCAGATATTGGAGGCCTTTGAAAAAGATGTCAATATGACATTTCCATAGAGTAGAAATATCTCTGGTGTGAACATTCAGATTCAAGAATGGAAACAACACAGGAGGCTCATTCAAGATACAGTTGCAATAGCTGCAACCATGTGAATGCATTCAACACAGGCATTCTCCCAGTTCCCACGACTTGTGACTGAGTGAAAGGTGTTCGAATTGCAGCCTGTGGATGGTTGCAACTAGCTCCAAAGCCTTTAACAGGCCTGCTCCTAAGAGGTCAGTGCATACATGTGCACAGATTTTTGTATTCAGTCTCATAAAATTCTTGTTGAAGAAAACATGTTATAGGTTACTGAGAGCCTTTTAAAGGAACTGTATATCTCAAACTTGTGAAAATTTAATACATCCTAGTGTAATTTTATTCCCTTGAGGGATTTTTCCGTGTTGCATACATAAAAGCCTAGGCTACCAAAAGCAAAAGGATCCCTGTTAACTTCACTTTCAAAATTAATAAATTTGACAGTTTATAAATTTGACAGTTTTAAACATAGCTGTTACTCAGAAACTGTGTACTAGTTTCAACATAGGATTATACAGCCAACCAGTTGCAAGTTACTGTTTAGTACATTGACCTAGGTTTCAACACCTACCATGGGCGTCTTATCAGAATGAAATTTTCATAAACCATAAAATTACACAGCAAAAATGCAAATTTAGAGCAGCTATGCTCAACTCAAAAATAAAATAAAATAAAATGTTCCAGACTTTGCCATGTGTTCCTAGCCACTCTAAATTCAGACCACTGCTTTTTTGCAATGGAATTTTACATTTTATGAAACTTTCATTCTGATGAAGACACCCTTAGTAGGTGGTGTAATCTAGGTCAATGAACCAAACAGTAATTTGCAACTGGTTAGCTGTATAATCTAATGTCATAAATAAATTTTCTCTTCTCCATACAAGGATCTGATCATAAGAGCTGATAATTGGGGTCACATGCTATACTTATTGCTACAAATGACATGTGCAAATTAAGCTGGCTCACTTTAGAGGGGAGGTGGCATAGGTTGAAATTAGCATGCTATGCTGTTACACATTTGTGAAATTTGGGCATTTATTACATTGCTGTTTATTAACATTGGTAATAATTATCTGCAGTGTATCGTCCTCAGCAACAAAATTTGTGTTACCAAAATCAATGAGACAAACTGATAATTTTTTTTCACCACATGTATATAATCTAAATATGTAAAAGAAATTATGTTTATTTATTAATTGACATTAAAGAGTGTCCCATCATTGTGGTAACTACAGTGAGTCATTTGCTACTACAAACTAGACAATTTTCAGAATTTTAGTACTCGTTTTTTATGTGACTAAATTGTTAATTAAGAAAGAAAAACCAAAGAGAGACAAGATACATAAAGTAAAATTTGGGGGAAAATTTACTACATTCTTAACAATAAAATTATACATGAAAGGAAAGATTTAGACTACAAAAGAGGTCCCTTTACCCAGCTGTTTCAAGTGGGAGGGCTTCAGTAAATGCTTTGAGATTGTCTCATCTGAATTGACATTCTATACTACTACATGACATATGCACACTGTGATATTAATTCCACGTGATTTGTGTATAAGGTATGACAGTACTATCTGTTACTACAACTGCTTCCTCCACTTAACCATGGTGTAAGTGGTAAAGGAGCCCTGGTACATGACCTTGAGCATCCGTTGGGCGCTTCTTAACTATGCTGTGCACTTATGTTTGTGTATTTACATCTTCTTATATGGCATATGTACATTTATGCACAATTTTATAAAGTTCATACATTTTACAGTTTGCATCTTGTACATTTCAGTAATTATACACTAACATGTTTCAAAATAATGATCCAAAGAACTAAATAATTACTTGATTTACTTGTACAAACAAGAAAATTTGTTGTTTTATTTCTATTACTAACTTAATTCTAAATGTCATGTATGTATTCTTTGTAGTATTGGTGCAGTCAGCGCTGGCATGTTGATAGACACACAAACAAACACAAACATACACACAAAATTCAAGCTTTCGCAACCAATGGTTGCTTCATCAGGAAAGAGGGAAGGAGAGGGAGGGAAAGATGAAAGGATGTGGGTTTTAAGGAAGAGGGTAAGGAGTCACTCCAATCCCGGGAGCGGAAAGACTTACCTTAGGGGGAAAAAAGGAGACACACACACACACACACACACACACACACACACACACACACACACACACACACACACACACACACACACACACACACACACACACACACGTCAAAAAATGGGTCAAATGGCTCTGAGCACTATGGGACTTAACATCTAAGGTCATTCAGTCCCCTAGAACTTAGAACTACTTAGAACTACTTAAACCTAACTAACCTAAGGACATCACACACATTCATGCCCGAGGCAGGATTCGAACCTGCGACCGGAGCAGTCATGCGGTTCCAGACTGAAGCGCCTAGACCGCACGGCCACACCGGCCGGCCACATATTTGTAAAGGCAAAGAGTTTGCCTTTGTGCTTGTGCTTAAAACCCACATCCTTTCGTCTTTCCCTCTCCTTCCCTCTTTCCTGATGAAGCAACCATTGGTTGCGAAAGCTTGAATTTTGTGTGTATGGCCTGCAAGATGTAGGAGGCACAATACAGTACCTTACTTACAAAAGAGAGCAGAGGTGTCAACTAGTGCTATATGTGGTCAGGTAATGAACCACAGGAAATTTATTCGAATGAACCTAGGGTTTTGCACTATCCCCAACACATTGTCCCAGTTGTAACTGAATGACCATTGAAAAGTAAGAATGGAAGGCCAGTCGGAAAGCACTATACTTCACCCACATGCATGTAAACTGTGTAAAGGCTGTATTACATGGAGCACATTCGTTTGCTATTCCCTGGTGTTTTTGGACGCTGCTTCTAAATGGACAGCAAAGTTACTAGTCCAAAATGAGAGCATCAAAAGTTGGACACACCCCTACCCCTACCCCTACCCCTACCCCTACCCCTACCCCTACCCAACTCACTGGTTCCTGGCTTCTTTGGTCACCTCGTAGTGTTGGTCGCCCCATGTCATATACATGAGCATACGAAGTAGCCGTCAGCTGGGTGAAAATATTGAAACAAGTCATAAATGCTGCTGTTGTGTTACTGGCAATAATCTTAATAGAACAGATAGTTAAAAATGCAAAAGTAGAAAAAAAACAAAAGAAAAATGTGTGGGGAATCCTTCCATTGTCTCCATCTGTAGCAGCAGATGACAGGCTGTGTCGACTGGAAGCCAGCCACACAACACTTCTGACAGAGGGAGAACTTAGACGACTATGCTTTCCAGACTCAAGGCACACTGAACCATCATTTGGTCAGTCTCTTATTCCACTCCGACGAGGCAACACCCCCGGCCATGCTCTCGGCAGCTTGTCTGCACAACGCCACATGACCCACGTCATCATCCATCACATTTTGATGGGGTATGCGCGAACAGCAGAATTCTTATTTTGCACTTGTAGTCACTGTTCTGTCATGGTTCACTTAACGAGAGGAGTGCTACCACGTTTTCCCGTGCCACCTTGCCAAGCTACGTCTCCTTGAGGTGCTTCAGTTGACTACAGATGCACAAAGCCTGATGCTGGACACCTGGTTCATCATCCTGTTATCAGCAGTTGGAATACTTCCTCCAGTGTAGCGCAAATCATGCAGTGAAGTGCAGTGCACGCCAGGTCTCCCCAGTGGATTTATTGCTATTCTATCCCCAGCCGTTTTAGCACCCCTTTGCTGCCAAGCATGGCATTGGATTGCATTTTCTTGCACCACCGGATGATGCTGAACAAAGGCCGTAAACCCTTCATGGTACACCCAGTCCAGAGCCTCCACCCCAAGTGAGGGTTCTCCTCGATTAAGAAACTGAATGTTACTGTAGTTGTTAGCTTTTGGGTTAATGTGTTAGAACCAGCCCATGCATCTCTTCCAGCATGTCCCATCATTTATTGCCATTTTTCGTAACTAGCACACCGCTTAGGCATATGTGCCCCCTTAGGAGTATAGAAGGGAACATAAATCGTTCCTTCACTGGTGACCTCCTCACAAGCACAAAAGGAGTTCGAAGAGCTGCTTGCCTTTGGCACACTTCATCCTTCTAAAAGCCCACGGGCTTTAGCTCTTCACCTCACCCCCACAAAGGATGGCTCCTGGTGCCCTTGTGGTGATTCCCCTAAACTAAGCACCCACACAATCCCCAACAGCTATCCAGTTCCAGTCCTCAGGACCTACAACAAGACCATCTCGGGAGCTATTATCTTCAGTAAGATATATTGAGCTAAAGCCTATACACAAATCCCAGACATCCCAGAGGACACTGAGAAAACAGCCATAATCACTCCTTTCATCCTGTTTGAGAGTGCATTTGTAACATTCAGCCTGCACATTCATGATATTCGGCTGCCACATAATCATGGCAGCAATTTTTGGACAACTTCCTCCAGGGCACGCAAAGATGTTATGCCTAACTAGATGATGTACTCATTTACTCCAGAGACCCACGGATCATCATCAGCACCTATGCAAAAAATTTTTCCTGCCAACAGAAAATTGGAGTGATCCTAAACTTGGCAAAAATGCGTATTTTTTCAGTGAGTGAGACAGTACAGGCAGTAGCAGACTTTTCTTGCCCTACTACCTTCAAAGGCCTCTGGTGTTTCATTGGCATGCTCAACTTTTTCCATCACCATCTGCCACCCAGAGCCCATTATTATAGCTCTTTGTGGCGATAAAAACAAAGGGAACAAGCTGGTCCTTGGACCCAGGCCATGATTGAGAGCTTAAAAAAAATACAGAACTGGACCTAGTCAATGCGGCCCTTTTGGCCCACCCCCACCCCAATGACACCTCCTTGCAATAGTGGCAGACGAGAGCCAGACGGCTATCAGAGCTGCCCTACAACAATACATGGACAACTTATGGCAACCACTCGCCTTCTTTTCATTCTAGATCTTTGATACACAATGCCGCTGAGGCACATATAGGACCATGAGCTCCTTGTAGTACATGAAGCCGTCTGCTATTTCTGATCTTCAGTTGAGGGACACATCTTTACAATCTTCACAGACCATTGCCCTCTCACCTCTGGTCTGTGCAGGAAAGACAAAGAAGAGATCTCACCTCGACAAACTGCAGAATTCACTACTGATGTCCAGCATTTTGCCGGAATCGACAACATTGTATCAGATTGCCTTAGCCGCTCCTGTGTCATCACCCAACCCTCAGACTCTAATGACCTGGCCCCTGGTCAAGAGGGGGCCCGCACCTGGCCCATGTCTTTTGGAAAGTGGACTCTGGACTCAACCTCCAGCTAAGATCCATACCTGGCTCCAACTGTAAGGTCTAGTGTGACATCCTCATGGAACATTCACAACCTGAAAGTTCCAGCGACCGCCTCTGTCCCTTCCTCCCTCCCACCTTTCAAAAACCAGCATTTGACTGCATCCATCCCACACACCTAGATGTCTACTCTTCTACCACCCTGATGAAACAATGCTTCATCTGGCTGGGCATCCAATGTGACTGCAGCAACTGGGTCGAGTCCTGTTTTCCATGTCAGCATGCTAAGGTTGGATGGCATGTTCAGTCCTCTGCAGGCACCTCTCCCTCCCCACCCCCCCCCCCCCTCCCCCCAACAAAAAATCCCACACAACACCAATACACAAACATTAACCTCGACATTGTGAGCCCACTACCTCCCATCAATGGATATCGGTATCTGCTGACAATTATTGACAGATTTAGTCACTGGCCGGAGGCCTCCCCTCTCCCACATATTTCAGCCGAAACAGTGGCTGCAGTATTTGTTTGGACCTGAGTATCCTGCTTCAGTTGCCCACGCATCGTCATCACTAGAGATCACAGGTGCTAGTTCACCTCGGCCTTCTTCCAATCTATGACAGCCACCTGTGGCTCCAATTTCCACCATACCACCCTGCAGCTAACAGCAAGGTGGAGTGGTTCCACCACTCACATGTTATTCTTCTGAATGGTCTGCTGCCCAACCCCTGGTACTTCTAGGCCTGTGGATCACACACACAAAACTTACATGGGAACTTCTGTTGGCGACCTGCTATACTGGCAGCCACTCACCATTCCTGGTGATATTTTGAAAGTGACCTCCGTCCCTCCTGACAGCACCATCTCAGGTTTTGTGCAGCAGTTCCAGGTATACATGGCCCAACTGCGCCCAACACCTCCGCGATGTCATGGTGTGCACCATACCTTCATCTACCGTGACCTCATTGTAAGCAAATCACTTCATGTTTTAGGTGAATGCATACCAACCGATGCTCTGCCCTCAGTATTCTGGCCTGCACCTGGTGTTGCAACACAGGGACAAGACATTCTCCATTCGACTGAACAGAGTCACAACAACTGTCACTGGAGGCAGGCTCAACCTGGCCTATGTAATAGTGTCCCCACTAGCCAATGATCCAGCCATAGCACCATCAACACCGTGCCCGATATGACACAGGTCAACACTGTACTTGATATGACACAGGCCAACACCCTCCTCTCTGCTGTCCCAAACATGCCACCAGTTGATGCCACCCCTGACGCCACGTCCGACACATCACCAGAAGACGTTGCCTCTGGTCCACCACCAACGGACTACATAAGTGACCTCCCTCACCCCTCCCCACCAGTGCCTGGGACATGATGTCACCACTGCACCACCATTCACAGGTGCCCACCACTCACAACAGTGTGTCGTCACCATCGCTTCTAGCACCTGCACCACTGGAGAGGCAACACTGCTTCACATGCTCCCAATGTCATGTGCAGGAGTTACCCATGCCCCTCCTCTCGCTGGAAACCACAGCACAAGCATGAGAACAGTAGCAACAACCCATGCATACACCCCCTCCCCCTCTTCCTTGGAAGCAGGTGAAACTTCCCAGGATGTTGTGGAGCAATTGGTGGGAAGTATGTCCATATAATGTGTTCTCTTCATAGTGGTTCTACATTTTTGAACTATGAATGTAAAGGAACACTTAGTGTTATTTTATCTACCTTGGTTGATGCAGATTACTGTTTCCGGTATTTAGATGTGGGTGGAAATGGACAGCTACTTTCATGGTCATTTTCATGACTACTCTCAATACAGCTATGCCGAATAATCCTCTTGACATACCAGAAAAATCTGGTGATTGTAGGTGATGATGCCTGTGGTGTCACCGCCAGACACCACACTTGCTAGGTGGTAGCTTTAAATCGGCCGCGGTCCATTAGTACATGTCGGACCCGCGTGTCGCCACTGTCAGTGATCGCAGACCGAGCGCCACCACACGGCAGGTCTCGAGAGACTCCCTGCGTGAGCTTATAGCGTGCATATCGGTCTCCTCAAACCACACTGTGTCGGCACTTCTGTTGACACATCAATGCCTTTCCCTTGCAAAAAAAATTTAATGAAAACTTACAACAGAACCAGGTTATCATATACAGAAAAAAAAAAAATTACAGACTATCAAGAGCTAGATGTGTAATGGGTTATAGTATTTCTTAGGCCAATTGAACTTAAATTTTCTACAATTGATAAAGTGATATGGGCTACTTGTGGTCTACACAATTGGGTAAGAATGAAGTTGCCAAACTATTTCCAAGCACAAGACTTTGACCAAGAAGATTTCAATAGTGGTGGGGATATTCCAGTAGCATGGTGTTAGCATACAGTTGGTCTGCGATCAGTGGCTCATTTGGGAAGCAACAATTATCAAAGAGAAGTTGAAATTGTGTGACAGGAATATGCTGACTATTTCATGTAGGAAGGATCCCTACTTTGGAAATGGAAAAAAAAAGTTGGAATTAACGAACCACTTTGATAACATAAGCCTAAACACTTGACACAACGCTGGGTGAAGTTTAATAATAAGTTTTATGTCAAGTTCTGAAAACAATTTGTGGATATCTAAAGTCTCCAAAATATGTAACATACTGATGCTTACAACATTATTGCTTTGACGAGATCTACTTATATATAAAATTACTGTAAATTATAACAACACAATTGTAAATTAGTTGTGCTTATAATTAATTTGAACTCAACAGATTTGATTTTGTTCCCCGTGTAGGTATCACCACTCCAAAGAATTCCGAATTTTTGAACAAAGCAAGTTATGGTGTATAAGCATGGTCTGTTCCTTGACCACTTTCCTTGGAAAGAACAATTTTCGCAAGTTCCTTGTGGTAAACATCTTTTACTGTTTTGATTTTGGTTTTGAGCTGTTTGGCATCTATATCCCCAAGAGAACTTCAGTCTTGAATTCCTCAAACTGCTGGTTAAATTGAATACCTTTAAGTTTTGTATTTATATAATCCTTATTTATAATGTTCCATAATACTGGAAAACTGATAGATTTCCATAAATTTTGTTACAATTCAATTTTATGTTTTACACTTGGTAATCATCTAACATCAAAAATGAAAGATCATATGCTTTGTTGTTTTTCAATTGCTATGGTGACGATAGCATTTGAAGCTGTTGCATGTCATTGTGTTAGCTTATTTATTAGCTATTTGCCTATATGCTGAGCAACCAAATCTGATGTAATGGAGTGAACAAATATGCTCCGTATAATACAGCCGTAACTCATGTGTTGTATGCTCATGATATTCGCACCACTTTTACTGTGAGTTCGCTTGAGTAAAGTTCACAGTTCATTCATTGTGATTACCTTAGTGATAGAATTGTGGATGAACAGAAGAGTGAAATAGCTCTAAGTATTTAGAACTATTCACATTATCATTTTCCAACAATCGCTTTTTGCATCTCACCTTTATTATTAACACTATTATTTATTTTATGGCCTTTATTGGATCACTATAGGCAGTTATGCAAAGATTTGTACATCCATTTCAGTTCAATAGCAATTTTCAATAATAATTCAACAACAAAGTGGCTATACAAGGATGATCATGATTTATTATTGTATAAAGGGTATTTATTTCTGCCTGCACAACATTTCTTCGTTCTTTCAGATGTTTTCTTTCTTTGTTTGAAAGCAATCATCAATCTTCATGTAGTCTATTTATTGATCATTTGTAGTGTGGTTCATGGTTCATGCCTCTTGCAGAAAGTTTGATTTCACTGTTTTGTTTTTTAAGTCACCTACTGTAAATTTTGAATTACCTTACATCTTTCTAAATTTCTGTGATCCCTTTCATTTTTTTCTTACCATTTTACAATTTCTCTATTATTCTGTTACTAATTCTATTTTCTGGTGTTCTTGTCAGATGTCAAAATAGCCTCACTCATATATATTTATTTTTCAAGACTTTTTTGGTGTCTGATTCACCGCACTGATATTTACTGTGTACGAGGTGTCTTGTTATCGATAATTGATATTTAGTATTGGTATGAACAATTGCTTACTGCACTCACAATTTTCTTTTTACCGTCATGCTTGTTTCCATGTGCCGTTTCCTCCTCGAAAGGGATTTTCTGACATGAAGTATCTGCTCTTTGCACACTGTGCACAATCTCTGACATACTGCTCCATGTCACACTTCTTATTCCTCCACCAAAACCATCCCGCAATACATCTACATCTGTTGCTCATAGGCCACTATGAGCTGATAACACATCGTTGTGAGCCTATTGTAACAATCCCTTATCAAAACCTCCCACGACCATGACACGTGGTCCACATTTCACTAATCTGCCCAAAAAATCCTGATGTACGACAAAGTGTGCTTGTGACTTAAAAGCTTGACAATCATTATCCTCCAGCTGTGCTTGTCGCCATTCCAACACACTTTTGCCCAGTGTGCTCAACATAGTCACTTTGCAAATTCATGCGCCCGCATTCATGCGCCCGCATTCATGCGCCCGCATTCATGCGCCCGCATTGTGTATGGATGACCTCAATCAAATTCACTAAGCTTGAGAGCCCAGTTGTTTGTTTATAAGATGGATCTTTAGACCAAGCAACTATTTCAGTGACACCTGATCAGTCCAAACCTTAAATCTTATACCATCCAAGCAGCACCTGAAATACATGATACTATGTACAACCACTGACAGTTCCTTCTCAGTTGTCAAGTAGTTGCATTCTGCTTAGTTTACTGCCTTGAAGCATATGCTGCTGGATGCTCCTGACTATTAACTACCTGACCCAAAACACAGTCAACCACTTCATAGGAAGCATCACACCAGAGAATGAATTCCTTTTCAAAATTGGGAAAAACCAATATTGGATTTGAAATCAATGCCTCCTCTAATGTCTTGAATGCTAGTTGACACTCGTGTCCATTGAATCATTGCAATCTTTTTGAGTAATCTGTTCAAACATTTCGCAATTTATTTTGCAAACTCCTATATGAATTTAGGTCATAGTTACACAGACCAACAAATGACTGCATCTGTTTGGTTGCTCGTGGTGGTAGAAAAGTTTTAATTACTTCTATAAGGTGAGGATCAGTCTGCATACCACATTGACCAATTGTGTGTCCCAGACAGTTAAATTTTATGCACAATGGTTCTTGTCCACGCTCAGCCTCAAACTTGCTGACTGTAATCTACTTAACACATCCTCCAACTGTCTCACATGCTCTGGTATCTCCTTTGACATATTTAGATGGCATAATAATTTGTTCATACAGGTTTTAGGCTTTAGCCTTCTTAAAAAAATCATCCAGTAAGTGCTGAAAAGTAGCAAAGTGCACTTTTATTAAACTGTATTGCATTTGCTTTTACTGTCATCAAGTGCTACGTCTAACTGATTATAAGCCCTTTTGAGGTCCATTGCAGTAAAGTAACGACGACGACCAAAGTTATAAAAGGTTTCCATAATGTTAAGGATTGGATAAGCATCTGTAATGGTCTGTGCATTCAGAAACCTGTAGTCACAGCAAAACCTATATTTCCTCATTCCATCCAAAGATTTCTTTGGGAGAATAACTACATTTGTGCTCCAGGGACTGGCAATAGTTTCTATGATCCCATCTCTTAGTTGTTGTTTAATGAATCTCTTATTATTCGGCATTTTACTGTGTGATTCACAGTATTCTCCTAGATACAATGATGTTTTATTGGACAGATTGTAGAGCCAACCAATAAATAATGTTTTATCTAACCAAAAGAATGCAGAAAGTTGTACTTAGTAATTCAGCCAATATAGTCTTCATTTTGTAGCTCACTCCCCCCAGAGTGTGGGTTGCTAGGCCCAGTTGAATTAGCTGTGTTTAAGTTTCCTCGTAGCATGCAAGCGCGCTAAGTTACAAAATGTTACTTCACTTTTGGTCAAGCTGTGTCACAGCATTAGGTGTTCTACCCACCTCGGTCATGATTGATATTGCAAATCCAATCTGTCTAATGCATTCGGTTGATACGTCAACAATATTGCACAGTGGTTTACTGGATTAGCAAATCTACTACCTGGCTGCAGCAGGGAAAAAAAAACTTTACAAATCACATGTAAAACTTTTTCAGGGCACATCAGTATTCACATATATTGATTTAACTCTTTTAGAATAATGAATCACTCTTGTTTTACACCTTTTTTGCCATTGTCTGTTACGTTCTTCTGATGGTTATTGAGCATCATTAGTGTTTGAAAACGCGTGCGGGGGCGCATGCACGTGGGTGTTTGTCAAAAAAAAAAAAAAAAAAAACAAAAAAAAAAAAAAAAAAAAAAAAAAACCAGTCTTTTTGTTGTGCCTATCTGCAACTTGGCATCTCCACTATATATCAAAAGGTTCACTGCAATAACTTGCAGACGCAGATACTTACCTACATATACATCCATACTCCTCAAGCCGCCTGATGGTGTGTGGCGGAGAGTACCTTGAGTACCTCTACCAGCTCCCCTTCTATTCCAGTCTCGTATTGTTCGTGGAAAGAAAGACTGTCGGTATGCCTGTGTGTGGGCTCTAATCTCTCTGTTTTTACCCTCATGGTCTCTTCGTGAGATGTACATAGGAGGGAGCAATATACTGCTTGATTCCTCGGTGAAGGTATGTTCTTGAAACTTCAACAAAACCCCGCATCGAGCTACTGAGTCTCTCTCTTGCAGAGTCTTCCACTGGAGTTTATCTATAATCTTGGTAATGCTTTCGTGATTACTAAATGATCCTGTAATGAAGCACATTGCTCTCTGTTGGATCTTCTCTCTCTCTTCTATCAACCCTATCTGGCACAGATCCCACACCGGTGAGCAGTATACAAGCAGTAGGCGAACAAGTGTACTGTAACCTACTTCCTTTGTTTTCAGATTGCATTTCCATAAGATTTTTCCAATGAATCTCCATCTGGCATCTACTTTACTGACGATTAATTTTATATGGTCATTCCATTTTAAATCACTCCTAATGCCTACTCCCAAATAATTTATGGAATTAACTGCTTCCAGTTGCTGACCTGCTACATTGTAACTAAATGATAAAGGATCTTTCTTTATATGTATTCACAACACATTACACTTGTCTACATTGAGATTCAATTGCCATTCCCTGCACAATGTGTCAATTCATTGCAGATTCTCCTGCATTTCAATACAATTTTCCATTGTTATAACCTCTCAATATACTACAGCATCATCCACAAAAAGCCTCAGTGAACTTCCGATGTTATTCACAAGGTCATTTATGTATACTGTGAATAGCAACTGTCGTACGACACTCCCCTGCGGCACACCTGAAATCACTCTTACCTCTGAAGACTTCTCTCCATTGAGAATGACATACTGCGTTCGGTTATCCAGGAACTCTTCAATCCAATCACACAACTGGTCTGATAGTCCATATGCTCTTACTTTGTCCATTAAACGACTGTGGGGAACTGTATCTAACGCCTTGCGGAAGTCAAGAAATACGGCATCTACCTGTGAACCCGTGTCTATGGCTCTCTGAGTCTCATGGACGAATAGCGTGAGCTGGGTTTCACATGACCTTTTTCAAAACCCATGCTGATTCCTACAGAGTAGATTTCTAGTCTCCAGAAAAGTCATTATACTCGAACATAATACGTGTTCCAAAATTCTACAACTGATCGACATTAGAGATATAGGTCTATAGTTCTGCACATCTGTTCGAAGTTCCTTCTTGAAAACGGGGATGACCTGTGCCCTTTCCCAATCTTTTTGAAATGCTATGCTCTTCTAGATATCTACGGTACACCGCTGCAAGAAGAGGGGGGCAAGTTCCTTCACGTACTCTGTGTGGAATCAAACTGGTATCCCATCAGGTCCAGCAGCCTTTCCTCTTGAGTGATTTTAATTGTTTTTCTATCCCTCTGTCATCTATTTCGATATCTACTGTTTTGTCATCTGTGCAAAAATCTAGAGAAGGAACTACAGTGCAGTCTTCCTCTGTGAAACAGCTTTGGAAAAAGACATTTAGTATTTCAGCCTTTAGTCTGTTATCCTCTGTTTCTGTACCATTTTGGTCACAGAGTGTCTGGACATTTTGTTTTGATCCACCTACTGCTTTGACAAGACCAAAATTTCTTAAGATTTTCAGCCAAGTCAGTACATAGAAGTTTAATTTCGAATTTGTTGAATGCCTCTCACACAGCCCTCCTCACACTACATTTCGCTTCGTGTAATTTTTGTTTGTCTGCAAGGCTTTGGCTATGTTTATGTTTGCTGTGAAGTTCCCTTTGCTTCCGTAGCCGTTTCCTAACATGGTTGTTGTAACACGGTGATTCTTTTCCATCTCTTATGATCTTGCTTGGCATGTACTCAACTAATGCATATTGTACAATGGTTTTGAACTTTGTCCACTGATCCTCAACATGATCTATACTTGAGACAAAACTATTGTCTTGAGCCGTCAAGTACTCTGAAATCTGCTTTTTGTCACTTTTGCTAATCTTCCTACCTTTTTCAATATTTCTATTTACGGCTGAAATCACTGATGCTGTAACTGTTTTATGATCACTGATTCCCTGTTCTGCGTTAACTGTTTCAAATAGTTCAGGTCTGTTTGTCACCAGAAGGTCTAATATGTTATTGCCACGAGTTGGTTCTCTGTTTAGCTGCTCTAGGTAGTTTTTCAGATAGTGCACTTAAAAATAATTTCACTGGATTCTTTGTCCCTGCCACCCGCTATAAACACTTGAGTCTCCCTGTCTATATCTGGTAAATTAAAATCTCCACCCAAAACTATAACATGGTTGGGAAATATACTCTAAATATTTTCCAAGTTTTCCTTCAGGTGTTCTGCCACAACAGCTGCTGAGCCAGGGGGCCTATAGACACATCCAATTACTGTGTTTGAGCCTGCTTTAACCGTGACCTTCATCCAAATTATTTCACATTTCAAATCTCCGTCAATTTCTTTCGATACTATTGTACTTTTTATCGCTACAAACACGCCTCCCCCTTCACTGTCCAGCCTCTCTCTGTGGTATACTTTCCAATCTGAGTTTAGAATTTCATTACTGTTTACATCTGGTTTCAGCCAACTTTCCATCCCTAGTACTATGTGGGCATTGTGACCGTTTATTAATGAGAGCAGTTCTGGGACCTTTCTATAGACACTCCTGCAGTTTACTATTACCACTTGAATATTGTCATTCCCTGTTGTGTTTTACCTACTGCTACCTTGTCGCGTCTCAGGAGGCGTCTTGTTGGGTCTTGGGAGGGTATTCTCTAACCTAAACAACCCACATGTGGACTCCACACCACCTCCGCTACATTTTTAGCCACTTCCTGCGTGTAGTGCACACCTGACCTATTCAGGGGGACCCTACATTTCTCCACCCAATAGCGGAGGTCGAGAAATTTGCACCCCGTATCTCCACAGAATCGTCTGAGCCTCTGGTTTAAGCCTTCCACTCGGCTCCAAACCAGAGGACCGTGATCGGTTCTGGGAACGACACTACAAATGGTTAGCTCAGATTCCACCTCGCGAGCGAGGCTTTCCACCTTCACCAACTCCGCCAAGCACCTGTATGAACTGAGAATGACCTCTGAACCCAGATGGCAGGAGTCATTGGTGCCAACATGAGCAACAATTTGCAGTCGGGTGCTCTCTATCGCTGCCGGCAGGGCCGCCTCCACATCTTGGATGAGACCCCCCAGCAAGCAGACAGAGTGAACACAGGCTTTCTTCCCCGACCTTTCCACTATTTCCCTATGGGGCTCCATCACCCGCTTAACACTGGAGCTCCCAATCACTAATAAACCCCTCCCCCCGCGTGCCTGCTCGGACCTTACAGAAGGAGTTGCCACATGTCCACTCACAGGCAGAGCAGGCGATGCCACACAGCTAGCCTTCACAATCACTCTCTGTCTCGTGCGACGTGAATGCCATTGAACCCGCCACTTCCCTTGCGGAGGGGGTGGCCCGACTGTGCCCAGTACTCGTGAAGATGTCTCGACAGCATGGACCACATGTAACACCTGGGGTGTACCATGGGATGCACCCGACTCTCCACTACCACTACACTCCGAGGCAGCGGCCTGAAGATGGATGATCACAGCCCTTAGCATGCTCAGCTGTTCATGAACAGTAGCCAGCTCCTCCTGTGTCCGTATACAACAGTTGTATATCCTATCCATCCTAAAAAAATCAACAATTTACTGTAGATAGTTAAGTAATCAACTTTTTACTAGACTGCTAATTCACTATGAATGAAATTTTTATTATTTCATGAGCATATAAAGTATAGAAGTTCGGAAACATTACCACTTAGTACATCGAAAGCTAAAACAGTAGTCAAACATTAGAGGAAGAAGTCTTTGCTTTCTTCAAAAATAATTTTTTCCCTTTTAGAAAAATCAAAGTAGTTCTGTTACAGAGATATTTTTTTTTACATTTCATATACACAAGCTCTGAATTTCCATTAACATTTGTTAATTTGTCATTGGTATTACCCCTCATTCGTACAATAATCATTAATACATTAAAATTTGCTCAGTAAGAATCAATTTACAAAATACATGTAAACATCTCAAAAAAACAGGGAGCTCTCCATTGTTTTGACCACCAGTCTGTTTACTTTCATCCATTACGACTTCTCACAGATTATTATTTAAGGAGAATCAGTGTTATGTTATTTTACTGATGATAGTGTGGAGGATATATAGCAAAGGAGAGTATCCCTTCAGCAGTGACTGCCAGCTGACAACACATTACAGAGTTCATGCAACAGGCATCTAAGGGCCATAGCAGCTCAGATCTCATTCAGTAAGTCATTGTTGAATATTACTTTAGGTAGTGAAGCGTTCTAGCAATTACGCTTTGATAATTCTGATATGGATGTTCTGATAGCCAAAAGGCTTCTTTACTGTGCAACTATAAAAAATTAATGAAAGATCAAACCCCAACAACTTTAGAAAATAAACAGAAATTCTGCCCTTTGCTCCGTTTTGATAACTATTATTGCCATTTCAGATTCCCTCTGTCTTACGTGTACTGCAAAGAGAAATTCTCATTCATAAGAAACTGTGTTTCTTGGCAAAGCATCAGCAGCAACTATATTGTAATCATTGTTAGTAGATGACAGTAACAACTATATGATCAGAATGGTATGGGTGTTCAGTGAACATGGTTGTTGTACAATGTCCACCTGCCTCGAATGACGTTAGTGGTGGTGCACTCAATCTGTTGCTGACTACCTAAGTAAACTCCAGTTATAAAGATAACAAGACAAATGTTCACAAATTACTTGTATTGTCTCAGAAAACTATTGTGTACAAAATGCTATTTTGAAAGTGTTTGGTAACTTAGTGACAGTCGACAGACTTCCAGGACTGGATCTTAATTATCCTACTAGTTTCACTAGATATTTTCCTGTAATTTTGATGAAATATTCTGAACAATTTGTGCATAATAAGAGACAGTGAGTGGGAAAATATCAGTCTTTGCCTCCAAAAAGGTATTTTACAAGTAAATTTACAATCTCCATCACCATTTACTTTGTGGTAAACTTGCTTCTTTATGCCTTAACCTTTGCTACAACGAGAAAATGGTAACATTCTGGATGTAACACTACCTGTGTGCCACTGCTCCTACAGCCATAGTTTCAAACACACTGGGAAAGTGTAACTGAAGTCAGAAGTTTTTACTTCTCTATTTTGATATCCGCAGCTCGTGGTCTGGCAGTAGCATTCTTGCTTCCCAAGCACAAGGTCCCGTGTTTGATTCTCGGAGGGGGGCAGGATTTTCACCTGCATCGAGATGACTGGGTGTTGGTGCGTTACCACCACCACCACCACCACCACCACCACCACCACCACCACCACCACCACCATGCATCCTCATTACGGTCGGAGGAAGGCAATGGCAAACCACCTCCATTAGGACCTTGCCTAGTACGGCGGTGTGTCTCTTCCACATCATTACCCTACGCTCTGTCAAGGAGTATGGGTCACACCGACCCCGACCCCCACCCCCACCCCCACCCTCCTCCACGTCATCATCGTTGGTCATCTATTTTGATTGATTGACAATGATTTGATAGATGTAAGTAAGCTGTCTAAGAAATTCTAATGTGTGCTGTCACACTTGTTACTGGTAGGTTCGAGAAACATGATAGTATTACGGTGAACATGAGAGGTAATTCCTGGAGAGTAGATGACTTTCCTTTTGCGAACATTTAGTGAACTAGCATTTGTGGCTCACTGCAGAACAATTTGATTGCCACCAACACACATTTCATGTGAGGACCACAGAGATGGGATAAGAGAAATTTGGGCTTGTGTAGAGGCATATACAATGTAATTTTCTCCTCACTCCATTTGTGAGTGGAGTGGGATAGGAAATGACCCATAGTGGTACAAGGTACCCTCTGTCATACGCCATCTGGTGCAATGTATGTATGTAAATTTAAACATTAACAATTGACAATTGGAGCACTGATACCACCACCACCACCACCACCACCACCACAAAAGTCTACGAATGCATTCTAGACCCAGCATCTGGAAGATTAAGGATACCTCAACAAAGACTCCCTCATGGCCACACTTGGATTATCTGAAAGTTCAAAAATGTTCAAATGGCTCTGACCACAATGGGACTTAACTGCTGAGGTCATCAGTCCCCTAGAACGTAGAACTACTTAAACGTAACTAACCTAAGGACATCACACACATCCATGCCCGAGGCAGGATTCGAACCTGCAACAGTAGCGGTCGCGTGATTCCAGACTGTAGCGCCTAGAACTGCTCGGCCACTCCGGCCGGCTATCTGAAAGTTACTCAACTGAAAATGTCCTAGTGGAAACACTAATGTCCATACATGGGTTCTCAGTCTGGGTTTTGTGACTGTGGAGCTGAGCCTGTAGCAATACTGACCTTGTGTTCTTCTCCTCAGTAACACCACTTTCGAACACAGCAAAGCTGAAGTCTAAATGAGTGTGGGATAGTTTTTGTTCAAAGTAGTACAAAACAGCATAATTCATTTTTCAGTAACACACATATTTATTCCCCACAAAGTTTGACTGCTAATGAGAGTGACCAATTTGTCAACTACGAAAATTTCACTGAACCAGATCAGCATCATCAATACGTAACAGTCACAATCCAGTGGTGAAGTTAATTATTCAAAAGTGATACAACACATAGTCCATATTTACACAAAAACATCACAGTTCACAAACAATTCTGTAATAACTGCAATTATATTTATCATAAAGTTAAGAAACTTCTGTCCTTTGCAACTGAAATTTACACTCTGGTATCAGATTTGTTTTGTCTGTTTGCAGTGGCGACTTGTGAATATACACTCTGGGTCCTCAAAAATTTTTAGATTCAGATAAATTTGAGAGTGTGAAATTAATAGCATTTGCTGTATAACAGTTATGTTTATCACCAAATTTGTACACCTAGAACCAATAACAATAACAACATTAATAATAGTAAGATGCATAACTTATTTGACAAAATAAATAACTGTTTTTATGGAATTTTGTTGTTTTGTACACAATTAATTACAACTTAGAGCAATAATGACTTTATGTGTAAGATTTTGCAGCTCTCCATTTAAAATTTTTGTGTAAATTGGCGTTTTCATGCTTTTCCATTTTTTTAGACAAATGTACAAGATCTCTGACAGATGTATTAGTTCATAAATTTTGTTCTGGGTTTCATTTCAGATATTCTTATGCTGCACCAACACAACAACTTGTGCTAACTGTACACTCCCTTGTTAGACGTTCACTTTTAGTCATACTTACTTGATTTCGTCACTCTCTCAATCAAAGAATCTGTTCTTGAAGGCACTAGTTCCTTTGCGATTAACTTTTACTGGTAATTTACTTTTCATATCCAACAATGAGATTTTCATTGTGCAACAGTGTGTGCCAATATGAAATTCCTGCCAGATTAGGGCTGTGCGCTGAACTTACAATCTAATTTGGGACTCTTGCCTTTTGCAAGCAAGTTCTCTCCCAACCGAGCTACCCACCCTCACAACTTTACTTTTCTGTTAGCATTTAAAGTAGTGCAACATAGTTCACACTTACATGAAGGCGATTCCCGCACAGTGAACAACTAACCACAAACACAAAGAGCCGTTTGTAGAAATGATCAAGTACTGATGTCTACCAGCATGGTCATGTGACTAGAATACAAATGAGGTGCTGAGATCCATAAGGGCCTAAAGCACTGCCATTGATCCAACATTTAAGTGAGTATCAGAGAAAACAGTGATACAGCTTTTTGTGAATTTTCATATATACAATTTATGCCTACAGCACAGATAAGCCTGACTCATCGTAAGATGAACAGACTTTAGAAGCATGGATAAATGCTACAATGTCACAATCAACTGTGATGTGCTTTAGGCCCTTATGATTCTCAGTGCCTAAAATGAATTACTGTATGATAAAATTCACAACTTAATGTACTACAACACATTCCGAGACCTGCAAAATAGATTTACTGTCAGTACAATCTTAACGTATACTGATGTCTGATTTAATTTTGCTGCAGTATATGGCGAGTGAATCAGAATATCTGAGGTGTGTGCTATCATCTAGCAAGATTTATGCTCAGCAAATGGGGATGCAAGTCTGCCTCAGTGTGCTACCATGCGGTGGCAGTGAAACTTCTAGTTGAATGGCACAGGCTAGCTGTGCACATCATGAACCGTGCACGTTGTTTATCAAATCCATATGTATTTGGCCTGGAAGCAATTATGCCATGCGAGTTGCACATGCACAAAAGCTCCTCAAAGCGTGCACAACTGAAGGTGAGCTCGTGACCCCCGATGCCAGGAGAAGCAGAAGCGTGGTAGTTTTAAGTACCATATCTTTCCAATTGCAGCATCTATGTTATGTGTAACAGCATTCAAAGAAAAATAAATAATAAATCCACAAGGCATCAAAAGTTATGGTGTTCACGTGCTCTTGTGCTCTTTCACATCAGCCACCACTGTGTATTTGTACACTACTGGCCATTAAAATTGCTACACCATGAAGACGACATGCTACAGAGGCAAAATTTAACCAACAGGAAGAAGATGCTGTGATATGCAAATGATTAGCTTTTCAGAGCATTCACACAAGGCTGGCACCGGTGGCAACATCTACAACGTGCTGATGTGAGGAAAGTATCCAACCGATTTCTCATGCACAAAGAGCATTTGACCGGTGTTGCCTGGTGAAAAGTAGTTGTGATGCTTCGTGTAAGGAGGAGAAATGCGTACCATCACGTTTCCAACTTTGATAAAGGTCGGACTGTAGCCTATCACAACTGCAGTTTATCGTATCATAACATTGCTGCTCACGTTGTTCGAGATCCAATGACTGTTAGCAGCATATGGAAACGGTGGGTCCAGGAGGGTAATACGGAATGCCGTGCTGGATCCCAACGGCCTCTTGTCATTAGCAGTCGAGATGACAGGCATCTTATCCGCATCGCTGTAATGGATCGTGAAGCCCCGTCTCGATCCCCGAGTCAACAGATGGGGACGTTTGCAAGACAACAACCATCTGCACGAACAGTTCGACGACGTTTGTAGCAGCATGGACTATCAGCTCTGAGACCATGGCTGCGGTTACCCTTGATGCTGCTTCACAGACAGGGACGCCTGCGATGGTATACTCAACGACGAACCTGGGTGCACGAATGGCAAAACTTCATTTTTTCAGATGAATCCAGGTTCTGTTTACAGCATCATGATGGTCGCATACGTGTTTGGCGACATCGCGGTGAATGCACATTGGAAGCGTGTATTTGTCATCACCATACTGGCGTATCACCTGGCGTGATGGTATGGGGGTGCCATTGGTTACATGTCTCTGTCACCTCTTGTTGGCATTGACGGCACTTTGTACAGTGGACGTTACATTTCAGATGTGTTACGACCCGTGGCTCTACCCTTCATTCGATCCCTGCGAAACCCTACGTTTCAGCAGGATAATGCACGACCGCATGTTGAAGGTCCTGTACGGACCTTTCTGTATACAGAAAATGTTCGACTGGTGCCCTGGGCAGCACATTCTCCAGATCCCTCACCTATTAAAAACATCTGGTCAATGGTGGCCGAGCAACTGGCTCATCACAATATGCGAGTCACTACTCTTGATGAACTGTGGTATCGTGTTGAAGCTGCATGGGCAGCTGTACCTGTACACGCCATCTAAGCTCTGTTTGACTCAATGCCCAGGCGTATCAAGGCCGTTATTACGGCCAGAGGTGGTTGTTCTGGGTACTGATTTCTCAGGATCTATGCACCCTAATTGTGTGAACATTTAATCACATGTCAGTTCTAGTATAATATATTTGTCCAATGACTACCCATTTATCATCTGCATTTCTCTTGGTGTAGCAATTTTAATGGCCAGTAGTGTATTCGGCACCTTCAGTGGTCTACAATACACATAAAATTATTTAATCACACAAATTTTGGTGTGAGATTTGTAGTATTTTCTTCTCAGTTTGTGTAGATCTGGCTGTAACTATTTACAATTATGTTTTTTTACTAACATTTGTTTTTGGGTCCTGTTCGTGCAGCTATTTGTTGTCCTCTATGTGCTAACTGCATATGGTATAGGTTTATTCCAGTAAATATTTTGGTGCACATAACCTATTCTGTAGAAAACTGCACATGCTTGCATTGCTCTCAGTCACATGCTTTACAGCTGTCTGAGGGATCCTGGGAGAGTGGAGTGGGTGGTTGGGTAGGTATGGAAAAAGGATGCATGGTGTGTTAGAGTGAGTGAGTGAGTGAGTGAGTGAGTGAGTGAGAGAGAGATAGATAGAGATAGATAGAGATGGATAGAGAGAGAGATAGAGAGAGAGAGAGAGAGAGAGATAGAGAGAGAGAGATAGAGAGAGAGAGAGATAGAGAGATCCCTCAGTAAGTTTCCACAGTCCTTCATTCAGTTCTAAAGCATGTGGCCAACAGGAGTGCAAGTATGTGCAGTTTTCTACACTACAAGTTATGAGCAAAAATATATTTCTGGAAGAAACCACCTATACCACGTGCTTTTAGCACAGACAAGACAACAAATGGCAGATAAATAAGACAGCCAACCAGTTGCATTAAATGAGGGAATTTTGCTAACCTTAACCACAGTTAATGGCTGCATGAACAGGACACACAAAAAAATGGTAGTAAAAAAAACACAAACATATTATTGTACAGAGAAATAGCTAGTTCTAAGCCAACTGCAAAAGAATCACTACAAATCTCACATCAAATTAAGTGTAATTAAATAATTTTATATGTAATCAAATCCAGATTGCTGCCATGGTAGCTAGGAAAAACAAAATTACCATTAGACAAAAACCCACACATATAAAAAATCAAAGTCATGATTACTATAAATTTTTCATAGGATAGACAGGGCACAACTTCAGTATAAGATATTGAGAGCAAACAAAAACCAGTAAAAATAATCAATCTACTTTCTTCAACCATTTAAAGAATGATAACTGCAACACAGAACAAATGGAGTTAGTAACAAAAATTTTAAACATATTACCAAAAGGGTTAAGAAATAAACACACTTGAAAATATAGAAATCTACATACAAATAACACAACAGCCTGATGACATTTTAAATGAACAAATGGATTTAAAACCTAAACATCTCATACGAAATTTTATTTAATTCCTAACCAGAGATAACATAGACACAATTACCCACAGACATATCTGTTACAGATTATACATACAGCCCAAAATGAAAACATCAACATACCATAGCAATTTTAAGAATCTAGCACCTTTGGCCATTTGTCAATCTGTCAAATCTGGTCATGAAATGTCAAATAACAAAAATTACAAGAAAGGACAATGAAAAGCAGCAGCAAGCCATAAAACAGCTTATAGCATAGTGGTCCTAAATCTACACCACATTATAAAACAATGCAGATTGACAATGACACACTCTGAAGATGGCAATCTAGCCAAAATTGATAGCCATGATAAAAATATTGAACTACAACAGCAACAATCTGGCTTTTATTACATAATGTGTCTAAGAGACATCTTCAATACTGCTGGCCCATTGGATCATAAATTTTATATCTATTATAGACTGCTGAAGATGTCTAACACAGATAGGCAAAACATGTCTCGTATTCAAGAATAAATTTCAGTTGCCAAAGATTGAGTTTCCATATTGTTATGATAAAACATAATTGAAGTACTATTAGCAACTAAGGAAAATGGCTGAAAATATTAACAATACTGCAATAGTTTTTCAAAGAATAATACAGTGTGGCATTTTTCATTAAGTCCATAATGTGTATCACCATGACTACCAACCACCAGTTTGATGATAGTGATGACATTCCAAGATTCACATCAATCAATAAATTTTATTAGAATGTTTCCAAAATTCAGGTACTGTAAGTCTATAAACACTAGCAAAGATTTTCCCCACTAAGGCGTTTACACTGTTTGAACTTTAATAACTGAAGAGATCTTTATAATAAACTGGTCCAATTGAGATTATATGGTGCTCTTGTGATTAGTATGTGTAGTCATTTAGTAGTTTCTCTCTTTTGTGTATTTTCAGTTGGCAGCAACTACACAAAAATAACAAGTCAGATGGAAAATTGTCATTGGAACAAAGAAAAAATGTGGAAAATGTGGAAACATGAAATAAGTGCAGGGATGATGGCAGCCAGAGTTTTATACTGCACCACAGTCATATGCAGCAACATAGATATTACACAACAAATTTCAGAGGGAAGGAAATGTGTGCGATATGAATAAGTAACAGTGTGGCATGAAGAAATCGCCAGCAACGAAAAATGGGTGGATGCAACAGTACGAGCTTTCACTAGACCCCAAAGAAGTCTACATGGCAAGCTGCATGTGAATCAGGTATAAGTAAATCAACTGTTCACCACATTTTAAAGTGAGCGAAATGGAATCCCAACATTCACAGGTTGCTTCATGCAACAAATGAGAATAATTTGGATAGGCACCTCAAATTTTGTGAATGGATCTGCAATTATTAACAGTTGACTGATGTCATTGTTTGGTCTAATGATGGGACATTTAAACTAAGGGAACCATCGGGCACCAGAACTGTGTATATCGGGCGAGAGAGAATCCTCATGTTATGGAAGAATGAGCTGTTAATCTTCCTGGGTGGTAGTTAATCCTGTATTGAAGTAGAAGTGGATAGTTCCTGTGAATTATTATGGGTGGAGGTTACAATCAACAACCGAGCTAGGTTAATAATTGGCTCCTTTTACCAACCTCCCGACTCAGCAGCATTAGTGGCAGAACAACTGAAAGAAAATCTGGAATACATTTCACATAAATTTCCTCAGCATGTTATAGTCTTAGGTGGAGATTTCAATTTACCAGATACAGACTGGGACACTCAGATGTTTAGGACGGGTGGTAGGGACAGAGCATCGAGTGACATTATACTGAGTGCACTACCCAAAAATTACCTCGAGCAATTAAACAGAGAACCGACTCGTGGAGATAACATCTTGGACCTACTGATAACAAACAGACCCAAACTTTTCGACTCTGTATGTGCAGAACAGGGAATCAGTGATCGTAAGGCCGTTTCAGCATCCCTGAATATGGAAGTTAATAGGAATACAAAAAAAGGGAGGAAGGTTTATCTGTTTAGCAAGAGTAATAGAAGGCAGATTTCAGACTACCTAACAGATCAAAACAAAAATTTCTTTTCAGACACTGACCATGTTGAGTGTTTATGGAAAAAGTTCAAGGCAATCGTAAAATGCGTTTTAGACAGGTACGTGCCGAGTAAAACTGTGAGGGACGGGAAACACCCACCGTGGTTCAACAACAAACTTAGGAAACTACTGTGAAAGCAAAGAGAGCTTCACTGCAAGTTTAAACACAGCCAAAACCTCTCAGACAAACAGAAGCTAAACGATGTCAAAGTTAGCGTAAGGAGGGCTATGCGTGAAGTGTTCAGTGAATTTGAAAGAAAAATTATATGTACAGACTTGACAGAAAATCCTAGGAAGTTCTGGTCTTACGTTAAATCAGTAAGTGGCTCGAAACAGCATATCCAGACATTCCGGGACGATGATGGCATTGTAACACAGGATGACACATGTAAAGCTGAAATACTAAACACCTTTTTCCAAAGCTGTTTCACAGAGGAAGACCGTACTGCAGTTCCTTCTCTAAATCCTCGCACAAATGAAAAAATGGCTGACATCAAAATAAGTGTCTAAGAAATAGAAAAGCAACTGGAATCACTCAACAGAGGAAAGTCCACTGGACCTGACGGGATACGAATTCCATTCTACACCGAGTACGCGAAAGAACTTGCCACCCTTCTACCAGCCGTGTATCGCAAGTCTCTAGAGGAACGGAAGCTTCCAAATGATTGGAAAAGACCACAGGTAGTCCCAGTCTTCAAGAAGGGTCGTCGAGCAGATGCGCAAAACTATAGGTCTATATCTCTGACTTTGATCTGTTGTAGAATTTTAGAACATGTTTTTTGCTTGCATATCATGTCGGTTCTGGAAACCCAGAATCTACTATGTAGGAATTAACATGGACTCTGGAAACAGCGATCGTGTGAGATCCAACTCGCTTTATTTGTTCATGAGACCCAGAAAATATTAGATACAGGATCCCAGGTAGATGCTATTTTCCTTGACTTCCGGAAGGCGTTCGATACAGTTCCACACTGTCGCCTGATAAACAAAGCAAGAGCCTACGGAATATCAGACCAGCTGTGTGGTTGGATTGAAGAATTTTTAGCAAACAGAACACAGCATGTTGTTCTCAATGGAGAGACGTCTACAGACGTTAAAGTAACCTCTGGCGTGCCACAGGGGAGTGTTATGGGACCATTGCTTTTCACAATATATATAAATGACCTATTAGATAGTGTCGGAAGTTCCATGCGGCTTTTCGTGGATGATGCTGCAGTATACAGAGAAGCTGCAGCATTAGAAAATTGTAGCGAAATGCAGGAAGATCTGCAGTGGATAGGCACTTGGTGCAGGGAGTGGCAACTGACCCTTAACATAGACAAATGTAATGTATTGCGAATACATAGAAAGAAGGATCCCTTATTGTATTATTATATGATAGCGGAACAAACACTGGTAGCAGTTACTTCTGTAAAATATCTGGGAGTATGCGTGCGGAACAATTTGAAGTGGAATGATCATATAAAATTAATTGTTGGTAAGGCGGGTGCCAGGTTGAGATTCACTGGAAGAGTCCTTAGAAAATATAGTCCATCAACAAAGGAGGTAGCTTACAAAACACTTGTTCGACCTATACTTGAGTATTGCTCATCAGTGTGGGATCCGAACCAGGTCGGGTTGACAGAGGAGATAAAGAAGAACCAAAGAAGAGCGATGCGTTTCGTCACACGGTTATTTGGTAAGCATGATAGTGTTACGGAGATGTTTAGCAAAATCAACTTGCAGACTCTGCAAGAGAGGCGCTCTGCATCGCGGTGTAGCTTGCTGTCCAGGTTTCAAGGGGGTGTGTTTCTGCATGCGGTATTTAATATATTGCTTCCCCCTACTTATACCTCCCGAGGAGATCACGAAATGTAAAATTAGAGAGATTCGAGCACGCACAGAGGCTTTCCGGCAGTCGTTCTTCCCGCGAACCATATGCGACTGGAACAGGAAAGGGAGGTAATGACAGTGGCACATAAAGTGCACTCCGCCACACATCATTGGGTGGCTTGCGGAGTATAAATGTGGATGTAGATGTAGATCAGTTAAGTGTGATGCATCTGTCAGAAGACTTGCAGAGCCATTCTTTTTCAAGCAACAGTGACGGGTGTGAAGTATCTTACCACATTGCAGGAATGTGCTGTACCAGCTGTTCAATCCAGCAATCCCAATGTAATGTTGTTAGACTCCTATTCTGTCAAAAACTCTGAAGGACACTGTCTACGCCACAAAGCCACATATGCTGGACAACATGAGAGATGTGATGGTCACTGCCCCAGTGGAAGTCAAAGATTATTGGTGATGTCCTGACCTTATGTGAGACACAAAAATTCTTAGGGTTTTTTTTTTTATTTTAATTTTTTTTGTTCACGTTATTGACACTGACATTGAAACAGTGTAAACTATTTTGAAGCACACCCTGTATTAATGAGTTTCACAGTTATCGGTGTATATATTTTCATGTATAAAATATGCACAACTGTGGTACAAACCAGAACCAAGAGTCCACCCAACATAGGTGGGCTTTTGAACTGCAAACTGTGGATTTTGGGCAATGTTTAACTACTTACAGACTGGCAGAAGATTAAACTTACTTTGTAAATTAAGTCATGCTTTAAAAATTGGCTATGCTGGATTTTACTGTTTTGGATGAACTACCAGAACTAATATGATTTTTGGCTTCTAGAAATGTTGCTGGCTAGAAATTTAGAAAAATATATGGACACGATTATTCTTACGCAATTTAGTGTTCCTTGTTTACATGTATGAGAGCCATGTTGCAAATTAGGATAAATGTAGTGAGTTAATTAATTACTGGAGGTGGCGCAGTGGTTAGCACACTGGACTCGCATTCGGGAGGACGACGGTTCAATCCCGTCTCCGGCCATCCTGATTTAGGTTTTCCGTGATTTCCCTACATCGCTTCAGGCAAATGCCGGGATGGTTACTTTGAAAGGGCACGGCCGATTTCCTTCCCCATCCTTTCCTCACCCGAGCATGCGCTCCGTCTCTAATGACCTCGTTGTCGACAGGACGTTAAAACACTAATATCCTCCTCCTCCAATTAATTACTGTGGCATATCTTATTGTACAGAAAAATTAAAGCAACAAAAATATGTACTGGATGTGAAGAATCTAACAATGATTCTGATAAAGTACAAGATTTAAAATGAGACTGCTTATGTACTTCACTGAATCACCATTTTCAAACATGCTGATGAGCTCAAAAGGCTTTGCATGTTAAGAATTTTAGTACTAACTGCAGTTAATTGTATTTTCTAATTCTATTATGATGGCATTAATGATAGGTAACTACACCAGGTAAAGAGACCAATTACACTGATAATCAGAACAACAAATTCATGGGAAACGACGTCTAAATAAGATCTTGACATTTTCATGTGAGTGTTACATGCTAACAGGTAAATGGTGTATCAGAAAAAAGTGTTATTTATGGGGGGGTGGGGGGAAAAGTGTTATTTATGGGGGGGTGGGGGGAAAAGTGTTATTTATGGTGGGGGGTGGGGGGAAAAGTGTTATTTATGGGGGGTGGGGGGAAAAGTGTTATTTATGGGGGGGGGGGGAAAGTGTTATTTATGGGGGGGGTGGGGGGAAAAGTGTTATTTATGGGGGGGTGGGGGGAAAAGTGTTATTTATGGGGGGGTGGGGGGAAAGTGTTATTTATGGGGGGGTGGGGGGAAAGTGTTATTTATGGGGGGGTGGGAGGAAAGTGTTATTTATGGGGGGGTGGGGGGGTGGGGGGAAAGTGTTATTTGTTGTGGGGGGGGGAAAGTGTTATTTGTTGTGGGGGGGGGGGGGGTAAAGTGCTCTATTCACGGGGGTGGGCGAAAAGAGCGCTATTCACGGGGGGGGGGGGGGGCAAAAAGTGCGCTATTCACGGGGGGGGGGGGGGGCAAAAAGTCCGCTATTCACGGGGGGGGGGGGGCACAAAGTGCGCTATTCAACGGGGGGCGCGAAAGGTTCGCTATTCAACGGGGGGCGCGAAAGGTGCGCTATTCAACGGGGGGGGGGGGCAAAAGGTGCGCTATTCAACGGGGGGGGGGGGGGCAAAAGGTGCGCTATTCAACGGGGGGGGGGGGGCAAAAGGTGCGCTATTCAACGGGGGGGGGGGGGCAAAAGGTGCGCTATTCAACGGGGGGGGGGGGGGGGGCCAAAAGGTGCGCTATTCAACGGGGGGGGGGCAAAAGGTGCGCTATTCAACGGGGGGGGGGCAAAAGGTGCGCTATTCAACGGGGGGGGGGGCGCGAAAGGTGCGCTATTCAACGGGGGGGGGGCGCGAAAGGTGCGCTATTCAACGGGGGGGGCAAAAGGCGCGCTATTCAACGGGGGGGGGGGGGCAAAAGGTGCGCTATTCAACGGGGGGGGGGGGCAAAAGGTGCGCTATTCAACGGGGGGCAAAAGGTGCGCTATTCAACGGGGGGGCAAAAGGTGCGCTATTCAACGGGGGGGCAAAAGGTGCGCTATTCAACGGGGGGCAAAAGGTGCGCTATTCAACGGGGGGGCAAAAGGTGCGCTATTCAACGGGGGGGCAAAAGGTGCGCTATTCAACGGGGGGGCAAAAGGTGCGCTATTCAACGGGGGGGCAAAAGGTGCGCTATTCAACGGGGGGCAAAAGGTGCGCTATTCAACGGGGGGCAAAAGGTGCGCTATTCAACGGGGGGCAAAAAGTGCGCTATTCAACGGGGGGCAAAAAGTGCGCTATTCAACGGGGGGCAAAAAGTGCGCTATTCAACGGGGGGCAAAAAGTGCGCTATTCAACGGGGGGCAAAAAGTGCGCTATTCAACGGGGGGCAAAAAGTGCGCTATTCAACGGGGGGCAAAAAGTGCGCTATTCACGGGGGGGGAAAGTGAGCTATTCACGGGGGGGGGAAAGTGAGCTATTCACGGGGGGGGGGGGGGGGGAAGTGTGCTAATCACGGGGGGGGGGGGAAGTGTGCTATTCACGGGGGGGGGGGGAAAGTGCTATTTACGGGGGGGGGGGAAGTGCTATTTATGGGGGGGAAAAGTGCTATTTATGGGGGGGGGGGAAAGTGCTATTTATGGGGGGGGGGGAAGTGCTATTTATGGGGGGGGGAAAGTGCTATTTATGGGGGGGGGAAAGTGCTATTTATGGGGGGGGAAAAGTGCTATTTATGGGGGGGGGGAAAGTGCTATTTATGGGGGGGGGGAAAGTGCTATTTATGGGGGGGGAAAAGTGCTATTTATGGGGGGGGGAAAAGTGCTATTTATGGGGGGGGGGGGAAAAGTGCTATTTATGGGGGGGAAAAGTGCTATTTATGGGGGGAAAAGTGCTATTTATGGGGGGGAAAAGTGCTATTTATGGGGGGGAAAAGTGCTATTTATGGGGGGGAAAAGTGCTATTTATGGGGGGGAAAAGTGCTATTTATGGGGGGGAAAAGTGCTATTTATGGGGGGGAAAAGTGCTATTTATGGGGGGGAAAAGTGCTATTTATGGGGGGGAAAAGTGCTATTTATGGGGGGGAAAAGTGCTATTTATGGGGGGGAAAAGTGCTATTTATGGGGGGGAAAAGTGCTATTTATGGGGGGGAAAAGTGCTATTTATGGGGGGGAAAAGTGCTATTTATGGGGGGGGGGAAAAGTGCTATTTATGGGGGGGGAAAAGTGCTATTTATGGGGGGAAAAAGTGCTATTTATGGGGGGAAAAAGTGCTATTTATGGGGGGAAAAAGTGCTATTTATGGGGGGGAAAAGTGCTATTTATGGGGGGAAAAAGTGCTATTTATGGGGGGAAAAAGTGCTATTTATGGGGGGAAAAAGTGCTATTTATGGGGGGAAAAAGTGCTATTTATGGGGGGAAAAAGTGCTATTTATGGGGGGGAAAAGGTGCTATTTATGGGGGGGGGGGGAAAGTGCTATTTATGGGGGGGGGGAAAAGTGCTATTTATGGGGGGGAAAAAAGTGCTATTTATGGGGGGGGAAAAAGTGCTATTTATGGGGGGGAAAAAGTGCTATTTATGGGGGGGAAAAAGTGCTATTTATGGGGGGAAAAAGTGCTATTTATGGGGGGGAAAAAGTGCTATTTATGGGGGGGAAAAAGTGCTATTTATGGGGGGGAAAAAGTGCTATTTATGGGGGGGAAAAAGTGCTATTTATGGGGGGGGGAAAGTGCTATTTATGGGGGGAAAAGTGCTATTTATGGGGGGAAAAGTGCTATTTATGGGGGGAAAAGTGCTATTTATGGGGTGAAAAGTGCTATTTATGGGGGGGGGGGGGGAAAGTGCTATTTATGGGGGGAAAAGTGCTATTTATGGGGGGAAAAGTGCAAAAAAGGATGGGAAGACTCCAGCAGTTACATCTCAAGCAGAGCTCAGGCTACTTCTTGCAGTGTCATCTGTGCTCAGCTGTGTCCACTATGAAGCACTCAGTAAAAGCCATGTACAACCAATGCCCTTACAGTTAGCAATTGTTAGTTTGCAGTCACTCAAGATTTGTAATGTTAATAGCCCAGTACTCATATTGTTGTGATGTTGACTTCTTATATGGTAAGTAAGTGAATGTTGTGTGTTTGGTACATTGTGGTAATTTTTATATTTTTAATTCCTAATATGAACATTATTTTCTGTGTTCCAAGTTTATTTCTTCTGCTCAGTTGTAGGCAATATCTGGTTACAGTTGCATTTTCATACATACATTGAAAATCCTGAGTGGAATACGAACAATTAAATCAGTAAAGATAACCACTCACCTTATTGTGGTGGATAGGCACAGTAACAAGAGCAGGAATGTGTTAACTCCGTTGGCAATTGTTTGTTGTTATTCAGAATACACAATGCATGCAACTACCCTGTTCCGTTCCTGCTGCCCAGATATCATCATCACATTTCATAAGTGCTTTGGCACAGTAGTGATCAAACACAGAACTATGTCAACTACCTTCTTTCTACAACCATTCATGGCTGGGTCCCCAGAAGTTCAACACGATTATGATCTCTTATACCTCTCAAATCTTAGAACCACTTCACCTAGCTTTCTCCTCCATACATTACCTTCTTTTATATGGTCCCTAAAATCCATAAGGCGTCCATCTGGGAGAATTGCTCCCACTTCAAAGGGTTCAAATGGCTCTGAGCACTATGGGACTCAACATCTACAGTCATAAGTCCCTTAGAACTTAGAACTACTTAAACCTAACTAACCTAAGGACAGCACACAACATCCAGTCATCACGAGGCAGAGTAAATCCCTGACCCCGCCGGGACCACTTCAAAGGGTTTCCACCTTAATAGCAGAGCACATCCAATGCAGTACATGTAGCACAAAAGCCGCAGCACAAAAGTAACTACCTTCATGTATCAATTTGTACCACATTTTGAAACAACAAAGCATATTCAAATCACAATCCTGAGACAATAAGTCTGTGTGCACTCATGGTGGCAAGACTGGAAAATGAAATCTTTAAATTTGGCACATATTTGAATAAAATACTTTGTCCATTTGTTAGTAAATTGCAATATAATTGCACCTAGAATTAGGTCACTTTCGTCGGCTATTGTGACATTTAATAAGTACACTTGATAGTATATGCACAACTGTCTTGAAATGATTCATAGCCACCACTGTACATGTTTACTGTAATGTCACCATGTGTTTCCAATAATGGTCACGGGAGGCAATGTGCAATAACATCACTGTAAGGTAGTACTTCTATTGATGTTTATCAATAAACTAGCCAAGACTTGTCAAATGTAACCTTAAATGTTGCAGTGATATCTGATGCACAAAAAAATATTTAACATACTGTTTTTGTGTTTCCTTCTGTCCATCTGCCTCCATGCCAAGTTTGTTATTCTTGCTGGGAATGAAGATAATGCTGTTAAGCCCTTAACATTATAAATACATTGGAGACAAACTATTATTGTAAATGAGAGAGTATATTTACAGAAAAATTTATACAATCTATTAAAAATGCTTTAGTTTAATGAGCAAATAAATTATGTGAGAAACATTATCTTGCAACATAAATAATTCTTAGTGTAAGTCTCTCATTGAAAGTACCAGAAGATGTAATAAAATATTTATTGCAGGATTTTTGAAAAGTACTAACTTACAACAGAATATCTGAGTTCTTCCACTTTCAAGTACTTAATATGCAAGAAATGTTTTTTAGTTTTCCAGTTATAATCTGTAATAATACTGATTTATCTTACTTTAACATTGAAAATAGATTTCTGTTAATAGAATTTCAGAATATGTTACAGTTAGGTCATTTCTGGCAACATTCTTTATTCAATTTGAAGTTGCTTAAAAAACCTAGTGGCATATTTAAGTGCAAACTGAACCAGAATACATAAATTCCTCCTCTTCTGAAGGTAACACTACCATTAAAGGAACCTCCCACCATTGCCACATTTGTCTCCAGTATTTTGCACTCTTTCTTTTTTAAAAAAAGAAATGTCAGTACAAATTTATCAACATATTCTGCAAGTAATGATAGTAGTTAGGTAGTTTGAATATTAGCAGCATCCTGTTATTAATTCTGAAAATTATAATTAACAGAAATATCTGAGTATAATACTTACAGACTGTAGATTAATTTTTAATCAATATAAAACTTTACAACTCATAAAACAATTTCTGTGTATGACTGGGAGGAAGTATAACTACAAGAACAAGAAAATCACATGTCAAAATATAACAATATGCTAAAAAACAAATGTATTTTCACACAAACATTCGTTATCCATGGACTAAAGTATATAAATGCAGTTGCATGTAAGTACAGACATCTAACTTAAACACTGCCTCACATATTCGTCAGGTACTTTGTGAATGACAACATTCTACACATTTTCAGGCATTTAAAATAGCTAAAAATTTACAACTATAAGCTTTACTGGTGACTACACAAAAATGGGAAAGAGGGAAACTGTGATAAGGGAGGGAAGGGGTGTGGAATGGATAAAGAGAAACAAATAGTATTAGTTGCAACATAAAACTGTTCACTGTAATTTGTAACTTCTGGTGAGTCACCAGAGAATAAAAACTTTCAACATTCATCTGTTCTTCCAGAATATTTTCCATCAACATAATACCATCTTATCTGGATGCAGAATATTTAGGATGTATTGACCATATGACTTGCACACAATGCAGTTACATACCTTTTATAACTGTGTTTCAAGGTGGTGGGGGGGGGGGGAGGGGGGGAGGGGGGGGTTAGGAGTTTTTCTAATAAAAGTTAACTTTGAATACATAAGTTTCTTTCTTTCACACAGAACTATAACCAAATTCATGCTGACTGTAGTTGGAGGGAAGTTTATAGGGATTCTGATTAGTTACCAATACTACAAAACACATCATCAAATTTGTATTATACAAGAGAATTAAGTGTACTAGACCAGAATCTAACAATGTATTAAAGTCAAATTATTAGGAATCTGAACCATAAAAAATTTAATGAAAGGGGAAACCCTTATCATAACTATGTGATGTCAATTTCTGCTAAGATTAACACAAATAATTTAATCCCTCAATTATCCCAACAATTAAATGATTCACAGTTCCTGAAAAGTCACTCACTTCTGTAAAATACTGAACTTTCTCTGGCCTATTAATAATGGGCAAGTGTAGAGTGGAACACTAGTACTAATTAGCATCATGAATGTTTTCCATATCCTACTCACTTGTCTTCCTGAGGTAGCTACACTAACAGTTTGTACAGAGGCACTGCCAGAGAACAAGCTGCCGAAGCTAAAATTTCACATTCAAATGAAGGAAAAAAAAAAAAGAGGAAAGAAATGAAGGAAGAATTCAAGTTTAACATGATTAAGTAGATACCATTAGTCCCCTAATATGTAAGTATAAATATAATAAATAATTTATTACAAGTTAGGAATCTGCACATCTGGTTTTAAGCTAAAAGACAGTTCTTTAGGAAGAAATGTATGGAAGTGACTGAGTGAAGTAGTGCATGTACCAAAATGTAAGGAGAATCAAAAACAATACTGATGTATAAATGTGATGCCTCAATTTTGAAACTGCATTAGTAAAATGTGAGCAGTGAGGTACCCCATGATGGGATAGTGTCTTGACGTATTAGTACAGACAGTGGGCATACTAACACTCATCCTTTGTTCTTTAGATTTTTCCCCAAACATGCAGGTCACTGTCTTAAAGCTCGATGTTAGAGAAAAAAAAACTTTAAAAATAGCTGCTTTTTAAAAAAATACCAATAAAATCTCTTCCCACAGTACGGACATCTATAAACCGAAAACAATGTTTCCACAGAAACACCAATCATTTGAATTATTGAATAATGGCAGTTTGAGATGTTTCATCAAATTAATAGCACTACCTTCTTTTATAGTATCAAGACAGCACAAAATCTCAACCACGTGATGTCACCTTGCTCTTTCTGAATAAATATTCACTACTTCAATTCAATATAATGGCACACATTTTCAGATTGTGAGATGCAAATAGTTACGGCTAATACCACAACATACAAAACAGTTACTGAAGCCCACTGATTGCAGCAGAATGGCAGCTCTGCTGAGAGCACCCGCACACTGTACCACAACACACCTGTCTCGGGGATGATAGCTGTTAAATTAAGACTCTTCAATTCACTTTTATAGCTGCATCACTGTGGTAACACTTTTCAATTGGCTCACTGGTTGACTTAGGAACACCTGTCATGAAGTTTGAACACTGCCAAATTGCAGTTGGAGCTTGTGCTATCGCGCATTGCACTTCTGGATAACACACTCTACACTTTCAGGAATAGAATCATACACAGGTACGCCTTCCCTGTTGGCTAAGTCAGACAGGTACATCCGCCCTCTGTTGTAATCCTTCACTGCTTGCTTTGAAAGCTGGAAAAACAGAGAGGGCAGCATCATTAACTACAGAAAAACACACACACACACACACACACACACACACACACACACACACACACACACACACACACACACACCTTTGAGTGTTTGCATGTGCCATTGTGTTGGCAAGTCTGCTTCTACACTACTTCGTACTACTAAGAGCCTCTTAACACATACAGTCACAAAAAAGTTTTTGTTATGTCATAGTTTATGTAGAACACTCTTTAACGTAGATTTCTACTCATATGACCACTTGTTTATTTACATACCATATAAACAGCTGTGCAAATTTCTCTCTCAAATATCTTAAGTAGTAACTATGTTATACACTGTGCAATGGTATTAAAGGACTACTTTTTCGAAACCCTTTAATTCCCACACATTACAATACTTAAGTTTGAAATTTGGCTCAAAAGTGCAAAAACCTTTCTCTGTAATGGTGCAAAAGCTTGGCAGGCTTCAATCTCACCCTAGGGCTTGCTGACATTTCAAACAGCAAGGTGTCAACACATGCAAAGAAGGCAACCCACATTTCACTCCTCATTTTGTTTTTGCACTTGAAGTGTCGTTCAGCCCAAGGGTGTCTCAAGATTCCAGACTTTTGCACCATTACAGAGGAAGATGAATATGCCTTCAAGCCAGATTTCAAACTTAGGTGTCAGAATGAGTGGGAATAAGTGTTTCAAAAAGTGGTCCTTTAATTCTGCTGCACATTGTATTATATACGAATTTAATCCTTCACAGTAATAGGCAATAATACTTGCTAGTAACCAATTTTTTGTCTACTTATAGAACTCATCATACTTAGACACTAACAGCTATCCAAGAATTAGATGTTATTGCTGAACCAAATTACACAAGAAACTTTTTAAAACATTCAGAAAGTTTATGGATAAGAAACATTTTGAATCTGATGTTGAGTTGAAGAACACAGTGAATAACTGGCTTAATGGACAATGGCCTGGTTTAATGGACAATGGCAGGCAACTGTGACACAGAAATTCTGAAGCTAGTGTAGTGTAGCGTGGCATTTCATCAAATATCCTGGTCCACTATGGGTATTTGTACCAGCTAAAGGTGATCATGAGAGCAGCTATTTGTTAAGTAGCATATAGGAAAGGAGCAGATACTGTTTGCCCTGGTACATGTTTGTACGGAGGATGCGTGCGCCGTAACAACAGAGGCAGTGTGAGAGCAGTCACGTAATGTACGGCATTCACTCAATGTCCAGTGCTATATGTATGCTTTGACACAGATGGCTCCGAGTAAGAGGGTCATAGACAATGTCGACGGGAATCCAAAACAAATGAATCACTTTTATGTTAAAAAAAGAGATCTTATGTACGGCCTAAAAATCAGACATTATGAGTCACAATGTGCTAACATTTGGCTGAACTATTTTGAGTTACAATCACTGGCATACATCTGTGTGCAACTTGAAAACATTTAAATACAAAGAAGTGCAAATGAGAGTTCAGAGTTTATTTACTAGCTTGAAGTAACTGTCGTGAGCTAACATCTCAGCATCACCCAACAAGGATCAAAGCCCAGAAGAAAAGGAAGTTCATACACGGTGATGGGATGGAGTAGCTGGACCATCAGAACAATGCCTAAAGGTGACCATGCATCAGGAAGATTTATAACGGGTAACTGACAGATCTGACAAGGTGAAACTGTATCAAGCAAAGACAGCAGCTTAAATACACCACTGCAAACCAATCTTTTCCACCATACTGGCACACAGTTATGAAAAAAAATCTTAAATAATGCAATCAATTACTTAGAAAAATAAATCAGGCTTAAATTTCTTTAAGCGATTTATTTTTCTTTAAAATACCTATTTCTTGACGTTATTAAAGCCAAATCATCATTACTTCCTGGATTACCCTTGTACATTGGTTGGATTAAATAGCAAAACATTCTTTGTCATTTGTGCAACATATTTTACCATGCAAATTGTGAAATTTTGTAGGGAGAAATTTGAGTTTTTCTGGAATTTGTAGTTTTGTAAATGACTCGGTATGTCCTACTAAACAAAAATTTTGCAGCCATGAGGATGTCTTAGCTGGGGAGAAAAAATTAATGGAGTTATCGATAGACATTTAATCGTGGGCTGTCCATTGCTGTAATTTTTAAATTAGTGATATTTCTGTGGTCTTCAGTCGAACGACTGGTTTTAGGCAGCTCTCTGTGCTAGTCTGTCTGGTGCAAGCTTCTTCATATCTGCAGAACTACTGCAAGCTAAATCCATTTGAACTACTTCACTGTATTCAAGCCTTGGTCTCCCTCTACAATTTTTACCCTCAACGGCTTCCCTCCATTACCAAACTCATGATTCTATCAGGTCTCAGATGTGTCCAATCATCCCAACCCTTTTTTTATTCAGCTTGTGCCATAAAACATTCTTCTCCCAATTAAACTCAATACCTTCTCATTCGTTATCTGATCTACCCATACAAATTCTGCTTTCTTCTACAGCATCATACACTAGCGGCCATTAAAATTGCTACACCAAGAAGAAATGCAGATGATAAACGGGTATTCATTGGACAAATATATTATACTAGAACTAACATGTGATTACATTTTCACGCAATCTGGGTGCATAGATCCTGAGAAATTAGTACCCAGAACAACCACCTCTGGCCGTAATAATGGCCTTCATACACCTGGGCATTGAGTCGAACAGAGCTTGGATGGCATGTACAGGTGCAGCTGTCTATGCAGGTTCAACACGATACCACAGTTCACCAAGAGTAGTGACTCGCGTATTGTGACGACCCAGTTGCTCGGCCACCATTGACCAGATGTTTTCAATAGGTGAGGGATCTGGAGAATGTGCTGCCCAGGGCACCAGTCGAACATTTTCTGTATCCAGAAAGGCCCGTACAGGACCTTCAACATGCGGTTGTGCATTATCCTGCTGAAATGTAGGGTTTCGCAGGATCGAATGAAGGTAGAGACATGGGTCACAATACACCTGAAACTTAACGTTCACTGTTCAAAGTGCCGTCAATACAAACAAGAGGTGACAGACACGTGTACCCAATGGCACCCCATACCATCACGCCGGGTGACACGCCAATATGGTGATGACAAATACACGCTTCAATGTGCATGCGCCGCGATGTCACCAAACACAGATGTGACCATGATGATGCTGTAAACAGAACCTGGATTCCTCCAAAATAATGACGTTTCGCTATTCGTGCACCCAGGTTTGTCGTTGAGAACACGATCGCAGGCACTCCCATCTGTGATGCAGCGTCAAGGGGAAACACAGCCATGGTCTCTGAGCTAATAGTCCATGCTCCTGCAAATGTCATCGAACTGTTCGTGCAGATGGTTGTCATCTTGCGAACGTCCCCATCTGTTGCCTCAGGGATCGAGACGTGGCTGCACGATCCATTACAGCCATGTGGATAAGATGCCTGTCACCTCGACTGCTAGGGATACGAGGCCACTGGGATCCAGCACGGCATTCCGTATTACTCTCCTGAACCCACTGATTCCATATTCTGCTACCAGTCATTGGATCTCGACCAACGTGAACAGCAATGTCGCGATACGATAAACCGCAATCGCGATAGGCTACAATCCAACCTTTATCAAAGTCGGAAATGTGATGGTACACATTTCTCCTCCTCACACGAGGCATCACAACAACTTTTCACCAGGCAACACTGGTCAACTGCTGTTTGTGTATGAGAAATCGGTTGGAAACTTTCCTCACATCAGCACGTTGTATATGTTGCCACCGGTGCCAGCCTTGTGTGAATGCTCTGAAAAGCTAATCATTTGCATATCACAGCATCTTCTTCCTGTTGGTTAAATTTCGCATCTGTAGCACGTCATCTTTGTGATGTAGCAGTTTTAATGGGTAGTAGTATATTTCAAAAACTACTTCTCTCTTCTTGTCTAAACTGTTAACAGTCCACATTTCACTTCTGTACAAGACACTTCTTGAACTGAAATCAGATGTTGACAAATTCCTCTTTTTTAGAAATGCTTTCTTGCTACTGCCAGCATGCATTTTATATTCTCTGTACTTCAGTCATAGCATTCGCATTGGACAGAATGATTGTGTAATCAGCAAACCATAAAGTTTGCATTTCTTCTCCATTAACTTAGATTCCCTTTTGAAATCCCTCCTGTGTCTCCTTCACTGCTTGCCCAATTTATACATGCAACAAACATCAGGGACAGCCTAAAATGTTGTCTCATTCACTCTAAAATTACGACTTTCCTTTTTGTGTCCTTTGACTCTCAGTAACTGCACTCTGGTTTCTGTACAAGTTGTAAATGTACTTTTGCTCCCTGTATTTTACCCCTGCTTTCTTCATAATTTCAGCAAGTGTAGTGCAGTCGACACTTTCAAAAGCTTTCTCTAAATCTACAATTGCCATAAACAAAGATTTGCTTTTTGTCAACTCACCTTCAAGGATAAGTCACAGGGTCAGTATTGCTTCGCACATTCCTAAATTTGTCTGGAACCCATAATGAACTTCCCTGAGGTAGGTTTCTACCAGTTTTTCCATTCTCTTGGAAACAATTCATGACAATAATTTGGTCCCATGACTTATTAAACTGATGGCTCAGTAGTATTCACACCTGTTACCACCTGCCTTCTTTGGAACTGGAATTATTACATTCTTCCTGAATGTCTGATAGCATTTCGTCTCAAGTGCTATAGTTTTGTCATGTCTGCCTCACCAAATGATCTCATATTTCCGAGGGAATGTCATTTATTCCAGGGGCCATGTTTTCACTTAGATCATTCAATGCTCAGTCACATTCTTTTTGCAGGATCATATCTCCCATCTCATCTTCACCTACTTCATATCTTCTCTTTCTGTAACATGGTCCTAAGTTTGTTTCCTTGATATAGACCCTCTATATATTCTTCTACTTTTCAGATTTTCCTTCTTTGCTTAATAATGGCTTGCCATTCCAGCTATTTTATTGGTAATATTCCATCTTCACTCACAACATCACTACTTTTTAATTATTGTCCAACATCTTTCAGTCATACGATATCATTTTCAGGACTATATACACAAAATGGGTGTTACACCTACTTCAGTTTTTCACCTAGCAGTAACAGAATGATACTGTTAGTTTTATGAGAAATCTGTAATGGGTAAGATTAAAGATAGAATAAAGTATTGGAACATATTACCTGTGTGTAAATCCAACTGGTGTCCACAGTAAAATACTGCATGTGCACCCTGGCTAACACCAAATGAGCTAGGCCATCCCTAAAGCCAGACCTTTATTTTACTTCCTGGTTACAAACATGGATACAAATGGCCAAAACTATGGGACTTTGTCCTTTCTTGCCAACTAAATCTACAAGGAATTATCCAAGGTTACCTGTCAAAATTTCTTTTATGTAATATCACTGAAGTGTTTTTAATCCATGAAACCCATGCATAAAATGAAGAAGATCTTTATAAAAGAGAAAGGATATATGCCTACCAGCTTATTGGTGCAACTTACCACTGTGCTTATACCGGTGTCGTTTACATCAGAGCTAACACTGATCGTACAAACTTAATCTCACAAAATACAGCTGATGACATTCACAATGTTTCAATAAAGCTTGAAGAACTCACTATCCATAATATCTATAACCCTCCTAATATAGAGTGGCCACCAAATGTTCTGCATATTACTGTCCATCCATCAGCATATGTTGGCGATTTTAACAGCCACCATATGCAGTGGAAGTGTGCACTCAACCACTGTGGTAATGCACTTGTCGATTAGGCTGAAAACAACAGTCTTTATCTAGTTTTTGATGCTAAGGATCTGGAGACATTTAGACCAGCTACATGATAGAGAGGCTATAACCCAGACCTCCATTTTTGTCTCCCATGATCGTAAAGACCAAATAATTCCTACATCAAGAATAGTCTTGTCAGACTTCCCACATAGCCATCACATGTCTGTTATTCTCAATACTGACTTATCCATCCCACTGGTTAAGTCAGTGCCATGACCTACATGGAATTTTAGAAAGGCAAATTGACAGTATTTTTAGGATCACCTGGAAAAATATATTCTTCTCATTCCACCAGAACCCCAGAGCTACAGCTGTTTTGATGCAGCTGTTCTTTCATCTACTAAGAAACATATTCCCCATGGTTATAGCAGAGAATATATGCCAGGGTGGGATGAGAGGGGTGAACACCTATATGAATAATTTAACAAATGTGGAGACAGTGACATTGCACATGAACTACTTCATAGTCTTGATAATGCCAGCAAAGTGCACTATTCTGAGACAGTACAAAAGCTGAATTTCAAACACTGAAGTGGGAAGGCTTGGTCTGTAAATTGGGTGGTGCCTTTAACAAATCTGATCAGATGCCTGGTATTTCAGCCAGTCATATTGATAACCATATAGTAAAAATGTCCATACCACCAAGGGATAAACAGCATACACCCAGAATAAAAAGAGCTAACAAATGTAAAAGCTCTGCCTCCAAGGAATTCAAAATTCCCTTCACCATTCATCCTAGATGAAACAGAGGTACGTTTAGCAGAGGTTAAAAGTGGTAATTCTTCATGGTGTGATAATATTAATACAGAATTTTTATGCCATCTTGGGGAAAATAAATACCGGCTGACTTGTTTCTTCTCTATTATTTTGAACAGAGGAACACTTCACAAGAAACTGAAATATGCAAAAATTGTGGCAATATTAAAACCCAACAAATTACTTGATCCGACACAGAACTTTCAGTCAATTTCCCTGCTTAGTTGCATGTATAAGCTCTTGGAGAGACTTATAACAGATTTGGTGAGTGCATTTTAGAACACATTCCAATAGGACAAGAGGGATTTCGGCCTCAGCAAAGCTGCAATGACCAGGTAATAGCTCTGACAACTTTCACAGAGACTAGTTTCCAGGAAAAACTAAAAACAACTGTGGCCTTTATCGACCTTACGGCAGCATAACACTGTCTGGAGGGAAGGGATGTTTCAAAAATTACTGAAAATAATTAAATGGCAAACAACAGCATCTATTATTGGTGACATAATAAGTAATCGATACTTTCAAGTTTGCTTGGGTGAAAGTAGCAGCTCAATAAGGAAATTAAATAACGGACTACCACAGGGCTCAGTTCTCACTCTGCTTCTGTTCAGCCTTTACATTTCTGACTTTCCAAGAACATTTTCAAGGAAATTCTCATACTCAGAAAATATCACCCTGGCTTATCAATCAAGAGAGCTTGGTCAGTCAGTGGCAATACTAACAGAAGACTTAGTGGCCTTAACTCATACTTCAAGAAATGGAGACTGAAGCCCAGTACCAGTACAAGTGAGATTCGTGTGTTTCCACCTTAAACAAACAAACAAACAAACAAACAAACAACCACTCAGCTCAAGGCGCAATTTGGTGGCCATATTCTCCATCACAACAAGTACCCCAAGTGTCTTAGCAATCTTCGCATCACACTTGGCTGGACTATCCTATTAAAAACATCTAGGGAACACTTCAGCCAAGATAAAAACTAACAACATCATTCACAGGCTGTGTGACACAGCTGGTGGTGCTTCAATGGAGAATTTGCATACATCGGCTCCTGCACCGTATTTTTCAACCATAGAGTATCACACTTCAGTGTGGGGTAATAGCTGCCATACCAGCCCCATCAATGCGCAGCTCAACAACAAGATGCACATGATTACTGGTACAATCATACCAACTCCTGTCTACTGGCTTCCCCTGCTAAGCAATATCTACCCACCACAGATTCACAGAACTGAGACTCTATGTAGAGATTATCATAATCCAAAAGAGAATAAAGAACTTCCCATTTATCATGATGTACTTGTCTTATGAAGAAACGGGCTTCACTGAAGACGCCTGCCACTACCGTATACTGAACAGCTGCTACAAGTAATACTGAAGGAAGAGAGCTCTGGAACAAGAAGAACTGCCAACACATTGGAAATTGTGGGTCAAATTAAACAGAATCCACACTGTTGTTGTTGGTGCTCTGACTCACTCTATAAATGGGGTATTTGAGAGACTTCGAGTTGTGACAGTGGTGCACTGAAACAATCCATCAGACACATAAGAACAGAATGCATTCTACAATACTAAACGGACTCATGGAATGTTGTTATGAATGCCAATGTCACAACATTGGGATGGGTTAAGAACCAAGATGCTATTTTTGTTTTTTGTGTTTTTTGTTTTGTTTTATGCAACGAGATTCATTACATATTATAAATGTCCTGTATGTGTGTGTCATACAAATGATGATGACCTATGTTTGACCACATAACATTCATCTCTTGCAATGACAAAGAACTATCACATCGGCACTTACATTTTTAACAATTTAGCATGTTTATTACAATACTACATGACATGAACAATTTACATTTTTAACCTGTGTGACAGATGTGATGTAGTAATGAATTTTGTATGATTTCCATTTAGGCATATTGACAAAATAAAATAATTATTTAGAAGAATGTGAATTAACAATATTTTGTTTTACATTCTTACATATTCAAGATATTAACATCGTGTGCAACTCAAAATACTCATTGAAATTTACTGTTTCTGTAGACAAACTAAGAGAGAGAGAGAGAGAGAGAGAGAGAGAGAGAGAGAGAGAGAGAGAGAGAGAGACTCCCTTCATCAGAGGCAATCATAAATTTAAGAGCATAGACATTCATAAATTTTGCCTAGAACAGCATATGGAAGCATGTGCAACGAAAGTAGAATTCCATAAAAAATACTTCATAATATTATGTGTATATGGAGCACCTGCAGGTAACTTTAATCTGTTCATAAACTGTCTTGAAGCTGTACTGGCCCATTTAACAACCAAAAACAAAGAAATAGTGGTTGCTGATGACTTCCATGTACTTTTCCTTAAAGACTCTCCCAATAAGAACTGATCTGAGTTAGTAACATGATCATTCAACTTAATTCCTACTGTTAAGTTCCCAACTATGGTAGCCAGTTGTTCACAAACAGCCACTGATAATACATTTATAGAAAAGTCCAATGAACAAAATTATATTACAAAACCAATACTCAATGGCATCTCAGTCCACGACATGCAGTTCCTTCTGTTAATCTTAATACTGAATAGCATATAAAATCTGTTAAATATGAACTAAAGGGGGTAATCAATAAGCCAAAACTTTATTATTTTAGGGCACTCCACAGAGACGTTCACTGGAGTGATGTTTACAGTGCTCATGGCATGAATGAAAATATAACACTTTTGATAATGAAGTGCTTACCTTATTTGAACACTGTTTTCACCCAAAACTAACCAAGATTAGAGCAAAATCTAGAAGAAGCCATGGATTACTCAAGGAATAGAGGTATCTTGTAAAACAAAAAGAATGCTGCATGTCAATCCGAAACAGTTCTGAAGTTGACACTATAGCACATTACAAGAAATACTGCAAAATATTAAAGCAAATATATTACAAGGAAAAGATAGTCATATCAGATAGCAAAATAATGATAATATGGGATATAGTGAAGGAGGAGACCAGTAGAACCAGGCATGAAGACAGGCAAATAGCGTTAAGAGTAAATGATACATAGGTGTATAGTGTTGCAGAACTTTTTTAACAAACATTTTATAACTGTTACTGAAAAGATGGGGTTGTCAGATTCTGTAGATGCTGCCATGGGATACCTCAGACCACACATTTCAAGAAACTTCCATAATATGAATTTGACCCTCACTACCCCAGCAGAAGTAATGTCCATCATAAAATCTTTAAAATCAAAAACATCCAGTGGGTATGATGAAGTATCAACAAAGTTAATTAAAGAATGTGGTTCTGAGTTAAGTAACATATTAAGCTATCTGTGTAACCAGTCGTTTATCAGTGGAATATTTCCTGAATGGTTGAAATATGCTGAAGTTAAGCCACTGTTTAAGAAGAGAGATAAAGAAATAGCGTCAAATTTCCATCCAATTTTACTTTTGCCAGCATTCTCAAAAATTTTAGTAAAGGTAATGTAAAATCGGCTTTATAGCCATCTCATCACAAACAACATATTATCAAAGATGCAGTTCAGATTACTAAAGGGTTCTCATACTGAGAAGGTTATCCACACTTACAGTGAAAATGTGCTTAATTCATCATACAAAAAGTTGCAGGCAACTGGTATATTTTGTGATCTGTCGAAGGCATTTGACTGTGTAAATCACAAAATCTTTTTGAGTAAATTAGAATATTATGGTGTAACAGGAAATGCTGCAAAATTGTTCAAATCTTGTATCTCTGGCAAGAAACAAAGTGTGTTATTAGGAAAGACACATGTATTAAGCTATCAGACATCATCCAACTAGGAATTGATTACATGTGGGGGCCCCACAAGGTTCCATCTTAGGGCCCCTACTTTTCCTTGTGTATATCAATGACCTTTCATCAATAACATTACCAGATACCAAGTTTGTTTTGTTTGCTGATGGTACAAACATTGCAATAAACAGCAAATCAAATGTAGTCTTAGAAAGATTGGCTAATAAAATATTTGTGGACATTAATAATTGGTTCCTAGCCAATTCTTTGTCACTAAATGTTGAGAAAACACACTACATGCAGTTCAGAACTTTTAAGTAGTGTCCCATGAGTATATGCCTAACATAGGATGACAAGCAAATAGAAGATGTGAACAGAGTTAAATTCTTGGGATTACAGCTTCATAATAAATTTAACTGGGAGCAGCACACCACAGCACTGCTGAAGCATCTTAACGAATCTCTATTTGCAAAGTGAATTCTTTCAGACATAGGGGATGTTGTTGTTGTTGTGGTCTTCAGTCCTGAGACTGGTTTGATGCAGCTCTCCATGCTACTCTATCCTGTGCAAGCTTCTTCATCTCCCAGTACCTACTGCAACCTACATCCTTCTGAATCTGCTTAGTGTATTGATCTCTTGGTCTCCCTCTACGATTTTTACCCTCCATGCTGCCCTCCAATGCCAAATTTGTGATCCCTTGATGCCTCAAAACATGTCCTACCAACCGATCCCTTCTTCTAGTCAAGTTGTGCCACAAACTTCTCTTCTCCCCAATCCTATTCAATACCTCCTCATTAGTTACGTGATCTACCCACCTTATCTTCAGCATTCTTCTGTAGCACCACATTTCGAAAGCTTCTATTCTCTTCTTGTCCAAACTAGTTATCGTCCATGTCTCACTTCCATACATGGCTACACTCCATACAAATACTTTCAGAAACAACTTCCTGACACCTAAATCTATACTCGATGTTAACAAATTTCTCTTCTTCAGAAACGATTTCCTTGCCATTGCCAGTCTACATTTTATGTCCTCTCTACTTCGACCATCATCGGTTATTTTACTCCCTAAATAGCAAAACTCCTTTACTACTTTAAGTATCTCATTTCCTAATCTAATTCCCTCAGCATCACCCGACTTAATTTGACTACAATCCATTATCCTCGTTTTGCTTTTGTTGATGTTCATCTTATATCCTCCTTTCAAGACACTGTCCATTCCGTTCAACTGCTCTTCCAAGTCCTTTGCTGTCTCTGACAGAATTACAACGTCATCGGCGAACCTCAAAGTTTTTACTTCTTCTCCATGAATTTTAATACCTACTCCGAATTTTTCTTTTGTTTCCTTTACTGCTTGCTCAATATACAGATTGAATAACATCGGGGAGAGGCTACAACCCTGTCTCACTCCTTTCCCAACCACTGCTTCCCTTTCATGCCCCTCGACTCTTATAACTGCCATCTGGTTTCTGTACAAATTGTAAATAGCCTTTCGCTCCCTGTATTTTACCCCTGCCACCTTCAGAATTTGAAAGAGAGTATTCCAGTCAACATTGTCAAAAGCTTTCTCTAAGTCTACAAATGCCAGAAACGTAGGTTTGCCTTTTCTTAATCTTTCTTCCAAGATAAGTCTTAAGGTCAGTATTGCCTCACGTGTTCCAACATTTCTACGGAATTATAGGGGATATAAAAATGAAAAAGCTGGCATATTATGCTTACTTTCACTCCATAATGTCATATGGGATTATTGACTTACACGTGGTGTGAACTCGAGAACATCCTACAGAGGCCTATTTAGGGAACTAGGGATACCACCTACTGCTTCCCAATATATTTATTCCTTAATGAAATTTGTCATTAAAACTATATCACTTTTTCAAACCAACAACTCAGTTCATGGAATCAGTACTAGAAATAAGAATAATCTTCATAAGGATTTAAGGTCACTTACTCTTTTACAAAAAGGTGTGCATTATTCAGGAACACACATTTTCAATAACTTGCCAACAGCCATAAAAGGCTTAACAACCAATGAAATTCAGTTTGAGAGAAGCCCGAAGGATTTATTGGTGGCCTTCTACTCCACCAATAAAAAACATTTTTTAAATGTTAAATTCAGTGCATTATTGCTACTCACTGTAAAGATGACATCTTGAGTTGCAGATAGGCATAACAGAAAGAACACATTAGCTTTCAGCCAATGTCTTTGTCATGACTGCCATCACTCGCAGCCCAGACCAGAATGCAACTTAGAACAGCAGCAGCAGTCTGGGGGGAAGGAGGGGGGGGGGGGGTGAAAAAGGAGAGGAGTGAAGGAAGGGAAAGACAAGAAGGAGCATTGGCACAGGGCGGCACACAAAGAAGATGGGAGACGAGAATAGGGGGGAGGTGAGAGAACAGAGGAAGTTGAAATCATTGAATGGAGGTGTGGGGACAGCAGGTTACCATAGGTTGAGGCTGGGATTATTTCAGGGGTGGAGAATGTGTTTTGAGGATATCAACCAACTGTCCATGTCAGAAAAGCTGGTGATGGAGGGAAAGATCCAGATGGATCAGGCACTGAATCAGTCCCTGAAATCAAGCACGTTATGTTCAGCTGTATGTTGTGCCACAGGGTATCCTACTTTGCTCTTGCCCACTGTTTGACGATGCTCATTTGTCCTGATGGACAGCTGGTTGCTAGTCATACCAATATTAAAAGCTGTGCAATGCTTGCAACAAAGCTGGTAACAGTCATAGCTGCTTCCAAAGGTGGCTCAGCCTCTGATGGGATAGCATAAGCCAGTGACAGGACTGGAATAGCAAGTGCTGGGATTGTGGATTGGGCAGGACTTACACCCGAGTCTTCCACAGAAATATGACACTTGTGCCAAGGGGTTGGGATTTGGAGTGTATAGGGGTGGACTAGGATGTTGTGGAGGTTATGTGAGCAATGGACCACCACTTTGTAAGGGGTGGAAAGGATCTAGGTCAGGATGTCCTTCAATTCAGGGCTTGATGATAGGTAACCAAATTTCCGATGAAGGATGTGGTTCACTTGTTCCAGTTCAGGGTGGTAGTGGTTGACTAAGGGGGGTACTCCTTTGTAACTGGTTCTTGGGTGTGGGAGGAGGATTGGGGGTGAGAGTGGACAAGGCACAGGAGATCTGTTTGCAGACAAGGTTTGAGGGATGGTGGCTTTCCCTAAAGGGCTTGGTGACACCCTCAGCATACTGTAAATGACAGTTCTTGTTACTACAGATATGCTACATGGGAGGGATATTTTGATGTGGAAGGGATGACAACTATCGAGTCTAGAATGCAGCTCCTGTTGATTGTTGGGTTTAACGTCAACAAAGGTGTGGATGGAACCATGACAGAGGAGAAGGTCAATGTCCAGGAAGGTGGCATGCTGGGTTGAGGAGGACCACGTGAAGTGGATGGGAGAGAAGGTTCAAATGGCTCTGAGCACTATAGGACTTAACATCTGAGGTCATCAGTCCCCTAGAACTTAGAACTACTTAAACCTAACTAACCTAAGGACATCACACACATCCATGCCCAAGGCAGGATTCGAACCTGTGACCGTACCGGTCGCGCGGGGGAGAAAGATTCTGAAGGAATGAAAATAGGATGTCTTGGCCCTGAATCCACACCAAGAAAATGTCATCAATTAACCTAAACCAGATTATGGGTTTGGTGTTTTGGGAGGATGAGAAGGTCTGCTCTAGATGGCCCATAAACAGGTTGGCATAGGAGGGTGCCACGCGGGTGCCCATGACTGTGCTGTAGATTCGTCTGTATACCTTCCCTGCGAAGGAGAAGTAGTTGCGAGTTAGGATAAAGTTAGAAGGACATTTGGACAGGTAGTGTTCAGTAGCAGTAAGACCAAGGGCATGAAAGATGTAAGTATATAGGGAAGTGGTGTCAACATTAATGAGTAGGTATCCAAGCCTTAAAGGCTTGGGTCTGGTGGAAAGTGGGTGATGGAAGTGGTTGGTATCTTTGATGTGAGAGGCTAGATTATGGGCAATTGGTTGGAGGTGATGGTAAATGAGAGTGAAAATTCTTTCATTGGGGCGCAATAACCAGCTACAATGGAGATTTTGGGGAGCATGCAGAAGATGGGTGTGCAGGATGTCATAAGAGTGAGGAAGGAAATGGATTCACAGGATAGGTTCTGGGAAGAGCCTGAGGGTTTAAGCAGGGACTGGAGCTTTATTCTAGACTTCTGGATGGGATCATTTTGGTACAGTTTATAGGCGGAGGAGTCAGATAGTTGGCAGAGTCACCCAATTCCAAACAGCAGTTGTGGAACCTTCATCTGCAGGTAGGACGGTTAGGCCAGGATTTGTTTTTACATTGTGTATCACTTGCCTTTCTTCTGCTGGAATGTTGGTTTTGAGAGAAAGGGACCTGTGTAAGGACAGTGAGGCCACATTGGAGGTAAGGAATTCCTGTAAGGTGACCAGGGGGTAGTTAGTTGGAAGAGAGGAATGGTCACAGTTGGATGGCGATATGAACTGGGAGAGGCAGGGTTCAGTGTTGGGATTAGGTTGGCCTTGGTTGGAGGGATTAGTAGCAAGAAAGTGTTTTTCCATTGCAGGGGCTGGGAGAAGGAGGGTATGCCTTTGACATGGGCACCAACATGGCACCCTCCTACGCCAACCTGTTTATGGGCCATTTAGCGGAAACATTCCTTGTTCCCAAAAAAGCCAAACTCCTAGACTGGTTCAGGTTCATTGGTGATATCTTCATGATTTGGACTCAGGGCCAAGACACTCGGTTTTGATTCCACCACCTTCTTACACATTGACCACCTTCTCTCTCATGGCTCCACCCACATCTCTGTCCACATTAAATTCACCACCCACCAACAGTACCTGAATTTTGACAGCTGTCATCCCTCCCACACCGAAATACCTGTCGTACATCCTGGCCACCTGGAGAGACTGTGTCTGCAGTGGTGAGAACTCCCTTGCTCAGTATGCTTACGGTGTCACCAAGCTCTTCACAGACAGGCACTATCCCACAGACCCAATCCATAAATGCATCTCCCATGCCATTTCCATTAACAACCCCCAATCCTCCCACCACACCCAACAACCAGCTACAAAGGAATACCCCCTTTGTCACCCATTACCACCCAAGACTGGAACAAATGGATGACATCCTTCATCAAGACTTTGATTACATATCATGATTCTCTGAAATGAGGGACATCCTATCCAAGATCCTTCCCACTGCCACTAAAGTGGTCTCCTGTTACCCACCTAACAACCACAACATCCTAGTCCATCCCTGCATCACTTCCAATCCTAACCCTTTGGGCACAGGGATCATATCCCTGTGGAAAACCCAGGTGCAAGACCTACCCAATCCACACAAACCCACCACTACCTAATCCAATCCTGTCACAGGCTTATCCTACCACATCACATCAGTGGCTGGACCATGTGTGAAAGCAGCCATGTCAAATACCAGCTGCACAGAATTTTACAGTGGTATAACAGCCAACCAGCTGTCCATCAAGATGAACAGCCCCTGCCAGACTGTGACCAAGAGCAAAGTAGCCTACCGTGTGGCACAACATGCAGCTGAACACAATGTGGTTCCTCTCAATGGCTGCTTCACTACTAAAGCCATCTGGTTTTCCCCCCTCCACCACCAGGTTTTCTATACTGTGCAGATGGGATTTATCTTACAAAATACTATACATATATATATGTGCGCTTCGCCAGGAAAGAGGGAAGGAGAGGGAAAGACGAAAGGATGTGGGTTTTAAGGGAGAGGGTAAGGAGTCATTCCAATCCTGGGAGCGGAAAGACTTACCTTAGGGACAAAAAAGGACGGGTATACACTCGCGTGCACACACACACATATATCCATCCAGACACATACAGACACGAGCAGACACATTCAAAGACAAAGTGTTTGGGCAGAGATGTCAGTCAAGGCGGAAGTGCAGAGGCAAAGATGATGTTGAATGAGGTGAGGTATGATTTGCGGCAACTTGAAATTAGCGGAGATTGAGGCCTGGTGGGTAACGGGAAGAGAGGATATATTGAAGAGCAAGTTCCAATCTCTGGAGTTCGGATAGGTTGGTGTTAGTGGGAAGTATCCAGATAACCCGGACGGTGTAACACTGTGCCAAGATGTGCTGGCCGTGCACCAAGACATGTTTAACCACAGGGTGATCCTCATTTCCAACAAACACTGTCTGCCTGTGTCCATTCATGCGAATGGACAGTTTGTTGCTGGTCATTCCCACATAGAATGCGTTACAGTGTAGGCAGGTCAGTCGGTAAATCACGTGGGTGCTTTCACACGTGGCTCTGCCTTTGATCGTGAACAACTTCCGGGTTACAGGACTGGAGTAGGTGGTGGTGGGAGGGTGCATGGGACAGGTTTTACACCGGGGGCAGTTACAAGGGTAGGAGCCAGACGGTAGGGAAGGTGGTTTGGGGATTTCATAGGGATGAACTAAGAGGTTACGAAGGTTAGGTGTATGGTGGGAAGACGCTCTTGGTGGAGTGGGGAGGATTTCATGAAGGATGTATCTCATGTCAGGGCAGGATTTGAGGAAGTCGTATCCCTGCTGGAGAGCCACATTCAGAGTCTGGTCCAGTCCCGGAAAGTATCCTGTCACAAGTGGGGCACTTTTGTGGTTCTTCTGTGGGAGGTTCTGGGTTTGAGGGGATGAGGAAGTGGCTCTGGTTATTTGCTTCTGTACCAGGTCGGGAGGGTAGTTGTGGGATGCGAAAGCTGTTGTCAGGTTGTTGGTGTAATGGTTCAGGGATTCCAGACTGGAGCAGATTCATTTGCCACGAAGACCTAGACTGTAGGGAAGGGACCGTTTGATGTGGAATGGGTGGCAGCTGTCATAATGGAGGTACTGTTGCTTGTTGGTGGGTTTGATGTGGACGGACATGTGAAGCTGGGCATTGGACAGATGGAGGTCAACGTCAAGGAAAGTGGCGTGGGATTTGGAGTAGGACGAGGTGAATCTGATGGAACCAAAGAAGTTGAGATTGGAGAGGAAATTCTGGAGTTCTTCTTCACTGTGAGTCCAGATCATGAAGATGTCATCAATAAATCTGTACCAAACTTTGGGTTGGCAGGCCTGGTTAACCAAGAAGGCTTCCTCTAAGCGACCCATGAATAGGTTGGCGTACGAGGGGGCCATCCTGGTACCCATGGCTGTTCCCTTTAATTGTTGGTATGTCTGGCCTTCAAAAGTGAAGTTGTGGGTCAGGATGAAGCTGGCTAAGGTAAAGAGGAAAGAGGTTTTAGGTAGGGTGGCAGGTGATCGGCGTGAAAGGAAGTGCTCCATCGCAGCGAGGCCCTGGACGTGTGGAATATTTGTGTAAAAGGAAGTGGCATCAATGGTTACAAGGATGGTTTCCGGGGTAACAGATTGGGTAAGGATTCCAGGCGTTGGAGAAAGTGGTTGGTGTCTTTGATGAAAGATGGGAGACTGCATGTAATGGGTTGAAGATGTTTATCTACGTAGGCAGAGATACGTTCTGTGGGGGCTTGGTAACCAGCTACAATGGGGCGGCCGGGATGATTGAGTTTGTGTATTTTAGGAAGAAGGTAGAAGGTAGGGGTGCGGGGTGTCGGTGGGGATTGGGCTGAGGGACTGCGTCAGCTTTCAGACACCACCGTCCGGGTTATCTGGATACTTCCCACTAACACCAACCTATCTGAACTCCGGAGATGGGAACTTGCTCTTCAATATATCCTCTCTTCCCGTTACCCACCAGGCCTCAATCTCCGCAAATTTCAAATTGCCGCCACTCATACCTCACCTCATTCAACAACATCTTTGCCTCTGCACTTCCGCCTCGACTGACATCTCTGCCCAAACTCTTTGTCTTTGAATATGACTGCTTGTGTCTGTATGTGCGTGTGCGTGCATGCGCGCGAGCGAGTGTATACCCATCCTTTTTTCCCCCCTAAGGTAAGTCTTTCCGCTCCCGGGATTGGAATGACTCCTTACCCTCTCCCTTAAAACCCACATCCTGTAGTCTTTCCCTCTTTCCTGACGAAGCAACCGTTGGTTGCGAAAGCTAGAATTTTGTGTGTATGTTTGTGTGTATCGACCTGCCAGTGCTTTCGTTTGGTAAGTCACATCATCTTACACACACACACACACACACACACACACACACACACACACACACAGATATATATATATATATATATATTCATGGAATCAATATCAGAAAGAAGAAATAACTTCACAAAGATTTTAAGTCACTGGTGCGTGTGCGGAGGGGGGGGGGGGGGGGGGGGGCAGCACATGAGCACGCATTTGCTAATATAAAGTAATATGAATATTAGTACAATTTGTCTTCTGTACAAACTCAGTGCAGTAACACAATCATTGTTAAGTGTCATAAAATGATTATGATATCCAGTGTTTATTACCTCTTAAATGAAATGGAAGAATGTCTTAAAATTTTTTGACATATTCCACATCCAAGATGACCATTCCACTTGGGATCTCTGAAAGGTACATTAGCATACTCTTCTTTGTTTTTTGACTGTAAATATTAATTGTGTATTCTAGTTCTTGTGACATGTTCTACATCCTGGAGGATTTCCTCACTATGGATCAATTTGAGTGAAAATTAGATCCAATCTAACCTAAATACATTCTCCATTACCAGAATTATCCTGGCCTATGGTACCCTACCATTCCCACACCATCAACCCAACAGTTTCCACTCCCTCCCTACTCTCGCCTCCCACCATCTGCCAACACACCCAACCATATTTTCCCTTCCCTTCTGATCTCCTTTTTTGCTCCCCACCACAGCCTCCCAATGCTGCCCTGTTGGCATTCTAGTCTCTGTACACTACTCTTGACAGCACTCTTCTCTTCCCCCACCTGTACCCTGCTATCTCTTCCCCTTACCCATCCCCTCTTCCTTTTCTGACAAAGGCCTTGGCCAAAAGCTAACGTGTGTCTTTTCGTTGTGCCTGTCTCCAATGCAATGTGTCATCTTTATGATCTTTTTCTTATTATGTTGATATTTAAAATATATAGATATAAGAAATTACAAAGTAACGTTTTCAAAAGTAGTATGCAATGATAGTAAATGGTCTACATTTTTGGGTGCACGTATGACAGTTTCATCAAGGAAGAACACATTCTGCATCTTATTAAGCAATTATGATAAGTTCAGTGAGCACATACTTTCACTCTAAGTCCAAGAATAAGCTCATTAGAATTTTATCTGACCATTTTCTTTCAGTAATATAATATAATAATAATCTGGGAAACCTATTTCTTTGCAAATTTTATACTGCTCTTAGTGTGTACACATGCATCTGTAGAAGTTAGTATGGACAATTTCCTAACAATTTTTAATTCATATTATTATTATTATTATTTCTTTACTTTCTCAGACTTTTTAGAAGTCTGGTTAAGAATGGAGTGACGCGGACCTTTATCAAGCGTCACTTCCTTTTTGCTGTACGGTACATGTTATATTGCATTTAGGAACTTTCGGGTAATTGAACATGTATCAATAATTACGGATTTCTGTAATTGTATATATATGTTTGGATGTAGCTGTATTGCATTGATGTATTGGTGGATATTGTGTGGTATGACTCCTGTAGTTGATAGTATAATTGGTATGATGTCAACTTTATCCTGATGCCACATGTCTTTGACTTCCTCAGCCAGTTGGATGTATTTTTCAATTTTTTCTCCTGTTTTCTTTTGTATATTTGTAGTATTGGGTATGGATATTTCGATTAGTTGTGTTAATTTCTTCTTTTTATTGGTGAGTATGATGTCAGGTTTGTTATGTGGTGTTGTTTTATCTGTTATAATGGTTCTGTTCCAGTATAATTTGTATTCATCATTCTCCAGTACATTTTGTGGTGCATACTTGTATGTAGGAACTTGTTGTTTTAAAAGTTTATGTTGTAAGGCAAGCTGTTGATGTATTATTTTTGCGACATTGTCATGTCTTCTGGGGTATTCTGTATTTGCTAGTATTGTACATCCGCTTGTGATGTGATCTACTGTTTCTATTTGTTGTTTACAAAGTCTGCATTTATCTGTTGTGGTATTAGGATCTTTAATAATATGCTTGCTGTAATACCTGGTGTTTATTGTTTGATCCTGTATTGCAATCATGAATCCTTCTGTCTCACTGTATATATTGCCTTTTCTTAGCCATGTGTTGGATGCGTCTTGATCGATGTGTGGCTGTGTTAGATGATACGGGTGCTTGCCATGAAGTGTTTTCTTTTTCCAATTTACTTTCTTCGTATCTGTTGATGTTATGTGGTCTAACGGGTTGTAGAGGTGGTTATGAAATTGTAGTGGTGTAGCCGATGTATTTATATGAGTGATTGCTTTGTGTATTTTGCTAGTTTCTGCTCGTTCTATAAAGAATTTTCTTAAATTGTCTACCTGTCCATAATGTAGGTTTTTTATATCGATAAATCCCCTTCCTCCTTCCTTTCTGTTTAATGTGAATCTTTCTGTTGCTGAATGTATGTGATGTATTCTATATTTGTGGCATTGTGAGCGTGTAAGTGTATTGAGTGCTTCTAGGTCTGTGTTACTCCATTTCACTACTCCAAATGAGTAGGTCAATATTGGTATGGCATAAGTATTTATAGCTTTTGTCTTGTTTCTTGCTGTCAATTCTGTTTTCAGTATTTTTGTTAGTCTTTGTCTATATTTTTCTTTTAGTTCTTCTTTAATATTTGTATTATCTATTCCTATTTTTTGTCTGTATCCTAGATATTTATAGGCATCCGTTTTTTCCATCGCTTCTATGCAGTCGCTGTGGTTATCCAATATGTAATCTTCTTGTTTAGTGTGTTTTCCCTTGACTATGCTATTTTTCTTACATTTGTCTGTTCCAAAAGCCATACTTATATCATTGCTGAATACTTCTGTTATCTTTAGTAATTGGTTGAGTTGTTGATTTGTTGCTGCCAGTAGTTTTAGATCATCCACGTATAGCAAATGTGTGATTTTGTGTGGGTATGTTCCAGTAATATTGTATCCATAATTTGTATTATTTAGCATGTTGGATAGTGGGTTCAGAGCAAGGCAGAACCAGAAAGGACTTAATGAGTCTCCTTGGTATATTCCACGCTTAATCTGTATTGGCTGTGATGTGATATTATTTGAATTTATTTGGATATTAAGTGTGGTTTTCCAATTTTTCATTACTATGTTTAGGAACTGTATCAATTTAGGATCTATTTTGTATATTTCCAATATTTGTAGTAACCATGAGTGGGGTACACTATCAAAAGCTTTTTGGTAATCAATGTATGCGTAGTGTAGCGACCTTTGTTTAGTTTTAGCTTGATATGTCACCTCTGCATCTATTATCAGTTGCTCTTTACATCCTCGTGCTCCTTTGCAACAGCCTTTTTGTTCTTCATTTATAATTTTGTTCTGTGTTGTATGTGTCATTAATTTCTGTTTAATGATTGAAGTTAATATTTTGTATATTGTTGGTAGGCATGTTATGGGGCGATATTTAGCTGGGTTCGCTGTGTCTGCTTGATCTTTAGGTTTCAGATAAGTTATTCCATGTGTAAGTGTATCAGGGAATGTGTATGGGTCTGCAATGTAACTGTTAAATAATTTAGTTAGATGTGAATGTGTTGAGGTGAACTTCTTTAACCAGAAATTTGCTATTTTATCATTTCCAGGGGCTTTCCAATTGTGAGTAGAATTAATTGCTTGGGTGACTTCATGTTGCAAAATTTTCACTTCAGGCATTTGTGGTATCATCTTGTATGTGTCTGTTTCTGTTTGTATCCACCGTGCATGCCTGTTATGTTGTACCGGGTTTGACCATATGTTGCTCCAGAAGTGTTCCATGTCTGTTATGTTTGGTGGATTGTTTATTTTAATGTGTGTGTTATCTATTGTCTGGTAAAATTTCTTTTGGTTTGCGTTGAATGTTTGGTTTTGTTTCCTTCTATTTTCACTTTTTTTGTATCTTCTGAGTCGTTTGGCTAATGCTTGTAATTTCTGCTTCTTTTCGTCTAATTGCTCTGTCGCTTCTTGTTGTGAGATTTTACCTAACCTTTTTCGTTTTTTTTCCGAGATTTCATTTCTTATAAATTGTGTTAGCTGTCCAATGTCTTTTCTCAGTTTTTCTATTCTGATCTGTAGCCTGTGTTGCCATGCTGGTTTTGTGGGTTTCTTCTGTGTGTTGGTTGGTTCTGATCTCTGTCTAGTGTGTATATTTAGTGTAGTGAGTGCTCCTATATAAACCAGTAGTTGTAACTCTTCCATAGTTGTGTTTTCATTTATTTTGTTGTGTATGATTGTGTTGATAGTTTTTATTGTTGTTTCGACTTGTGGGTTATTTGGTGGTCTATGCAAGAATGGTCTAATGTCTGTATTTGTGTCTTTGTATTCTATATATGTTAGCTGAAATTTTTCTTCTATATCTAGCATCTGTGTCACTTCGTGTTCTATTTGTGCTTGTTCTGGTGGCTGTCTTAAGATTTCGTTTTCCTCTGATTGTTTAATTGGTGCGTGTTGTTCTTTGTTTGTTTGCTCTGGGATGTTTGAGTCCATTACTGTATTTTCTTCTTCTTCTGATTGCACATTATTTTGTTCCAGTATTTGTTGTACTTCTTGTTTGATGTTTTCTAATTCTGACTGGGGTATCCTGGTATTTTTTATTATTACACGGATCTGATCAGCTAGTCGTTGTTCTGTTAAAAATTTTAATTCTGGGTATCTGGTAATAAATGTTGTGTATACTTGTGATCTGTATCCAGTTGTGTTGGTTCCTAGGTTTGTTGCTTGGTAATAACAGAACATGAGGTGTCGATTAACTTCATCTGACCATCTCATCCTCTGTCTTTGTTTTCCTTCTAGGGTGGTTGCAGGAAGCATATCCTGCAAAACACCTCTATTTGGATTTAAATCATTTTCCAGTTGGCTAGCAGTGTCGTTACCATTGTGGGCGGGCATAGGGTTCAAGCGTCGTCCCCGACCATGACGGTGCTTGTCCGAGGCTTCTTTAGTTCTGTCCTGAACCAACTAATCACACTAAAAGGGGGGTTAGCCCTATTTGTGGTTTGTTCTTTTCGTCGCCTTTTACGACTGGCAGAACATACCGGAGGCCTATTCTTTTCCCGGGCCTTATTATTATTATTATTATTATTATTATTATTCATATTTATTCACCTTTAAACATTTTACATGTAATCGGTGTCATCTAATAAAAGTTAGAGATACAGTGTATACAAATTGCCTGCATAATATTATATTTCTAATTTTGTAATATATACTCCTTTCATAAAATGTACCATCAAAATTCAATATCATTTATTGCACTCTCTTGAAATTCTTGAACTGTATAAAATACTTTACTTTTTATCCATTTTGCTACTTTTACTTTGAATTTATCCATGGGCATAGTATGCACACTTTTGGGTAATTTGTTAAAAAATGTGGGTGCTAGATACTAGTAACTGCAGTGAATCTTCAACAGTCTGGCAAACGGGATGTCAATTGTATTTCCATTTCCATTGTGAATGCATTGCCATCCTAAGGTCAAAGTTATTTAAATTTTCTTTGGCATATATCTGGCAACTACAAATATACAAGCCAGGGCATTATATTTAATTCCTTAAAATGCTGCCTGCACGAGTCTCTGGGTGGTAGTCCTACAAGGCATCTGATTGCCTTTTTTTTTTTTTTTTTGCCATTTAAACACAGTCTTTGAAATTGGGCAGTTTCCTCACAGTATAATCCCATAAGTGAGATGAGAGTGGAAGAAGGCAAAGTATGCATATAGTAGGAGTGTTCTACTAACAGAGCCTCGCAGTTTACATAACAAGAAGATTACATGTGAGAGTTTTTTGCATAGCATGCCTGTGCGAGTTTCCCAATTAAGTTTTTGATAGTCATGGAACCCTAGTAGTTTTACAGACTGAGTATGAATGTGTCATTGGCTTTGCATTTTGATGTCTTTATTTCAGACCTGTTTTCTGGCTAGTTTGTGCATATTTGTATCTGCTTAACTATGGTGAGACCTGTCATAACACATGAGCATACATGAGCATACATGAGCATAACTGTTCTTAACTTGTTTAATTGTGGTGTGTACCATTCTTCCATTCTTTTGGTTTTGTGGAGGTGTTACTCTTGTGGGTTCCTTCGTACTGTTTATTGCAGGTTTCTTCAAATATTTTAACTACTACATCTAGGAATTTAATGGTTGACTGATTAGATTTCGTAACTTCTGTGATTACTTAATCCCAGTCTATTTGTTTTCACCTGGATTTTAAATAGAAGAGCTTTTTTCATTTACTCTCCTATTGTTCTACCTGGCTCATCCAAATAGCTTCCTATTTTATTATATAGTGGAAGTTTAAGCCAAAGGCCATCATGATCTGAAATGCCTAATTTAATTATGTTGCTCTCACTTTCATTTATTTGAAAATTACTGATTATGTTGTCCAGACATGCATTGTCTCATGGGCGTATAGTTTCTGCAGCAAAAGTTAAGTGCTCTTAATGTTTTAAGTATATAGTTTACAGTTTTGCTTTTAATTCTAATGTCTATATTTATATCACTGAATATGAAAACTCTGCACTTTTTCCTTCTTAAGGAGGAATACTTCAAGTTTTTCAAAATTCTGTACAAACAAGTCCTTATTTTGGTCAGGGGTACAATACACAGTTACAACTAATATACCAATACTTGGAAACAATACAGCTGCATGTTTCAAAATATGTTTCAGTACAGAAACTACTTATATCTATAGCTTCACCTATTAATTTCAGTCTCTTACAAATATATATGGCTATACCACCATGCTTCATGTTAGTTCTACAGTACCCTGTAGCTAGTTCATAACCATTATGTTAACAATAGCTTGTGAACTGTTCCCAAACACTATGATGTGCCTTGCAACTGTTCCATGGAACATTGTCCGATCAACCCAGAATAGTAGTTCAGAGATTACTCCTTTAAGGAATATATGCCTCGTGATTGCCAGCATTAAACTTATCCTCATACTGGACTGACAGCATGCTCTGTGAAGAACTGTGAGCGAGTTGGTTAATTAGTTGGTTTCGCATTCCTTGGATCATTTTTACAATTAATCTTAATGGTTTGGAATGTATCACTTTAGATCATTCACATTACACATTCTTATGTAAATATGGCTAAACACTGATCATTTACAAGTTTTGATTTTAATACAGTGTTAATTAGTAATTCCTATGAACTACCTTTTACGGATTTTAAAATCTATGGACTAAAATGAGTTGTCAAGGAGAAAATTTTTCAGTTGAGATGAAGTTAAATTTGGGAACAGACATCTCACAGAATTTGGTAAGTGATCAAAAATTTTGGTGCAGAGTAGTGCACCACATTTTTGTGCTAAAGACAACCTTAACATGGAACAACGAATGTCATTTTTTTGTTCCTTCTGGCATTCTAATTATGTACACTGTTGTTCCTTTTTAACTGTAGTGAGTTACTTACAACAAACTTCACAAGGGGATAAATATATTGTTAAGCAATTGTCAAAATGCCTAACTTCTTGAACAGACATCTATAAGATAATCATGGGTGAGCACGCGCCAGAATTTGCAATGATTTGAAGTGAAATGTGGTTGAACTACATTATTTTGCAACATATAAAATCTGTTTCTTCCAATTTAAATTCTCATCAGTATGTACATCTAGTTATTTTGATATTTCCACCCAATTTATTATTTCCTCACCATGTTTTAATGTTATCATTTGTGTAGTACCTACAGATGTGTAGAACTTAATGTGTTTGATCTTTTTGAAATTGAGAGACACATTATGCAGAAAGCCACTCAATAATACTTTTCCCAACATTACTTATCCTTTCTTCTGTTGCTGTATGTATGTGTGTGTGTGTGTGTGTGTGTGTGTGTAGATTACAATACTAATATCATCCGCAAAAAGAACTAATTCTGCTTATTGTATATTAGACGGAAGGTTGTTTACATGTATCAGAAACAACAGTGTCCTAACACTGAGTCTTGTGGAATCCCGTAAGTGATTTTCCCCAGTTAGAAAATTGTCCCCTAATTACATTGGGTGAATTATTTGCATTCCTTTGATTAGACATGACATTATCCATTACTTGGCCATCAATTCCACAAAATCTCAGTTTTTCTAGGAGAATATTGCAGCTCACAGTCAAATGCCAAAGATAGGTCACAGAAAATGCCAACCAGCTAGGTTTGTAAAATTTGGCGAGTTAACATTTAAATGGCATTCACAGTTGAGCAACTCTTCTGAAATTCAAATCATGATTTTTCTGAGGTTATCATTCTCACTCTCCTACTTGAGCCCCAAACTCAACTTATTTTTTACCTATTGGTTGGTTTGTGGGATTAGAGGGACCAGACTGCACCAGTCATCGGTCCCTTTGTCCAAAAAATTAAAACCACCCAAAGAGAATAAAAACGAACAGCAGGAAAGACGTCAGACGACACGGGACAAGAAATACGCCGACAGAGATCAGACAAAACAAATTAAAATCACACCGACCATAGAGAAAAAAAAGGAAAAGCCAACCACCGAGAACACATTAAAAACTCAGTTTAAAATCGGAGGCCAAAAGCCAGAATCAACACTAAAAAACAGAAACACTCACATTAAATGATAAAAACCCCCTGCTCGAATAAAACTTAAAACTAAGCCAGCCATAGCAGGGTCATCAGTTAAAAGGGCAGGGAGCGTGTCAGGCAGTGCGAACGTCTGCCTGAGCACAGCTAAAAGCGGACACTCCAAGAAAATGTGGACCACAGATAAAATGGAGCCGCAGCGACATAGAGGTGGGTCCTCACGGCGCAATAAGTGGCCGTGGGTCATCCGTGTGTGCCCAATGCGCAGTCGGCATAGGACGACAGACTCCTTGCGAGAGACGCGCAAGGAGGAGTGCCACACAGTCGTCGTCTCCTTGATGGCACGGAGTTCGTTACGGGTGGTCAGACCGCACCATTCAGCGTCCCAGAGCGAGATAACTTTGCGGCTTAAGACCACCCTCAAATCAGTCTCCGGAAGGCCAATGTCTAGAGTGGGTTCACTGGTGGCCTGTTTGGCCAGGCGGTCAACACGTTCATTGTCCGGGATACCGACATGACCGGGGGTCCACACAAAGACCACAGAGCGGCCGCAACGGGCAAGAGTATGCAGGGACTCATGGATAGCCATCACCAGACGAGAACGAGGGAAACACTGGTCGAGAGCTCATAAACCGCTCAGGGAATCGCTACAGATAACAAAGGACTCACCTGAGCAGGAGCGGATATACTCTAGGGCACGAAAGATGGCAACCAGCTCAGCAGTGTAAACGCTGCAGCCATCCGGCAAGGAACGTTGTTCGGAATGGTCCCCTAGAGTTAGCGCATACCAGACACGACCAGCAACCATCGAACCGTCAGTTTAAACAATGCCAGAGCCCTGATACGTGGCCAGGATGGAATAAAAGCGGCGGCGGAAGGCCTCTGGAGGGACGGAGTCCTTCGGGCCCAGTGCCAAGTCGAGCCGAAGGCAAGGGAGAGGAACACACCATGGGGGAGTACGCAAAGTGGCCCGGAAAGGAGGTGGAACAGTGAAAACCCTAAGCCCGGAGAGAAGCTCTTTGATGGGGACCGCGATCGTACAACCAGACCGGGGCCGACGTTCTGGCAGATGGACGACCGATTGCGGGAACAGGAGAAGATAGTTTGGATGCCCGGGCAAGCTAAAAACATGGGCAGCATAAGCGGCCAGCAAACGTTGGCGCTGTAACCGCAGGGGAGGGACACCTGCCTCCATTAGTACACTGTCCACAGGGCTGGTGCGGAAGGCACCAGTGGCAAGTCGTATCCCGCTGTGTAGTATTGGGTCCAGTACCCGCAACGCAGATGGGGAAGCGGAGCCATAAGCCAGGCTCCCATAATCCAGACAGGACTGGATTAACGCCTGGTAGAGCCGTAACAAGGTAGATCAGTCGGCACCCCAGCTGGTGTGGCTCAAGCATTGCGGAGCATTGAGATGCCGCCAACACGCCTGTTTAAGCTGCCGAATATGAGGCAGCCAAGTCAACCGGGCACCAAAAAGTACACCCAAAAACCTGTGGGTCTCCACCACAGCAAGAAGTTCGCTGTCAAGATAAAGCCGCTGCGCAGGATGGACTGTTCGGTGCCGGCAGAAATGCATAACGCGGGTCTTGGCAGCCGAAAACTGAAAACCACGCGCTACAGCCCAAGACTGCGCCTTGCGGATTGCACCCTGTAGCTGACGTTCAGCAGCTGCAATGCCAATAGAGCTATAGTAAAAGCAGAAGTCGTCAGCATACAGGGAAGTGGAGACAGAATTGCCCACGGCTGCAGCGAGCCCGTTAATGGCTATTAAAAACAGGCAGACACTTAAAACAGAACCCTGTGGCACACCGTTCTCCTGGACATGGGAGGAACTATATGAGGCCGCGACTTGCACGCGGAAGGTACGATACGACAGAAAATTGCAGATAAAAAGCGGCAGCGGACCCCGAAGACCCCATCCATGAAGTGTAGAAAGGATGTGATGACGCCATGTTGTATTGTATGCCTTCTGCATGTCGAAAAAGACAGCGACCAGGTGCTAACGGCAGAAAGGCAGTATGGATGGCCGACTCCAGGCTCGCCAGATTGTCGGTGGCGGAGCGGCCTTTACGGAACCCACCCTGAGACGGAGCCAGAAGGCCCCGAGACTCCAGTACCCAATTCAAGCGCCGGCTCACCAAGCAACTTGCAAAGAACGTTGGTGAGGCTAATGGGACGGTAGCTGTCCACCTCCAGAGGGCTCTTTCCAGGTTTCAAAATGGGGATGACAATGCTTTCCCGCCATTGCGACGGAAACTCCCCCTCGACCCAAAGACAGTTGTAAAGATCGAGGAGGCGCCGCTGGCAGTCCACTGAAAGGTGTTTCAGCATCTGACAGTGGATGCCATCTGGCCCAGGAGCGGTATCAGGGCAAGCGGCTAGGGCACTGTGAAATTCCCACTCACTGAATGGAGCACTGTAAGATTCTGGGTGGTGGGTGCGAAACTAAAGGCTCCGACGTTCCATCCGCTCTTTAATGGAGCGGAAGGCCAGTGGGTAATTGGAAGAAGCGGAACTAAGAGCAAAATGCTCTGCCAAGCTGTTGGCAATTTCGTCGGAGTCTGTACAAACTGCTCCATTCAGTGAGAGCGCAGGGACGCTGACAGGGGTCCGATAGCCATAGAGGCGTCGGATCTTGGTCCAGACCTGCGATTGAGAGACATGGAGGCCAATGGTGGACACATACCGCTCCCAGCACTCCTGCTTGCTTTGGCGGATAAGGCTGCGGGCCCGCGCACGCAGCCGTTTGAAGGTGATGAGGTGTTCAATGCAGGGATGTCGCTTGTGACGCTGTAGCGCCCGCCGGCGATCTTTAATCGCTGCAGCAATCTCAGGCGACCACCAAGGCACAGTACGCCGCTGAGGGGACCCAGAGGAACGGGGAATGGCAGATGGCAGATTCGGCGGCAGTAACAATGCCGGTGGTGACCGATTGAACCTCCGCATCAATGTCATCAATAGAGAGAGACTCAATAGCGGCAGTGGAGGAGAACAAGTCCAAGTCAGCCTTATTCATAGCCCATCTGCTAGGGCGCCCATAAGAGTGACGCTGTGGTAGTGACAGAAAGATTGGAAAGTGGTCACTACCACACAGGTTGTCATGCACACTCCATTGGACAGATGGTAAGAGGCTAGGGCTACAGATTGAAAGGTCAATGGCGGAGTATGTGCCATGCGCCACACTGAAGTGTGTGAAGGCACCATCATTTAAAATCGAGAGATCGAACTGCGACAATAAATGCTCAACGGTGGCGCCTCGACCTGTTGCCACTGACCCAACCCACAGAGGGTTATGGGCGTTGGAATCGCCCAGTAGCAAGAAAGATGGCGGCAATTGGGCTATCAGTGCAGCCAGGACATGCTGCGAGACATCACCATCCGGTGGAAGGTAAAGACTGCAGACGGTAACAGCCTGTGGCGTCCACACCCGAACAGCGACAGCCTCTAAAGGTGTTTGGAGAGGGACAGACTCGCTGTGCAGAGTGTGAAGGACATAGAGGCAGACGCCACCAGACACCCTTTCATACGGTGTCCGGTTCTTATAACAACCCCGATAGCCACGGAGGGCGGGGGTTCGGATTGCTGGAAACCAAGTTTCCTGAAGAGCAATGCAGGAGAAATGGTGAAGGCTGATAAGTTGGCAGAGCTCAGCTAGATGGTGGAAGAAACCGCTGCAGTTCCACTGGAGGATGGTATTGTCCATGGCGGAGAAAGGCGTGACGGGACTGGGAAGGCAGATTACGCCACTGGGTCACCTGCTGCCTCCAATGGAGCACCCGTGCAAGTGCTATCCATTGCGTCTGAGGGACCGGCGAGATTGAGGTACTCAGCAGACGCAAGGATCTCCACCTCATCGTCAGACGCAGAGCTTTTAGGTAGCAGTGGAGTAGGTGCCACCGCAGGTGTCTTGGTCTTACGGGTCTTCAAAGTCGTTCTCTCTCGCTGTTCCTTTGGTTGCCGTTGTTGAGAGGGCTTATTGGAGTCAGTCTCCGGGACCGAAGAGGATCGCGAAGCCCGTCGACCAGCGACCTGTGGCTTCTTCAGCCACTGGTTGGTGTCTGCTGTGCCGCCAGCACTCACATGGATACTGTGTTCCTTTACTTCAAGAAGGCATTTGACACTGTCCTACACTGCCATTTAGTGAAAAAATTATGGTCTTAACAAGAACTAGATTAGATTTGTGACTGGATTGAATACAGGCAGAACTGAACACATCACTCTTAATAGAACAAAATCAACAACTGTAAAGGTAATTTCCAAAGTACCTCAAGGAAGTGTTATAGGGCCATTACTGTTTACATTCTGTATGAAGGATTTTAGAGTAGCATGGAGAGCTGCATCAAACCAGTCTCAGGACTGAAGACCACAACAACAACAACAACAACAACAACAACAAAGGATCTAGTGGAAAGTGTTGGTTGCTCCTCAAGACTGTTCACAGACGATGCAGTTGTGTGTATGAAAGTATCAATGCCAGGTGACGGTATCAATTTGCAGAATGACTTTCAGAGGACTGATGAATGCAGTTAAACATGAACATAAATAAATGAACATATTGTGTATTCATATGGAAACAAATCACTACTGCACAACTACACTACTGATGAGAAACTGCTGGAAACATTACCTACTGTAAAATATCTACCATAATTATCCAGAATGACTCACAGTGAAATAGTCACATGAAACCAATAGCAGGGGAAGAAGACGCCAGATTGATAGGAAGTATCTTAAGAAAATCTAACTGATACATGAAAGAAGTGGCTTAAAAGGCACTTGTTCCACCAGTTATCAAGTGTTATTCATCAATAAGGGTTCCTTACCAGTGAGGGAGAGGGACGGACACGGACACAGTGACACTGCCATCTCTCTAAACTGATTTACACTGTACTCTGTTCACTGGGTTACTTTAAAATGAATAATCTATAAATAACATTTAATGTGCAAGAATGATTTGTTCTCCCAATTCTCCATTTACAAAATACCGAAAATTATTCACTGCTATCTCCATTCTCCTTTAGTGGCATCAGCCTAGAGCCTGATCGATTCCCATGCTATGTATAGTGTTCTAACAACTTTTAATTATCTTAATAGCTTGGAAACACAAATATACATTTAAAACTTACTTTGTCACTGCCCAGTACACAGTCATCTGCCAGATGTTGTACACACAATACAACATTGCAGCCCAATCCAATGTAGTGAGCAGCCTGCAAGAAACTTTTAATTAACAACCCAAATTGATATTGATCTTGCTGGTACCACTACCACAACCAAATAACAACTATTGTCTACAGTACACACACACACACACACACACACACACACACACACACACACACACACACACTTATTTTGTTAATATACTCCCTTAGAAACACGAGAAAAATGATGTTTAGTCATTCTTACAACAAGTTTTAATGCCTTTGTCAAATGGGAACCAATTTCAATTGATATGTAACTCAATTTGATAGCAATAGTCCAGAAACCAGTTCTTCACAATATGGAGAAATTACAATCAAATACAAATAAATACAAATGTTTTATTCCACCTTTGAGCATATTTACATGCAACTGGTGTCATCAGTGTTAACACAATAGTAATAATATAAACTACAACAAATGTCATTAACTAAAATATAATAATCCAAGATGGATAAATACGTATTTATGCAAATGACAATAAAAACAAGAAGTTTCCCAATAGATCAGTTACAAGATAAATGAACTACATAGTTGAGTGAATGACAAATAAATAATAAAACAGATAATTAATCGTAAGTACATGAAACAGTAATAATATAGTTCCACACTGTGACATGTGTACAGTTTGCAGTTAATTTATTGTTCGTTCTCATAAGGAAAGTGGGTCATTTGTCACATACTCTTAGAACTCTTGAGCAGAGTAAATTTCTTTAGTTCTCATCCACCTCAAAAAAATTAGTTTTAAATTTATTTACTGGCTCTGTGTAGACGTTTTCAGGTAATTTGTTGAAGTAGACAGGACCAAGCTATTTTTAACCCTTATATGTCTTTGCAAGCCTAGCATTGGCATATTAACCGTATGAACTGTCCTCCTTAAGTCAAATTTACTCAGATTCTCTTTAATGAAGACAAGGCAGTTGTAAATATACAGGCCAGGCACTGTCATTATATTTAGTTTTTTAAAATAATCGCAACATGATTCATATGAGCTAAGTCCTGCTATGCACCTTATAGCCTTCTTTTGCCATTTGAACACTAATTTTGAGCTTATGGAGTTGCCCCACAGTAGTGTTCCATAAATCAGGTGCAAATGAAAGACTGCAAAATATGCATATAACAGAAGTTCTTTACTGACACTGCTTCTCAGCTTGTACAGCAGATAGATGACACATGCCAAATTGCCACATAACTGCACTGTGTGGGTATCCCAGCTGAGCATTCAGACCGAATACAATAGCTTTCAGTCTCACTATCATTATCCTGCAGTGCATTTGCCTCAAACAAAGTAGTACATCTCTCCATTTCTGCTGCCATGCTGTGTTGCACATTTTCAAGGTTGGTATCACATGTGATGAGTGTTGTGTCATCAGCATATATCACTGCATCACATGGTACAACTGCAGGTAAATCTTTATATAAATAATGAAAAGGAAAGGTCAAAGAACAGATCCTTCAGGTATACTCTGTACAACTGGGAGACATTCTGACGCTTGATTATTTACCTGAACTGACTGTTTTCTATTGTCCAAGTAAGCCTGCATTAGGCGTAGAGCATTCTCTCTCATCCGTAATGGTAGAACTTTATGAGAATATTGTGGGAGAGCATACCAAAAGCTTTCCTGAGGTCCAACAGTGTTGCACAGATAATATCTTTATTTTCAAAACAATTGTATATTTTTGTTAACATAGTCTCAACTGCTTTGACTGTAGAAAGGTTGGATCTGAAACAATACTGTGAGGAGATAAGTATATCATTATGTTCAAAATATTGACTCATCTGTTTATGCATGCAGTATTCTATTATTTTTTATACTATGGGTATAAGTGATATTGGCTGATAGTTATCTGGAGATGCTGTATCTCCTTTCTTATGTACTGGTTTAACTACAGATATTTTTAAACATTCCGGATAATTACCTTCATTTAGAATTTTGTTGATTATTTTAGTCAGTGATGTTACAAATTGATTTCTGATATATTAAATAATTTGAGAGACCATAGTAACCCTCTGTTCTAGAATTACTGAGCACAGCTATCATCATCTCAGTTAACCAAGTCCAGTGAAATTTGTCTGTCTGCTTACTGCTCATTTCTGGCAGCAGTGCCTCTGCCTTACACACATTCTCCATTATGCTGTTATCTGGTTGAGGACTGACAAAATGTGTATTTAGAATATCAGGTGGAATTTGTGTCTGATATACTTTATCGTAACAGTTTATTTCTGTTTTAATAATTTCCCATGCAGCTTTGCATTTATTCACTGAGTTCAGTATATGTGTATCATTTGATTTGCACTTAGCTGCCTTGATTTCAGACCTGTAAATCCTTTTCACTTTCATATATATTTTCTTGTCAGCATTATTGTGCTTGGGCCTATCATGATAGAGTAGCATTATGATTCTTATTCTACTTAGATGTGGGGTTTACCACCTTTTTATATTTTGTGGTTTGGTGTAACGATTTTGCTTTGATATTTTCTTGCAGTGTTTAGGACACATGCCTCAAAATTTTCTGTTAACAGTTTTAAAAATTTTTTGGTAGATTCATTCGCACCTCCAGTGGTTGTTATTTTATTCCATTTTATTGAATTCAGTTTACTTGTCAACTTGTTTAGCTCATTAATTGATTAATTGGTCTTACAATTTTTCTACAACCTGTAAAAGTTCCAGTTACTTTATTGTTAAGAGTTTGTCTGAGCCACAGTCCCTCATGGTCTGACATGGCTAGCTTGATTGTGTGTAATTCTGTTTTGTTTAAATGAAATTTACATATTATGTTGTCTAGACATGCTTCCTGTCCTTTGTATTTGTCATTTACACTACTGAAGTTATGGGATCTTAATGTATTTAGCAGGTGATCAACCTTTATATTGTTAAACCGAATGTCTATATTGATATCACCAAATATTAGTATTCTGTAATATTTGTATTTGAGCAGCAAGAGTATCACTTTCTCCAGAAGCTCCACAAACAGATGTTCAAAGTGTTTTTTTTTTTCTTATTTTTTGGGGGGGGGGAGGGGGGATGGTTGTATACTGAAGCAATTATAATTTCCTGTTTTGACAACATTATGGCTGCAGCTTCAAATTTTGCTTCTATGCACAGTGCACTTATATCTATAACTTCGTAGATTAAGTTGACACTATTTTTAACATATACAGATACATTGCCATGTCAAATAACCAAAAGCATAAGTGTAATGTTAATACACACTATGTATGTGTGTTTTTGGGGTTTATGTGCACTCAACGGTGAAGTTATCAGTGCCCAATACACTGCGTAATGTGTTTCAAAGATTACTACAGGAACAGGTCCACTTTATAGAACACAACAGAAAATCCTTTTACCAAAATTTTCATTAGTATTATTATCCAGCGGAATGACTGAATTAAATTAGCAACAACCACAAATATCTACAAGAATATATGTATACATACCACAGCCATAGCAGCAACAGAACGCGAGGTATTTGAGATTATGAACAAAAGAACGTAACTGTTGTCCATAGCAGCTGCCTCCAAAGGAATGAGTCTTTTACTCCACTGACCAACTTTAGGGTTGTGGTATGTTAGGCCATTCTTTCTGTAACATTAACATAAAATAATAATAATAATAATAATAATAATAATAATAATAATAATAAAGCGCATAACGTGTTACACAATGTATTACAAAAAAAAATTAGCCACATTAATGACAATTTTTATTGTTCTTCATATTCTTTAAATATTCATACTACTCTCACAAAACCTGAGTTACATATTTTGTTCAGCAAGGACAAGAAATTTCAGATCGAGTCTACATATGCACAATCTGACTTCAGTGTCATGTAAAACCTGTCTCTTCACTATCTGAATAGCTGTAAATATGTTCACAATTAGTGGGAAGTTAGTTATAACTGATTGTTATGTTAACAGGAAAATAACTGTTTTAATTAGTGTTTTTTCCACGCTGCTTTATCGAATTTATTATCTTTTAAGCAACATTTCACCTTAGATCCTAAGTCTGAAACTTAAGTAGATGTGCATGTCTGAGGAACTGTTAGTAAGTTTAACAATGCTACCCCTGCCCCTAACTTCCTCCTCATCCTACTACCACCACCACCACCACCACCACCACCACCACCACCACCACCAATTGAAACACCTCTGAAGATTAGTTTCATTTATGTACTACAGGACCAATAAAAACTTTGTCACATATTCTCATTAGTTACTTTTTCTCAGTAGTAGTCTTAAGCCATCAAAAAGGGACCATAATGATACCTTATTTCCTGTTTTTAGCCTTCAGTTTACTCTTTACATTCTCCCATTTTTAATTAGTCATATCAGATTGTATCATTGATATCTTTCACTGTAATAATTTTCCCCGTTTGAGAAACTGTGTTGCCATTTCATACACCAATGGCATAAAATGAATGCAGTACAAGATTAAAGTTTTAGTGTCATGCACATATTGAAGTCTGGCTATGAGGTGCCTGGTAATACAGAACTTCAGGGAAACATTCAGGCATATTCTGTAAATACTGCTCTCCAAATTTAGTAATTGTGAACAATTTTTTTCCATGATATGATGATTGCAGTAATGTGATTGTTGCCCCTTGTGAATTCCTTTTTCCATCCCCGATTCACAATTTCAAAAAGGGACTATGAACAGTATGTTTTCAATCAATGATTTCATACTTAAGTTGGCAATTGATTCCTCATATACACAGATCTCAGACAACATTTGTTGTATTGTACTGGAATGTTACTTCAAAACTGCTGCCAATACAAACTATTTTTAGGAAGTAAATTTCTTTGTGGGAAACATTGTACTAGATTAGGTTAGATTCGTTTTTGTTCCATAGATCTGTGCTGAGGAGATCTTCATGGATGTAGAACATGTCAATTTTTTATTTTTATTTTTATTTTTTTTTAAGCTGAAATAAAAATACTAATATTTTGAATATATACAATACATCATTTGTTTCTATTAAAATATTCGTCAATGGAGTAGAAGGACTACTGAGGTTATCATGGGATAGTGCCACAATAAGTATTTGTCACAAGATGTTCAGCACTGAATCAACCCCAGCATAAAGTAATGCTTTATAATGTATAATTTAACTGGCCAGATGAGTAAGCTAAATAAAATACCCGATACCAGATTCATACAGAAGCAGGCGATACACTTTTCAAATTAAATATGTGATACACTGTATTTTATAATGGTATTTTATAGTGTCACTGTACATATATGACTTCCTTTCTGTAACACATATTAATCATTATTTAATAACCTACAGAAGGTAAAGTTCATCATCTTATTTCATATGAACAATTACAAAGCTACACAGAGTGAAACTTTGAGTCAGACAATTTAGTAGTTTCAGATCCAGGAAGAAAAAAATGTTTATGTAATGTAATTTTTATGTAAAATGCAGAAATTTATACCATAACAGTGTCTGGAAAGCAACAAGGTCTATCATTCAAAATTCAAACATTTCAAATATTCACAACCTTTGACATGATTTTAAAGATCTGTTTATGTATGAATTACTAATACTTTGACATTGGAATGTTTATAAATGAAAGCAATAAAAATTGTATATTTATCCACAGTTTGTATACTTCTTATATCACTGTCTGAACATAAAATGCCAACAGTTTTTATAAAGCAGCAATTATTATGTAATAAAGTAAGATTATTTCAGATAATCATCTTGTGGTGTTGCAGTTGTCACAATTTCAGATGTTTTTGTTATCCACATGGAACATGTTATCACACTAAAACTTTACAAATATTTGTCATTGAAAATCTTTATATGTAAAAATGGCAGTAACAAATAATTTATCTGTGACAATTATGAAAGTATTTGAAGAATAACACTAGGTGCACTAGAGTGCCAATCAATTGCAGTTTGTAAGTTAAGATGTAATTCTTCTATCAGTTGTGAACCAACTTTAAGACATTGACCATTATCGTTTTTGACAAAAATGGTCATCTGATAAAAAAAAATGTTTGTTTCATTCCATAGTCTGCATTATGACCCGAACCTCTCGCAGACCCAAGCTGATGTGTTATTTTCAACAACTAGCTAGGTATTTTATAAATTCTGCATACTAGTCCTATTTCAACATTACATGCTAAAATATTTTTTTAAGTTAATGGCACTGTTGCAGCTGTATAATTAGCTGTAGAGAGGAGGTATGTCAAGTGTTACAAGGTGTGCTACTTCAATAATGTATCCTTTATCCTTATGCAAGCCACAGGTGAGATCTGTCACAAGTAAATTGAATTAACACTTTTGAAGTAGCAGAGAACGTCCAAAACTGATTAAATGTGACCATGCCCCAAATATTTTACAGTTCATTTGCAATGCTGACTAGAACTAGCTTCAGAGTATTTCTTCATGAAAATGTTCCCCAGACACAAGCTTACGGATTAGGTGCCTGGTCCTTCAAGATGCTCTTTTAGCTCTTATGCAGCTATAATTGCACTCTTCGGAAAAAAAATTATGCCAGGGCATTGGTTGGTGAGTAAATTTTTTCAACAAATTTCATGCACAAGTTACTGATGTAATAACAAAGTATCAAGACAAAAATTCTCATGGTGCTACTGCATTTCTGATTGCACTATATTTCCTTTATCTAGAAGAGTAAATTATTTGGCACAGTATTTTAGAACATTATCTTACCAATCCCAATCCAGTCTACCAATATTACTGCTAAAAGGAATAAATGTGGCAAGGAAGTTAGTGGAGCTGTAAATTTTTGTACAGTGGTAGGTGGGAGCATCACAAACACCATACCAAAAGTCCCCACCTGTGAGGGTGGGGACACATTTGAAGGTCACTTTATGTTTTTATTGAATAACTAGAAAACTCTAGCTTCTATATTAAATTTCCTACAAAAATGGTCCAATCCATATTTCCCTAGGACCAACAGTTTCTGCATTGTAGGGCATTGAAAAATCATAGATTATTGAAAATAGTGTCATAATGATATAAAATTACTGTTTACTGTTAAATGAAGTGGGTTAAGAACAAATACTAAATGTGTGTGCCACACCTACAGGCACAACAGTTGTATTAGAGGTACATTGTGTTCTGGGTGTGTAAAAGGGTGGAATGCGTGGAGATGGAGGATAGAAGTGCTAGGGAATGTATGTCACTGGAATGTGTTCTTGCAGTACCCTCCATTATAAGCCTGCAATCTGAAGAGGGAGCATGTGATTGCCCCCCAGCATCTCAAGAACTGACTGCAGGGTGTGTCACAAAGCTACACCGACCCTCTACAGTGCACCTTATTAATCACTGGACACACAGTGCCTGGAAATGTGGGGTGGGGTGTCTATTTTCTACAAAGTGTGTGAACACCACACGGAATGCAGATGTGAGTTACTAACACTACTAATGCAAGAAACAGATATGGACAGAATCTACGTAAATTTCTGCACACTGTTATATACTGCTATATGGGAAATTGATTTTTAGTCATCCTGCATATAACAGCTGTAGCATTATTCCAGAAAGTCGCACCACGAGAGCTGCTTGCTTTTCATTTTGTAGAAAGACTATGCTTTTCATGTCCAGTTCTGTCAAGTGAGGAAACAAAATTTCTTCACTAATCTCTTGTTTATAAAGTTCAGTTTTTTTTTATTTTATTAAATGAGTAGTTATTTTCAGATGTTAAGTGAGCTATTATGTAAAAGCATTCAACAGCTGGAGCTGTCAACTGACTACAGCCTCAGTTCATCCAACTTCTGAAGAGGCCCACAGGCTTAAATTGTCTTCTCCAACAACAAAGGTAGGTTAGCTAAGAGTTATGGAACTTCAGATATATCAACAAAAGTCAATGCATTACAGCTGACAACTTTTCTAGACTTTAACATAGTAAGTCCCATTCCATCAGACATATTCGAACACACCTTGGGAGGGAGGGAGGGAGAGGGAGGGAGGGAGAGGGAGGGAGGGAGAGGGAGGGAGCATACTGGTACAGTCACCCAACAAAGTATTGGCCGTGCCCAACTTCAATGATCTAATGGGAACCAAAGTATCGACCTCAGAGCAGCTGTTGACACCGACTCCACTTGGTGCAGCGAACTCTACAAGTGCCAGTAATTCCTGAAGGGAAGAGGTTTACGCAGTCCACCAGTAACAGAAGTAATTGTCAGAGACAGGCAGTAACTTTCTGCTTATTCATTAAATCCCCACAACACAATTAGATGGCTCTACAATATACTGCCAATGACAGACTGCAGCTAGGTTCTTCATTTACAAAACCAATTCCTGTCATACCAATACCATACAGGTTACAGACAACATCATACTACAAATTATACACTTCTCAGTCTTTAGTTATAGGAATATATTTTACGTAAAAGCTCACTTAAAAACTGCAAATAAGTACTCATTTAATAAACTGAAAATAACTGCACTTTATAAACATGAGGTCAGTTAAGTTACTTAGTCTACTCCCATTAGAGGACTGGACAGGAAATCCTGGGGGAGATATAGTCAGTCTGCAAAATGAAAAGAGAACACTGCTAAAAGTGGGGGCAGTTTCCTTTCACAGAAAAATGCTACAATTGTGCTGTAGTATGATTAAGAATAAATTTCTCTTCTAGCAGTGCAGAACAATGAGCAGAGATTTACATAGAACCTGTCCACATGCAGTTGTTGCATTAGTATTATTTGTAACTCATATCTGTATTCCATGCAGTGTTAATCCACTCTGTGGAGAGTGTCCACACCCTGGGCATGTATGCACACTGCATCATCGGTGATTCATTAGGTATCAATGTAGCTTTGTTAAACACACTGTAATTGATTCTTGTGAAAGTGTGGTAGATGAAGTGATGAATCACCTTCTCAATCTTCAGTCTGCTACAGGTTTGATTATCGATTGTCCTTTTTATTTGTTTATCCGAGTTTATATATTGTCATTTTGTCATTTGGGGATAGTGAGGGGAGCTATAGACACTACAAATGAGTGCCAAGTGGAGAAATCTTAACATTTCCAACACATTTTTCTGTTCGAGTTCAATAGAGCAGTGACAGTAATCGAGGCAGCTAGAAACATCTGCAACGCGTATGGGGATAATGCCATTGGAAACAGCACAGAAAGAACAGGATTTTCTCATTGTAAGGAGGGTGTTTTGACATTAGTGACTGCATATTCAGGAAGACCTTCTGGGTCTGATGAGGATTGTTTGAACTCATTAATCCACAATGGTCCACATCAGTGTACTCAAGAACTGGCAAATGTTATTAACTGATCATTCCACCATCGTGTGAAATTTGCATGCGATAGGGAAGGTTCTAAAATTGGGTGTACAGGTACCACATGCTCCAAGCCAAAATCACAATATTCAACAGGTGGCCATATGTGGAACTCTGCTTGCTTGTGATCAACTGGCTTATGAACTACACTAACCATTCTTATCATCTATCATTACTGGTGATGAGAAATGGTGTCTGTGTGAACATAAGGAAAAGACAGGAAAGGTTGAGCTCAAACAAAGTAGCAGCTCCCTGTACAAAGACATTCATGCATCCACAAAAGTTACTGTTATGCATCTGGTGGAACAGTGATGGTATGGTGTACTATGAACTGCTTCCCTGTAGTGTAATCATCACTGCTGATATTTATTGTCAACAACTTAGACATCCTGCCGGTGCAATCCATGAACAATGACCAGGAAGACTGCAGGAAGTGATGCTACTCCATGATAACAGCCATTCAGATTCTTCTAGACTGACAAAAAACACTGCACAGGGGTTGGGTTAGGAAGTCATCCTTATTCACCTGATCTTGGACCCTCAGATTTTTCACCTTTTCCACTCTCTATGAAACAACCTTCAAGGAACTTCTTTTCCATATGAAAATGTGCTCGAAATATGGCTCAACAAGTTCTTCATTTCAAGACACTGTGATTTCTACAATTCCAAAATCAAAAAATAGTTCCAACACTGGCAGATTGTTGTAAATAGTGAAGAAGAACACATTACTGATGACTGAAGTCTCTATTACGTGTATCTTATGTGTTTATTAAACTTAGGGGAAAATGCTACAAAGCTATGCAGCAAACCGACACTAAAGAAAAAAATTACTATAACTTTTTTGTAGGAAAATAATAATAATAATAATAATAATAATAATAATAATCTAAGACTGATTATGCCTTTCAGCATTCAGTCTGGAGCATAGTCCCCCTTATAAAATTCCTCCTCGATCCCCTATTCAGTGCTAACATTGGTGCCTCTTCTGATGTTAAGCCTATTACTTCAAAATCATTCTTAACCGAATCCACATACCTTCTCCTTGGTCTACCCCGACTCTTACTACCCTCTACTGCTGAACACATGAGTCTCTTGGGTAACCTTGCTTCTCCCATGCGTGTAACATGACCCCACCATCTAAGCCTGTTCGCCCCGACTGCTACATCTATAGAGTTCGTTCCCAGTTTTTCTTTGATTTCCTCATTGTGGACACCCTCCTGCCATTGTTCCCATCTAATAGTATCTGCAATCATCCTAGCTACTTTCATATCCGTAACCTCAACCTTATTGATAAGGTAACCTGAATCCACCCAGCTTTCGCTCCCATACAACAAAGTTGGTCGAATGATTGAACAGTGCACAGATAACTTAGTCTTGGTACTGACTTCCTTCTTAAAGAAGAGAGTAGATCGTAGCTGAGTGCTCACTGCATTAGCTTTGCTACACCTCACTTCCAGTTCTTTCACTATGTTGTCATCCTGTGACAACATGCATACTAAGTACTTGAAACCATCCACCTGTTCTAACTTTGTTCCTCCTATTTGGCACTCAATCCGTTTATATCTCTTTCCCACTGACATTACTTTCGTTTTGGAGATGCTAATCTTCATACCACAGCCCTTACATTTCTGATCTAGCTCTGAAATATTACTTTGCGAACTTTCAATCGAATCTGCCATCACAAGTAAGTCATCCGAATATGCGAGATTGCTTATTTTGTGTTCACATATCTTAATCTCACCCAGCCAGTCTATTGTTTTCAACATATGATCCATAAATAATATGAACAACAGTGGAGACAGGCTGCAGCCTTGTCTTACCCCTGAAACTACTCTGAACCACGAACTCAGTTTAACGTCAACTCTAACTGCTGCCTGACTATGTAAAGACCTTTAATTGCTTGCAAAAGTTTGCCTCCTATTCCATAATCTCGTAGAACGGACAATAATTTCTTCCTAGGAATTGGGTCATATGCCTTTTCTAGATCTATAAAGCCTAGATACAATTCCCTGTTCCACTCATAACACTTCATTATTTGCCGTAAGCTAAAGATCTGGTCCTGACAACCTCTAAGAGGCCTAAACCCACACTGATTTTAATCCAGTTTGTCCTCAACTAGTACTCGCACTTTCCTTTCAACAATACCTAAGAAGATTTTACCCACAACGCTGATTAAAGAGATACCTCTGTAGTTGTTACAATCTTTTCTGTTTCCATGTTTAAAGATTGATGTGATTACTGCTTTCGTCCAGTTTGATGGAAACTGTCCCGACTCCCACGCCATTTCAATTATCCTGTGTAGCCATTTAAGACCTGACATTCCACTGTATTTGATGAGTTCTGTCTTAATTTCATCCACCCCAGCCGCTTTATTGAACTGCAATCTATTGACCCTTTTCTCCACTTGCTCAAATGTGATCCTATTTCCATCATCATTCCTATCCCATTGTACATCGAAATCTGAAACATTACTTATCGTATTTTCACCTACATTGAGCAACTCTTCAAAATATTCCCTCCATCTGCCCAAGGCATCAACAGGATTCACCAGCAGTTTTCCTGACCTGTCCAAAACACTTGTCATTTCCTTCTTACCTCCCTTTTGAAGACTGCTAATTACACTCCAGAATGGTTTTCCAGAAGCATGACCCAAATTCTCCAATCTGTTTCCAAGATTTCTTCTTGGATGCTGCAATTATCCGTTTGCCTTTCTTTCTTTCTTTCTTCAACATAACTTTCTCTGTCTATCTGAGTTCTAGTATGTAGCCATTTTTGATATGCCTTCTTTTTCCTTTTACAGGCTGCCTTGACTGTGTCATTCCACCAAGCTGTTTGCTTCATCCTACCTTTATACACTACTGTTCCAAGACATTCTTTAGCCACTTCTAGTACTGTGTCCCTGTACCTTGTCCATTCCTTTCCCAATGACTATAATTGACTACATTCAACTAATTCCTCCTGCATCTCTAAAGTACTGGAAAAAGTTATGTATGAGAAACTTATGAAATTTATAAATAAAAACAGCATCCTATGTAATGAACAACATGGATTCAGAAATAAGAGGTCAACGACAACTGCTGTCTATGAGTACATCAGTTCCACCCTAAACCTGATGGACAAAAAACAGGAAACAATAGGAGTCTTTATTGACTTGTCAAAAGCTTTTGACATGGTGGACCATAAAATTCTGCTATCAAAGCTAGAAAGATATGGTATTCAAGGTCTGTCCAACAAGTGGATCAGTTCCTTCCTGACTAATCGTATGCAAGCAGTGTGCATCAAGCACACAAATATTGAACTAAAAACTGTATCTAATCACTTATCTGACTATAAACAAATTAAATGTGGTGTACCCGAAGGACCAGTATTGGGACCCCTTCTGTTTCTTCTGTACATAAATGATCTAAGCTTAAATGTTTACACACACAAAACAATCATATTTGCAGATGACACCACGATTCTACTAAAAGGAGACGATGATGAACAGTTACAGCAGACAGTAAACACGGTCACGAAACAACTTAGCAGCTGGACACAGAGTAATCAGCTTGTAATAAACAGTAAGAAAACCATTGCTCTAAAATTCCACAATGTTCCTAACAAGGACATGTTTATCCCATCAGTCTGTATCAATGAATAACCAATTGGTAACAATACTGAAACCAAATTCTTAGGACTTTGGCTGCAGAGTAACATCAGATGGAATAAGCATATTGAATATCTCAATGCAGAACTGAGCAAAACATGTTACCTTCTTTGTTCATTAAAATCATACTGTAGTGAGAAAACAGTATTGAATGCATATCATGCGTGCTTTCATTCTCGTCTTAGATATGGGGTCACCTTCTGGGGAAACACTAAAACAGCTAATAGCACTTTTAAACTACAAAAAAGGGCCATTAGAATCTTGTTTGGGTGCAAGCCTAGAGACTTTTGTAAACCCCTGTTTAACAAATCTGGTATTCCTCCATTACCATGTGTATACATTATGGAAACCCTTTTGTTCTTTAAATTAAATGTAATAGGCAAGGACCGGAGACTGCAAAAAAACTGTGATATACAAGAGCACTTTACCAGACAAAACAGAAACTTACATATGACTCAAATCAGCACAGCACTGTGCCAAAAAGGTACTTTTCACATGGGAGTTAAGCTTTATAACAAACTGCCTGAAAACAAAAGCTATCACTGAGGTCAATACATTTGGAAAAATCTCTAAAGTCATATTTACAGCATCACTGCTTTTACTCCATTGAAGAATATTTAAATTTATGAAATGTGTTATATAAATACTTACGTGTAAAGTGTATTATTGTAACCTTAAATATGTATGCTTTGAAATGACTTTCAGCCTGTATATTTATAACTTGACTTGTCCAATGTCTTATGCATAAGCTGCTATGTAGACAACAGGACCAATAAAAAATACAATACAATACAATACAAAACTGGTACCTTTCTGAGATCACTGTTATTTACTTGTGCCTGATTTCCTTATCCTGAAGTTTCTCCACTCTTATCCTCCTACATATGGACCTGACCTCCTGCCCTTTCAGCCTCACAATACCAATTTCACTGCAGATTAAATAGTGATCAGTGTCATCAAAGAATCCCCTGAATACACGTGTGTCCCTCACAGCCTTCCTGAATTCCTGATCTGTTATTATATAGTGAATGACAGATCTGGTTCCCCTGCCTTCCCAAGTATACCGGTGAATGTTCTTATGTTTAAAAAAGAAGTTTGTGATTACTAAGCCCATACTGGCACAGAAATCCATGAGTTGTTTCCCGTTCCTGTTGGCCTCCATATCCTCTCAAAATTTACCCATAACCTTTTCATACCCTTCTGTTCAATTTCCAATCCTGGCATTAAAATCACCCATGAGCAGAACACGAACACTGTCCTTGTCCTTTACTCTAACAACTACATCACTGAGTGCCTCATAAAAACTATCCATCTTATCTAGATCTGTCCCTTCACAATGCGAATATACTGACGCAATCCTAATTTTCTTGCTGGACACTGTCAAATCTATCCACATCAGTTGTTCGTTTACATACCTTATTGCAACTACGCTGGGTTCCATTTCTTTCCTGATGTAAAGCCCTACACCCCACTGTGCTATTCCTGCTTTGACTCCTGACAGGTAGACCTTGTATTCTCCCACTTCTTTTTCTCACCCCTTACCCGAATGTCACTAACAGCTAAAACATCCAACCCCATCTTACTTGCAGCCTCTGCCAGCCCTACCTTCTGCCCAGAGTAGCCCCCATTGATATTAACAGCTCCCCATCTCGTTACCATTCGTTTGCCGAGTCGATTCTTAGGAGTCCCTGGTTTGTCAATTAGAGGTGGGACACTGTCACCTCCAAAGGTCCGAGGCATTTTGCTCTGATTATTGCAAGCATCATATTTAAAGTACCAGGGAAGCAGATTGCTAGCCTTACTTGCCCCGGGTCCCATTGAGTTTCACTCCTAACAGTTGAGGTACTAACTGGTGGATTTTATAGTCTTTGCCATCTGAGCACAAAGGTGGCCACGACTCAGGACCACTTACTTGGCCACTCACACGTTGCCCGTGGTTCATGAGCTAGGACATGACAACAAGAACCCACACCATGAACCACAGGAAACTTAACACTGTTCAATTTTTATATTGGGAACATTTTCATTAGTAGTTGTGGTTTTCAAGTTATCCAAGAAAAAAAATTTAAGAAGTGACGTCTGAACACCCCCCTCCCTCCCCCGCACACTTACCCTCCTGCCCCAAGCCGACCCTACCACAATGCTCGCACCTCACAGGTGTGAATTTTTTCTATATTATTCATGATTCTACTGCTTACTGTACAAAAATTTGTGACTACACAAAATGTTTCATCTACTTGGCCTTTTTGGTCTTAGTTGATGGTGCCAAAAAAGCAGTATGTACGTAAATGTATGTATGTATGTATGTATGTATGTATGTATGTATCGTATCTCCTGCTCAATGCTGCACTGATTTCAACCAAATTTGGTCCACAACTACAAAACTTCATGAGGATCAGAACTGTGAGATTTATAGCCTCTTAGCTCCAATAGCAGCAGAGATATGAGCAAAAAAAATGTTTTTTCAGCGTCTGATGTGTAGGATTTCCTGCACAACAGGTGTGTTGTGTTTGAGTACAATTGGTCATCTGTGCCAGCCTGCTTTGTATGGCAGCCTATAGACGAGGCATGGGGAGATAGAAAGGGAGTGGGGGAGGAGGAGGAGGAGGAGGAGGAGGAGGAGGAGGAGGAGGACATGGACAGATATGGACTAGTAGACATGTGAGCATGAGGTGAACAGGCAAAAAAGGAGGAGGAGAGTGTGACAGGAAGAGGCAGAGGAAAAGAGATGGAAAGAGCAGAACAGGAAGAGGTGCAGAGTTTGGAATGTGGTTGGGATGAGGTGGCGAGTGTGACATTGGGAGGGGGGGGGGGGGGTGAGGCACAGTGGGAGGTGCATGGATTATGCATATTGAATGCATATGTGGGGAAAGCTGTGGAGTGCATTTTTGTTTTGTTTTTTGTGTGTGTGTGTGTGTGGTTGTGTGTGTGTGTGTATGTGTGTGTGTGTGTGTGTGTGTGTGTGTGTTTTGCTGGGGTCATACATGCCCAAGTCAAAACTAGACAACACAAAAACAGAATGGAGTTGAATGACGATGCGTCAGTCCCAATGGATAGGACAGGAGACAGCTGAAAACAGGCACGTGGAAAAGGGCTAAGAAAACAGCACACAGTAATAGTGGTCCAAAACTAAGAATGAAATGGCCTTCGCCATACTGCTGCGGTGGATAATAAGTAAAACTCAGTCAACAGACCACACATCATTCACTAAAATGGCTGGTACATCAGGCGGCAAACCCAAGCTGGAACATAAATGGTTCTACAGGGGCATTCCAGCAAGAAGTGCTGGACAGTTAAAATTTGTGCGCAATGTGGACAAAGTGGTGGGAGAGTGACACTGAGCAAATGACTATGGCTAAAAAGGCAGTGCCCAATACGCATCCTAGTTAATATGACCTCCTCCTGGCAGGAGGGCTGAGAGGAGGTCCTCCAAACCGCTGGGAGAAGCTTAATAAGCCAAAGCTTATTCTCCACAAAGGGGGTACCATTGGCAATGCCAGAGTGACACCACCTCCTGACAGACGGCAATGCAGAGATCGTCGGAGGGAATATAGGTACTCTTGGATTGAGGTACGAGGACTGCAGCCTTGGCAGCAACATCAGCAGCCTTGTTTCCTGGCAGGCCAACATGACCAGGGACCCACAGAAACCTGACACTGGCTCCACCAACAGTGAGCAAGTGACCGGTTTCATGGACCCGCTGCACTAAAGGATGGGCGGTGTACAGTTCACACAGACTTTGAAGGGCACTGTGCGAGTCTGAGCACAGGACACAATTGGAAAGGCTGTGTCACCAGATGTACTCCGTGGCCTGATACAAGGTGAAGAGCTCGGCTGTAAATATTGAGGAGTGTGCTGAAAGCAGATATTGAAAGACACGGGTGCCAACGATGAAGGCCCACCTGACCCCCCCCCCCCCCCCCCAGTCAGTCAGAGAGCCATCAGTGTATACAAAGGTATTATCGCAAAGTTCCATGCAAAGGTCGTGAAACTGAAGGTGATAGACCGAGGCTGGAGTAGTGTCCTTAGGAAGTGACTAAAGGCCAAGGTTAACATGGGCCGCTTCATGAAGCCAAGGTGGTGTAGGGTTCACACCCACTGGGAACGTTGCAGGTAGCGTGAAGTTAAGCCGCCGCAGTAAGTGGCAAAAGTGGACTCCAGGAGGTAACAGAGAAGAGGGATGAGCACCATACTGAAGATCAAAGGAATCGTCAAAGGAGGTGGCATAGGATGGGTGGCCATGCATGGCAGACAAACGGCACGCATACATGCTGAGGAGAAATTCATGGTGGTAGGACAGTGGTAGTTCAGTAGCCTCAGCATACAGACATTCAACCGGGCTGGTGTAAAAGGCACCCGTGGCCAAACGAACCCCATGATGGTGGATAGCGTTGAGACAGCGTAAGAGGGATGGGCATGCAGATGCATAAACAAAGCACCCATAGTCGAGTTTGAATGGACGAGGGACCAGTGCAAATGGAGGAGGGTGGTTTTGTCAGCACCCCAGGAAGTACCAGTGAGGACACTTAAGAAATCTAGGGACCGCATACAGCGGGCTGCCAGGTAAGAGACATGGGAGGACCAAGACAAAAAAAAATGGTTCAAATGGCTCTGAGCACTATGGGACTTAACATCGATGGTCATCAGTCCCCTAGAACTAAGAACTACTTAAACCTAACTAACCTAAGGACAGCACACAACACCCAGCCATCACGAGGCAGAGAAAATCCCTGACCCCGCCGGGAATCGAACCCGGGAACCCGGGCGTGGGAAGCGAGAACGCTACCGCACGACCACGAGATGCGGGCAGGGACCAAGACAGTTTCCTATCGAGCATGAGCCCCAGAAACGTCATAGTTTCAATGAATGGAAGGGCCACAGGCCAAAAATGTAGAGATGGTGGCAGAAATCATTTTTGGCACCAGAAATTCATACAGAAGGTTTTATCAGTGGAAAAGTGAAAGACATTGTTGATGCTCCAGGGGTAAAGACCATCGGCAAAATCGTCAACAAAAAGAGAGCTCAAGATGCCCGGCGGGAGACAGGCCATTATAGGGTTAATGGCGATAGCAGAGAGGATGACACTCAGGATAGAACCCTGATTCACACCATTTTCCTTGATAAAGGTGTCCGACAACACAGATCCCACACGCATCTTGAAAACTCAGTTTTGTAAAAATGCTCGAAGAAAACAGGGCAGGTGCCCATGGAAGCCCCACATGTAAAGAGTACGGAGGATACCAGAACTCCAGCAGGTGTCTTAGGCCTTCCCCAAATCGAAAAACACTCCCACAGTCTGGGATTTCTGCAGAAAACCATTCATGACATGGGTGGAAAAAGTAATAAGATGGTCAACTGCAGAATGCTGTGCTCGAAATCCACACCGTGCATTCATCAGTAAATGGTGAGACTCTAGCCACCACACCAGAATCATACATTCCATCACCTTGCAAACACAGCTGGGAAGAGATGGGCCGGCAGCTAGAAGGAAGGTTTTTGTCCTTACCGGACTTAGCTATAGGTATGAGTGTGGCTTCATGCCAGCATCCAGGAAATGTGCCCTCCACCCAGATGTGGTTGTATATGTTAAGCAGGAAGTGCTTTACTGCAAGAGAAAGGTGCTGCAACATCTGAACGTGGATGGTTTCTGGCCCTGGGGCAGAGTATCAGGATGAACATAGCATGATCTAGCTCCCTCATAGTAAAGGCGGCATTGTAGCACTCACGATGCGGAGAAGAGAAGGGTATTGCCCAAGCTGCCTCTACTCATTTCCAATGGAGGAAGGCAGGGTGATAGTTGGAAGAGCTCAAAACTTCTGTATAATGGCTGCCCAAGGTGTTGGAGATAGCAAGAGGGTCCACAATGACATTGGTGGAGGGAATAGTCTAGTAAATAAAAAAAAAAGCATCTACACTTACGGGCCACACTAAAGATACCTCAGTTGCATGCAAAGAATATTTTTGACCACAATAGTGTGTAATAACTGCATATTATTTATTTGGCCGCACTAAGTACTTGGTGAGCTGGGAAATGTGTAACACATTAACACTATACACAGGCATATTTCACACTGAGTGCATGATATATATATTTGTCTTATAGATATGACGAAGAAGGTGAGAGATCTTACAAACTTAGGTGAAAATTATTTTTTTTCTTCCAAAAACTTTTCCATCATTGACAAAAAACATTCAAAATGACAAATTGTGTTTTTCAGTTAGCTGAACTGAAACCTGAAGATTCCGATGTGAAGAAATTTAAAGATATTCTTATGTGTCCAAAGAACCTCATTAATTTGTGTACTTTATGAATAACAAGATTATACCTATGATCAAAAAGCCAAGAAAGTTACTCAGTAACACTTTTTGGTACTTACTTCAGCATTGGAATTGCTATATCCTCTCTCCATGTTGTGTTATGGCATGAGCCTCCAAGGTAAACATCCCTTACTGAACTGTTTTGACCGTTTGCAGCAGCACCAAGAGGTAGGGACCTCAGTGGCCTGGATGACATCGCCCACTCTGCAACCAATAATGCAAAAATTTTAGTACATTTTTACTTGTTTACAGGACTTACTATATGCAATGGATATGTTGGTCCAATTTAATACCTTTGTGTGTAATTCACTTACAATTAGCTGTGCAGATTGAGCAATGAAATGAAAATAGGTAGGTAGGTAGGTAGGTAGGTAGGTAGGTAGGTAGGCAGGCAGGTAGGCAGGCAGGCACGAAGTCTTGGTGCATTTTTTGTCAGACTAAGAATTCAGAATGGAATTCTCTCTCAGTTTAACACAAAATGAGAATAAGCGCAGTTTAGATTTGTGAGGTTTTTTCTTTAGCTGTTTGAATATGCTTGGGATGTTAAGTTCTCATTTGACTAATGAATGAGAAAAAACACTACATTATGTTAAGCATTTTAATAGGCTATCGGCACCATTCTCGCAAACTGTTATCCAAACTGTCAACCATCATGAATTTTGACTAGTCAACCATCATGAATTTTGACTAAAGAGGTGAATGTCTATGAGACCCATTTGTAAATGCTGGCCTACAGATTTAATATAACAGCTCTCCATCCAAATAACCCAGGGGCAATTAAATTCACATCGACGACAACAGCTCAGTGATCATTAGGTACTGTTTATGATATTCTGAAAGATGACTATAATTCCTCCACCCACACCATGACAGTTCATTCACTGAAAGACACTTGGTCAAAAATATCAAATGTTTAGTGCTGATCATTATATCTTCCCTCATAAGCAAAATTTCTGCTGCAAAATCACTACTGCTCGATGATCATACAGGGATAGGGAGAGCATCTCGATCTGCATCAATTTTTAGCTTCCACAACAAGATATTTTAACTTTAAAGATGACCTAGAATCCTGCAGATGAAGTTCAATATTTCAAATATTGCTCTATTGCTATGTGCATTTATTGTTCTGATTTTACAGTAAGCAAAAGTAACCTGCAGTATTTTCCCACTTGATTTCGACTATTCTTTGTACAATAGATACACTGGTATGCATGTTCCAGTTGAGAAGAAGTATCTTTCACTATAATCTAAATACATTATTACTGTTTAGCACTTTCCAGTCCCTCAGGCAGATTGCTAAAGTGTTTCGTAACGGTATGCTTTCGGAGAGAAATTTCGACTACAAGATTATCTACATAATTTTTCTTCAGAATTTTGTATTTTTGAGCATCACTATCGTTCTCATCCCTGTGTTAATTGTTGCTGATTAATTTCATGATGGATTATACATGGCACAGCAGAAATACCTTACCAATGAACACACCAAAAAAAATCTTCAATTTGTTGATTATCTGTGACTGGAGGTTTCGTACATTCTCTAAGCAGAAGCTCGTAAGTGATGTTTATAAAGTCCTCTATTTCATTTAGAACACTATACTCTTTGAATCATGGACCATCACATACTTTCAAACATACTGACAGTATGAAATTGTTTCATAGCTTACCACGACTATGATGACTGTGCCTGCATTAAAATCACCTGTCAAGTGAACCGTTTGTTTCATACAGTGATAACGCTCCAGTAAATCTCCACAAAATTTTTAGAGGACCATCAACAAGTGAAAATGCCTAGTAATTTTTTGCTAGTTGGGGGGTGGGGTGTCAGCTTCACAGAGGCAATTTCAATTCTTCTGAAGCAATTTCATTAATTAATTGTTCTAAACATGTGAAATTGAAATTTCACATATGGAAAAAATGTTAAAATGCTAAAGAACAATTTTTAAGAGGTATTTGTTATATTTTAAAAACAAATGTGAACGACATATTTGTTACACTAAATTTACAACACACTGCTACTTCACTGAACTGCTTTTTCATCTGCACTAACTGAAAAACTAACCATTTGAACCATCACCTATGTTGCTGTTGTGGTTTGCAGTCCTGAGACTGGTTTGATGCAGCTCTCCATGCTACTCTATCCTGTGCAAGCTGCTTCATCTCCCAGTACTTACTGCAACCTACTTCGTTCTGAATCTGCTTAGTGTATTCATCTCTTGGTCTCACTATGATTTTTACACTCCACACTGCCCTCCAATACTAAATTGGTGATACCTTGATGCCTCAGAACATGGCCTACCAACTGATCCCTTCTTCTAGTCAACTTGTGCCACAAACTCCTCTTCTTCCCAATTCTATTCAATACCTCCTCATTAGTTATGTGATCTACCCATCTAATCTTCAGCATTCTTCTGTAGCACCAGAACCACCACCTATATTTTCTGTAAATTATACTTCATATTAATTCAGTTGTCTCAACAGTATGTCTCACCTATGAAAACTCTTTTATTAAAGTGACTTTTTACAGCCTACTGTAGCATTTTTTCTCTTGATCGAACCTCTGCATGCTTTATTAAATACCTTTATAGTCGTATTTACATTTCTAATTCATGTACTTTCACTCATGATGCACATGATTTCAGAAATCCTATGTCCATACAGTTCACAGGTCTACTTATAGCGGCCACCAGGGTTGGCCACCTGCACCAACCCCGCCAGTCAGTCCGCACGCTATTGGTTTGTTTCTTTCATCAGTCGACTCGACTGAATCGAGTTATCAAGTAGTTGTACTTTCCTATGCAGCATTTGTGTCCACGTCGTCATATAAAATATGTTTCTGTCTGGCACATAGATAGCTAACACATACCTATAACAAAAGTCGCGGCCATTCTAGTGATCTTGATACGTTATTCTGTCTGGCATTTGTTCAAGAAAAGTCATGAATATTCAACTGTTTTCTTGTACAGAGAACCTTTGATACATAGAATTATACATACAGACTACTCACCCAATAGGAAACTGGTTTACATCCAGAAGCAGAAATATCAAGACTGAAGAATGAATAAGTAAAAAATCCTACTGGTAGTAAGTGCAGTAGTGAAGAGCGAGAGTGATCAGTTGATCGTGAAGCATTAATACTAGTAATTCACAGTAATTTCTCAGTAAAAATATTGCTACGAGACTCTTAATTAATCAATTTGCCAGGAAGAATAGGCACATAGAATTCATAATTTAAGGAAGAGAACAACAATTGTAACTTTTTTGTATTATAAGATGGCATTGTCTTGTGTGTGTGTATAATCAGTTTAAATAAAACTTTCTTAAACTTTGCACGTGATTTGATTATTTTTTATTACAGTAAAAATAAAGGTAGCACCACCTCCTCGAGGTTTTCTGTAACCGCCACTGAGCACAGTTCGATAACTTTTCACAAATGTTATAGGTCAAAGTAATCTAATATTAAATTAAAAATGTAATGCAAAAATTAGAACTACCTTTTTTGCCATATGTCATTATTATCACAAACCAAGTTAGTGAAACACTACTCCAATTCTCTTGGAAAAAATACAACTAATAATGACTCGTCTGAAGAGCTAAAAATAACACTACAAAAAAACTGAAGACAGAAGAGGAGATAATTCTAAGGAGCAAGAATACAAGAAAGTAAAAAAAAAAAAAAAAAAAAACATTTAGTTAAAAACAATACTCCATTAGCGACGAAGAAAAGGCAGCCAGGTTGGAGACAAAAATCTTTTGGGAACAAAGGAAGGACACAAGAAAGTGTGTCTAAACACCACTCTGAAGAAAATAGTGAATATGGACTTACTCATATGCTCCATTGTGGGCCTACACTACATAAATTAAGTGCCTCTGGCATCTGTAGCAATTTTGCAGAGTTTGTATTTTTATATAAATTCTTTTCGGAAAATTAATGCAAAATCACGTAAAAATATGTTTAATTTAATACTAATGTTAGGGTCATCGTATATTTCAACTCAGTGAATTTTCAAGAACTTTTCTCTAAACTACTCTGCCCTAATCTACTTAATTAGTTTTACTGTTTACTTTTATTGTGAACTGTGGATGCAACCAAGGTGCAAGTGACCAAAGACACCTTAAAAATCTGATAGATGAAACCTGGAGCTCTGTCAGGTGTTATGGTAAATTACCTGCCTGCAGAAGCTCCTCAGGCACATATTATTACTTTCCATCACATAATCTTCCATTGAATATCACTGTTACTTCAGTGCTGCCCACTAAGTTTTCCTTAAAATTATTTATAGTATTCAAATACCATATCTAAGTGCATGTGTGTGGTCTGAAACCTGACAGTCACAATACTGCTGCTGTAACAATCATGGGGTTCAGTATGGCACACTTAACCATGCGTAACATGTAACTACTGTTGAACAGTTACATTGAAAAGCCTCAATCTACAAAATTTTTACATGCAACCAGTTTTCCACCAACTGAGTGGAACTTCTAAAAGCTCTACACTATCTCAGTACCTCTCATTTAATTCCAGGGATCTACATAAAACAACGCATGTGCCACCTTCATACTCAGTGAGCTGAGCTACAAGAGCAGTCATCTTAGCTGTCCATATTTCAATATGCTTTGAGTGGTTCCCACGCTGGGAGACAAACACTTTCACTTACTGGCACAGCTCCCTCTCCTTCACCAACTACTTGAAAATTGGCTTGTTTGTCAAACAGAAAAGACTAGCATAAGCAGTCAAAATAAACTCAACTCTTCGACACCCAAGTTCACAGCAATGAGATTGTTGTAGCAAATTTAAGTGTGTATCAAAAGACTAGGTAAGTAGTAAATGAAGATAACACACACAAACACAAACACAAACACAAACACACACACACCAAAAAAGTTTTGCATCACCTCAGTTCCAAGAGTTCTGGAACCTGTACCAAACATTGGAAGAGAGATCAACATAAACATCATTTCCGCACTTTTCATTGCTCATGAAAACGACACATTGCATGTTGTACCACCATACAGAGAGACCTTCAGAGGTGGTGGTCCACATTGCTGTACACACTGGTACGTCTAATACACATTACCACATCCTCTCGCATTGATGCATACCTGTATTTGTCGTGGCATACTATCCACAAGTTCACCAAGGCACTGTTGATCCAGATTGTCCCACTCCTCAATGGTGATTCAGTGTGGATCCCTCAGAGTAGCTGGCGAGTCATGTCATCTATAAACAGCCGTTTTCAAGCTAACCCAGGCATGGTCAAAAGGGTTCGTGTCTGGAGAACATGCTGGTCACTCTAGTCGAGCGATGTCTCTGTCTGGGAGGAAGTCATTCACAAGATGTGCACGATGGGGGCGCGAATTGTCGTCCATGAAGACAAATGCCTCGCCAATATGGTTTCACTATTGGTTGGAGGATGGCATTCACGTATCGTACAGCCTTTATGGCGCCGTCCATGACCACCAGCAGCATACGTCGGTCCCACATAATTCCACCCCAAAACAGCAGGCAACCTCTACCTTGCTGCACTCACTGGACAGTGTGTCTAATGTGTTCAGCCTGACTGGGTTGCTTCCAAACATGTCTCTGACGATTGGTTGAAGGCATATGCGACACTCATTGGTGAGGAGAACATGATGCCAATCCTGAGTAGCCCATTTGGCATGTTGTTGGGCCCACGCATGGTGACGTGGTTGCAAAGATGGACCTCACCATGGACATTGGGAGTGAAGTTGCAGATCATGCAGCCTATTGCGCTCAGTTTGAGTCTTTCTTGCGGCTGCATGAAAAGCATTATTCAACATGGTGGCATTTCTGTCAGAGTCCCTCTGATTCATAATCCATAGGTAGCGGTCATCCACTGCAGTAGTAGCCCTTGGGTGGCCTGAGAGAGGCATGTCACTGACAGTTCCTGTCTGTCTGTATCTCCTCCATATCCGAAGAACATCGCTTTGGTTCACTCCGAGATGCCTGGACACTTTCCTTGTTGAGAGCCCTTCCCGGCACAAAGTAACAATGCATACAGTTTTGATATCTGTCAAGCTACAAATGGTTCCCACACTGAATTGTACCAACATGCCTAAAAATGTCCGAGATCCTGTGTACAATGCTAGATAAATTAAGTTATAAACCTTAATAGGTACTGAAATACACACAAATGTTTTTGTATCCCTCTAGCCCGAACACCCTGTATACTGAAAGAGGCTGCAGAGCTTTAGAGGTATTGACACTAGCTCAATATATTGCACCATGTGGCTTCCCAACATGCGGGCGTGTCAACAACTGATATTGTGACACCGTACAAATAGGAGCATATCAGGATAGACAAATGAAAGGAATCATCTGTTGAAGTGCACTCAGGGGAATAGTTACATATTTCATACTTATTCAGCAATTAGCTATCGAAACATTTGACAAAGTGTGAGTGCAGGGTCATAACACCACAGCTGGTTAGTTTTTCTTTTCAGGAGCTGCTTCTTTTCTTCTTTTTTTTCTTTTTTTTTTTTGGCAGAAATAGATAACAGAATTACCTATTCTATTCTCTACAGTCTTGTATCTTACTCTTTTCATGTTTATGGATCAATTACAGTATCTTAGGAAATAAAAGCCAATGATTATACGAACAGTATCTTTTCTGTGTACAGTAGGTGTAAAGAGATTCACCAATTCATTGAAAAATTCCTATATTCATCTGGCTCTGCTGCACATTCTCTTAGCATATTAGTATAGCTGAATGTAGAACTCGTTCCAAGTTGCTTTTTCTCCCATCACTGCTTTCTCTTCTATTTCTTTTTGCAGCATGTAGTGACTTAATTCTCAATATATGTGAGTTCCACATGATTGAGCTCAGACATGTTTTCTGTGAGTGCAAAGTTCCGGTGTGACTTTGGTTTTTGAGTGGAGGGCAAGACCAAGAATCCTGTGACATTACTAAACGCTTTCTCTGAAAAATACCTGTAACATATAGTTCATAAGCCTACCCACAGCGAAAATATAGTAAATCTGATGAGAGTATCCCCAATGAAACTCTTATTAGTGACTGTGACAACAGTTGAAACTGTTATTGCTGAAGTACAGAGAGCAACTAAAACATGCAGGAAGATCTACATGTTCAGTAAACTACATAAAAAGGCAGTACAGTCATGTCTTGAGGATGAACCTTTATCTCTGGAGAGAAGCATGAAGAATAATTAGGGCTAACATTTAGAACAACAGTTGACCAAGCACTGGACAAATATGTACCTGGTAGAACAACTCTAATTGTGAGGGATTCTTCACAGCATGAAGTCTCTTTAAACAAACAGTAAAACAGTGACTAGTGTGTACTATGTGCAAAATGACACTTAAAGCTGATGACACAAGAAAATTTCTGGATGAAAGGCATTTGGTAGATAAAATGGGAATGTTCAATGCCTTCGTCTACTACTACTACTACTACTACTACTACTACTACTACTACTACGACCAAATCTGGTCAAAAGACCTCTCAAAACTACAAGGAATTCTGGGTGTACATAAAAACTGTCAGTGGCACCAAAGATATTGTCATACACATATGGATAATATGAGAACTGATATTAAGGATAGCAAAACAAGAGCAGAAATGCTTAACTGTTTCCAAATGTTTCTTTAAAAATGGTTTCAGAAGCACTGCCCAAGTTTAATTTTTGCACCATTCCAAAGATACGTAAAACAGCTTTCAGTGTTAGTGTCACTGAGAAACCATATCAGACAGTATCCAGAATTTGCTGCTGAGGTAGCCCCTCTTAACAATAATATACTGCAAACATCTTTAAAACAACAAATGTAATAATAGTTCTGAGAAAACACTGCACTTAGCACGAGTGTAGCATAATTGATTCAGAGAACCGGTTTTAGAATCTTGGAATATCAACATCATATTTGAGCACAGACTATGTTCTAAAAGAATGCAACCAGGCTGCATCCCACAAACAGTGGTTCTTCAAAACACAAGTTGCGTTTTTCTCATGTCACAGCCAGAAAGCCATGGATTGAAGCAGTATGGTAGATGCAATATTCCTGACTTTCGAAGAACATTTTACTCAGTATCACACCAATGCTTACTAACAACAGCACAAGCATATGGTAGCATAAAATGAAATCTGTCACTGGACTGAGGATTTATTTGTATGGAGGGCAAAGCCTGTTATTTTGAATTTAGAGTCACTAACAGAGCTACTAACTTCTGGTGTGCCTCAGGGAAGTGTGGTTGGACCCTTGCAGTTCATCTTTCATATTAATGATCTTGCAGATAGTATTAACAGCAACCTCACACTTTTACAGATGAGGCATTTCTCTAGAAAATGATGTACATATGCTCAATCAGATCTTGACATTATTTAAAAATGCTGCCCAGATTTTCAACTTGCTTTAAATTTACAGAAGGAAGAAATTATGTGCATCACAAAATGAAACAATAATTAGTATCCTATGACTACAATACTAATGCGTCAGAACTGGAATTAGTTAACTCATACAAATACCTGAATGTAACAGTCTGTAGGGATTTGAAATGAAATTGTCACACAGGCAGGTGGTGATACATTAGAAGGGCAATGCGAAAATGCAGTCAGTCTATGGAAGATGTTGATTAACAAAACATGAGAGAATCAGTCTATTATCAGAACCCGAATTAAATACTTTCAAGTGGATACGCAACTTCCTGAGGATCTTTTCCCACAATAACGCCAATGAATAATTTCGCTAACGATTACTGTTATGCTTTGTCACAGAGGATGATGATAATTATGAAACATCATTTTAGTGTATTTGCAAGTACAATGCCACTCAGGATGGAAAATAATCATTTTACCTAATTTTCACTAGCAAATATCAAGCAATGTTAATATTAAACATTATTGATTAGGTTGACATTGACATTATACAGTCATTCTACAACATGCAGTACCACTTAAACTGCTAAGAAATACTGAAAACTACGTCTCTGTACACTCTACAAATAATAGTGTAGAAAATTTTACACTGTCTTTTCCAGTTTCTAAAATGTGACTAATTCTATGTGATATCACAAAGGATCTTTATTCACTTACTAACAAAATTCCTTAGGTCTGTTATTAATGTGTGCTGTGAGTGCGCATGGGACACGGACATGGACACACACACACACACACACACACACACACACACACACACACACACAAAGACAAACAGAGATTATATATAAAAAGAATGTAAGTGGTGCAATAGAAAATAAATTTTTAAAATAAGCAATAAAATTAAAAGTGGAACTGTAGTCCTTTGCAGCACAAAACCAAACACCTAAAAACAATAACTTTCGTGGAGTGAAGAAAAAGCCAAATGTAACTAAAAAGACTGTCACAGTCTTTGTTAAAAGCAAAGGAAAAACTTCTGAAAAGAATTTCTTCCTTTCAGTGTGCAACAGAAATGTCTTTATTGTATGGGCATATTCACTGGGGCTAAATATCTAAAGATACCTAGTAATTTCACCACAGAAGTAACAAATGCTTGAAGAAGGCGAGTGGTTTTGGCTAGGACTAAGTCCCAAAGTTTCTGAGCCTCACTTTCACAAAACTTGAATTCTGCTACGATAGCACAAAACTGCTCAAAGTTTACTTTTATTTGTTCCAGGGGTACATCCTTTACGTCATCTCCTATTAAACCTGCAAAGAAAATACCATATGTAAGTTTTTCCATGGTAACCAATCACTATTTTTAATTACAGTTAATCACTTGATTGAATCAATTATGTAGTTAATTTAACTACAGCATTCAACTTTCCAACTATAGCTTATAAGATTAATCATATTTACTCATATAGAGAAGAGATGGGTGGAGCACTGGTGGGAGGGTGCGACGGGAGGAGGAAGGGGGGTGGAGAAGGGGGCAGTTAGAGGAGGAGAAGGGGGCAGTGGGGTGAGTAATGGAGTGAGGGGTGGAATAATGATCGCGAGTAATGGGCCAAGGGGAGTGTGTGGTGGGAGTGTGTGGTGGGAGTGGGAGTGTGTGGTGGGAGTGGGAGTGTGTGGTGGGAGTGGGAGTGTGTGGTGGGAGTGGGAGTGTGTGGTGGGAGTGGGAGTGTGTGGTGGGAGTGGGAGTGGGTGGTGGGAGTGGGAGTGGGTGGTGGGAGTGGGAGTGGGTGGTGGGAGTGGGAGTGGGTGGTGGGAGTGGGAGTGGGTGGTGGGAGTGGGAGTGGGTGGTGGGAGTGGGAGTGGGTGGTGGGAGTGGGAGTGGGTGGTGGGAGTGGGAGTGGGTGGTGGGAGTGGGAGTGGGAGTGGGTGGTGGGAGTGGGAGTGGGAGTGGGTGGTGGGAGTGGGAGTGGGAGTGGGTGGTGGGAGTGGGAGTGGGAGTGGGTGGTGGGAGTGGGAGTGGGAGTGGGTGGTGGGAGTGGGAGTGGGAGTGGGTGGTGGGAGTGGGAGTGGGTGGTGGGAGTGGGAGTGGGTGGTGGGAGTGGGAGTGGGTGGTGGGAGTGGGAGTGGGTGGTGGGAGTGGGAGTGGGTGGTGGGAGTGGGAGTGGGTGGTGGGAGTGGGTGGTGGGTGGTGGGAGTGGGAGTGGGTGGTGGGAGTGGGTGGTGGGAGTGGGTGGTGGGAGTGGGTGGTGGGAGTGGGTGGTGGGAGTGGGTGGTGGGAGTGGGTGGTGGGAGTGGGTGGTGGGAGTGGGTGGTGGGAGTGGGTGGTGGGAGTGGGTGGTGGGAGTGGGTGGTGGGAGTGGGTGGTGGGAGTGGGTGGTGGGAGTGGGTGGTGGGAGTGGGTGGTGGGAGTGGGTGGTGGGAGTGGGTGGTGGGAGTGGGTGGTGGGAGTGGGTGGTGGGAGTGGGTGGTGGGAGTGGGTGGTGGGAGTGGGTGGTGGGAGTGGGTGGTGGGAGTGGGTGGTGGGAGTGGGTGGTGGGAGTGGGTGGTGGGAGTGGGTGGTGGGAGTGGGTGGTGGGAGTGGGTGGTGGGAGTGGGTGGTGGGAGTGGGTGGTGGGAGTGGGTGGTGGGAGTGGGTGGTGGGAGTGGGTGGTGGGAGTGGGTGGTGGGAGTGGGTGGTGGGAGTGGGTGGTGGGAGTGGGTGGTGGGAGTGGGTGGTGGGAGTGGGTGGTGGGAGTGGGTGGTGGGAGTGGGTGGTGGGAGTGGGTGGTGGGAGTGGGTGGTGGGAGTGGGTGGTGGGAGTGGGTGGTGGGAGTGGGTGGTGGGAGTGGGTGGTGGGAGTGGGTGGTGGGAGGGGGTGGTGGGAGGGGGTGGTGGGAGGGGGTGGTGGGAGGGGGTGGTGGGAGGGGGTGGTGGGAGGGGGTGGTGGGAGGGGGTGGTGGGAGGGGCAGCAGGAAGAAAAGAAAGAGTGAGAGAGGCAGAGATTCTCCAGTGGGTATTTACGGTGACCTTGCTAAGGCATTCAAGTGCGTAGAAGGTAACATTGCTTAAAGAATATCTCCCAGGATGGCATGTAAGACCAACTGCCTGCTCTACAAGAAACCTACATGCACAACAGGTAACAGAGTTGGCTTAACAATGTCATATTTAAGAATAAATTCACAATGAGGAAATGTGAAGGGTAGGGACCCCAGGGTTCAATCCTTGGGTTACCAATTTTCTAGCTTACATTAATTATTATCTGTTGTTGTTGTTGTTGTTGTTGTTGTTGTTGTTGTTTCCAGTCCAAAGAGTGGTTTGAAGCAGCTTTCCACGCTACTCTATCCTGTGTAAGCCTCTTCATCTCTGAGTATCTACTGCAATCTACATCCTTATCAATCTGCTCACTGTATTCATCTCTTTGTCTCCCTCTCACAATTTTAACCCCTCACACTTCCCTCGACTACTGAATTGGCGATCTCTTTATGACTGATTGTATCCTACCAACCAATCCCTTCTTCTAGTCAGGTTGAGCCATTAATCTCTTTTCTCCTCAGTTCTACACAGTACCTCCTCATTAGTTACACGAACTACACATCTAATCTTCAGCATTCTGCTGTAGCACCAGATTTCAAAAGCTTCTATTCTCTCAGTGTCTAAACTGTTTATCATCCATTTCTCACTTGCATACATAGCTACACTCCATACAAATACTTTCATAAGAGACTTTCTAACATTTGTATCATCATGCGTATTTAGGTGAGCTAATCAGCTACCCAGTACTGCTATGATGCAAGATGAATTTGTTGTACAGCTGAACATTAGCAGACCCAAGGACTCTGGGCACGCCGTGGGATCCAAGGACTCTAGGCACACCATGGCAGCTTCTGACTAGGTGACTGTCCCAGACAAGGCACATGCCAGAGTGCCAGCAAAGGACAGGGATGTTTCCAGAATGAGATTTTCACTCTGCAGCGGAGTGTGCACTGATATGAAACTTCCTGGCAGATTTCAAAGGACATGGAGTGGGCAAATCCCAGTATTGGGAATTTTGGGCGATAGATGGTTGCTTAGGAGGGCACAAAATCCTCCACGAAATGGCAGAACGTCAGACACACTTACAGGTGGCCAAGTTTTAACACTCTGAAGTTTGACACTAAATCACAGTTACATATTAATGCAAATCTGAATATATTGTTGATCTCGGATAAATGAGGTGCATCCAGTGACCCAACAGTATTTCAATACATTTAAAATTATAGAAACTGTTAATACCTCACAGAAAATATAAATTTTTACAATGAACATCTGAATTAAAACTAATAATACCTTCATGTGATTTCATCATAATGGTATCTCAGACAACAGCATTGCACTGTAGCATTTGTCCCTGAACGCTACTTATCTGCATCTATTTCATTTACTGATTTATGTCATTTTTTTTACATCTTTTTAATTATGCGAATGTTTATCAGAAGATCATATCCTCCCCATTTACAGAGCTAATTAATACACCATCAATACCCCATCTTGTCATACTTGTGTTTTATTTAATGACTAGTTTACTGACTGAAATTTTCACCTTGTGGCAGAGAGTGCGTTGATATGAAACTTCCTGGCTCATTAAAACTGTGTGCCAAACCAAGACTGGAACTCGGGACCTTTGCCTTTCACAGGCAAGTGCTCTACCAAATGAGCTACCCAAGCATGACTCATGACCCATCCTCACAGCTTTACTTCCACCAGTATCTTGTCTCCTACCTTCCAAAATTCACAGAAGCTCTCAGACTAGTTTACTATTTTTCCAGTAACTTTATTTAAATGCTATTACAACTGTGCCAATTTAAAAGTGGTCATTCACATGTGATAGTGGACACCACAATTAAAAAAAGTTTACCAAAAGACACATCTGTTATGAAGGCATAAATAATTGTTTAAATAATATTTAAGAACAATCTGTTGTCATTTACTGTGAGCATGCTTGCTTAACAGTACTGGCTCATTTATTTCTGAACCAAATATTATTTATATTTATTGTGAATGACTGAGTGTAACCAAATGTTCATGACATCTGTACTCGATGTTAACAAATTTCTCTTCTTCAAAAACACTTTTCTTGCCATTGCCAGTCTACATTTCATATCCTCTCTACTTCAGACATCATCAGCTACTTTGCTGCCCATATAGCAGAACTCATCTAGTACTTTAAGTGTCATTTCCTAATCTAATTCCTCAGCATCGCCCAATTTAATTGGACTACATTCCATTATCCTTGTTTTGCTTTAGTTGATGCTTGTCTTATATGCTCCTATCAAGATGCTGTCCGTACCATTCAAAAGCTCTTTCAAGTTCTTTGCTGTGTCTGATAGAATTACAATGTCATCAGCAAATCTCTGAACATTTTATTTCTTCTCCCTGAACTTTAATCCCTACTCCAAATTTTTCTTTTGTTTCCTTTACTGCTTGCTTAATATACAGACTGAATAACATCTGGGATAGGCTACAACCCTGTCTCACTCCCTTCTCAACCACTGCTTCCCTTTCATGCCCCTCGACTCTTCTAACTGCCGTCTGGTTTCTGTACAAGTTGTAGGTGGCATTCCACTCACTGTACTTTACCCCAGCCACCTTTAGAATTTGAAAGGGTATTCCAGTTCACATTGTCAATAGCTTTTGCTAAGCTTACAAATACTAAAAATGTAGGTTTCCCCTTCCTTAATCTATCTTCTAAGATAAGTCGTAGGCTCAGTATTGCATCACATGTTCCTAAATTCCTCTGAAATCCAAACTGATCATCCCCAGGTCAACTTCCACCTGTTTTTCCATTCTTCTGTAAAGAATGTGTGTTAGTATGTTGCAACCATGACTTACCAAACTGATAGTTCGGTAGTTTCCACACCTGTTAGCAACTTGTTTCTTTTTAATTGGAATTATTAATTTATTCTTGAAGTCAGAGTATTTCACTTGTCTCTTACATCTTGCACACCATATGGAAGAAGGTTGTCATGTCTGGCTCTCCTAAGGCTATCAGTAGTTCCGACAGAATATTGTCTACCCCTAGGGCCTTGTCTCGACTTAGATCTTTCAGAGCTACATCAAATTCTTCTCACAGCATCGTATCTCCCATCTCATCTTCAGCTACATCCACTTCCCTTTCTATAATATTGCCTTCAAGAGCGTTTCCATTGTACAGACACTCTATATACTCCTTCCACCTTTCAGCTTTCCCTTCTTTGCTTAGGACTGGTTTCCCATCTGAGCCTTTGATATTCATACAGATGGTTCTCATTACTCCAAAGCTTCTCTTTAATTTTCCTGTAAGTGGCATCTATCTTTCCCCCTAGTGATATGTGCTTATAAATCATTAGATTTGTTCTCTAGCCGTTCGTGCTTAGCCATTTTGCACTTCCCGTCAACGTCATTTTTTAGACATTAGTATCCCCTTATGTCTGCTTCATTTATTGGATTTGTATGTTTTCACCTTTCATCGACAAAATTCAGTATATCTTGTGTTACCCCAAGGATTTCTACTATTCCTTGTCTTTTTACCTACTTGATCCTCTGCTGCCTTCACTATTCTGTCTCTCAAAGCTGCCCATTCTTTTTCTTCTACTATAGTTTTTGCTGTTCTTGTCAGTCATTCCCTAATGCTTTCTCTGAAACTCTCTACAATCTCTGGTTCTTTCAGTTTATCCTGGGCCCATCTTCTTAAATTCCTACCTTTTTGCATTTTCTTCAGTTTTGATGTTCATAACCACTAAATTTGGGTCAGAGTCTACATCTGGCCATGGAAATGTCTTAATTTAAAATCTGATTCCAAAATCTTTGTCTAACCATTATATAATCAATTTGAAACCTTCTGGTGTCTCCAGGTCTCTTCCACATATATAACCTTCTTTCACAATTCTTAAACCATGATTACATTATGCTCTGTGTAAAATTCTACCAAGTGGCTTCCCCTTTCATTTCTTTCCCCCAGTTCATCCATATTCACCTACTATTTTTTTCCTTCTCTTCCTTTTCCTAGTATCCGATTCCAGTCCCACATCACTATTAAATTTTCATCTCCCTTAACTATCTGAATAATTTCTTTTATCTTGTCACACATTTCTTTAATCTCTTCACCATCTGTGGAACTAATTCTCATATAAACTTTTACTACTGTGGTGGGTTGGTCTTCATATCTACCTTGGCTACAATAAAGTGTTCACAATGCTGTTCATAAAGCTGAACTGTATTCCTATTTGTTTTTATTCCTTATAAAACCTACTCTGTCATTACCCCCTATTTGATTCTGTATTCATAGCCCTGTATTCTCCTGACCAGAAGTCCTGTTACTACTTCCACCAAACTTCATTAGCTGAAACTATAACTTTAACCTATCCATTTCCCTTTTATATTTTCCAGCCTACCTACCCAATTAATGGATCTGATATTCCACACTCCACTCCATAGAATGCCAGTTTTATTTCAGCTGATATCCTCCTGAGTAGTCCCTGCCCAGAGGTCCAAATGGGTAACTACTTTACCTTTGCAATATTTTACCCAAGAGGATGCCATCATCATTTAACAATACAGTAGTGTTCCATGCTCTCAGGAAAAATTGCAGCTATAGTTTCCCCTTGCATTCAGCTATTCGTAGTACCAGCAGAGCAAGGCCATTTTGGTTGATGCTTCAAGGCCGTATCAGTCAATCGTCTTGACTGTTGCCCCTGCAACTACTCAAAAAGCTACTGCCCCTCTTCAGGGACCACACATTTTTCTGGCTCCACAATAGATACTCCTCCATTGGGGTTGCACCTAAAGTACGGCTATCAATATTGCTGAGGCATTTAAGCCTCCCCTCCAATGGCAAGGTCCATGGTTCACACAGGGGTGTTATCTACAAGTTACAATTCAAAATGGGGGGAAAAATTGTGGTGCTTGCTGATAAAATTATTCTAATCAAAATGCCAAACACCACAACGAAGGTTACAGCCAATACAGCAACTTATAAAGCATGCAAGTGATTCATAGTAAATAACCTTATTCTATATTTTAATTAATATTATGTAGTCCGAGGTGACAAATAAAAAAAAAACTTCAAGTTCCTGAAGTGGATCTAAGAAAGTGGAAAACTGTAGAAACTGCACATACAAATTTCTTACGCATCCAGATTAGCAATCGGTTAAGAAGGAATGAGCAAATTTATTAGCTGCTGAATAAACTTCATTCATTCACTAAGTTTTGCATTTCCACAATTGAAGTAACACTTTTGCCACATTCCCATTCTATCCTCTCCTATGGTATAACCTACTGAGGAAATGTTGCAGAAACTGAGAAACTTTTCAGACTTCAAAACTAAGCAGCAAAATTAATGTGTGGGGCTACTTTAAGAACATCCTGCAGATGTCTCTTTTAGCCATTTTAGATATTTACACTTTCGGTGCCATATATCAGATGTCCCTCCTAGGAGTCATATGCATTTTTCTCTGGTGTTTTGGTAAGTATTTGCACTTTCATTTCTGCAATATGTAGTTTGAGTCAACTCAAACAAATACTGCTCATCAGATATTTCATGCACTGTCCAACACTGGCAGTAAGGGTCATCTTGTTTCCAGTTACAAACAAAATTACTTTTAAAGCAGAACTTTACATGCTCATTCGATAGAGTGGTGCCAAATTGGTTCAAAGAACTTACAGGAATGCAGTCAACTGACTTCATTGACAACCGCCCATACTTAGACAGTTGCACAACCTGTCATCTTTAAGACAGTTTTGCATTGAAAATTACAGGGTGTGCATGTGTTGAAATATTGGTGGTTGTCAATGAAATCACCCAGCTGCATTCCTGTAAGTTATTTGAACACTGTATATGCCAGGAGAAACTCGGCTCTCATGGTACAAAACTGGTCTGGCAAATGCATCTGAAGACCCTTAGGAGGGACACCCTGTATATACACTTCATGATTACAGTCATGATCAACAACATAGAGATCTTTCAGAAAAATGGTGACATTCACAACTATGACAAGACACAGAAAAAATTGCCACCAAGACTCTACAGCTCTCATGATAGTATAGAAGGGAGTTACTGAGTAAGGAATAAAGGTACACAACTATCTTTCCATCTACATAGAAAAGGAAATTAATATTATGTGGGTATTCAGAAGTGATCTAAAACCATTCCTCATATGCCAAACTTTTTTGTGAAACAAATGAATTCTTAGAGTTGTGAATTATTTCTTAGTATAAAAACAGAAGAACTCAACTGCAAATATTACTTTGAAGTTTAAATAATGAAATGTAAAGAAGTCTCATAGATAAAAATTCAGTACTTATGCTGTGAAGACGAAACTACATTCTCATATTTAATATATATGGCCCTGCTGTGCTGGTGGCATGCACAGCTGAAAGCAGGGGAAGTTACATCCAGAGTTTTTCCCAAGGGCATGCAGCTCTGATGTATGGGTTAATGACTGTGTCCTCTTGGATAATATATTCTGGAGATAAAGTAGTTCCCCCATTTGATTTACTGGACAAGGATTACTTTGTAGGAAAAACAAAAACATTCTATGTGTTGCAGAGTGTGCAATGTTAGAGCCCTTAACTGGGTAGGTAGGTTAAAGAATTTAAAAAGGTAAAGGGACAGGTTGAAGTTAGAAGCAGTGGGATTTAATAAAGTGAGGTGGCAGGGAAGAATGGGTAATGCAGGAGTAAGCTTAATGATGAGTAAGAAAACAGGAACGCAGGTAAGCTACTACAAACATCATAGTGAATGCATTATCATAGTCATGGTAAACACAAAGCTGACACACACAACAGTAGCACATGTTTGTCAACTAGCTCCACAGATGAAGAGATTGAAAGAAAGTATTATGATATGAAGGAAATTATTCAGGTAATTAGAGGAGAGAAAAAATTTAACCGTGGTGGATGACTAGAATTTGATACTAGGAAATGGAAGAGACAGAAAACTAGTAGGGCAACACTGACTGAAATGGGGGGAGAGGACCGGGGGGAGGGAATAAAGAAAGAAAGTGGAAGTTGCCTGGCAGAATTTTCCAGAGTATAATTAAATCATTGTAAACAGTTTAAGAATTAAAAAGCTAAGGTAGAGATTTTGAAACCAGACTTTAAATGCAGAATATTTCCAGAGGCAGATGTGAACTGACCATAATTTTATTGGTTATGACCTGCAGATTACAGCTGAAAACAATTGCAAAAAGGTAAGGTTGATTCATTCTGGGGAGGGGACCAAAGAGCGAGGTTATTGGTTCCATCAAATTAGGGAAGGATGGGGAATGAAGTTGGCCACACTCTTTCAAAGGGACCATTCCATCATCTACCGGAAGCGATTTAGGCAAATCGTGGAAAACTTAAATCGGGATGACCGTACGCAGGTTTAAACAGTCATCCTCCCGAATGCAAGTCCAGTGTGCTAACCACTGTGCCACCTCGCTTGATCAAAACTTAAGTATTTAAAGAGATAGAAACTGGATAAATTGAAAGAACCAGAGGTTGCGGAGAGTTTATGAGATTAGGCAATGCTTGACAACAAATGGGGAAAGGAATGCAATAGAAAATGAATTGGTAGCTTTGAGAGATGAAAGTGCAAGTAGCAGAGTACCACACTGCTAAAAGACTTATTTAAATGATTTACTGCCTCCTGCAACTGTCATTTTTCCTTTACTGGCAGTACAATTGTACAATTATCTATCAATTTACAAAAACTGGATTGACGACACATTACACCATACAAGTATATTTAAATATTATCCACAGTTATTGTGCCTGCAAGTGCAGGTGACTTAACTGTTATATTATATGCTCACATTAAACATTGTGTTACCACAAAGTGTGTTTGGAGGGCTACAGGATGTGAAATGCACAGGTCTGTAGTTTTTGGAACTTTGACGTGCTTTCATAGTAATGGACACTGAAAATTGCAATACCTTCACTCAACAGCCACAATAGTGATGGATGCTGTTTAAATGCAAAAAGGAGCAGAGAGCTGTATGGCACAATGTGTCATTAGTAAGGTTTTGTAAAATACTTGATAATGGTCTAGGATCAAAATTTTACAATCTTACAACCAATATACAAAAAATGACAGCTGTAGGTGGCACTAAGTCATTTAAACTATTAATCATAGCTGCATATCTAGTCTCAATGAAGATAATAGGTGAAAGACCTAGTACAAATCCTCTGATAACACAGGAAATATTTAATTTAATTGACAGAGTGAATATATAAAATGTAGCAAATACAGCACGTGAAAGGGAATACAGCTGTCTAAAAAGTGATTGACTGGAAATGCAAAAAGGCTGGAGGACAAATGTAATAACACCACAGAAAAATGGTGTGACCAGGCAAGGACAGATGCCACAGACATGAAAATTTAAGATAGCTTTGGAAAAAACAGAATTAGAAGTAGACTTTGGGGAAGATCGGTTCAGGTTCCAGAGAAATGTAAGATAAAGAGAGGCAATACTGACCCCACATCTTATCTTAGAAGACAGGTTGAAAAAAAGATCATTCAACATTTAAAATATTTGTAGATTTAGAGAAAGCTTTAGACAATGTGCACTGAGCTACACTCTTTGGAGTTTTTAAAGGAACCTGGATAAACTGTAAGGAACAAAAGGTCATTTGTAACTCTTACAGAAACTACATGGCAGTTGTAAGAGTTGACAGAAATGAAAGTGAAACAGTAGTTCTAGTCTTCCCCTTATGTTACTCAATCTGTACATCAAGCAGGCACAAAATGAAACCGAGGAGGGCTTTAGAAATGAAATAAACTTCAGGGAAAAGAAATAAAAACTCCAAAGTTTTTCAATTATATTTTAAGTCTGTCAGAGACAGCAAAAGACTTTGAAGAGCATTTGAAGGGAATGGATAGTATTTTGAAAGGGGATATAAGATGAACATCAACAAAAGCAAAACAAGAATAAAGGAATGTAGTCAAATTAAATCTGATGATGCTGCAGGGATTAGATTAGTACATGAGACACTAAAAGCAGAACACAAGTTTTGCTATTCAGTCAGTAAAGCAACTGAGAAGGAGAGGATATAAACTGAGAATAGTAGAAGCATTTATGGAAAGGGAACTCTGTTAACATCTAATATAAATTTGAGTGTTCGGAAGTGTTTTGTGAAGTAGCCTGTCCAAAAGTGAAATGTGGACTAGAAGCAGTTCATACAAAAAGGGAATGGAAGCCTTTGAAATGTGATACTACAGAAGAATGCTGAAGACTAGACAAGTAAATCAAGTAACTGGAAAAAAGGGGTGGGGGTGGGGGGAAGGTCAGATGATAGGTCTGTCCTGGGGCATGAAGGAATATTTGGTTTGGTAATGGTGGAGGGAACTCTGGGTGTAGAAGGTGTAGGGAGAGACCTAGGTATGGATATGGTAAGCAGCCTCAAACTGATTTAGGTCACAGTAGTTATTCAGAGTTGATGAGACTTGTACAGGACAGTCTAGCATGAAGAGCTGAATTCAAACCCCTCTTCAGAACTGAAGATGACAATGACACATTATCGAACTGACACACCAATCAGTTTATCTCCAGTTACTGATATGTGAAACAATTAAGTCTATGCATCATTAGCATCAAGTACAATAGCAACAGTAAAATAATAAAACAGTAACTAACCTGTCTGAGTAGCCAAGATATTCCTTATGTCCGAGAGACAAAGTTTTCGGTCAGTAAGAATCCTAAATGCCATGCAAACCTGAAAAATTAGAAATCACAGAACACAAGTGCTTAAAATTTGATTATTCACTCCAAAACCACATATCGTCCAGACTAGTACATAGTTTGATTCAGAGGATTTACGATGGGAAACAAGCTTAAGAAATGTGGCTGAGGTGAGGAAGTTTCTCAAATGTGCCTGCAAGTTTATTAGTTGAGAATGACAATACCCTCATTGTTTATGTATTTCCCACACACAACCGAGGAACAAACAGCAGCTGACTTGAGAACAAACTACAGCCAGTCACCTAACAATCTTTTTAAATTAGTCACAAACATAGCCAATTTGGGCAAGTCATCAGATGGCAGGCGATCGTAAGAACTTCGTTGCTACAGTTATTGTGCTGGTGGAAATAACTGAATTTGGATGGGAGCCATCAGAATTATTCACGTAACATTGATGGCTTATGTATTGTTTACTTACAAATCATAGAAAGCAGGTGAGTCACAGACAGAGTAAACAATCTGTTTAGTGATGAGAAGACACCGTGTGCATCAAACAGTCGCAAAAGAAATGAAGATGAACTGTCAGGCTTGGAGTAATCATCATCAATGTGAGGTTCAAACAGTTAAAATGAATTAAACTGATGTATGCCACCTAAATGCATGGGATAAAGGATTTATTTTATTCCTTTAGTACTGCAAGGTATCGGTCAATGAGTCTTTGGAAAACTAGCCCATTATTTTACATCTACATCTACGGTCTGCGAACCACTGAAATATGTGGCCAATAGCACGTCCCACTGTACCATTTATTAGGGCTTTTACCTGTACCATTCACTTATGGATGGCATGAAAAATTATTGTTTAATTGGCTGTGTGTGTGTGCTGTAATTAATATAATCTTATCATCATGATCCCTATCTGAGAAATGTGCAGAGGGTTGTAGTATAAACGTACAGTCATCATTTACAGCCGATTCTTGAAACTTTCTTAGTAGACTTTATTGTGGTAGTTTCCATCTCTTTTTGAGATGTCTTCCAGTTCAGTTCTTTCAACATCTCAGTGACACTCTCCCACAGCTGAAACAAACCTCCGACTATTCGTGCTGCCCTTCTTTGTATTTATATTCAATATCCCCTTATAGTCACATTTGGTGTGGATCCCACACACTTTAACAATATTCTAGGATGGGTCGCACTAGAGATACGTACACAATCTACTTTGTAGACCAGTTGCATTTCATTTCACATGTATTCCAAATATAAATGAAAGTCTGATATCCTGCTTTACCCACAACTGAGCCTATGCGATTGTTCCATTACTTGTCCCTATTAAGTGTTATACCCAAGTATTTGGATGACTTTACAGACTCCAACTGTAACTCACTACTATTACGTTCATAGTACTACATATTTTCATTCAGCGAAATGCACTATTTATATTTTTGAACATTTAAAGCAAGCTGCCAATGACTGGACCACTTTGGAATCTTATCAAGGTCTGACAGAATATTTGTACAGCTTTGTTCAGACTGTATTTCATTGTAGATAACTGCACCATCTGTGAAAAATCTGAAGTAACTATTAATATTGTCCACAAGATCATTAATATACAACATGAACAGCAACAGACCCAACTCTCTTTCCTCGGGTAGATCTGAAGTTGTTTCTGCATCTGTTGACTCCCCACCCAAGGTAACATGCTGTGTCCAACCTACCAAGAAACCCTCAGTCCTGCCACATATTTCATCTGATTCCCCTATATGATCATATTTTTGATAATAAGCACAGGTATGATACTCGGCCACAAGCTTATGCGAGAATTGATAATTGCTGCATCTAGTTGACTGCTTTCAGGCTATCATGTGAGAAAAAATGTGAGGTGGGTTTCACATGATCTATGTTTTCAAAAACTGTCTGGTTGGCATGGAGGAGGTTGTTCTGTTCGAGATAGTGTGTTTGACCTCAGAATATATTCCGAGATTCTACTACAAATAGTAAAAGATATTGGATGGTAGTTTTGTGATCCCTTCTGCTACCCTTCTTGTAGACATGTATGACTTGTGATTTCTTCCAACTACTGGACACAGTCTTTTCTTCAAGGGATCTACAACAGATTATAGTTAACAGAGGGGTTAACTAAGCTGTGAATTGGGTATAGAATCCGATAAGGATTCCACGGGGTCCTGGGACCTCTTTCAATTTTAACTATTTCAGACTTTTCTCAGTGCCACTGACATTAATATGTATTCCATTCATCTTTTCAGTGGTACAGGAATTTAATTGGATCAATACTCCTGGGTTTTCCTTTGTAAAGGAACATTTAAAAACCGAGTAAATAATTTCTGCTTTCACTTTGCTACTCGCAGTTACACTGCAGCCTTGTGCGACTGGACACAAACTTTGGTCTCACTAAGAGCCTTTATATATCACCAAACTTTCTTTGGGCTCTTGTGAAAGATCATTGACAATATTCTGCTTGGAAGTCACTGAAGGCTTCACACATTGCTCTCTTTCATTCATCATCTCTTATAGCCCTATGCTTTGTTTTATAACTATGATGCAGTAGTGTCTTTTTCTTTACAAGTTTATTTACAGTGACTGTATGCCATGGAGGATCTCTACGATTATGAACTTTCCTACTGGGTATGTATGTATTCAGTGCAAGGTCATGTATTCTTTTTGACTTTAGCCATAGTTCCTCTACATGCTCCAGTCTCGAGCTAAATGTTTAAGTTCCTCATTGAGATAGGACATGACTGTTTCTCCGTCTAATTTGCTGAACATATAACTCGTTCTGCTTGTTTTAGATGCTCTTAGTGTTTTCATATTCATTGTTGCTGTAACTGCATCATGGTCACCGATGTCGATGCCAAAATGGGTCAAATGGCTCTAAGCACTATGGGACTTAACATCTGAGGTCATCAGTCCTCTAGACTTAGAGCTACTTAAACCAAACCAACCTAACCTAAGGACATCACACACATAAATGCCCGAGGCAGGATTTGAACCTGCGACTGTAGCAGCAACACTGTTCCAGACTGAAGCGTCTAGAACTGCTCGGCCACAGCAGCCAGCGACATCGATGTTGATGTTGACTTCATCGAAGAGATCAGGTCTGTTGTTCCCACTAGATCTAATGTATTTCCAACACAAGTGGGGGCTCTGAACTATTTGTTCTAGCTAGTTTTCATAGAAGGCATGTAGCAATGATTCACATGATTTCTTGTCTTGTCCACCAGTAACAAAACTGTAATTAGATATCCAAGATAATTCTCACTTATCATTCCATCTCAGACGCACACTTTTTTAATTTTAATACATGTTTTGATCACTCTGGACCATTGTCAGATGTAAGAAATTGCATTGGCAACCCCTCTTTTCCACTCAGAATAACATACTGGGCACAGGTTGCTTATGCAATTAGTTAGATCTGAATATGATCCAGAGTGATCAAAACATGTAATCTAATTAAAAAAGTGTTCAACTGAGACAGAACAATAAAAGAGAATTATCTTAAATATCTACTTGTATACAGTTGCTGAATTCTCTAAAGATGATTGTGTTGACTATAGTGTAAACTATAATTATCCAAATTGATTGATGGATGGTGTAAGTCTCTTCCAACAATTACAGTATCATTAGGAAACTTATGTACAAGCAAACTGAGGTTCTCTCTACAGTTTTCGGTTACATCAGGAGGAGAACCTGGTGGTTGATAGAAGGATCCTATTACAATTTTGGGCCCATCCTCAATACTGAGTCTTGCCCAAACAATCTTACATGCAGCTTCAATTTCTGTCTCAGTGAGTTTGAGTTTCCTGTTTACTGCGACCAATACACCACTTTCATTTCCTGTTTCCTTATTATTTTGGTAATACATTTAAATTTTCCCCAAAGATCTCACCATGTTGACCAGGTTTTAACCAGCTTTCAGTGCCCAATATTATGTGAGCTTCAGTGCTTTTAAGGAATGCTTCCAACTCTGACACTTTGTTGCGAAAGCCTCAGTGGTTAGCCACTAGGATTTTAATACTGTCACTTGCAGGAGGCATTTCTTTGAATTTTAAACTGATACTTCTGGGTTTCTCCAAAGCTGTTGTTATGTAGAGCATCACCTAATCTAAAAAAGCTTTGTGTACACCCCACACGCAGCCAGTTACTTGGACAGCTGCCTTTGACGTGTAGTGCACACATGACCAATAGGTCATAGGGGGACCTTACAACTCCCAGCCACCAGCCACCTGGTAATGTCTAGGAATTCACAGCCTAGCTTGTCACAGAAGCCTCAGAGTCTCTGGTTTAAGGCTTCCAGTCGACAAAGAACCAGTGGGGCTGTGATCTATTCTGGAGACAATGCTGCAACTGTGAGCTTCATTGAAACTCCATAAACACGGCTGGCATTCTCAACTCTCTGCTAGTCACTGGAATAGGAACTTGCATCACAATCTCTAGTTTGGTATGCCTGTTCCCTCATTTAAATGATCCTCATGGATGTGGAGTAAGTCAAACCTTTAGCTACTGTACACTTAACAGCCGACATGCCTGCATGCCCTCATGACCCACAGACCCTATAAACTTGTGTCTTGGGGGCAGTAATCTTAAAAATTCAGTAAACATTCAGCACACTGTTGTTAATAATCACAAATAATCAATAAAGTAATTGTTTATTCATTTAATAAATGAATTAGAATTACATTTATACATTACTTTGTATTTTCACAACAAATAATCAATGCAGTTGGACACTGTAGCTTGTAATGTGAAACACAACTCTAAGATATTTTAATTAGAACTGATTTCGATCTTTAATAATGCTGTCTAGCTAGAGGTAAAGGTGGTTCAGTAATACATTAATGGGGAGGTGGGCGGAAGCAGTCTTTCATGGCAAGGTGAGTATATTTCATTCAACTGCAATGTTTCCATATGCAAAATTATCAGTCACAATGATGAGGATGAGGATGAGGAGGAGGAGGAGGAGGAGGAGGAAATAACTTACATCTGCCAGACTGATCTCTCCTGTATTATCAGTGTCTAGGGCATCGAATGCTTCTTTCAGCTTTCTGAAACAAAAGAAAAATATTGAGATAAATGTGATGACATACTTTTACTCTTACAATCTCTCTGTGCTACAGATATTACTTACATAAGTTTGTCACCTAGCTGAACATGGGCCATTTTGACAGGTTGAGCAAAATCATTCAAGCCTAAATCTTGCACACTAATGTTGTCCCGCAACACCTAGAAGTGAAATTCAAAAGAAAATGGGCTACCATTGTTAATTCACACAAAGTTAATAAATCTTATAAGTGGAACAGACTATTATAATAAAACACTATTAAGCTCCACAAAGTTTTTACCCTTCCTCCAACATTTCCCTTTGACTCTCAAATAAAAATGGTTGCCATGTGTTTTCTGTTCTCACGCAACAGCTTATCCCATTACTCCATTGACCAATGTAACCTATTTCCTGTACTTAGAAAATACAGAGCTGGATCAGGAGGTGATAATATTTGCCTTTAAATTGCAACACAGTAAGCAACAATTTTGACAAACTTCAATTTGTATTGTATGCATTCACACTACCATGAAATTGTTCTCTAACTTTGTGGACTTGTTTAGAGTTTTAACAGCCAATGTACTCACAAGCAAAATGTTATCTGTATCTTACTTTTGCAGTGCAGTTGAGTGCAATTGGTATACTCTCAAAAACTGGTATTCCTTGACGTTCAACTAGATCTTGTAGCATCATTTGACCTGTAGTAAGGTCATCATACTCTCTGAAACAAAAAAATGCACATATAAATAATGTTTTATCCAAGTTGCACAAAATGATTACAAATAATGGCCATAACCCATACAGAAATTATGCAAATAAATGTCGTACTCTTAACCTTCACAAATGAACTGTTTAACTCTTTTAAATCTGATGATATTTGGAAAATTTTGCATAATATACAGAAGAGCAAGGAATATACAAACACACAAGAGCTGTAGCACTTCTGCACTTAAAAAACGGTTTCTCATTTGTAATCAAATGATTCATTACCAATACTGATACTAAAAATGAACTCTCATCTTAGAAAAGGAGCAGAATTTTGGCATGGGCATGTACAGTTTTGTTATACACTAAGACATGTGGGCAGGGTTCACAGCTGCCAGACAGTGGCAATATCTCTTCTGATGCAGCTGACACTTTGCTTCTGCCAACAGAACTGAGTAAAAAAAATTAAAAAACACTTTCAACTTGTTGACACATGCCTTTCGTGGAGAAGAGAGATAACAATCTGTGCCACTCCCAACTGTAGCACTGCATCTCCAGATTGTACTTAAAATCCCAGGTCTCGTCACAGGTAACCACGCAGTCTGAAAAATCAGGGTCATTGTGAAGTGCCTCAAAAGTTCTTGATAAACAATAAGGTTCTCCTCCTTCCAGTAATTGATTAACACTTCAAGGATCAACTTTGCACACCCTTCCTTGATCATCAATTCTGCAGTAATGTCTGCTGTTCCAATCTGTGTCCTTACGCCACATTCAAAACAGTTCAAGTCTGATATATCAGCAACATTACAGATCCACAGACAAGAAACCACAACATACCATGTGAATTTCACAATGTGATATGAAGTCCAAATCTATTGATATTTACTGAGCAGGAAGAGGACCAGTGTCTTTTTTCCTTCAAAGAACCTGTTTTTCCTCGTAATATACATACACAGTCCAGCCACATTAATGTGACCACCACTTATGTTCGACATCAACATGCAGTAACCATTCACAGATGGCAGCACTAGCAGTGGAGGGTATACAAAGTGTGACAGGGGGACATGGAAAAACAGTGCAGTCAGTGTCATAATGGAAAAATGGAGCAATTTATCAGACATCTGAAAGTGCGTAATCGTTTGCTTTTGGGTCAAGGATAGAAGCATTTCCAAAACAGCTTAGTTTGTAAACTGTCTTCACGCTGCTGTGGTTGAAGTACACTGTGCATGGCAAAATGGCATATCCAAAACCAGCAATGAGGCAACTGTGGTGCACAATGGACCATAGGTGGCAGGGGTGAATGACGGTTGCAGAGTTGTGTACGGATAACAGACATGCGACTGTTGAGCAACTGACTGACAAGATGAACTTAGGAGCTACCAACAATGTCTCCTTCAGAGAGCATTGTCGCATATGGTAATCAGTAGGATGTGCCTGGTCCGTGCACCCTTGTTAAGTGCTGTTCATTGGCAATGGAGGCCGGAATTTGCATGCCAATACCACACCTGCATATCCACTGATTGGCGACAGGTGGCCTTCTCAGATGAATCATATTTTATGCTCCATCGGACAGACAGCTGTTGTCATGTAATGTCTGAAATCATACACCATGCAACCAGGAGGGAGTGTTATGGTCTGAGGAATGCTTTTGTGGAATTCTCTGGGTTATGCCATCATTCTGGAAGGGACAATGGGCATGCTTATATCCTTGGGGACCATATCCATCCCTACATGCAGTTCTTTTTCTTGGCACGATGGCATCTACCAGCAAGACAATGCAATGTGTTGCACAGCTCGTAGTGTACATGCACAGTTCAAAGAGCGCCAGGATGAGTTTACTATACACCACTGGCCCCCAAATACCCCAGATTTAAGCAAATCGAGAATCTGCAGGTCCACCTCAATCAAGCTGTTCATCTCACGGATCATGAATCGAGAAATCTAGCACAGCTGACCACATCACGAGAGTCATCATGGCTCCCCATCCTTGTCATTATCTTCCAGAACCTCACTGACACTCTTCCTGTATGTCTTGCAGCAGTTCGCACTGCAAAACGTGGTTATTCAGGCTACAAAACGTGGTTATTCAGGCTTTTGACAGGTGGTCACATTAATGTGTGTATACAGTGTATATACAGTAATCTAAAAGTAATTCACACAATTCTCAATGTGAACAGGTATGCATTAGTGATGTTTTGGTATTATTGTACTTTCCAGCAGGGGTTGATTCTGCCCGTCTCTCATTCCACATTCCTGAAGACTCTTTCACGACAGTTCCATTTTATGTTGTTTGTAAGTATTTCAATGCAAGTAATGCCGCTAAAGAAGTACACAATGAGTAGTAATGAAGTTTTAATTATAACTTTGAAAAAATTAAGTTGATCACTTAATTTGTTTGTAGGTACAGAACCATAGCTCATCTGCAGAGAAGCTGAAACCAAATGGTATAGCCCACTTAAAAATGGGAGTATCATGTTATAATTTGTTTTCCACATTTGAAAGGCAACAAAACTTCAAAAATCTATGCTGGGATGGTAGAAGTGAATAACAATAACGCACATTACACAAGGATTATGTGGCACAGACATTTCAGTGTGGCCAAACAAGTTCGAATCACCAAGAATGAAGTGGCAGACTGTCTCTTTACAGAGAACTAGGAATCATGAGAGAAGTACAGGCACTCTTGCTTTAAGACCATTGTATCCCGTCTGGGCTGTAGTGGAGAAAGCAAAAAATCCATTACCAATCAGTTTCTGACGTCTCACAAGACATTTCGAACATGACTGAAGCCACTGCATGCTGTGCTCCATGGAAATGTGGCAGGTGCATCAGACCAATACAGATGACTTCTGCAGCTACCTAATAATGAGGGCTGGGTGTAGCACTATGATCCTAAGACAAAGAAGCAAAGCAAGCAGTGTAAACTCTGTTCAAGTAACTTGTGAAAATGGATCCAAGTGACATTTACAACCACCGATATTTCGACAGGAGCACACCCTGTCGCTTTCAAGGCAAAACTGCATGAGTCAAGTGCTGTTAGAAGGCCTTTAATTTCTGTCATCAGTTATCTTTGGTTGTGCGATGGTCCTGGTGCTGTGTGTGTGTGTGTGTGTGTGTGTGTGTGTGTGTGTGTGTGTGTGTGTGTGTGTGTGTGTGTGTGTGTGTGTGTGTGTGAGTGAGTGAGTGAGTGAGTGAGAGAGAGAGAGAGAGAGAGAGAATGAATATTGAACTCTTCTACTGTAAAGGGTAAAGAGTAGCAATCTATCTTTTTCATAATATGTTATTCCATCCTGGACTTTCCATTGTTTGGACTCTTCTACTGATATAACATACTGGCTTTTTTGCTTTCAAAATTTCCACTATGGTTCTTCGGAGACTGTACTTTGTTCATGACAGTGACTATGAAATATTTTCAGGTAATTCACATCACAAATTGTAATGTTAGAGTATGGGACAAAACACATTAACTTTTGTGTAAAGGCTCTTGAAATACATAGTTACAACTACAAAAGATGCAGGATCAAAGAGCAGATAGAAAGAAAGATCCACATCAGTATGACACCATGATAAATTAAGTTCACATAATAGGCTTCATGTTGACAATTCTGATTCTAGAACTGATCCTAAGGACAGCCACCACAATTTAACATTTCAAACCTTTCATTTTTAATATAACATTGTGAATTCCAGTAAATAAACTTCCCCTTGATGTTTCTTTCACATTTCAGCAACCACTTTTTCTGAAGATGATTATTCTTCACCACATAATATCACTTTGTTCTCCCCCTTGATTGAACAGGGATTTCACTTTTACCTTCCACCTTCCATCCCCAAGTGCACTTCCACATTAATAACACACTAACAACTAATACAGATTGTGCAGATGAAAATTAAGCTTAAGTAGCAGATTGATACCTTTCCTTCTTCCATTAAAAATAGTTAATAAACATAACAGTTGTTAATATGCCACAAATTCAGTATTCCACATGTTAAGACGCAATTTGGTGAATGTAAATGTGAAGCTTTTGTGTAACCATATGGTAACTAAATTTTCGTAAGTGTTACTATTATCAGTGATGAAAGTTGCTTACTCTTCCGAAATTGGTTCGCCCCATATCTTCTGACCAGGTCCTTGGTAGGTATGTATGACCAAGATAAGTTTCCGCCTTTTTCCAGAAATATGAGCTGCCTCAATGATGGATGCAATGCTCCGCGTCTGGTTGTCAATAACGAAGAACAACACTGTTGCATTTTGCTTCGCCTGGTATTCCAGTTCAATAAGCTCTGGGCCCCAATGTGAAACTTGCTACAAATAATTTACACCAGAACTTCATAAATCTTAACAATATAGAACACAGCGATGAAACTATAAACTACAAAAGAAGTACAAAAACAAGTCTTTTGATGTTTCCCTACACATTGGCTAATCAACCAAATTGTGAAAAATTCAGTTTTTGACTTTTGTAGCTGAAATTTCTTTCAAGTTTATTCCAATATTTTTCATTCTGGACTGCAGATGAAAGCAATGTGACATATGCACAGTACCTATGAATTAATTTAAGAACATTTTGTAAGAGACATACATACATACATACATACATACATACATACATACATACTAAAACTGAACTTTCCTGACAGTAACAAGGAGTTTGCATATTTACTTGTATAGGAAACTTATCACATCTCCTCCATGAATATGTGCGAAATATTCCATAAGAGCATTGACTTAAGATCTGTAGTTTGTAAAATATTTACACAGTGTGAAACCAGTCTGTTGTCAGCAATTTCACATCTGAACATTATTGGAACTGTTGAGACAATTTGAGCCTCTAAATGAAACAGCTTATTTTTATGTCTCCTTAAAAACACACTTACTTATTATCAATTGCAATATATGCCATGATAACATTGTGTAAATGCACTTACATTCTGATAACAGGAGAATTAAACCAGTTCAACATAAAATTACTGAGCAATTACAAGATGGCAATTCTTGTAAGTATGAAGGTTTTTCTTTCTTAATACTAACAGAGTTAGTTTTATATGAAAATAATTTGAGAATGGTCCTAATTACAATTAATTAATCATCACTCAACAACTACATGCAAATTCTAAAAAAAAGATCTGTGCATCACTTTACAAATGGAAGCTGCAGCAGATATAAAAGATCCACATATGTGTGAATAGTATGAACTCGCTGAGGGTTCTGTACAACTTAATTACGTATATAGACAGTTCATCCAGCCAAGGAATCAAGATTTTCTGTTACTTTTGTCTGTTATCAATATCGATAATGGCAAGATATCAAAATATGTGACATAAATGGCCATATCTTGATGACCTTGATTTAGAAGCTTGAAGTTCTCACACAGCCAAGGCACCATAAATGAATTTCAACTTGATATGTCTACCCATACTTGAGAAAAAGGGGTCTTAACAGACAGATGTAGGGACAGTCTCATAACAGATTACAATAACATATTCTCTTCCTGTGATATAATTACAAATTAATTACTTCTGAATTTTTTCCCTTACTTGTGCTGTGAAACCTTGCTTCTTGCCAAATTTCACGATTCTAGGTCAACGAGAAATAATGTATGAGTTTTGATGAGCAAGTTTGGGAAAATCAAGTATGCGACATAAATGGGTGTATCTTTTGATTGCACTTTAAATGTTTCATACCAAAAAAGGGACCATAGACATTAGTATGTGACAAATTTCAGCTTCATACATTACCAGATCCGGGGTCTTATCAGACAGACAGACAGACAGGATAACAAATGAAAAAATAATATCTTTTTCATTTAATAACTAAAAATTGACAATTTTAGGATTTTTCCATTACTTGTACTGTGAAACCTTGCTTCTTGCAAATTTTCACGAGTCTAGATGAACAAGAAGTACAATATAGGTTTGGATGAGTGAGTTGTGAGTATCAATATGTATGACAAATGGCCATATCTTGATTGCACCGACATAGAAGCTTAAAGTTAGATCATTGCCATGGTACCACACACCCCTTAGTATGAGACATAAATTTTAACTTGACACATCTGCCTGTTCCTCAGAAAAATGGTTATAGAAAGACAGGCAGACAGACAAAGTGATCCTATAAATGTTCTGTTTTTACCAGCTGAGGTATGGAACCTTGAAAACAAAAATTACCCTGTAGGCATAGTTTGCATCTTGTCAAAGTATCTGGCTGTGTGGCTCACAGAATTCCAAGTAGGAAATTAAAATGTGATGGTATTTGTGCATGTAACTGAATGAGATAGTGTAACTGTTTAAGATGCTAGCCTTATATTGAGCAGGATGGAGGTTCATGCTCTCTCTGGCTATCCTGATCTGATTTAGGTTTTCCGTGGTATTCCTAAATGGCTTTAGGCAAACGCTGGGATGGTTCCTTCAACACTGTCATGTCTGATATCTGTCCTATTGATCTAATCATTAAATTAGTGTACATGCATATGCTTGTGTGACTATTGGTTTCTTTGTATTTAGGTGAAGTCTCTCTTCATATCATTGTAAAATGACCTTTGGTCGACTACATTTTTAATACTAATCCCATAACCCTGGTGGAATGTTACTTTCTTAACAGAATGTAAGAGGCCACACCTAAAAAGTGCACACAGTAACAAAGCTCAGCTACAATTAGGTCTCACAAATGAGAATCAGTACAAGGTTTAGTATTTGTCACACTCTTTAGCTGTACACGTCAACTTTCAGAGTTCATAATACACGACTGTTTGAAAACAGTAATATTTGTTCATTAAATATATACATATCAATGGCTTGGGATCAAAACTATCAGTCACATCCCAGATAATAGCTAAAAACTGATCAACAAACAGTTTCAGCTTTAATTTCACCAAGATTCATGTAATGCAATTTCAACCAACTATAAATTATCTAGTAGGACTAGTCAGAAACAATGTGGATGCATTAAATGGAACACTAAAATTCCTTGGTGACTACAAACATTTCATAATGAAGTGGATTCAACACACAGACTAAGTAAGAAGCTCAGTTCTATTTGGTATACACTTAGAAGGATATATTATTTGATCAATAGTATCCTTACAGCTCTGTAAAATGCAGATTTGACCACTAGATGTCATGAGTTGTGGGCCCTACAGTATAAAAGGAGATGGGGGAGTACTGTGTTGTCAGTAGAGAAGCATTAATAGCAGAACAGGTCAGTCAGGAAAGCCAAGTAACTTTGATTGCGGATTAGTCATTGGATATCACCTGAGTAACAAACCCACTAGTGGCATTTGAATCCTCCTAAAGCTGCCCAAACTGACTGTTGGTGATGTAGTCGTGAAATAACAAATGCTGATAAACCAATACAGGCACACCTCATGTACTAACAAGTGGTGACAGTTGAGATTGCAGATGGCGATTGTAAAAAAAAAAAAAATCACATGAAATCTGTGGAAGAAACCACTTGTTGGGTTACATAGTGCAATCAGCAGTCCAGTTAGCATCATGGTTGAGGAGATCCTTGTAAGTCAGACATTTTTGCAGTCCATGAATGCCAAGTGATGCTTGAGGAGCTGTAAAGAATGGTGCCACTGGGCAGTGGATGACTGGAGAAGAGTGAACTGGAATGACGAGTCATGCCATACCTTGTGGCAATCCAGTTTGGCATATATATCGAGAAACTATATACCATAACATATAGCACCAACACAAATACACAAGAGGAGGGGTGTTAACGTATGGGGACATTTTTAATGCTTAGAATGTGGTCCACTTATTACGCTTAAGATGTGGAAGGCTATGAGCAAATTTTACACCATTGTGTACTGTATACATTGGAGGAACAGTTAGGAGACAATGACCAATCATATCAACATGACAATGCACCCTGCCATAAACCAGTATCTTCGAGGCAATTGTTTGTGGACAATAACTTCCCTGAAAATTACTTTCCTGCCGTTAGTCCCAAGCTGAATTCATTGGAATAATCTGAGATGGGTCAGAATGTCTATTTCACTCCAGGCCTCAGCATCCAGGGTCGCTATTTGCTTTGTTTTCAGCTCTTAAAGAATGGGCTGCCATTCCTCCAGTTGTTCAGGCAACTTGCTCAAAAAGTGTCCCCAGCAGAGTTCAAGCCATGAAGCACAAATGGTGGAAGAACCCGATATTAATGTCCACTAACATGTGTCCAGATACTTTTGATGAGATTGTGTACATCTCTAAACTGAGGTTAGTGTGCTAGCATATTTTTCTGACTTACTGTTTTGATATGCAAAAGTAAACAATTTACTCAGTGGAACTGAGCAATGAGAATGTGTGAAGGAGAGAACTGTACCCATTGCTGTGATGTCATGAAAGATTCCAAATTCTTACTCGAACTTCATTCGATAAACACATTTGTTTCAAAGACAGTACGCTGAGAGCAAAATACCTTCACAATCAGTTTATGTATGTGCTGAGACCACTTTATATCATCACATAACTGGAATTTTGCATACTTCAGAGTGAAAAAGAAACTAAAGTGAGCTACTCTACTAATTTATTCGGAATTTAATGCAATTTAGCTTTTTGTCCAGCTGGACAGCAAAGAATTTTACTGTCATCCATGCTAGCTCTCCACAGTCATTATAAGGTCATTTAGGAAGATTACGAATCGAAATGAACCAACTATTGAACCTTACAAGACTCCATATTTAATGCTGGTCCATTTTAAGTTCAGCTTTTTTCCTGTGGTAGAGTTTATTGATGCAATCCTGTACTTTGTGCTATTAAGGTAAGACGGATGTCAATAATGCTGTAAAGTTTTAGTTTGCCATATACAATTCTGTGGTCAACAAAATCACAAGCATTGTCATGTTGCAAAATAAAGTAACACAATTATTTTCATTGTTCAGCTTTGCCATGCCTTCAACTGTGAGATCTCGCACGGCTTTCTGTGTAAGCTGACGTTCGGCAGCAGTTGAGAAGTCATGCTTTGAAAAATTATTTGGTGTTAAATTTGCAAACCATTTTAAATGGCTTAAGTTAATGAAATACATATCTAATTAAAGGTGACTTCATCATCTCCATTTTTACATCTGGGTGTCACTACACAATAATGAATTCTGCCAGAAAATGGGCCTGGAATTATAACAAATTACAAAGACATTGACAATGTCCACAAGCCAGCACAAAATTTTAATACTGTACTAGAAACACCATAATAGCCTGAATAATTACCACTTAGCTGAGACATTAGCACGCCTGCCTGCCAGGCTGGGGGACCGGGTTTGATTTATGGCTGGGTCAGAGATTTTCTCAATGTGGGGCGTTGAGAAAGCACCGAGTTGTTAGAGAGAGAGAGAGAGAGAGAGAGAGAGAGAGAGAGAGAGAGAGAGAGAGAGAGAGATGCAGTGCAGGGGGCAGCAGGGTTATTGGCTATGAAATAAGGAGGAAGGAGTATGCAGGTACATGGGAAAGGCATGTGATACACAGGTCCTGTGGACAGTGGGCAGCAGGGCATGAAAGCATGAAGATGACATTGAGACATGGATTGGAAGGGGGGGGAGGGGGGGGGCTGACAGGACAGAGGAAGGGAAAAATGTTGGGTAGAGGGTGTGGGAACAATGGATTAAAGGAGAGTGAGCCCAAGAGGGTTACAGGAGCAAAGGATGTGGTGCAAAGGTAACCCCAAACTGCACAGTTCAGAGAAGCAGTTGCAGACAGAAGGATTGAAATGGTCTGGGTTGTGATGCAGCTGTGTAACTGCAGTACGTTGGGCTCAGCTGCAAGTTAGCCAAGTGTGTGGTAAACTTTGTTCTTGGCCACAGTTTGGCAGATGCAATTCATTCTGGCAGACTGCTGGTACATGCACGTGTGTAGTTATATTCTAGATTGACACAGGATTTATTGCAAAAGCTGGCAAGTTTTCTCTCTCTTTTGTGTGATCAGTGACTCAGAGCTTGTGCTATTCGGTAATTAGTCTCCTTTACTCCTAAAGCATTTGATAACTGATATACTCTTCTTTGCCCTTTTCTTCTTTCATCCTTAACATTCCATTCTCTTGTAAACTGCAGAAGTATTGTTTTGGTGTTCAGGAAGATATGTCCTAGGCATGCAATTTTTCTACTTTTAAGCATTCTTAATGCTTCTCACTGTTTGTGTCTTTGTCACAATACTTTAGTGTTAGTTATTATTGCTGTCTGTGGCATTTTAAGCATTTTGCCATAAATCCATACTTCAAATCCCTTCACCTTCTTTGCTGTTACCATATTTTGTTTCCATCTTTCAGAGCTGTATATAAGTACAGACCAGATACAGTATCTTGCAAATATCTCTAAGGTTTAAATCTAACTCTGTACTAACAAGAATTTTCTTGAGTTTTATGTAAGTGTTATGGGCTTCTCTACGTGACATTTTATCTTTATGTATGTTCTACATCTATATTCTGTGAACAATTTTGAATTGTACAATACAGGTTACATCCCACTGTACTGGTTATTTTTCCTGTTCCATTCATGTACGAAGCACAGCAAGAATGATTCGTTAAATGCCTCTGTGTGTGCTGTAATTAATTTAATCTCATCCTCACAAGTCCTATTGGAGCAATATGTAGTTTTTGGTCAAATGCAATATTTTTGCCAAGTTCTGTCTGTTTTATTCCACATTCAGCTTCAGGTTTTGCCAGTTCAGTGTCTTTTTTGTCAATGTCAGTGTTGCTTTTACCAAATTCAGTGCAATTTTTTGCTAAATTTGCTGTCTATTTTGCCAAATCCAGGTGGTGTTTTTGCCAAATTTGGTATTTTTTATCAGATTCAGTGTTTCCACTAGAATTTGATCAGTCCCTGCTGTTTTGTTGGTTTTTAAGTTTCGTATCACTTTCTTGTTTTTGTAATTGTAGGTCCTGGTTGATTATTGTTTCTAAAACTTAGATCTTTTTGATCACTATCTGGAAAGATGTCCCTAGCACAGTCTTCCAACATCTCTTCCTTCTCCACAACACCAAGAACTATTTTATTCCTTCTGTCGATGACACATTTCTTCTTCTATATATCCTAGCAATTCAAATCACATGAAGCTTACAAGCTTTCAGTTTCTTCACAGTCATGTTGTAAGCAATCATTTTCTGCTGCTCTAATCTTTCTGAATGTTGTTATAATTAGATTGATCTGTCTGGGATCTACACTTTTGCATTCATCCATCAATGACAGAACTTCATCACTCACTTCCCTCTCCCCCCCCCTCCCCCCTCCCCCTCTCGTTTTAAATCCTAAGTTATCAACGTTTTTCGTATCTTCCCATACTTTGTTACAGCTTTCTTGATATTTTACTGTTGATATCTACACCCATGCTCACTTCATTTCTCAGTTCATGTTGTTTGAGTGTTACATAAGCTATCCTCTTTCACCGAGTTGTTTTTAGTGTTGTATGAATTTTGATTGTAGAGAAGCTACAAGTAGCATATGGTAAGACGGTACATCAGCTCCAGGCTAAGAAGAGGCTCTTGTGACTTAAGTTCCCAAGTGCTTGTTGATTAATATATAGTTTATCTGGTTACGAACTTTATTTCATATTCCCAGTCATAGCGCAACCTTCAGATGTTCATATGTGGTATTCACTAATGCTCAAGACTTTGTAGTTCCCACACTGTTTTGAGTATGGCCATTTCCATTTTCTCCTACATGATCAACAATATTATGGTATTAGATTATGTAAATCTAGATGTGTGTTCAATTTTGTTATATCCAAGTGACGTTCTGACAATCTTAACAACTGGTTACATCCCAATGGCCTTTTAACTTTCCTATATTAATCACACAAGTTCACCTTTTTAATTCACGAGGGTTTTTATGTCCCTTTGGGTGTTCAAGATTTACAGATTTTCTATTCTGTTGTCTTCTTGATTTGCTAGTATCTGGTGCACAGAACCACTATTTATTACATTTGCATTCAATGTTACTATGCCTTTCCTTGTTCATTTAAAAGGTTTCAATTTTAATACAGAAAACACATTCCCAAACAAGAAACTTTAGCAAATTGGACACTACATTGCACAGTATAATTTATACCAACAATGTGAACTACAGAACATTTGACTAACAACTTTCAAATTATTATAATATTATTGTGACAGTACTGGAAAGTACTGTCGAACATCAACATGCCTGCCATTTGTCATTGTTGCCAATGGTATTTTACTTTATCAGCACTGGAGGTTTACTCTCTATATTTAGACAACTATCTGCCATTTTCTTCACTTCCTATCAAGCTTCAACACCTAAAAGTGGTACTTGAGCATTATAACTGACAGACTATAAATAGATACCTTCCTGCAGCAAATTAACTTTGAAATTATGTCCCAATGTGTAAACTACATAGAAAAACTCCAGTGGTGTAATTATGTAACAATAATATTATATATTCAACGCTTACCTCCAGGAAGTTATAGACCAAGTTTGAGAAACTACTGAGGTGGAGGATCAAAATTAATGGACAGAATATAGACATGCAACGTTATGCAGATGATATTGCTATAGTCACAGAGACAAAAGAAGGTAAGAGGAAGTCCTCAGAACAATGGAAAGGATTCTATGCTATCAGTATGGAGTGAGAGTAAACAAGAAAAGGACCGAAGTGATGGTATGCAGTATTGAAGCAGACTATGAATCTCTGAAAATGAGAGTTGGAAAAGAGGAATTGGAAGTGACAGAGGAATTTACGTACCTGGGAAGCAAAATAACAAGGGATGGTAGAAGCCGGAAAGAAATTGTGATCAGAATACAACAGGCCAAAATTGCATTTAATCTGAGGAGGAACTTACTCAACAGCAAGAACATCAGTCTGAAAATAAGGAAACGTATCACGAAAGCTTTCGTTTTGAGTGTGGCCCCAATATGGATGTGAAACTTTGATAATGGGAAGAGAAGAGAGAAGATGGCTAGAGGCCCTGGAGACGTGGTGCTATAGAAGGATGATGAAGATAAGCTGGAGAGACAAAGTAACAAATGAAGAGGTGCTTAGAAGAGAAAAGGAAACCAAATCTCTGTGGAGACGCATCCAAACAAGAAGAGAGAAACTTTTAGGGTACATACTAAGACAACAGCATCATTAAAACAATAGCAGGAGGGGTTATTAAGGGAAGGAATCAGTGGGGGTGACCAAGGATCTCATACATGCAACAGATCATGAATGATACTGGATGTAACATGTATGTGGAAATGAAGAGGAAGGTGACAGAAGAGAGGAATGGCGCTCTGCTGCAAACCAACCTCAGGGTTAAACACAAGAAGAAGAATCACAACACACAAATATAATGTTAATAAATGTTTTGCCTATCATGCTGGATGTATTAGACACAACTGAATTGAGAGAAGGTTACTGCAATGTGAAAGAACTTAGATAAATGAGTCTCATTTTATGAATGAAACAAGCAGGATTTTAGTGCTGTTAATATCAACGCAAATTTTGTTCTTAAATTTATGGAGTTGTTATATATGAAATTCTTATAACATGCATAATTTAAATGCAGCTTGGAAACAACCCATCTTTTCACACAAATTGTTTCTTGTAATCTTTCCTTTTAGTGGATTTAATGTGCATTTTATACCAGTGACATTAAGAATAATTAATTAATTAATTAATTAATTAATTAATTAATTAATTGAAGTTTCTCACACTATGAACATCAACATTATAATTTTGAAATGTTTACTACAGCCTTTACATAATATACAGTATTTAAAAAAACAAAACCAAGTTCAGAGACATACCATTTACACATTTGAACAGCAGCATATTTAAGTATAACAAATGTAACTAAGAGAGAACATTCACTTGTGAAGATTATTTGACTACTCCAAAATGTCTATGTGATGACTTATCATGGACCGTTGGTGTGTGATGCCTTAAAAATAGTACCTTCATTTTATACATAAGGAGCACCTCAAAATTTTGGTGAATGCTGGTGAATGCTGTCAGGGGGTGATGAAAAAGTTTCCATTTGAGGACGTTGCTGCTGTGTATATGCAACATACTGGAACTCCGATGTGGGTATTTAAGCACTGACACGTAGGTAAGGGATTTGCATTGCACTTTTGTCTTTCCGACGTGCATGCAGTAAGTGAGGCAATTTGCAGTATGATGACATTATTACCAAATGTATCCAAACAGGACCAACATCATGCTATTCTTTTCACAGGTATCGAAGGACAAACACTGGTAGACATCCATCAGACAGTGAAGAATGCGTATGGGGCAGCAAGTCTGTTGAAAACCACCACTGTGGAATGGTGCGCCAAGTTCCATTTTGGTCACCATCTGGCACAAGAGGCAAAAGTTACACAACTCAAGTGAGACACACTACCACCTACCCTACAGTCCTGATCCCCCCCCATGCAATTATCATGCTTTTGACTTCTTAAAGGACGAAAAATTCCTGTTGGATGAGGATGAGCAGCACACAGTTACAGAATTCTTCACACGACAGGACATGATGTTTTACCAAATGGGCATCTTCAACCTAGTGTGTCGATGGGATGATTGCCTCAATGCTCACAGGGATTTCTGCATCATAAAATATAGAAAACAGATGTGAATACACTGCTCTATCGACCTTTAAGAAATATACACTTGACACGAGCTTTCTGCAGTAAGAGCGAAGCATCAAAAACTGTCCACAAAAGGAGTTTAATATCAGTAATGCATACCTTTGAATGTCCAGTAGGTTAGGATTTCCTTGGAGGCACATTTTAAAGACCACACTCCACTTTCCTGCCCTATAAGAACACTGGTCAAAAATGCTAGATACAACGTAGGAATATTATAAAACTTCATCAGATTAGGAGCTCCAATTTTGTCCTTCACATATGAACTCCCTGTGGATAATGCTATCACTGTCAAACAAAGCTTTGCACACTGAGATCATCAATATGAATCAGTGACGGTCATCTGCACTTTGGAGTGTAATGGTAACACCAGGTTTCATGGCTTAGGTAATTATTTGCAGAGAAGATGGAAACTGCTGCAAAAAATTACAAGCATTGCATCAGACAGTGTTGTGTAAAGTGCGCAATATTTCACACGGCAGCTGCATGTATTTGAGGTGCCACTCTTGCTTGCTGTTGTGGTTTGACACACTGCACACTGATTTCCTAGAAAAGCTCAGGCCCAGGGGGCAGGTCTATAACATTATCATGGAGGACATCAACACCCAGAACCCCCTGCTGAGGAAATGGGTCACAGATTCAGCATACGAAGTGCAGGAAAGCAAGGCCGTAAAATCCAGACTTCAGTGTACGTGCACAGGCAAAGTGTTGGTACCCAGTTTTAACTCTCCTGGCTTCCACTCCACATGTGTTCACTCATTGAGTTTGTTGGTCTGCGACAGACAATACCTTTGTACCACCAGCACTAGTTTCCATTCTTTGTCAATTTCAAATGCTGTGTCTCTTAAGTTGCTAGCTATGGATTTTTTGTGCACTTCTCTTTGATGGAATTACAGTAAGTGGAAGCGGATGAGAGGATCTTTGTCCCTCCATAGTTCATGCCGTGTCGTGGATCAGGACTGTTCAGCAACAGCAATCACATCTTTCTTCAACAGTGCATCATGTCTCAACACTATGATTTCCCACTCTGGCATGGGATTTTACATATTCTGGCCTCCTTAGATCTAGTTCATCTTTAACAAAACCCATCATCAGTTGCACTCGCACCAGAGAGTGCAAGAGACACCGAGATGTCTTCAATATGCTGCTAAATTGAAGGACACACCACCAATGTAAGATAGGAGAACCATCCTTGTTAAGTTCTCTGTTTCATCTGGCTGCTCTGTAGATTTAATTCTTGTTGGTCAGCGTGAATTGTGAATCAGTTTAACGAGGTACTCTTTCTGGAAAAACACAGAGCAGAGGTAACTATGTCTAAGTTTATGAAACACTGTGACCCAAGAAGACCTTTCCTTTTGCACAAACCATGAAATCCAGAAATGGGACATCTTCATTTTTCTCCACTTCTGTGGTGAAGCAGAGACTTAGATGGAGAGAGATGTCCTGAATTTCTGTCCCACCTGACCAAAAGAAGATGGTCTAGACAACAAATCTCAAAAAACTTCTAGGTTTCAAAACCACAGACTGAACTGCTATGTCCTCAAAGTCTTCCAGTTTAGCTACTATGGAAGATGGGCAGATGGCTACTGACAGCAATACCTTCCAGCTTTTTCAAGGTATTGGTTGTTAAATGTTCCAGGTAAACACATTAAGGATGTCCTCTTCCATGAGTTTTCGCGGATCCAACACACACACACACACACACACACACACACACACACACACACACACACACACACACACACACAGAGAGAGAGAGAGAGAGAGAGAGAGAGAGAGAGAGAGAGAGAGAGAGAGAGAGAACATAAAAAATTGTTAATATGTCTATTGGTTCGAGGCACATGGTCTTCAGTCACTGTATAAAATTTTCAGAGTTACAAATATGGTGTTCACATTTGCCTACCAAAGGGCTCAACAGTGAAGCCCAATGTTTTGCTAGGTAGTACTTTGGGACTCACACTGCTCACAATGAGGAAATTGGAACTCCCTCTTTATCTTCAGTAGGCCATGAAGTCGTGGTAGAACTTTCACTCTTACCATTAAAATCTTTTTCAGATTATGAGGAGAGTGGACAGGACTACATACTAGTTTTAAGACTGGCTGCAGCAGTGGGTCATGGTGCAAGAAACTTTAAAGCCTTACACACTGATAATTGCAAGAAGATATACCATACAGACACATTGTAACTAGTTTCACAGATAAACCACTTTGTGACAATGTGATATCAGTGTTGGAAATGGGACTAAATTTTGCACCCACTCCAAATACTATGCACATCAAAGATTTTAGCAGTGCCATGGAGCACAGTATCTTGGAACTTCTCAGTGATACTGCTGAAGAAATAAGGCACTGCGGGGTCATAACTTTGATGCCCAGATCCAAGCAGAACATTGCCAATGAGGAAAGAAAAGCACTATGATCTCCAAGATAAGACATGGAAATAGTAATTTTACCTGCTGCAAGGCCAATGCGGCTGCTGCTCTGCCTGCAACAACCCAAATGGCAAGATGGCAGCTCCACTACAGGACTGAGTATCATGATCTTTGGAAGGATCCAAAAGATGCAGTACACTGAAAGACCTCCGTGCTCCTCAAATCAAGCCAGTTCCCTGACCAGCTAAGAAAGAGCTTACGAGTATGAGCACCAGTTCCAACACTACTTATGTCCTGCCAAAGATGCAAGGAAAAGTCCTGCTACACCAAATTATGAGTAAGATAGGAGTCCCACCATACCACCTAGTAAAACCTGGGTTTCATTTTGGAGCCCCTTGGTAGTGCAATTTGAACACCATATCTGCAACACAGAAAATTTTATATGATGACTCAAGACCTGCATCTCTAGCCAACCAACACAATCACGAGGTTCAATGCGATCCATTTGTTCATAAGAAGGCTCTGGTGGATTCACTGCAACTAGTGGAAGAGGACACCCTAAATATTTTCAAAAATGTGTGTACCAGATTTTCATTTTGTTTAACGCAAACTGACAGTGTTGCTATTGGTCTCCATAGTAGCCAAACTTTCTGTGTAAGACTTCCAGTTAGCAGTTTTGAAACCTAAATGTGTTTGGAGGTATTTAGAGGATACATTAATGGCATGACCACATGGAACAGCAATGCTTCCTTTATTATTGGAGCATCTTAATTCCCTCCATCAGAGAATATGCTTCACCATGTAAGTGGGAAAATGTGGATGTCATGGTTCATGGAAAAGAAGAGGGCTTCTTGGATCACAGAGATTTGTAAAATTACACAAACTGACCTTTATCTATGAGCTGTCATCACCCAGCCCGACGCAGCAGTGTATTATGGAAACTCGCCTATAGGGCTAGAGCTGTCTCAGATCCAGAAAGCTTATCAGCAGAGCTTAGCTCTCTCCACTTTCTGTTTGTTCAGAACAGGTACTCCAATATGCCGATTTGCAATGAATTTCAACCAAGCTGAACTAATTCATAACAGCAGATAAAAGAAATGGGCAACTCCACGAGCATGGTGTTCTAACTTATGTTGTAGTGTATCCTTTAAGATCAGCAGGATATTCAAGAAAAAAACGAATGAAGGATGTCTGCTGCCCTCTGGCTGAATGAAAATTGTGCTGTGAGCTTCCACTTTTAGGTTGAACAGGTTTTATAAACAATTGAAATTTTTGCCATACATAAAACCTGTTTTATTACCACATTATCACATAACAGGCTCATAAAAATCAAAACTTATAATTTAACGTAGTTTTAGTGAAAGACTCAGTTTTAAAGCATTTTAAAAGGTTGCAAAATGTATGTGAAAGGTCCAAAGACTTAAAGGTTTCAATTTATACAACTTCTGTGCACTCAGTTTTGTACTGATATTAGCCAGTCAATGAACTAAAAATGTGTTCCACTGCTCCAGTATCTTCCTTTGATGTAGAGTTATGCCTTCCTGTTGAACCAATAGGAACTGGAGCACTCACAACCTTCAAAACATCGTGAACAGGAAGTGAGCACTGATTGCTTTGTTGCTGTCCTTCAGCTGGAAATCTATATCCAGCAACTGGTCCATGTGGTAGCATGAAGTTCGCTACACTTTCATTTAACTCTTAACTGGTGTCTCTGCAATCCACCAGTCACAGTCATACACACGCCACAAAAATTCCCTGTCTCAAGATGTGAAACAGAGTATTATCCTGCTGTTTCCGAGGTGTTTGCCAAATGAATGAAATTTCTTCTTCCTTGCTCCCAGAAGTGAATTTCTGTCACAGTAGTGGTTTGTTTGGACCATTCTTTTTTCTGCTCACAGAATTCTTTGATTTCCTCTTTGGACAAAAGAATGAGGACTGTGGATGTATAAGATTTCACCACTCCTGCAAAATCCTCAGGATTCTGGATCACAGCTGTATTTGGTCTGCAAAGATTAGGTTTTGTAGCATGGTGCTCCAGCAGGCCTCCTACACTATCACAACAACCATTCCCATGACCAGTAGCACTGTACACCCAGTCAGTTGGCACAAGCGACTTACTCAATTCGAACAGCTGGTAATGATTTTTAAAATGACTAGGAGCACCATCAGAAACAATGATGATATTCTCTGCCCCTGTTTGCAGTTGAACTTTGTGCACAGCTAGAAAAGCATGTGCTTATTCATGTCCTGTGTCATCACTTATAACTGCAACACTTGTGGTCTTGTTTTGAAAATATGGCACTCCTGTAAAAATTGAAACTTTATCATTACTCCAATGATACCCTTGTACTTCTGGTGGGAGAATTACAGACCTGTTCTCCACAAAATCACAACGAAGCCCTAAACATATTTCTTCAGCTTGTACACACCCTTCCACTTCTACAATGTGTTGTTGCAATTTCTTCAGATGCTAGTGTGTTACTGCTTTCACTGACCACTTACCACGTTCATCAATGAAACTGTGAGAGGTAACAGTTTTCTTAATTAGTTTATTTTTCTCCCATGTTGCATATGTAATTTTTGCAAAGTTATCTGCTACATCTTTCAGATCAAGTGTGTGTAAAGACAGTCCTCCCTTTCCAGGGCAGTCACCACATTCTTGAAACAAACAAATCTCTCACTTTACATCGCAGCCTACTAACGACGTCTCAGGCCCTACAGAAGTGTCATATGTCATGTGCTTCTGTAAGTTCTTCAAATTTACAAACAAAGTTCAAAATTCGTGCAATACACACATAAACAGACATCTCAATGTTGGTGTGGAACTATCCGCTTAGGTCGTAGTACATAAAATTTTTATCTTCCAATACGTGAAGTTGTAAAGCTGCTCTTATAAATTGCAGAAGTTTCTGTAATACTGCGAGTCATGTAGCTCTTCACTTTCACAACTTTTTGACTTTCAACTGTTACAGTTATAGTGTTTTTTTGTTGGCACTCTGGCAAGAACAGACATTTATCTTCCAGATAAAATGTCTGTACTATTTGAACTTTAGCTGCTTCTACAGGATGACCATAATAGGGATCTGGTCTTCTGAAGACTCCTTTTACAGACCTCACATTTCTTGATTTGCCTACCATGTACTCTGATACTGATATAACATGGTTCAAAATTGTTGTCTTTGAAAATGTTTCTGGAATAATAGTTAAAACTTGCACCTTTTCACCGCAGGATGTACAATATCAAATCAAAAAACATAATTCCAGCTTATTACATCAGCATAAACAGCCATTGGTTAAGAATTTTCAACTGTCAGCAGATATTTTAACTCCACCCAATCTTAACTCAGTCAATGAGAAATGTCAGCTATCTTTATTGCATCAAAATATTCGAGGACTGAGAAATAAAATTAATGAATTAACTATATGCATAGATGAATTAGAGTCTTCAAACCCAGCTGACATAATCTGCCTCTCTGAACATCATGTGACCACTGGTATAGAACTTTTAAGTGTTACAGGGTTTAGGTTAGCATCTCACTTTTGTAGATCAGAAATGGAGAAAGGAGGAGTTGCCACATTCATCAGGAACTGTCATAAATTTAAGAACATAGACATTCATAAATTTTGCCTAGAACAGGAAGCATGTGCAACAGAATTAGAATTTCACAAAAAATCCTTCATAATGTTAAGTGTATATCGAGCACCTGCAGGTAACTTTAATCTGTTTGTCAACCACCTTGAAGCTGTACTGGCCCATTTAACAACCAAAAACAAAGAAATAGTGGTTGCTGGTGATTTCAATGTAGATTTCCTTAAAGACTCTCCCAATAAGAACTTGTTTGAGTTAGTAACACTATCATTCAACTTAATTCCCACAGTAAAGTTCCCCACTAGGATAGCCACTTGCTCACAAACAGCCATTGATAATATCTTTATAGAAAAGTCCAATGAACAAAATTATATTACAAAACCAATAGTCAATGGCCTCTCAGACCATGACATGCAGTTCCTTCTGTTAAATGTTAATACTGAACAGGATATAAAATCTGTTAAATCTGAGCTCAAAAGGGTAATCAGTAAGCCAAAAATTGATTATTTTAGGACACTCCTCAGAGACATTCACTGGACTGATGTTTACAGCGTTCATGGCATGAATGAAAAATATAACATTTTTGCTAATAAAGTGTTTACCTTATTCGAACACTGCTTTCCCCCAAAACTTACCAAGGTTAGAGCAAAGTCTACAAAGAAGCCATGGATTACTCGAGGAATAGGGGTATCTTGTAAAACAAAAAGAAAACTGTATCTGTCACTCCGAAACATTTACAATGTTGATGCTATAGCACATTATAAGAAATACTGCAAAATATTGAAGACTGTAATACGGACATCAAAGCAAATATATTACAAGGAAAAGATAGTCATATCAGATAACAAAATAAAGACAATATGGGATATAGTGAAGGAGGAGACCGGTAGAACCAGGCATGAAGAGGAACAAATAGCATTAAGAGTAAATGATACATTGGTGACAGATGTGTATAGTGTTGCAGAACTTTTTAACAAACATTTTATAACTGTTACTGACAAGATGGGGTTGTCAGGTTCGGTAGATGCTGCTATGGATTACCTTAGACCAGACATTTCAAGTAACTTCCTTAATATGAATTTGACCCTCACTACCCCAACAGAAATAATGTCCATCATAAAATCTTTAAAATCAAAAACATCTAGTGGGTATGATGAAATATCAACAAAGTTAATTAAAGAATGTGATTCTGAGCTAAGTAACATATTAAGCTATCTGTGTAACCAGTCGTTTATTAGTGGAATATTTCCTGAATGGCTGAAATATGCTGAAGTTAAGCCACTGTTTAAGAAGGGAGATAAAGAAATAGCATCAAATTTCCGTCCAATTTCACTTTTGCCAGCATTCTCAAAAATTTTCGAAAAAGTAATGTACAGTCGTCTTTATAACCATCTTATCTCAAATAACATACTGTCAAAGTCACAGTTTGGATTTCTAAAAGGTTCTGATATTGAGAAGGCTATCTACACTTACAGTGAAAATGTGCTTAATTCATTAGACAAAAAATTGCAGGCAACTGGTATATTTTGTGATCTGTCAAAGGCATTTGACTGTGTAAATCACAATATCCTTTTAAGTAAACTAGAATATTATAGTATAACAGGAAATGCTGCAAAATGGTTCAAATCTTATATCTCTGGCAGGAAACAAAGGGTGTTATTAGGAAAGAGACATGTATCAAGCTATCAGGCCTCATCCAACTGGGAACTAATTACATGTGGGGGTCCCACAAGGTTCCATTTTGGGGCCCTTACTTTTTCTTGTGTATATCAATGACCTTTCATCAGTAACATTATCAGATGCCAAGTTCGTTTTGTTTGCCAATGATACAAACATTGCAATAAATAGCAAGTCAAATGTAGTCTTAGAAAGATCAGCCAATAAAATATTTGTGGACATTAATCACTGGTTCCTAGCCAATTCTTTGTCACTAAACTTTGAAAAAACACACTACATGCAGTTCAGAACTTTTAAGGGGTGTCCCAAGAGTATATGTCTAACATATGATGACAAGAAGATAGAAGAAGTGGACAGTGTTAAATTCTTGGGATTACAGCTTGATAATAAATTCAACTGGGAGGAGCACACCACAGAATTGCTGAAGCGTCTTAACAAATCTCTGTTTGCAATGCGAATTTTGTCAGACATAGGGGATATAAAAATGAAAAAGCTGGCATACTATGCTTACTTTCATTCCATAATGTCATATGGGATTATTTTTTGGGGTAATTCATCAAGCCAAGCTAAAGTTTTCCGGGCACAAAAACGTGCAGTGAGAGTTATATGTGGTGTGAACTCAAGAACATCCTGCAGAAGCCTGTTTAGGGAACTAGGGATACTAACTACTGCTTCCCAATATATTTATTCCTTAATGAAATTTGTCATTAAAAATATATCACTTTTTCAAACCAACAGCTCAATTCATGGAATCAATACTAGAAATAAGAATAATCTTCACAAGGATTTAAAGTCACTTAGTCTTGTACAAAAAGGTGTGCATTATTCAGGAACACACATTTTCAATAACTTGCCAGCAGCCATAAAAATCTTAACAACCAATGAAATTCAGTTTAAGAGAAGCCTAAAGGATTTATTGGTGGCCAACTCCTTCTACTCCATTGATGAATTTCTTAGTAAAACCAACTGATTTGTATATAAGTACAACATAACTTCTGCACAATTTCAGTGCAGTAATGTGTTCATTGAAAATGTGTGTGTGTGTGTGTGTGTGTGTGTGTGTGTGTGTGTGTGTGTGTGTGTGTGTGTGTGTGTTTTAGTATAATCTAACTTCTGCACCATTTCAGTGCAGTAATGTGTTCATTGTAAATAAGTATTACAGTAGTTGTATTACCTTATAAATAAATAAAAAACTTTATTTTAAATTCAGTGCATTAGTATTTGTAAAATTACTCTTAGTGTTCATTAAAAAATGACGATCATTCCACTTGGGACCTGTGGAATGGTACATTAGCTTATTTGTTTTAATTGTAAATATTTGTCATGTATTGTTGTTTTTCTGACATGTTCCACATCCTGGAGGACCTCCTCACTACGGATCAATTGGAATGAAAGTAAATCTAATCTAATCTAAAAAAAACAGCTGAATTGATATTTGTGAAAAATTCCTGGGAAGAAGTGCAAGAGTGCTTTGGTTCATTTTCTTCTGAAGATGTAATTTCTACTTTGAAGAGTGTGGCCACTTTTACTGTAGTGTATTCGTCCATAGCTTTAGTAATACCTCTGCGCTTTCTTGATGCATAGAGCTTATGACTTTACTTCACTGGCCACAGTTTCTTAACAGGACTAACACCTCTACCTCTGTAGTTGACTGATTCAGGCAATTTAATTCTTCCTCTATTGATGCAAAATCTGCATCATCTGCACAATGGGAGGCTTCATCTTGTCCAGATACTATCATTGTTGTTATTCTGTTAAAACATTTAGGACACAAAAAGTCTTCACTGGAAACATCTTCACTTTGAAACAGAGTTTTCAAATGAGAACACTTATTCCCAAACTGAACAAAGGCTTTTTTTGTCTTATGAGTATGTATCACTTTTATGGATATGCAAACAGTCAGCCCATTTCACTCTCCTGTGGCCCCAGTCAGAAGACATTTCTAACAGTCCTTTTCACAAAACACACTGCAACTGTGTCAACTGGCAAATTCCTCATGGAAAAACAGAACTCACTGGACGGTCTCAGATTTCTTAGGAGCCTCTTCAGTAAACAAATTAGCGCTGAAGAACTACAATACAGAAACCTGCAATGAACTACCATGACAAAGAAACTGACAAGAAACTACAACAAAGAGCTCCAACAATGAAAGTGATAAGAAATAGCTGCAACAAAGACTATAGAAATAAACACTGTAACAAAGAAATTAGTATGAAACAACTTCAGTGATGACATACATTACCACTGAAGTAAAAAAAAAAAAAATTAAAATAAGACCTGTCCAACTTACAAGGGGAAGCTTTCCTTTACAGAGAATATAGTACTACATTTCCAGACAGTTTAAAAATTGCTAAAGTGGTCCCCATCCATGAGAAAGGAGACAAAAGAGATATAGAAATATTATCAGGCTTTCGTAAAATCATAGAAAAAGTAATGTATAATAGGTAAATGAAATTTTTAGAGAAAAACAAAATTCTCACTGCTTCTCAGCATGGATTCAGGAAAAATAAAACAACCAGTGCAATCTATGATTTTATAGAAAATGCCTTGCAGGCAATAGACAAAAAACAAAGTGCCACTAGTATTTTTAGATTTAAGTAAAGCCTTTGACATACTGGACCACAACATACTGTTGGAGAAGCTCCAAGTATATGACATTAGAGGCACTACACTACAATGGTTCACTTCATACTTGAACAGGAAACAAAAAACAAAAATAAAACATGAACTGAAGCAAAACACCAAGACATGCTTCTCAGAGGCAGAAGTTCTAAATAAAGGAGTCCCTCAGGGTTCCATTCTTGGGCCAGTCCTCTTTCTCCTTTATATGAAGGATCTAGACCTGAACTCTGGGTCACAAACACTTTTTTGCAGATGACACAAGCATCCTAATTACAGGAAATATCGTAAGTCAGCATCAAACAGCTGTTAAAAAGACTACAGAACAGCTAAATAGATGGTTTGAGTGGAATAAACTGATGATTAACACCAAAAAACCATAACATTCCTAAATTTCTGTTTAAAAGGTGATGCATGCTGCACTAGTGCGACATACTCCAACAAAATTTCATCTACTCCAGAAACTAAGTTTTTAGGCTTATGGCTTCAAAATAACTTCAAATGGCACACATATATAAACAAAATTAATGGAATACTAAATAAAATATGTTACAGTCTGCATTTACGCGCTGTCAAAGTAAGTTATGGTGCTGTCCGAACTGCCTACTTTGCCCAATTCCACTGCATCCTACCGTATGGAATGATATTCTGGGGTTATACACCACGTAGTTCAGTTATCATCTTAACTCAAAAGAACTGCAAGAGCCATGCAACATGCTCGACAGACAGATTGTTGCAAACCCCTCTTTCAAAAGTCATCAATTCTCCCTCTTCCCTGCATGTATATATTAGAAATCTGTAAATACACTCCTGGAAATTGAAATAAGAACACCGTGAATTCATTGTCCCAGGAAGGGGAAACTTTATTGACACATTCCTGGGGTCAGATACATCACATGATCAAACTGACAGAACCACAGGCACATAGACACAGGCAACAGAGCATGCACAATGTCGGCACTAGTACAGTGTATATCCACCTTTCGCAGCAATGCAGGCTGCTATTCTCCCATGGAGACGATCGTAGAGATGCTGGATGTAGTCCTGTGGAACGGCTTGCCATGCCATTTCCACCTGGCGCCTCAGTTGGACCAGCGTTCGTGCTGGACGTGCAGACCGCGTGAGACGACGCTTCATCCAGTCCCAAACATGCTCAATGGGGGACAGATCCGGAGATCTTGCTGGCCAGGGTAGTTGACTTACACCTTCTAGAGCACGTTGGGTGGCACGGGATACATGCGGACGTGCATTGTCCTGTTGGAACAGCAAGTTCCCTTGCCGGTCTAGGAATGGTAGAACGATGGGTTCGATGACGGTTTGGATGTACCGTGCACTATTCAGTGTCCCCTCGACGATCACCAGTGGTGTACGGCCAGTGTAGGAGATCGCTCCCCACACCATGATGCCGGGTGTTGGCCCTGTGTGCCTCGGTCGTATGCAGTCCTGATTGTGGCGTTCACCTGCACGGCGCCAAACACGCATACGACCATCATTGGCACCAAGGCAGAAGCGACTCTCATCGCTGAAGACGACACGTCTCCATTCGTCCCTCCATTCACGCCTGTCGCGACACCACTGGAGGCGGGCTGCATGATGTTGGGGCGTGAGCGGAAGACGGCCTAACGGTGTGCGGGACCGTAGCCCAGCTTCATAGGAGACGGTTGCGAATGGTCCTCGCCGATGCCCCAGGAGCAACAGTGTCCCTAATTTGCTGGGAAGTGGCGGTGCGGTCCCCTACGGCACTGCGTAGGATCCTACGGTCTTGGCGTGCATCCGTGCGTCGCTGCGGTCCGGTCCCAGGTCGACGGGCACGTGCACCTTCCGCCGACCACTGGCGACAACATCGATGTACTGTGGAGACCTCACGCCCCACGTGTTGAGCAATTCGGCGGTACGTCCACCCGGCCTCCCGCATGCCCACTATACGCCCTCGCTCAAAGTCCGTCAACTGCACATACGGTTCACGTCCACGCTGTCGCGGCATGCTACCATTGTTAAAGACTGCGATGGAGCTCCGTATGCCACGGCAAACTGGCTGACACTGACGGCGGCGGTGCACAAATGCTGCGCAGCTAGCGCCATTCGACGGCCAACACCGCGGTTCCTGGTGTGTCCGCTGTGCCGTGCGTGTGATCATTGCTTGTACAGCCCTCTCGCAGTGTCCGGAGCAAGTATGGTGGGTCTGACACACCGGTGTCAATGTGTTCTTTTTTCCATTTCCAGGAGTGTATATTAGAATTTAAAACATGTAAATGAAAATTTTAATATCCATGAACATGATATAAGACAAAAGGAAATGTTTCATGCCCAGTCAATAAGGACACATCAGCCTATAAAACCACAGTGAACAGCGCTAGACAAGTGTGTGTGTGTGTGTGTGTGTGTGTGTGTGTGTGTGTGTTTCCTGCATCCCACAATCTGGAAAGATTTATATGATGAATCAGTAAATCAACTAATCAACAGAAAAAAAAATGTAACTTTTCTGGATTGGCATTTTTGAAAAAATTTCTGTAAACTATAAAAAAAATTCAAAAGGCGACATTAAAAGAACTTTGACAGATATGTCCTAACGGAGGATACCATTGTAATCTTAAGGCAATTATCTTTCAAATAAAAATACTGTAACAAAATGTCTAGAAATGTTGCAGAGATACAGCATTTTAAGAATTTTTCCTAAATTCACATCTTCAAAATGGTGTTCACAGTGTTATCTTTGGAGGGCTGTATCTCAAGGCAGGAATTTTTTGGAGAAACCAAAAATGTGTGTGTTTCTTACATACTCCTGAACTTTAACATGTGCTAAATTCAATAACATCCTAGACTATGAACGTAAACCACCTGCCTGAAGTGATGTGCATTATGCCGTGTGCTGATGGTGCTCTGTACAACTGTGTTAGTATGAACTGTGTGGTCGATATATGATATACCACAGTGACAAGGGATTTTATAAATACTGGGATTTCTCAGTCTTAGGTCATCTTTAACCAAACCAAGGAGTGCTCTAATCATGGCTCACCGGCAAAATACACTTCTTATATTTTTTAAAATTTTTCCCGCCTTCGTAGATATACCCCCAGCATATGGAAGAGAGACCACCAATCTAAATGCATCTTCTCATGGTTCTGGCACAGGTCCAAACTCCACGGCGACCAGTTTGTCTGTGTAGCCATTCTGCTTGAATGTGAGCTCAAAGTGATCAAGCTCTCTACATCTTAAATTTATACCCTCTTTGCCAATGTCTGCAGGACCCCTGTGCATTGGTATGATGGATGACAACTTGATGCACGCAGATAATGGTCCGTATGTATCAGTTTTTGATAAACACAATGTCCTATCGTATGATCCTCCTTTCTGCTGATTAATACATCTAGAAACAGAAGCTTTCCATGCCTTTCAACTTTTATTGGGAACTTTGTGCTGGGATGAAAGTGGGTAAAATCTACGAAATGGTTCAAAGCATCGATTTTATGATGCTACACCATAAATGGATCATCAACATACTTCCAAAAACAGGTAGGTTTCAGAAATACTGTCTTCAGTGACCTGTATTCAAAATCTTCCATACATAAATTCGCAACTATTGGGGATAATAGGCTCCCCACAGCCATCCTGTCAGTTTTCTCATAATACTTGGGTCCCTCTTTAAGAATTCTCTAAATGTTGAATAATGAAAAACTGGACATGGAAATGACGAAGCTCGGCCATCGTGCGCAGAATAGACTTTCTTGTCCAGTAATAATTATTCTGAGTAAACTGATGGCCATGGCGAGTCCTTTACCCCCATAGTCTCCAATTTAGTTTTGGAAGATTCTGAAGACAGGATACCACGGAAGGCTTTTTTAAATCTCCCTGTTTAGGATGTACGTCACTGTAGGACAGCACTGTGCGTTAAGGCCCAGGGACAAGGATGACAGGCAACCTGCACTAGCAGTGATTATAACGCTGCAATTGATACTAAGTAGGTTGTCAGTGGGCATACGGGAACACATAATGATCTCTCAAGGTCACTTCTGGTGTCAGGTTAACCACCTGCGTTAGTTACATTCAAGGTCATCACCACCACTACCACACCACTCCCCTCCCTCTGTTAAGTCATTGGCAATTGATCACGACCACCACCACTTTTCCCCTCCACACCCCCAGACCAATAAGAGTCAAGCACCCCCTCCTGCTTTGTAAAGAAGCATTCAAGTGGATGGCTTCATTCTGGAGCTGTGCACAGTACATAGAGGATCTGGGCATGATTATTTGTTAATAACAAATTAATGTTGCTGTAATTACTTTGAGTCACATCACTTGAGGTATAGGGTGTGGGTATTTGTTTACAACAAGTTAAACTTAAAACTACACATTTTCTGTCATTTGTAGCACTAGCAAATACCACACCTAGACACATGTAATTACTCTCATTTTTTCCATATTTTCCACAATTTTACAATTATGAGATTTTCATCCCACTGCTTTCAGTGTTGCATCGCTGTCACAATGCTCTCAGTCACTCAGAATGTGAACATGTCCAAAAGTATCTGAATTATTTATCATCACTAAGACATAACTGTGTACACATGTGCATGTTGCGTGCACGTGTGACATTACAGTGTACATTTTAAAGACCGAATACATTCCCCTATTGAAAGAAATAATGGCAGTGCAACATATTCTGCAAACTTAATGATGCCACAGAAAATTCTATAAGCACTGAAATTTCACTGCTTGCTGACCAAAGTTATTGTATGTATGAGAAATACAACAGTGCAATAGAAAAACTGGTGCTAATTCATCTCCTCCCCTCAAATGACCTGTGTGTGAGGTCAGTTTGTGTGTTTAAATGAGCACGGTGTTAGAGTTAATGAGGTCACAGTAAAATCAAGACATCTTCGCAAAATTCTGAGGTTTACTGATTTCCAACCAAAGATATATTATGTGAGTATAAAAACTTGCAGGACATTACAAAAATTGCACCAGAGAGTTGACCCAGGTAGAATAAAAAGCCATGTAATCTACCTCAACACAATACGAACTATTCCATTACTAGTGAGTATGGGACACTGCTGGAGGACTTTTAAATAACTACAACGAAAAACCCTAGTAGGAGGGCTATCAGTCCTTTAGTGTCCATCACATTGATAAGATTAGTCTGCAGTCTCCATCAAACACAGTCAAAAGTGGCACAATGTGACGAAACTTCTGTATTCTTCTACATGTGGGGCACACTGGCAGATCGGAAAAAATTGGCAACAAATACAATCCTGCACACTGGTGGTGGGCGAAATGTGCCTTTCCTCCCAGGCAGAATAAAAAAGGGCACAACACAAAATAAACTTTAGCAATATTAGTGTATTACATCACTATAAGATTCATAAAAATTGATTCAGAAATAATGCTAAGTATATATATACACATACACTTTCACCACCCAAATGAGACTGAGCAATGGCCACAGTGCGGCATAAATGAAGTATTTCCGTGTATGACAGAGGTCACAGCACCACTCTCACTATAGCCTACGATAAAACGCGATCTCAGAGATCTGCAGAATTCACACCCTATCAGTCAGTAAGCTGATTCTCCGAAGGCATGCACATAATTACAATTACCTTATACAAACAGGAATTAACTTGTGAACACCACACGTGCAATTACTGCTGGTAGAACGACCTGCACACAACTGGTAACAGTAGAATCACCACTATGTCGTCTCGATTTCCACAACCACCTCTAGTTAACGCTGCTTCCACCTCCACAGGTCACCAAGTAGCTTAGCAAATACAGCAGTAGGCATAGTGGCGCTCCTTGCGTAAATGAAACGTAGCCCCTGTGAAGAATTGCCATGGCCTAAACATGCAGACATTGGCGGAGAGCAACTGCTGAAGCCGAAAAAGGCGAGCGTGTCCTTGGCTCGAGGTGGTGCAGTTTAGACAGCAATTGTCGTGCGGTTCCTAAGGGGTGAGAGAGCAGGCATTACCTTTTTTCTTGATTCGTCCTTGCTGGTGGGTACATGTAAAAAAACAAGTAAACACACACTGCTGGGAGATTAATAGAACTTAATCCCTCAGCAGGTCAGGCCAACGCGTGGTTGGCCTGTGGTGCGGTTGTTGGCCAGACCTCGTATGAGCTGGTTGCGGTAGTGTCCCGCTTTCTCGTAGAACTTCCTGGCGATGGCACGGATCCTATCTCGGAGCGGCAGGATCCCGGTGTGCTCGTAGAGTTGGCGCGTCCAGTAGCGTCTCGGAAGATGCATGGCAGTCTTCAGGGCGTGATTCTGTATCCGCTGCAGAGTAATAATGTGAACATCTGCGGCTTTCCCCCAGACCACGGCCACACACTCTTAAAAGTGGGCGGACCAATGTTAGGTATAGCGTGATGCCGTGTTGCGGTGGCAATGAGGACTGCGGGTTTAGCAGTCGATACAGGGCGCGAAGGCGTCCTATTGCTCTCCCTTTGACATCATCATCACGGATGTGGTGCTTCCAGGTGAGCCTGCGGTCTAGGGTGCCCCCTAGGTATTTCGCCGTCCCACTCCATGGGATGGGTTCTCCCAGGTTTTCGACTGGCGTAAGCCCTGGCGGCAGGAGTCTTCGGGTGAAGACAACTGCCTAGCCAGGACAGCAACTGCTGGAAGACGTCCTACATAAAAGGCGGGAGAATAGCGACCTGCGTATCGCTATACGTAAAGGTCGACTGGCTTGGAACACTCGCAAATGGCGATTTTCCTGTGCTGGAAATTTGGTTCGGATTGTTGTTTGTCTGATTAAATGTAACAGTGAATGACTGAATGTAGCATTTACGGTCAATATTCTCACAAAATATCTTAATTTTTATGTAATTAACGCTTAAAAGTCATTAAATATCAAGACCTGGTCGTGTGACCAAACACGCTCTGCTAATAGGTGATTCTCTGGTGACGTCACAGACTAGGAGTTAGACGAAGCAATATGTATGTCAAGGAGCGTTACTCTAAATTACGAGGTTTTTACGTACTTTTCCTGCAAATAGTTTTGCTATTTAGTGATTGAAAACGCAATAACTTTTAAGGAACAATAGAAAGTAATTTTGCGAACGCTGACAGTTGATGCGTTTACGCTCAACCCACTTAGAGCAGTGATATGTGCAACAACGGACATTCTTTTCCCTGTTCCATCTTAAAATCGCTCAAAATTATGGAACTTTAGAACTTTTGTTAATGGGTCCGTATATTATAACCAGATTGTCCACTGTCAGTCAAAAGCTACGAACCGAAGCACAAATAAAATTATTCTTGGCACACCTTTGTGTTGCTTTCCTATGCAGAAGACTCTCAGAGATACTGTATCCAGTACGCGTTCGGTGGCGCTACGGATAACGCATCCGACAGCAGATTGAGAGAATACATGTTCGAATCCAGGAATGGTCATCTATTTTAAGTTTTACACCAAGAACTGATTGTAGCAGTTCCTTCCACTGTGGGATGTATAATATATAGCATCACCTAAATTGTAGTCAGAGAAATGGACAAGAGGGGATAAATTTATTTATTTTGCGAACAAACTATTCATTTTTTTGGAAAGCATTGCTAGTACTGAAGATATCGCCATACGCCCACAGTACAATGAGATGTATGACAATGAGGGTCTACGCAGAGATATAAAGCTTGTGCAACATTCAGGTGACACAAACGTAAGGGCTGTGATGTTTGTGAGTGTAAACGAACTTTAGCGTCTGAAGCCGACTTACTTGATCTTCATGTACGTTGATGATGAAACTGCGAAAGTTTAAACAATAAGGATCCTAGCTGGACAGCATGAAGATAAAAACATTGAATCTAATAAAGCACACACTGTGTGGTCATAGTAACTAGAAAAAATCTTTTTGAACGTGATGTGTATGAACAGTGATTGCAAATGTGAGCGACAACAAGGAAAACATAATAATATTCTATTTCTGACCGGTGTGGTAAAGTTTTACAACAGTGATTTGATTTAGGAGAGGACTGTAGACTCGTTTTACAAATACATTAAAATATTCTTTCGGGTTAGATTCGAACCAGCGAGCTACGGACATCTTACAAAATTCCACCGTCTACCGCTCGAATAACTGAGCTACCAAATAACTGAGGTGGTGTTGGGTGAAATGACAATTTTCACTAGGTTTTTAATTTCGTCAAATGACGCTATCCTTCGATTTAACAGTTGGAGAAAATATCTCAGATTTAAGTTTTTGTTAACTTCATAGTGAAACATTTTTAATTAAGTCAGTGAACTCGTGCATCAAAGTGGTGGCAATTGCTGGTACAGTGCAACAACGTTTTACCAATATTCTCATTCTCTGGCACGCTCAAAAACAACTTTTAAGGAGTTTTTACATATGTATTTGTACGGTACAGTGCTACATACCATTTATAACCCATTTTCCGGAACGTAAATTCCAAAACAAGACTTCACTGTGAATAAGCGTTACGACAGTAGCAGCAGCGAGCTAGCTATCTAGCGACATCACACGCATCACATGCCTCGAATGGAGCGTTTTAGTGGGCTTTGAAATTATTTGGATTTCATTTCCATTTCTACAAAACGCTATTGAAATTCAAGAGGAAAACAAGCATGTTAGGGGCATAAATTGACAATTTAATACAATTTACAGTAAACAGTGAAATACCCTGTTGCCGCTGCCAGATGAAGACCCCCACGCAAGCCGATGGTTGGTCTCTGTATGAGTGTGGCTGCCTGCCGAACTGTGGTGCGAATGGCCGTGATAAGTGCAGCATGTTCAGTACCCAGACAGTCTAAAAATCTTTTTATTACATGTCTGTATAAATATCAAGAATAATACCAGCAATGACATAATACTAATGGTAGCAGAGTTTTACTATGCAGCAGGAATTTCTTAAGTGGTTTGTATTAAGAAAAAACATTCTGAGATACACAACTGGCGATTAAAATTGCTACACCAAGATGAAATGCAGATGGTAAACGGGTATTCATTGGACGAATATATTAAACTAGAACTGACATGTGATTACATTTTCACGCAATTTGGGTGCATAGATACTGAGAAATCAGTACCCAGAATAACCACCTCTGGCCGTAATAACGACCTTGATACGCCTAGGCATTGAGTCAAACAGAGCTTGGACGGCGTGTACAGGTACAGCTGTACATGCAGCTTCTACACGATACCACAGTTTATCAAGAGTAGTGACTGGCGTCCTGTGACGAGCCAGTTGCTCGGCCACCATTAACCAGACGTTTTCAATTGGTGAGAGATCTGGAGAATGTGCTGGCCAGGACAGCAGTCTAACATTTTCTGTATCCAGAAAGGCCCGTACAGGACCTGCAACATGCGGTCGTGCATTATCCTGCTGAAATGTATGGATTCGCAGGGATCGAATGAAGGATAGAGCCACGGGTCGTAACACATCTGAAATGTAAAGTCCACTGTTCAAAGTGACGTCAATGCGAACAAGAGGTGACCGAGACGTGTAACAAATGGCACCCCATACCATCACGCCGGGTGATACCTACGCCAGTATGGCGATGACGAATACACGCTTCCAATGTACGTTCACCGCGATGTCGCCAAACACGGATGCGACCATCATGATGAAACTGTAAACAGAACCTGGATTCATCCGAAAAAATGACGTTTTGCCATTTGTGCACCCAGGTTCGTCGTTGAGTACACCATCGCAGGCGCTCCTGTCTGATGCAGCGACAAGGGTAACCGCAGCCATTGTCTCCGAGCTGATAGTCGATGCTGCTGCAAACGTCGTCGAACTGTTCGTGCAGATGGTTGTCTTGCTAACGTCCCCATCTGTTGACTCAGGGATCGAGACGTGGCTGCACGATCCGTTACAACCATGCGGATAAGATGCCTGTCATCTCGACTGCTAGTGATACGAGGCCACTGGGATCCAGCACGGCGTTCCGTATTACCCTCCTGAACCCACCGATTCCATGTTCTGCTAACAGTCAGTGGATCTCGACCAACGCCAGCAGCAATGTCGCAATACGATAAACCGCGATCGCGATAGGCTACAATCCGACCTTTATCAAAGTCGGAAACGTGATGGTACACATTTCTCCTCTTTACACGAAGCACCAAAACAACGTTTCACCAGGCAATACCGGTCAACTGCTGTTTGTGTATGAGAAATCGGTTGGAAACTTTCCTCATGTCAGCACGTTGTAGGTGTCGCCACCAGCGCCAACCTTGTGTGAATGCTCTGAAAAGCTAATCATTTGCATATCACAGGATCTTCTTCCTGTCGGTTAAATTTCGCATCTGTAGCACATCACCTCGTGGTGTAGAAATTTTAATGGCCGGTAGTGTATTAGCAGTGGAAGTCGTGCAGCAAGATGTCACTTGAGGGTCTGACGACCACGATGAGATCATTAAATATTAATTTTGTATACGGTTTCAGTGGTAAGCTACGATCGCTGTGTCACAAGACAGGTTCACACACTGCTTCCTACCAAGAAAAAAAGACAGGAAACATAATAAAGTTATAATAAGCCCAGGTTTTTAAGCTTGCCGTCTGCACTCGGTAGCAGCAAAGCTTCCGTTGCTGGTGGAAATGCTCTACCACACTCTTTACAAACATACTAGAAAACTACTTATACAATGCAAGACTTGTTACCGGTAGGCTCGATCAACACGCTAGTATTATGGAGATGTTTCGTGAGCGTGAGAGAGAAGACATCGTTCTTTTCATGAAAATCTTAGGGAACTGGCATTCACAGCTGACTATGTACATTTCGCTTAAGACCAAAGTAGAGCTCTCCCTATATGCGAGTGGCACACGATACCCTCCACAACTGGCTTGAGTTGTAAGCCTATGCGTGCAATCAAAAAAAAAAAAAAAAAAATTACTTATGGAGCAACGTTCGTGAGCAAGTGACCAATTTACAAGCAGGTAGCGACAGAGTTCAGACCAATGTTAACGCAAATATAAGTGTCAAGCTGCTGTCTAGAGGGGACTCTGTATTAGGGATCAGAAATGGAGCAAGTACGTATCTAATATTCGGGTTACATACTTCAGGAATCGAGGTGCCACTGCTGGTGCTAACGGGCTGCAGTTCGCGATTAATTGTGGCGCTGCAGTCGCTTCATACCCGTCTACTTGTTCTCTCTTCCTGAAGCATGCGGGAGCGTAAGGCTAGTTGTGACTTCTTTTTAGTATGGAAGATGAGCACACGGTCTTGTTGGTGTGAAATAATACTGCTAAGGCGAAATGACCGACTGTCTTTATCAAATGGCCTTTACCGATAGCAGTCTTTGAAAAAGTTTTATCTATATAAATGTATATATAAATACAACAATATTCACTGCTAACAGATCAGTTTTTATTGGTATACTAGATTAGCGTCCGCTCCTTAGCTCGTGTTTGTGTAGTAATTACATCAAAAATAGTTTTATAAACATGTTAGGCCCACTGAAAAATTTACGTATTAATGAGCGATTTCTTTTTCTATGCAATATTTGTTGTGGTGACTGTTAAATAGCTTTCTTTGATGTAGTGCACGAACTGCAACACCACCTAAACTTCTCACGCTAATTAAGGCTTTTAAGGCTAGGTCTTTTCCAAATGTACTTCTGACCAAAACGCAATTTTGTTAACTGGAGTGCAAAGTTTTTGTTAATCGTGCTTTTTGCGTTCTTGTGGATGTATTCCTCATATAGACTTCCATCCTCTAACATATTTCTTTGTATCTAAGCCAGATGTGAAATACCAGTTTTCACCGATGTAGCTTTCTTTTTTAATGTAACGAAATATTTTCATAAAAATTTTCATCCCCTATTTCAACCCCCTTGGGGCTAACCACTGAGCCATCCGGGCACAGTCTCCGTTGCAACTGCACGGATTGCCCCAGACTTTCAACTTATTCACACGCTACGAATGCAGTGCAGTTTGCCCACTATTCTCATTACTTGCGGCACTTCGCCAATTCTTGTAAGAGTTCGAGCCTGGTGTGCATGTAGACTGAAGAGATCATTGGCCGTCTCATCTTTTGCTCCCAGCTGAAACACACACGGGAATCGGCGCAATGCCGCGAGTAATCGAGGATAGCAGGCAACGTGTTCTACATTCGTAGCGTGTGGATAAGTTGAAAATTTGGTCCCGATGGGAGGCATGCTAGGGAAGTCCGTATGGCCACTGTGTCCGGATGGCTCAGTGGACGCGGCCTCTGCCTTTTAAGCAGGAGACATGGTTCGAATCCTGGTGTGGCACAAATTTTTCAATTCTCCCCTCTGGTTTCAATCTATGCCCATTCACAGCAATGACTGTAGCTCCTTTATCTCTTAGCATTTTTTTATTTTTATTTTTTATAACTGACAGAAACCGAGCGTCAATTTCCATATTCCTAGCTTCAAAATTGTCTCAGTAGCGACATATTTTCTGAAAAACTTTCATCCCCTATTTCACCCCCTCAGGTGTGGAATTTCGAATGATTCATTCTTAAACGATGCTTACTGTATAACATCAACACCCTCTGCAAATTTCAAGTTCCAGTCTTTAGTGGTTTGGGCTGGGCTATGAGTCAATGAGTGAGGCAGTTGGTACATTGCATTTGTATACAAGTGACGATTACTGAACTACATGGAAAGAAACCTAAGTTATTTACAAGCTACGGCGAGCACACACTTCATTTAACTTGTAAACGCCACTACAGATATTCGGATTTATATTCGGTATGCCTGCCATCATTGGTGATGATGTGGCGAAGACGAATAGCGAAATTCTGCACGACCCGCGGAAGTGTCGGTACATCGATGCTGTCTATGACCTCCTGAATGACTGTTTTCAGCTCGACAATGGTTTTTGGATTGTTGCTGAGCACCTTGTCTTCAATATAACCCCACAAAAAGGAGCCGCATGTGTTCAGATCCCGAGAATATGGCGGCCAGTCGAGGCTCACGTCAGTAGCCTCTGGGTACCCCAGAGCCACAATGCGGTTCCCAAAGCGCTCCTCCAGGACATCGAACACACTCCTCCTCCGATGGGGTGGAGCTCTGTCTCTCAAGAACCACGTCTTGTCGAAATCTGTGTCTCTTCAGAGACCTTCACGTACCATCCAGCAGTCACTGTGCCATCGAGGAGTATCGCACCAACTATTCCGTGACTGCACACTGCACATCACACAGTCACCCATTGGTGGTGAAGGGACTTCTCGATCGCGAAATGCGGATACTCAGTCCCTCAAATGTAACAATTTTGCTTCTCGACGAACCCATCCAAATGAAAGTGGGCTTTGTCCCTAAACCGAACTGTGCGTGTGCATACTAGTTCCCATCGTGCCCTGTCGTCAACTGCCTAGTTTAAACGTCCCAACGCAAACCTATTTCATGTAGTTCAATAACTGTTACCCTGTACATAGAGAGAACTTGCTTCTATCATTTAGGCAGGCTAAACATTTTGTGATACTTCAACCTACACATCAGAATGGCTACAAAGCCAAAATCACGATTGTGTGAAATAAATGATTAGTAATTTATAGTTGAATGGCAGAGATTTCTTTCAAAACGGTTGCACATGTAGAGCGAATGCCACGAGTGCGAACACGTGTACTCGCTCTCTTTATGAGGGAGTCAAGTCCTCTTGCGCCCAACAACATACTCAGATGACGCGTGGGCTGTGACAGAGACCACGAGTCGAGTCTACGGGCACACTGAGATGGCGAGTTTGGAGATGACGTCACAGAACTCTCTGGTGAGTTTCAACAGAGTATACGGAGCTTATTGCTGATCTGCTATCTGTATACTACATCTGTTAATGCAACTTAGTAAGAGCCTCAGGCTGATGAGCAAATCACATAACCTGAGGTATTTTTACGTAACACACATCGAAAAACAAGTTGAATCATTTTCCGAAACACGGTATGGGATGATGATAATAATAATAATAACAATAATAATAATAATAATAATAATAATAATAATAATAATAATAAAACATAATAAAACATAATAATAAAACATAATAATAATAATAATAATAATAATAGATTAGCTCTAACGTGATGGGTAACTGTAGGTATTTTTCACGACACTATATTGACATTAAGCTAATGTTATTGACACACTTCCAAATACCAAGTTACATGTAGTAGCGTTAGTGCAGCACCTTACACAAAAATCCAAGACATAGTGGACCAGCCAATCAAATTACACAATTATTTTATTCACAGCGTCAATATGTATTGTAACTTTTTTTAGGAGTCATGGCTAGAAATGACATCGTGATCATGTGATCAACTTATAATAGATACACGGCAGTTTGTAAATCTACAGAGATACACACATCAAAAAAAGTTTAGAATCACGTCGGTTCCGAGAGTTCCGGAACCTGTACAAAAAAAATTGGAATAGCCATCAACATAAACATCGTTTCCGCCCTTTTCACTGCTCATGAAAACCACACATTGCATGTTGTACCACCATACAGCGACACCTTCAGAGGTGGTGGTCCAGATTGCTGCACACACTGGTACCTCTAATACCCAGTAGCACGTTCTCTTGCATTGATGCATGCCTGTATTCGTTGTGGCATACTATCCACAAGTTCCTCAATGCATTGTTGGCCCAGATTGTCTCACTCAACGGCGATTAGGCGTAGATCCCCGAGAGTGGTTGGTGGGTCACCTCATCGACAAACAGCCCTTTTCAATCGATCCCAGGCATGTTCGATAGGGTTCATATCTGGAGAACATGCTAGCCATTCCAATCGAGTGATGTCGTTATCCAGAAGAAAGTCATTCACAAGATGTGCACGTTGGGGGGCGCGAATTGTTCATGAAGACGAATGCCTCAAAAAAATGGTTCAAATGGCTCTGAGCACTATGGGACTCAACTGCTGTGGTCATAAGTCCCCTAGAACTTAGAACTACTTAAATCTAACTAACCTAAGGACATCACACACATCCATGCCCGAAGCAGGATTCGAACCTGGGACCGTAGCGGTCGTGCGGTTCCAGACTGTAGCGCCTTTAACCGCTCGTCCACTCCGGCCGGCACGAATGCCTCACAATATGCTGCCAATATGGTTGCACTATCAGTCGGAGGATGGCATTCATGTATAGTACAGCTGTTACGGCGCCTTCCATGACCTGAAGCGACGTATGTCGGTCCGACATAATGCCACCCCGAAACAGCACGGAACCTCAACCTTTCTGCACTCGTTGGACAGTGGGTCTAAGGCGTTCAGCCTGACCGGATTGCCTCCGAACACATCTCCGACAATTGTCTGGTTGAAGGCATATGCGACACTCATTGGTGAAGAGAACGTGAAGCCAATCCTGAACGGTCTATTCGGCATGTTGAGCTCATCCGTACTGCACTGCATGGTGTAGTGCTGGTGAAGATGGACGTCACCATGGACGTCGGGAGTGAAGTTGCACATCACGCAGCCTATTGCGCACAGTTTGAGTCATAACACGACGTCCTGTGGCTGCACGAGAAGCATTATTCAACGTTGTGATGTTGCTATCAGGGTTCCTCCAAGCTATAATCCGTAGGTAACGGTCATCCACTGCAGTAGTAGCCCTTGGGCGGCCTGAGTGAGGCATGTCATCGACAGTTCCCGTCACTCTGTATTCCCTCCATGACCGAACAACATCGCTTTGGTTCACTCCGAGACATCTGGACACTTCCCTTGTTGAGGACCCTTCCTGGCACAAAGTAACAATGCGGACGCGATCGAACCGTGGTATTGACCATCTAGGGATGGTTGAACAATAGGCAACATAAGCCATGTTTCGCCTTCCTGGTGGAATGACTGGAACTGATTGGTTGTTGCACCCCCTCCGTCTAATAGGCGCTGCTCATGCATGGTTGTTTACATCTTTGGGCTGGTTTAGTGACATCTCTGAACAGTAAAAGGGACTGTATCTGTGATACATTATCTACAGTCAACGTCTATCTTCAGGAGTTCTGGTAACTGGGGTGATTCAAAACTTTTTTTGGTGTGTGTAGACGCTCGCTTTAGTGTGTAATTGTGCAACTCGAGTCTCCATTCTCCCCCTCTAGAGAATAACTGTGCTTGTAATCAGTAAATGTTTATTTGTTGCACATCTCTGACCAAAGCACCTGAAAATCCAAATAAATCCCTGGAATGTGCTAGGCAAGTGATAATTATGGATTAGATCGACCCAGACAGGTGAACATCAGGCAATCCATCACTTCAAGTTTGAAGTACACACTGTAACAGGTGTCAGAAGGTAATTTGTAACGACATATACGTAGTCTTGCTAGTCGCTTTCTTTCTTGTGCTGTAACTCTGAAGGCAGAACAAACCGACCATTCTCTTTTGGAAGAGGTGCTTTTAGTATTGCAGGAATGTTTCAACTTTTTACCACGAAGTACAATGCAAACGATTTCATCACAAAAAGGTGTAAGATAAGAAAATCATTTTATTTAAGGAAAGAACAACAATCTCCAACCGAGTGAAATGGCACAGTGGTTAGCACACTGGGTAGGTATTCAGGAGGATGACAATTCAAACTTGCATCCAGCCACCCAGATTTAGGTTTACCACGATTTCCCCAAATCACTACATGCAAATGCCAGGATGCTTCCTTTGAAATGGCACGGCTGATGTCCTTCCCCATCCTTCACTCAATCAAAGCTTGTGCTCTGTCTCTAATGACCTCGATGTCAACAGGACGTTAAGCTAAATTTCCCTCCTCATCCCCAACCCCTTTCTCCCTCCTTGTTCCCTCCCCCATCTTCTTCCCCACAACTTATACTCCTGGTTAGAAATATGGAAAAAAAATTGTTAAGAACAGTATAAATGTTTAAAATTATAGGAGAAACACCAAGCAATAGTACTACGTGCTAATTAAGTCGTGCAGATAAAATGCATGCTATCTGCAAACTTCTTGCCATTTTGTTTGTAGTAGTGTCAATATGTTAGCCACATGTATCGCTTGTTGTTTATGGAATCTTGTCACCTTACACTGCATCCAAATATTTTTACCATTCCAAAGCCATATGACTTTAGACTCATGTGTAGAGGAAAGAATACCACAGCACTTAGAATCGAAACAAAAAATCCTACTGTTTCCTACCTGTTATAGTTCTCTCGTAATACAGTAAGTATAAAAGGTTTACTTTCTACGGCATTGCATATGAGAGAGCAGCACTGTAACGACAATGTTATAGATTGTAAGAGAGGCATCACATTTTTTATAAAAAGTACTTTACCTAACTTGCAAATGGTGTCCACTTCTAGGGATGTACAACATTTTAATTCCACCGATCATGTCCTGGACTGTCAAGCCAATTTTAAAGCACTAGTTCTTGTTTCCAGAATATGTGGTTTTATTCTCACTCAAAGTAAAATAGTTCACAGGCACAAATGCAGTTCAGTATCACAAGAAAGAACAGATTCAGAATGAACATAAATACTTGGAAACAGATTCATTGTCTTTCTAAAACCCACACCTCCAATGAAATTCACATTATGTTAACCCTTCCAGCAGAAAATGAGTGACAATTGGCACCATCAAGGATAACATAAATCATGCAACCATATCTTGAAGCTTCCAGCATATTATATTAGTCAGAACATTCCTTATGTGACTTCAGTTTTTAGATCTGATTTCAGTTTTCATGTACCAGTACTGTATTAAATATTTTTCGCAAGTATTAATGCCTTTGAGGATTACTGAACATAAGAGTTGATGATAAAGTTTTTAAGTTACTGAAAATATTGTTGAAGCTGTTAACTTTTAGGTTATATGAAACATTGGTTGACTATTTATAGTACCCCAATAAAAATTAAAGCATCACTTTATATTCGAACACCAATATATAACAAAAAATTTCATTTGATTTCTGTAACTCAGGAAAGTTCTGTGAGGCCTGTATTTATTACAATACACGCACACGCACACAATGTTGGACACAGAATATTATATCAGGTAATGTAACTTTAGTAAATACACCTGAAAATTAGTTGTCCAAAGGTAAATCTTAACTGATATTGAATTTTTTCAAGTGTGGAAGGCCTTCCTTGTACAATAATCACAACAACTGAAAATACATGAAAATAACATATGGAAGTCTTTTGCATAAAATATTATGAAAATTTACAGAAAAATATGTAACGTCATTTGTATCAATTCCTTGATTAAAATTCTCAATATCAAAGCATAGTGAAAATTTTGCTTAAATAATGATTTTAAGATGAAAATCGCTTTTAAATATGAATAAATCTTACACTACATAATGCAGAGACCCTCTTTTTCTGATTTTGAAAGAATGGTTTTCAATTTAGTTAGATTTTGATTAAATTTTGAGGAAAATTTGTAAAACACTTATAAAACTATTACCAATTGTGCATATTTGCACACAGAATAACTTTTGTAAAAACACTTTGTTTCTGTTAAAGTTCACTGGTTGTCCACATGGTGTAACTGCACATTTAATATTCTGGACAAATAAGAAAGAAACATAGCGTAGTTAGGAACTCATCATCACAAGCGTCCTTTTCTCTTTTCATTAAGTATGTCACTTGTTTCCTCTATATTTTCCTACGTTTTACAGTTGTTCTCATAGTTTGATGTCTTTGCATCTGACAGTACATCACAATTCAGCTTATTAGGGAAGAGGCCTGGTATACTATGAAACATAAAATATCTTTTAGATCCAACCTATATTTTGAGTAAGAATGCTCACATCAGCTATAGCAGAAAGAAGTCATTACAGATCACATACAAAAAAATCATAGTCAGATAGAAAATGCTGAATATACAACACATGGATACCTAGAAAATTAACTACTACTAAAAAACAAGATTACAATGACATGTATAGAAGTAAGTCTTTTCATCTAACATGTGTGCTGACAAATGGCTGAGGTGTTGTTTTATCAAAACATAAAAATTGTTATCAATTTCTTCCTATATCCTAGCTTTCATGTTTTTGGGAACATGGGAAATTATTTTTAACTGAACGTAAGAACACCTTGATAATACTGAAATTTTGTTTGATTCTACAGCTTACACAAGACACAAATACTGTACACTGAGCAATACTAAAAATAGTTCCATGAAATACAAGGGACATTCAGTAAGTAATGCAACACTTTCTTTTGTGAAAGCAGGTTGCTTTTATTCAAGATTCCAAAACACCACATTATTCCCTACTCTTTTGGCTAGGAAATCATATTTTGCAACAATCTCTCTTCAGTGAAGCGGCCTTATGTTACCTGACTGGAAGGGCCTGTAAGCCCACACAGTACAACTCTGCCAGTCAACGTCGGAGCCAACATCTTGCAGCATCAACAACATCCCCATGGAGTGCATCCTTCATTGGGCCAAACACATGGAAGTGCAAAGCTGTATGTGAGACCTGGGCTGTACGGTGGGTGGGGGCGTGGGGGGGGGGGGGGGGGGGGGGCTGGTGGGGTGGGGGGCGCAACACAACCAATCAAATGAAGTTTCATGAGCTCCTGTCAGGTGCACAGACTTGTGCAAGTCCTTGCATTGTCATGGAGAGGGAGAAGTTAGTTTGTATGTTTCAATGATAAAAACACACTGAAGTCATTTGTCATTTCTTCCATTTTCTAAGGGTAGCACAATATACTTCAGAATTGATTGTTGCACCATGAGGAAGGACATCAAACAGAATAACCTATTCAGAGTCCCAGAAGATTGTTGCCATGACTTTACCGACTGAGGGTGTGGCTCTGAACTTTTTCTCTGGAGGAGAAGTGGTGTGGCACCACTCCATGAATTTCTGTATTGTTCCCGGTTCAAAGTGATGAACCCACAGAAAAAAAAGTGTTACTGTCAGCCTCGTAATGCGTAACTAATTTTGCACAAATGGTCCTTTGTTCCTCTTTGTAGTCTTCTGTCATGCAGCAAGAAACCCAGCAGGAAACACCTCTGTGTATTCCAACTGGTGGACAAATGTGTAAGCACTACCAACATAGGTGTCCAGTCATGTAGTGGTGTGTGTGTGTGTGTGTGTGTGTGTGTGTGTGTGTGTGTGTGTGTGTGTGTGTGTGTGTGTTTTACCTGTTGATCACCTCCAATGAGGATGTCCACATGTTCCGACATTACAGGAGCCACAGCTGCTTGTGGTCAGCCAGCACACGGGATATCTGACAAGTTTGCATGACCTTGTTGCGATGATGACAGATGCTGTGCCCAATGATCCCTCATGCTTTTGTTCACTGCCATGTCCCTACACACATTCTGCAAATACCTATGGATATCTGTTTTGTTCTGGTTTTCTACCAAAAGAATCTATGACAATCTCTGCTTGGAACACACTTCTGTTACAGACACCATTTTGAAGGCTACGTACAGGCTGCCACCTGTACGAACTTCATGAAACTACAGGGACTGAAGCAGGAATATTCCGTGATGTCCCACAACAAATTCCGTATTTTTTCAACCGAAAGTGGCTGAAAAAAAAATAAAGAAAAAGTTGCATTATTGATTGAATGCCCCTCATATTTTTGTGTGTGTTTTTTAATAGAATTATGAAAGGTTCCCTTTTTGTGATTAAAATGTAATGTTTTTCAGTAAGAGTTGATACTGTATTTATTCTAAGTTACTTAGAATTCATCATTCTGTGAATAATTCCTTGTTCACATTTACGAAAAAGGTAGTTTTAGACTTGCATGCTGAACAATATATTATATTTAAGAAAGCCAGTGTTGGAGTTATTGTTAATCACATCAACAGAAAATATATCGAATTGATGATGTTGATTTTATGAAGATCCTGACAAGTGCATTCTTGTAAGAAAACTGGTGTATACATAACATACAAAGAATATTTTAAGCAAAGATGAAATAAAATTTAAGTGGACTTTACATATGGAGCCCTTTATCTTTTACAACAACTGAAGGACACATTTTGACACAATATTCTCAAATAATCTTAGTAGGAAATATTTACATTGATTTCCATACAGATTAAGTACAGAACAGTTAGAGAGATGAGTGCTTTAATAAATAAAAGAATAAAATCACCTCGCTGGGTTAGGCACTATTTGCTAGATAATGTAATTTCAACAGAAAAGTAATCCCCCTACCTACTTTGTAATAATAACTTCTATTCCTGAACTACTACTTCCTTAACAAATGGAAGAATTATGTTCTTACAAAAACATTAGAAACTTTCTTTTTGATATTAACCTACATTACAAATGAACAACATAGTTTTCTGTCACAGAATAGGCGCAGAAACAACTGAGGTCATAAGCGTCCATGCTGCAATTTTAGAACAATAAGTAAATGAATTTAAAAGTGACTATACATTGAGCCCCATCACTGTAACGAAAGAGAGCTAAAAACAGTGACCTCCCCTTGGAGAAAGGTCCCTAACTAAAGATTAAATGTTCTTCGCCATACTGCTATGATGGATAAAATCTCTATTGACAGCCCATGCATCCTTCACTAAGACGGCCAATAACTGACGGTAAACATGAACTGGAATGTTAGAAGTCAAAAAATGCACTGTCAGGAAATGGGGAACCGTCAAAGGCTGATGACAATTAGCACAAAGTAGTGGGGAATCATGACAACAAATGGCGACGGAGTGAACACGAGACCTCCGATGATGCCAAAGTGGCACCATCTGTGAGCAGATGGCAACACGGAGATCATTTGAAGGAATAGAAGAGCTAACAAGCAGAGGTAGGAAGACTGCAGCCTTCGCAGCAGCATCAGCAGCCTCATTTCCTGTCAGGCTAACATGAACAGGAACCCTCATTAACATCACAGTGGCTTACTCAACAACAAGCAAATGGATACTCTCTTAGATCCATTGCTCTAAGGTAGGGCTTCACAACATACGTGCTCGCGGAGCAAGCTGTGAGCAGCAAGGCGCGAGCACGGAGCAGCGCGAGCACGCTACCCCCACTACCGGACCAGAGCGGAGAGTGGGGAGAGTTACGTGGGGCACACAAAAGCTGCCGCCAGTCAATGTAAATCCGCGGCCACCTGCAGGGATATCACTCACGAATTACTACTGAGACAAATGAAACAAATAAAGGAGAATGTACACGTGCCACATAATTTTATTAGCTTAGTGTATGCCTCTACATTCGTATTAATTTGTGAACTGTTACACAATAAAAAGTGTAACTGAAGTGTTATCTTGTACTTTTTGCCCTTTACAATTGCGTCTATGTTCGGAGTAATTGTTCTTGTGCGCTGTAGGCGCAGCGTGCAGTTTAAATTTCGATCAGACAATGCGTTTCTCAGGCGCGTCTTGCTACATTTCATTGCAGAGAACAGTTGTTCACAAACATACGTGGAACCGAACATTGATATTATTGTAGCTGCCAGTTTGTGCAAACGAGGAAATCTATCCTGAGGGAAGTGTGTATAGAATTCCAAAATGTTTTTCTTGTTCTGAACTTTGTCTCTGTATTCTCTGTCACACTGCAGGTCAATAATTTCTAGTTGCAGCTCAGAACGAATCTCTTCAATATTCGCTGAATATGGAGAGAACAGATAAAAAAATCACTGTCTAGTGCTGTCAGATCTTGAAAGCGTTGATCAAATTCTCCCTTAAGGGTGACTAAACTATGTGAATAACGTTCACAGCCTTTGTGAACATCTTGCATAGATGATAATTTAGGAAAATGAGCTAGATTTCCTGTTTCCAGCTGACTCACCCAAAGTGTCAATTTCATTTTAGAAGCTCGTATTCGATCTATGAAATGAGTAATTAGCAGATCTTTACCTTGTAGTGAAATGTTCAAAGCATTCGGATGGCTAGTTAAATCTGGTAAGAACGCGAGATCACATTTCCATGAAGGCTCTTTCAATTCAGGAAAACGCATGTTATTTATTTCCATGAACATATTTATCTCATCTAATAGGCAAAAAAATCGATTTAATAATTCGCCACGACTAAGGCAGCGAACCTCGCTGTAATAAGGCAGGCTACCATACTGGCTTTCTACATCCTCAAGAAAGCTTTTAAATTGCGTGTGTTGTAGCCCATGCTTCCTTATATAATTGGTTGTACGAACAACAACACTCATAAAAATTTTTAGAGTGATACTCTTTGCACTCAAGTTTTCCTGGTGGATCAGCCAGTGAACGCCCCTTGTTTCATTCGGCACGGTCAGTTTTTGCATATTCTCCTTCAACAGCGCAACGAAACCTGATTTTTTCCCTGTCATCGCTGGTGCATCGTCTGTAGACACAAACTAAAGAATTCCACGACAATTCTATATTTTCAACACTTTCTTCAACACTACTTAAAATATCACCTCCGGTTGTAGTGTTCTTCATGGCTACTACATCGAGGAGCTCCTCCCTCACCTGAAGATCTCTATTAACACCTCTAATAAATATGGCAAGCTGCGCTGTTCCAGTGATATCAACACTTTCGTCCAGAGCTAGAGAATACGCCATAAAATCTTTACAGATATTTGCAAGCTGGCTCTGGACGTCGTCTTCCATGTCCTGTATGCGACGCATAATGGTCATGTTAGATAATGGCACAATCCGAAACTGTTCAACTTTAGATGGACACAAATGTTCCGCTGCAACTACCAAACATTCTTTTCTTAAATCGCCATCAGAGAAGTGGCGCAGGGATTTTGCTAAAAGCAAAGCAATTTTGTAACTCACTCTGAGAGCTGCCTCAGTTGATTTTTCTTCGTCGTCCAGATCTTCTTCGGATAGCTTCCTTTTAAGTTTAATAACTTCCTGTGCACGATCTGGTCCATCACATTTTCGACTTCCGTAGTCTTTCGCGTGGTACGACATACAATGTCGCTGCAAATTAAATTTCCTAAAAGAATTCAGCGTTTTGTGACATACTGAACATTTTGCAACACCATCTTTTTCTGATACAATTCTTCCCAATGGGGGTTGAACTGCGAAAGCACGGTAGGGGCTACACAACGGCGACATGACAAGATTCTTAACCAGCAAAGTGACTGTTAGAGCTGATCATAGTACTTTAAACGTTACACAGTCGGCGCAAATTCAATAGGCACGCTGCGGCCCTATTCCACCGTGCGCGCCCATTTCCCCTCCCTCCCTACTCCGCGACCTTGCACCTGCTCGCGAGCACATACCTGAGCAGACGCGAGTACTCCCGCTCATGACCAGCCAGTTGTTAAGCCCTGCTCTAAGGGATGGGTTCTGGAAGCTAATACCGAATATGGTCAATGCCAGTGACAAATGCATACCCAACACCATGGTTGTTCTTAGAACCACAAGTGTAAATGAAGGTACTATCACTAAGTTGCATGTGAAGTTTGAGCAACTTACAGCAACAGATTGAATTTAGAGTAGGATCCTTGGGAAGCAAATGAGGTCCGAGATGAACATGGATCATGGCATGAAACCAAGGTGGTGTAGGGTTCACACCCATTGGGAATATGGCAGGTAGTATGAAGTTAAGCTGTCAGAACAGTAGCCAAAAGTGAATTCCAGTAGGTAACTCCATACTGGCAGTCAAGGGGGCCATTGGAAGAGGGCCATAGAATGGGTGGCTCGGCATACACGAAAAACGGCATGCATATCCACTGAGGAGGACGACATGCCGGTACGAGAGTGGTAGTTCGGCGGCTTCTGCATAAAGACTCAACCAGGCCAGTGTAAAAGGCACCAGTGACCAAACATATTCCATGATGGTGGATTGTGTTAAAATGGCGTAAGATGGATAGATGTGCAGAGGAATAAATGAAACACCCACAGTCTAGTTTTGGAAGGACAAGGGACTGATATAAATGGAGGAGGATGGTCTGATCCACTCCCCAGGAAGTACTGCTTAGGACAATTTTTGACAGTGGAAGAGGAAAGGTTATGAAAATGAGATTATTTTCCATGCTGTTGGTGCAATCACTACATAACAGTTTCCTATTTTAATAGTGGTGGAAACATAAGGGTAGATATCTAAAGTAAAACATTACTTCAGATGTGACGAGCATCCGTGAATGAGATTGTAGCACTTTTTGACTTTTAACCAAAATCTTTCAAATTTTTCTATAGCAGTTTATTTATAAACAACACAGAAGAAAAAATATTTTATTACTACATGTCAAGAAACACAGCAATTAGTTGTTATTCTTTGTTGTATGAGACAGACAACTTTGTAAAATATCTGAGCTGGTGAAAAATATGGTTTTAGGGATCATGGTTATAAAATTTTGATTCAGAGACATTACAGCATGCAAATTATTTTCTAGATTTAGGATGCATTAGGATGAGAATTCTCTAGTACTTCAAAAAGGCCTGCATAAATGTCAAAAAAAGAAGAAAATACTTCAGAAGTAATAATTTTAGGTTTCTGATAATCTGTAAATAACATCACACCTGAATGAGATTTTCACTCATCAGCGCACACTCCGCTGCAATGAAACTTCTTGGCAGATTAAAACTGTGTGCCCGACCGAGACTAACTCGGGACCTTTGCCTTTCGCGGGCAAAGGTCCCGAGTTACAGTCTCGGTCGGGCACACAGTTTTAATCTGCCAGGAAGTTTCATATCAGCGCACACTCCGCTGCAGAGTGAAAATCTCATTCTGGAAACATCCCCTAGGCTGTGGCTAAACCATGTCTCCGCAGTATCCTTTCTTTCAGGAGTGCTAGTTCTGCAAGGTTCTCAGGAGAGCTTCTGTAAAGTTTGGGAGGTAGGAGACGAGATACTGGCAGAAGTAAAACTGTGAGTACCGGGCGTGAGTCATGCTTCGGTAGCTCAGATGGTAGAGCACTTGCCCGCGAAAGGCAAAGGTCCGAAGTTCGAGTCTCGGTCGGGCATACAGTTTTAATCTGCCAGGAAGTTTCAACATCACACATCCCACCTCGAACTGTGGTGATATACCTTCTGCTGCATGCCCCTCTTCTTATTTCACGTTTTTTCCCCTCATGGTTTCTCTAACACTTTCTTTCCTTTCCTGGGGTGATAATTTTACAGACTGGGTATTCTACATTTTCTGAGGTAAAGTTGGCAGGACTTTTATTGTACATAATTTCAAATGGTGAAAATTATGTTGTGTGTTGTGGATTGTTCATAACTTTTTCAAAATCTTTGACATACTCTATCCCATTTAGATAGTTTTTAGTACAATATGTTCTGCATAGTCTCCTAATTTCTCATGTACCTCTCGGCTGGATTACTCAAAGGGTGGTAAACCGAGATTAAAATATGTTATTTTAGCACGGCCAACAAAATCTTTCCAAGATTGGGATATAAGCTGTAAGCCATTATCAAATGGAATGCCATCAGTGAAATAGCAGTTTGTGTTTTCCGAGATTATCTGTTTACTGGTTGCCTTTTCGAGTGGGTATAATTTTATAAGCTTAGAGAATATGTCAGCTATTACAAAGACATAGCAAAACCCCCGTCATTCATGACAATGGCCCATAGACATTGACAGTGGCAAGATTTAACATTTTATTTGGAAGAATGTTGTGCACCAATATTCTACTGGTTTGATTGCTAACTATTACTCTTTAGCGTCTATCACAGGTGGCAAGTCTCTTTTTTACTCTTCTCTCAATGTGTTAAAAATAGATGTTTTCTTGTATTTTTTGTATACATTTCACTGTACCAGTGTCCAAAACTTTCATGTTTATCGTTGATTAATAGGTCGATGAATTTTTCAGACCAGCATAGCTTCCAGTCATCTAAACATCATTTGGGTAACCGAAATAAAATTTCTTTGTGTACTTTGTAACATCAACCTGTTGTTTGTCCCTCACTTTTACCTAGAAAAATTAACTTATTTCCAGTTGTTGTCATGGTTCTGGTTTCTTCCAATATCCCTGCAACTTTTCAAAATGTTCTCCCCATCTTTTAACTACTTTTAATAGACAATTTGAGCTCTTTCTCTTTACCATTAGTTTGTTAATTAGCTGCCATAACTAGTCTTCAAAGAGCATCATCAACTACATGGATGTTCCAAGGAAAGACGAACTGTTGCAAAAAATAATGCCAATCTGGTTATTCTGTTGTTGTATAGCTTGCATTCCTGTCTGTGACAATGATTTATGGTTGGTATAGACAATTAGTTTATGACCCAAAAGGTAATAGCCAAGATTTCATTTTCTGTAATGTTGCCAAGACCTTTCAGATTTTTGCGATGCCCTACTTAAAAAAAAAAAAAAAAAAAAAAAAACATTGACTTTGGCAGCACTGCTTTTTGATTTCATTGAACACATGTTGACATTCCTGATTCCAATCTTACACAGTGATTTCCTTCAACAAATTACGTAACCAACAAATTTGCTATAAAGCACTATTAAACCAAGAAATGACTAATTGTTTTTTATTCTTTGGTGCAGGAAATTTTGGTAATGGCTTCAATTTTACATTTGTCTGGCGTAATCCCCTGTTGTGAAATAATAGGCCCCAAGAATTTTAATTCACTCACCCCAAACTTGCACTTTTCTTACTTCAGTGTCTTTCCCCTTTCCTTAATTTTACACACACTTCCCCTACCAATTGAAAATGCTCTTCCCATGTTTTTCCTGTTATTAAAATGTCACCCACAAGGAAATCTTTTTGAACTTACTTCATCCTACAAAACAGAATCCAAAGCTCTACTAAATTCAGCAACTGACACAGTAAGTCCAAAAGTTAAATCACAATACTGAAAACTTTTTCCACCATACAGAAATGCAGTGTATTTAATAGCCTGGGTCTAAACTACTATGCTGAAAAGTTGATCAAATCTAAGCTACTCATATATTTAACATATTCTTATTTTACACAGTAAATTAATATCTACAAAAATAATTTTTTCTATGTTAACCCAATGTAGTCTCATACAGAAGAACATTTGTATATTATCTCCCTATATATCGCACAACAACGTTTATTTAAGTGTTCATCATTGATATACTAATGTGTGTTATTTTATGTACAAAGGTATGATCATATATAAAATTGCTAATAACATAAAAATCCGAATATCTCTTGCACATCATGCTGCTGTAGATGAAATGGATCAATAAATCAATAAATCTATGTGGTAGTGCATCTGTATTTTCCGGATAGTCATTCTTTCTTTTCAGGAACTTATTCAACTGTCATGAATCGAGAATTAGCCTAAATCACCTGCTCATTTTGCAACACTTACAAGAGGACTGTTGTATTCACTGTCAATTCTCTCAAATTCGCCAAGTCCACTTTTTTTATTAATACCTCTCTCTGCTGCTTCTATTTTTGAAAAAGGAATTACATAGTTTTCTTAAAAGAGGGTTGGTGAGGTATGAAGTGTAGCTTACACTCATCACACTCTTCCTGTTTTATCACAAAATACATCTTGCAATTTCCACAAAGCTTCTTTTAACAGTTCTTTCTGTTCGGAGTTTAAAGTTAAAGCTTCACTGACTTTACAGTTTACAGGCTCCTCAAAGTTTTGATCATATGAAGAATCTAAAAATACTTCATCAGAAAGGTGTTAATTATCTTCACAGCTTCTTATTACTCTAACATGGTTGCACTCATTTCCACAGTTTGCAATACACACATCCATCTTAAAAGTAATGTTATTCTTACATTCAGTAATTATTATACTTTTTCCATCCCAATCAATGTATGTATTTACGTTTACTACCCACTCCATGCCAAGAGGGAAATTTTCTGACAATTTTGCGATCACCAGACACCCATGTTCAAAGGTCGTATTTCCAATTTTAAAAGCGAATAGCACATGATTCATTACCGTTTTGCTGTGTATTCCTGTTGCGTCATTTATTTTTACTCCTATTACTTATAACTCAACATAATTATTTCCTTTCATAATTGTATCTCTAAGCTTCTCTGTAGCTCCAGAAATGACACTTCCTGTGTCTATTAAGCATTTATTTCCCCTATCATCTATTCTCACTTTTATACATGGACATCCCTGCTCATCACTTAATAATTTTCCCCTTCATATTTTCAAACAACACAGCATTTAAAATTAAATTGTTGTACTTTTTCCGTAAGGTTCTTCACTTTCAGTTTTCAACAGATTGACAGCCACACCTGACTTAATTTCTTCCATCTTTTCCAACCTAGGCTGTACACAACGCAAGCTACTGTTTGTTGTCCAGTTGTTAATTGGTTTTTCAGTTTTCTCTGCCAGTTTGGGTAAGAGGCCTTACAAATGTTACAAAGTATTTCCCACAACTTTTATCTCAAAATATTCTCCCCTTTCCCTACTAAGATGATTCATAAATTTATCTCATCCAAAACTTCCCATTCTCTCTTCCCACTCCTTTCTATGACTAATAGCTGATGAACACTGATAGGCAATATGTCTCTGACATCTCTACTAACCATACCATAAACTTAATCATTACTTTACTTCATTGCCTCATCTACATTTATTTCAATACAAACCATACCCTCTGCTCTGCAGCCTTCGACATCACTTTCCTCACTATTAACAAACTTATCATCATTTTCATCATAATTACTGTCAAGATCCCTATTCACAGCACATTCCCCCCTTAGCATCTAATCAACACACTGTTGCTGCCCTGTACTGACATTCATCTAATCACCACTTTTCTCTTCGAATAATCTCCTCACATCATAACTTTTCTGCTCATTACTTCCCTGTGCTGCATCTTGTACTGCACTTTCTGCCCAGTTATAACGTTCTGGTAAAGCCCCAGCACCCATATCTGGATCTCTTGCATTTCTATGATTACATTTACTTTCTGAGTAATCATTAGCCCTTACAGTGTACCAAAATTTTTGTTGAACTCTGACTGATATGATAGGTATAATGGATGCTCTATACCCATTATTGTTACTCAACTTTTCTCTTTTATTCGTGTTCAAATTAGGTGACCTACAGTAACTCAATTTTTGTGCTTCGAAACTGTGGGCCCTCACTGAGTCGATCTTAAGCTTTCCTGTACTTTCCTTGTTATCCTGTTCCAGTTTGGATGAATTTCATTTCCTCTAACCCATGTTCTAATTCTATTGACAACTTTTCCTTCCCACTGTCTGTCTCTTACATTTCCATCATAATCTCTTGCCCTGTTATGATTTTCTAGCCTATGGTTCCGATAATCTGTTCTCCCATAGTCTGCCCTATTGGAAGCAGAATTCAATCCCCCACGACAATTATTTTCTTAGCTGAAGTTCTGTCCAGTACTTCTTTCCAGAGCCCTGTCTAATTTATCAACAAATTTCAAAAAGTGACCCAGAAAATCATCTGGCCCAGAAACAAGATCCCACTGTAACCTGTGAGGCAAACTTCTCATAAGTCTACGTCTACATCTACATGACTACTCTGCAATTCACATTTAAGTGCTTGGCAGAGGGTTCATCGAACCACAATCATACTATCTCTCTACCATTCCACTCCCGAACAGCGCGCGGGAAAAACGAACACCTAAACCTTTCTGTTCGAGCTCTGATTTCTCTTATTTTATTTAGATGATCATTCTTACCTATGTAGGTTGGGCTCAACAAAATATTTTCGCATTCGGAAGAGAAAGTTGGTGACTGAAATTTCGTAAATAAATTTCGTAAATAGATCTCGCCGCGACGAAAAACGTCGTTTCTGTAATGACTTCCATCCAAATTCGCGTATCATATCTGCCTCACTCTCTCCCCTACTACGTGATAATACAAAACGAGCTGCCCTTTTTTTGTACCCTGCATCAGTTTGTGTTATTTCATCAAAACCTTTGAGCAAGTGTAGTTATTTCTTTAGATGGATCCAACAGAAATCCTTCATACAAATATTCTTCTCTCTATAAATAGGACCATTCAAAAATTCACTCTTGATTCTAGCCTGTTCTGATTCTAAGCAAAGTTAAATTTTGTCTGAAAGAAAGCTCCTCCTTCAAGAAATTTTGTGACAAATTTAATTTTTAAATTTTCTGTCATACAAAACACAACGTTATCTTTACAATGCTGTAAGAAGTCAACAGGGTGAAAGTAGTCACAGGGAAAACTTTTAACTTAAGTTGGACCACATAATGCCACTGTTTAGACACACATTTTTCATTGTTTACATTTCTTTACATATCACCTATCTATTTACATTAATTAGTTATCTGACCCCTGTTTCAATATCTAAATGCCCAACTATTTCACCTAGTTTTTTTGTATAGTTTGTAATTGTTCAATTGCCTTAGACTGACTGGCAGTTTCCTTCATGAACTTATTTTCTAAAACTATACCTATTTTCAACAGTGTCCACTCTTGCAACAACACCCTTTAAACCAGCCTACAGCCTTGACTTTAATTCTGAAATCTGATGACTTGTTCATTGTTGGTCTTCATGGTAGATTCAAAATAGTCACAATTTGCTTTCACTATACCCTGTAGTTCAGCTTTTAATGAGTCACTGAAGAATTTTATTTTAGACCAGCTGACAAACCTGGCATTGCCTGGGGGGATTTATTTTGCCAATTTTCTATTACACACAAACATTAAAAATTAACTGTGTTTGTAGTTTAGTATCTAAACAATTTCATTTCCATGTATTTGTAAAACTTCTTTGAAATTATGCCGTAGACACTCTGTGAGGTATCCCAGGCAGTTTCTGTATTCTGGGTGCAGACAGCTTCATGTATCTCCCCAAAGAAAGCTGTGCTTCATAAATTTTGAGCACTTAGCTTGTCTTTTCTTCCACAGGCTCAAGCGAAGGTCTTCCAACTGTTTCTTAACATTTTATTATGAGAGTTGTATTTATAGGCTCGTGATGTTTATCTGTAATAAGAAAACTATTAGAACTTCAGAAAAGAAAGGTCTATGGCTCCCCTAATAAATTAAGTAAAAAATGTTTACTTTCTCTGACACTGCATGTGAGTGCATAACATTGTAATGGCAATGTATTTGCATTGCAAGAGAAGCGCCACATTTTTCAAGTAGTAATTTACTTATCTTGCAAATGGCATCAGTGTCTAGGTCGTCTAGATCACTTTAATTCCACTGACCAGATTCTGAATTGTTTGTTAAGCCAAACTTGTAGCACTACATTAAATTCATACTTGCTCCAAAGATATTGAATACAACATTTCATTATTATGTGAAATGTGTCAGTTCAACACAAGGTTTCTTTACATGATACAATTGATGAACTTTTTTTCTTTTTAGTAAGTCACATCTAAAAATTCATCCATTGAGTAGGAGTGGTTGACATTCAGAAATACTTTTAATTTGTTTGTATGTGCTGATTGACTATCTGCCAGATGTTTAATGCTATTTGGTACATGACCGGAGACTATTACGGCACCATAATTCACCTCTTTCTACACCTAAAGTAGATTTAACCCACAATAGTGAAGATCATCCCTTCTTCTAGGGTTGTAGCTATGCACTTTACTATTATTTTTGGATTGGGATGGGTTACTAATAACAAAGTTCATAGCAAATATATGAATTGTGAAGGACTCTGAATTCTTCTGATTAATGGCTGTCTGCAGTGAATACTTTTCCCAAAATATGACACCATATGAAAGCAGTGAATGAAAATAGGCATAGTAGACCAATTTACTGATACATTTATTACCAAAATTTGCAATAATGCTAATAGCGTAAGTAATTGAACTCTAACATTTCAGCAGATCAAGTGTGTTTCTTCCATTCAATTTCCCATCAGTGCGCACACCCAGAAATTTTGAAGTCTGCCTTAGCAACAGACTTATGTTCGAAGTCTATTTTCATCAACAGTGTTATGCCATTTACTGTATATGCAGTGTTTTCTAAAAAATTAGTGAGAGTCCATTTGCAGAGAATCATTTCATAATTTTCCGAAGGACATTATTTACAATTTCTTCAGCTAATTCTTGTTTGTTGGATGTGATTACTATACTCTTATCAGCAAAAACAACCAGCAATTTATTTTCATGAACATGGTGGCAAGTCATTCATCTACACTCCTGGAAATTGAAATAAGAACACCGTGAATTCATTGTCTCAGGAAGGGGAAACTTTATTGACACATTCCTGGGGTCAGATACATCACATGATCACACTGACAGAACCACAGGCACATAGACACAGGCAACAGAGCATGCACAATGTCGGCACTAGTACGGTGTATATCCACCTTTCACAGCAATGCAGGCTGCTATTCTCCCATGGAGACGATCGTAGAGATGCTGGATGTAGTCCTGTGGAACGGCTTGCCATGCCATTTCCACCTGGCGCCTCAGTTGGACCAGCGTTCGTGCTGGACGTGCAGACCGCGTGAGACGACGCTTCATCCAGTCCCAAACATGCTCAATGGGGGACAGATCCGGAGATCTTGCTGGCCAGGGTAGTTGACTTACACCTTCTAGAGCACGTTGGGTGGCACGGGATACATGCGGACGTGCATTGTCCTGTTGGAACAGCAAGTTCCCTTGCCGGTCTAGGAATGGTAGAACGATGGGTTCGATGACGGTTTGGATGTACCGTGCACTATTCAGTGTCCCCTCGACGATCACCAGTGGTGTACGGCCAGTGTAGGAGATCGCTCCCCACACCATGATGCCGGGTGTTGGCCCTGTGTGCCTCGGTCGTATGCAGTCCTGATTGTGGCGTTCACCTGCACGGCGCCAAACACGCATACGACCATCATTGGCACCAAGGCAGAAGCGACTCTCATCGCTGAAGACGACACGTCTCCATTCGTCCCTCCATTCACGCCTGTCGCGACACCACTGGAGGCGGGCTGCACGATGTTGGGGCGTGAGCGGAAGACGGCCTAACGGTGTGCGGGACCGTAGCCCAGCTTCATAGGAGACGGTTGCGAATGGTCCTCGCCGATGCCCCAGGAGCAACAGTGTCCCTAATTTGCTGGGAAGTGGCGGTGCGGTCCCCTACGGCACTGCGTAGGATCCTACGGTCTTGGCGTGCATCCGTGCGTCGCTGCGGTCCGGTCCCAGGTCGACGGGCACGTGCACCTTCCGCCGACCACTGGCGACAACATCGATGTACTGTGGAGACCTCACGCCCCACGTGTTTAGCAATTCGGCGGTACGTCCACCCGGCCTCCCGCATGCCCACTATACGCCCTCGCTCAAAGTCCGTCAACTGCACATACGGTTCACGTCCACGCTGTTGCGGCATGCTACCAGTGTTAAAGACTGCGATGGAGCTCCGTATGCCACGGCAAACTGGCTGACACTGACGGCGGCGGTGCACAAATGCTGCGCAGCTAGCGCCATTCGACGGCCAACACCGCGGTTCCTGGTGTGTCCGCTGTGCCGTGCGTGTGATCATAGCTTGTACAGCCCTCTCGCAGTGTCCGGAGCAAGTATGGTGGGTCTGACACACCGGTGTCAATGTGTTCTTTTTTCCATTTCCAGGAGTGTATATTAAGAACAATAAGAGACCCAAAACAGAAATCTGTGGGACACCATTCATGGTACCTCCCCAGTTAGAGGACTTTGCTGAGTTTTGCAGACTATCTGTGCTGGTAATGTCCACCTTCTGCATTCTTCCAGTTAAATATGAATTAAACCATTTGTGCACAGTCCCACTCATACCACAATACTTTAGCTTATCCAGAATAATTTCACAATACACTCAGTGTAAAGCCTTTGAGAGATCACAAAATTCCAATGGGTGAAGTGCAGTTATTCAGAGCATTTAGTATTTGACACTAACTGCAGAGAAAAAATAAACATGCACCTACATGGATTGCTGTGGGTTGTACACATACACATAGCAAAAGTACATTATCTCGTGCGACAGCTTCCTGTGGAGCGGGGGGAGAGGAGGGGTGGAAATCCTACTGCCTGGAGTAGATTCAGGGGATTGAGGGGTCGTCCAAAGATTAATACACCAGTAATACATTCTGAATACTGTTCGGCATGGCCGGCCGGAGTGGCCGTGCGGTTCTAGGCGCTACAGTCTAGAGCCGAGCGACCGCTACGGTCGCAGGTTCGAATCCTGCCTCGGGCATGGATGTGCATGATGTCCTTAGGGTAGTTAGGTTTAAGTAGTTCTAAGCGACTGATGACCTCAGAAGTTAAGTCGCATAGTGCTCAGAGCCATTTGAACCATTTTTTGTTCGGCATGGATCCATCAATATTAAGTATGGGATAATGTCCAAAGGTGGATCACCCAGAATATTGTTCAGATGGATTTACCAGAGTTATGCCTATGATACAGTCCGAATGTGGAGTCACATGTGTCAAGTCTGGAATAGCATCCGAATGTGGATGGCCTGGACTAGAATAGTGACCCCCTTGTGACATTTAGTAAAGTCTCAGCCGAAGATAACATTGCAAGGTGGGATCTAATATCCACCAAAGTAATTACATTTGTATATGATAAAATAGCACACCATCTGTCCTTAATAATCAGCCATTTAAGCAAGTCATCTTCCCTGATGTGCGGAAGTATGTAGAGGTAAAACCACTACATAAAAAAGGTTCAAGTGATGATATGGGAAATTACCGCCCTATCTCAATCCTACAAGTGCTATCCAAAGTATTTGAAAAAATAGCCGCGTTCCAGATAACAAATTTGATTGTGAAACATGGTGTTATTCTTAAAAACCAATATGGGTTCCAAAAAGGGAAAAGCACCATGAGTGCTATTAATGAAGTCATTGAAAAAATCTGCTCCTCACTGGACAAAGGCAACAAAGTACTGGGTATCTTCTGTGACCTTACAAAGGCATTCGTTTCTGTGACTCTCTCCATTATGCTTCATAAACTAGGCAGATATGGCATCAGACAAAATGATCTGCAGTGACTCAGGTCTTATCTGACAAAAATGAAGCAAGGGGGTAATGATAACATCTAACACCATAAATTATGCATCTCAGTGGGATACAATATCACAAGAAGTCCCTTAAGGCTCAATCTTACGGCCAATATTGTTTCTCTTTTACATAAATGATTTACCTCTTAGTATCAATGCCCAGCCAGCCATGTCTGCTGATGGTACTCCAGTACTCCTTGAAAAATACAATGTGGGAGACATTCCGGATGGTGTTATAAACACAATAAACAAACTAGACACATGGTTTCAACAAAATGGCCTTAAACTTAACTTTTTGAAGACCTTGTTTACACAATTTAAAACCAAACAATCAAAAATCAGTGACATCAGTATTGTACATAAAATCAAGTTATAGATGAAGCTCAGTCCATTAAGTTCTTGGGGCTAAACTTGGACGAAAATCTAAGCTGGCAAGCACATATGGATCATTTAATACAAAATTAAACAGCCTTGCCTTTGCAGTGGATGTATTATCTGGCGTAACAGACAGAAGGTACAGAAAAGTGGTGTTCCACAGTTACTTTGAATCCACAATTAGATATTGTTTAACTTTTTGGGGAAATTCAAGCTACATGTCACGAAGCCTGCTCCTTCAAAGAAGAAGTGTTAGAAAAATGTGTGCTGCCCCTCCAAGCACATAATGCTACCCATTATTCGAGAATCTAAAAATATTACTAGCCCTGCATTGTACATAGTAATCCTGAGCTAACTGAAGAAAACCATTTCAAACATATGTACAACACTAGACACAGAAAATTTCATGCGTCCACAACATCGTTTAAAACTTTATCAAAGGACACTCCAGTACATGGGAATGAAAATTTACAATAAACTGAAGGGTAGAGATCTACTGAACATGGAGATAGGTTCACTGAAGAGAAAACTCTATGATCTCCTGGTGGAAAAATGCTACTATTTAATTGAGGAAGTTATGAACGATGAAATCATCATTTGATTAGTGTGATTGTTTAATATTATAGCACTGTGTATAATATTGTATACATATATAAAGATAACGTACTGTTACATCATAGGAAAAACTTAATAATATTACTATGTCCAATATCAACCTGTACTGGTAAAAACTAGTGTTAGGGAATTACGTATATCAAAAGGCTAAAATTGCAGTGTCTCCTGTACAGCACGTTTGGACGATCAGTAAATGTTTATTACGAGATGAACACAATACAAATGGATCCATATTCGAAAAGTTATCGACTGATGGTCGGCATCTGTAGGTCTGGTGGGGTGGGGTGGGGTGGGTGGGTAGGCGGTGGTGGCTCCTGCAGGAAGTCATTACACAAAATAGCATAACTGAGCAGTGAATGGATGTTTACTAAAGAATAATGTCAACACTCAACCACCACAGCAATGCATGTAAGTGCAGATGTTTTAGTGCTGGCTTTGGCAGTTTGTGTTATTTGGAAGATGTCTCGTTGGTAGATACTCTGACTGGGTTAGGACTCTATATCACAGTTCTATGGTAAAAGTAGCAAGCCATACCTGATAATTTAATTATAAGAGCACGTATATACTTTTATATTTACATATACCAGGAGGTTACAAACGGTCTGAAAAGCTCATACGGGTGTTGCAGTGTAGATTGTGTTGGGTAATAATTTTTACGTAAAGAACTCTGTATGTCATTTCCGAATTAATTATCCTCAAAGTTACCCAATCAGGCCATTGTACACACAAATTCAAGTGGCCCGCCAGAGACAGTGCCATCAAACACATTCTTCATTTGGTTTCCTAAAACCAAACAGCAGAGTGAGACAAAAATTGGGCATGGGCTGGTAGTAAGGACTGAAGCTGAGACAAAGGCTGAGCAATATCATGCACTATCATCTACACTGTGAGAACAATTGACACTAATTGTATCTGGCAGGCCACACAAATTTGTACGTGCAATGGGCTGATTGGCCAAGTTCAATGCTAATTAATTCAGAAACTGCACAACGTATCAATTTTTTTTAAACAATTTTTCTCGGCACAACTTATCCCGCAAACGCTTACAAGTTTTTCAGACTCTTTCTGACCACCCTATAGAACATAGCAAAATATCGAAAAATATGGAAAAATGTCAAAAATGTGGTAAAATCCGCATAAGACATGGTCACACACAATATCTCTATTTATACAAAGGAAGTGGTCGAAATTTGTTACATAAGCACTAAATCAAAGTGTTTAGAGATCTCTCTGATACTTTCCTAGGAAGCTACAAGTTTTTACCATAGGAGAGACTCGCAGTACAATCTGCTCATGAATGACGGATATCTCCACTAGCTTTTGAGGGCACTCTCAGGCCCACTGAAAAAATGTATGGAATTTGTTATTAACACGGGGTGGGGCAAATGAAAGTGGCCCGGAGAACAGCTCCGGGTGGAGTGTTCGTCCACATGATCAACGTGGTATATCAGTCTATTGTGACAGGCGTAACGTTGATTTGGTACGACTTTGAAGCATTATGGTGGCCTACAGACATTTTCTGGTGTGTCGACACGTTTTGGGACTTTTTTTACTCGTTCAAAACAGATTTTCGAACTAAGCGTTGCTTGCCACTGTTTGCTGACACTTTGGCCCCACGAAACTTCTCAGCAAACAACTGACTATACCGTTTCCGCGACTTCGTTGTCACGTAACTTTCCACGAAGAACAGCCGTTGCTCCACTGTGAATACCATCATCCACTTTGCACTGCTCCACTCACGCTGACACATACGGCGCTATCATCTGAATCGGTGGGGACCGTGTGGCGGGCGTACACGTCGTGTGCGCGTCACGGGGTGTGGTTATACGCATACATTCACATCCAATCATATCCATTCGTCCTGGCTACTTATTTGCCCCATCCTGTACAGAGGGATGGAGGTATATAGTATCACACGAATTTAGATACAAAAAAGCATTATATAGACGGGGTAATAAGAATATGCGGCAGAGGGGGTGGGCTGTACGTCCTCGATTTAATGAGGTGGTTTGCCGCTGCATATGCTTTAATATTGGAATGATGGTGAGACATAGCGACAAGACCAAGTTGTCATACTCCCACTACTTCTGTGTGCAGGAAGAAACTATGTTTTCTATTTAGATTCCGAATGCTGTCGTATTCTGATTCAGTGTCGCAGTATTTGCAGTTGTAGCATTTGGATAAAGTGTTAAGTGAAAATTCCACAAATGAAAAGCAATACATATGGATCATATATTGACGCTATCACAGATGAAAACGCGAGACGTTTGCCGATCACACATAGCATGAATTTTCTTTTCACGACTTAGGGTAACACAAACACACACACACACACACACACACACACACCACACACCACACAGAGAGAGAGAGAGAGAGAGAGAGAGAGAGAGAGAGAGAGAGAGAGAGAGAGAGAGATAAAATATATATATATATATATATATATATATATATATATATATATATATAATTCCTTTATTTATCTGGGGAAAGCAACTTTGAAATACTGACACACTGAATTTGACTTTAGCATTTCTGTGTATGTATATCACCCCTTTTAACTTACTCTTAAAACATTGTATTTTTTTCTCATTGTTAAGCCTCACTGTCCTGTATGAATCTGACTCAGGGTCGTAAAGCCATATTGTTTATTTCCATTAATTATGCATCATGATCGGATAGTCCATTAACAATTGGGTACACATTTCAGAACTGTCTGTAAAAATGTTATCAATCAGTCTCCTATTATCTTGCTGCATCCGAGTCGGAAAAATTGACTGCTGACATAATACCGAACCATCCAAATAATAATTCTAGTTCATTGTTTCTATCTGTACATTTTAAAACTTTACACTGGAATGTCCAAAAATTACTGCTTCTTCTCGTCTGACAGGTAGCTGAGTAATGCATATAAATTTCTCAAATATGCTGAGAGCGTCAGAGAGGGATCTTGAGACTGTTACAGTTGTCAGAGAAGTATTCTGCAGCAACAACAACTCGCAAGCACGTGCTTCTAGGTTCTGATCAACACAAAAAAATCCAGAATGAAATTTTCGCTCTGCAGCGGAATGTGCACAGACATGAAACTTCCTGGCAGATTAAAACTGTGCCGGACCGAGACTCAAACGCAGTACCTTTTGCGGGCAAGTCTGGAAGGTAGGAGACGAGGTACTGGCAGAAGTAAAGCTGTGAGGACTAAACGTGAATCGTGCATGGGGACTCAGTCAGTAGAGCACTTACCGTGAAAGGCGAAGATCCCGAGTTCGCGTCTCGGCCCGGCGCACAGTTGTAATCCGCCAGGAAGTTTCAACACAAAAACTGATTGTCAGTATTCTTTGACCTTGTGTAAAACTTTTACATACCTTGCAACTCCTCCTCTTTCCATGTTAAATCTACACGAAAATGATCCTAGTCTACAATCATTGCTATTTGACTTTTCCATCACTGTGGTTTACGTGGTGTTCAGAGAGGCAGAGAACAGCTATCAATTCAGAATTTCCCGCATCTTCTAGTCATACAAGAAGCTCAATTTCCACTTTTTCAACCCTCTGATGAAATTAATTTCACTTTTCTGGAAACTTTTACACATATATTATGGTCCTGCTCCTATTCAGGTGCAGACAATGATTTTTGCATCCGCATCTCCCAATTTCAGCAACAGGCATTTCACAGATATGAGACCTTCAGTCAAAAGCAATCCGCTCAACTCTTTGTTAACACTGCCAACAGGCGAAATGCTATATTTTAAAGTGTTAGTGAGGCTGTTTCCTGCTCCTCCTACTACAAATACTTGGTTCTCTCCGTCAAAATCTGTCCACAAGGCCCCTACGTCCTCCATCACCTGGCTATGCTTGGCACTAGGTTTCATGGTGTTTGTAACCTGATATTCTACACCTAACTTTCCCTGTAGCTTTTGGCGTACATCCTATCCCTTCTTTCTGCTCTACTTTTCTACCGACCTAGCCGTAACTCGTAAGCGCACACGTGTATATTAGTGAAGATGCTACACGCGTGGAGTATTTTTTACCCCACTTAGACAAGGAAGTAACTCAATAAAACTTTAAAATTGGAATGTACTCTATGTCACAACATTGTAGTATTTTAAAGACTTATTTAATGATTTTTAAAATGTTTATTTGACACCACAAACGTTCGTCAAGCCAGTCACAAAAACAATTTTTTTAAGAGGTTATGTAGCTAGTTTCAACGAACTGGGTCGTCATTTTCAAAAGTAATCACAAACTTCCACCTACTGCATGAATAACTGGAGCCACTTCTTTCAAATATTACGAAGAATACACTAAAACTAGAGAACTGAAGCAGAGGCACCAGAAAGAAGTCACAAGGCGTCATTACAAGTTTTGGTTGATCAGTCATTTCACGCCTCAGTGCAGTGTAGATGAAAACTGCATCAGGATGAAAGATAGTATACACTCTTGCATTATATCCTGCAGTGATGCAACGAACATTTTTTTTTTCCTTTGTCATTTCATTTCCCTGCCCCATGGTGGCAGGGGTGGGCTGGCAGCAGTACAATTCGTCGCCATTCAGCCAGGTGATTATATAAATACCACAGGTGAACATTACATACAGGTGTAAAATACAGGGATAAAAGACTAAATGTACACATGAGAAGGGGAAAGCAACTGGAGTTAATATATAAAAAAGGAGTAGTTTGACAAGGCACGTTTACATAAAATCCACCTACAGTCAAAATGGCACTCAATGAATACGAAGCACAGTAACACTGGCGGCACGAATAGCACAATTAAAAATGACGTTCACGGTACGGAACGACTACACTGAACACACACTGCACTGACGTTACACACATAGCAAGCACCAAAACGTGACAAAGTAACTGCATTTAAATCTGAGGGGCCTGATAAGGGAAGGGTGGTCGGAGAGGGAGGGAGGAAAGAGATTGGGGGTTGACGGTTGAGGGGGGGGGGGGGCGGGCAGGGCAGGAAGGGGTGGAGTCGGTAGCACACCAAGGGATAGGAGATGGGGAGTGAGCGCAAGGATTGGGAAAGGAAAAATGAAAAGGACAGAGGGGAGGGAGGTAATAGCAGAGTGGGGAGGGGAAGGAAAGGAGCCCAAGGGAAGATGGGAGGGGGAGATGGGGGTCAGAGTTGGAAGGAAGGATGAATATCAGGGCGAAGCACATCATCCGGGACAGAGAGACGTTGAAGTCCCTTTGGGACAGCATGTGGAGATGGAGAGAGCAGGGACACATTACTAAGGGCGTAGCAGCAGGTGGGGAGTGGAGAGGAATGGAGACACTAGGGGGAGAGGGAGGTAAGGGTGGCGGTTTGTGTTGAGGATACAGATGTGTTCAAGGAACAGGAGATGTGGGAAAGGGATGAAGTCATAGAGGATCCTCGTGGGGGATGGGAGACGGATACAGAAAGCGAAGCAGAGTACAAGGCGTTCGAGGATTTGAGGTGGTTATGGAATTTGGGAGGGGTTGAGAGCCAGGCAACACTGGCGTAACGAAGGATGGGACGGATCGAGGATTTGTAGGTATGAAGGATGGAAGGGTGCAAGCCCAATGTCCGGCTGGACGGGAGTTTCAGGAGGTGGAGTCTGTTGTGGGTTTTGCATCCGATGTTAAGGAGATGGGGAGTCCGGATGGGGTGATGGTCAAGGGTGAGGTCGAGGTATTTCAAAGTGGGAGTTAGTTGGATAGGGCGGTCATAGAACTATCATTTTGCAAACAAAGGCTTTTAACAAACATAATGGCGGAAGCTGCCATGAGGCAAGTAGTTATCATTGCCTCACTGTAATCTTCAAACGTGCAGCAACTCCAAAATTTGAACACAGCACGCAATCCTACTGTGTTCTGCAAATGAAATCATACAAAGACGATGCACTCCCATTGAGGGCTAACACAAAACTAATCTGCAAGCATGACATCGCTTCAGTTGCCTGGTTGCACATCAAATCACTAGAGGGCGTAAGTGTAGCCCACGAAAACAGAAGACAAACATGGATATACATAGTGTTTACAATAACAAACGCTAGAAGGCGCCACTGTCAAATTTCTACGAACACCGCTTTTGCTGAAGCGTAAACATTAACCAGAAGGTGCTGCTATTTATTTACAACTTTCAAAGACGGTTGACAGAGTGCATGATCATAACAAACAAATTGTAACAGCTTACAGAAAGAAGTTTCCTTGCAGCGCAGCATTGTGACAACCTAAATATTGTTATAAATACAGATTGGATTAGATTAATACTTGTTCCATAGATCATGAATACGACACTTCGTAATGATGTGGAATGTGTCAGGTTAATGAAAGATGTCTGTACAAGATATTACATTACACAAAATACTGCATGACACTAATGTTTAAGTCGTTTTTTTCCTTAATGTATATCTAAAAATTCAGCCAATGAGTAGAAGGAGTTATCTAAAAATTCTTTTAATTTATTTTTAAATCTTAGTTGGCTATCTGTCAGGCTATGATGCTGTTTGGTAGGTGACCAAAGACTTTAGTGGCAGCATAATTTACCCCTTTCTGTGCCAAAGTCAGATTTAACCATGCATAGTGAAGATCATCCTTTCTCCTGGTGTTATAGCTATGCGCACTGCTATTACTTTTGAACTGGGTTGGATTATTAACAACGAATTTCATAAGTGAATATACGTATATACTGTGAGGATCCCTAGATCCACAGTATAAAGTAATAATCCTATGTCCTCTATTATGACGTGTCGGTTACTCATTGTTACACAGAAATGTACAGAATAAGCAATTAACATAAATTAATGACCTCTGTAATGTACTGTGTTAATACAAAAGTACGGCCACCAAACGTAGCACGACGGGAAGGGAAGTAAAAGAAGTGATTCATACCCGATTTTTTGTCTGACTAAACTGGGAAAAATTTATAGCAAGCCTTTGCTTAAGTTCACTGGTTCCAGTTTTTTTTTTTGGCAATATTTGAAACAAATGTGGTTGCAATTATTAATGCAGTTTTCCAGCTATGCGGTTGCATTTGAAAATCACGACTCAGTGCGTCAAAACTAGTTATGTAATCTTTCAAAAATGGTGTTCTAGTGACTGTGGGTTGACGACCGTTTGTTTTGTCAAACATTTTAAATTCCGTTCAGTCATACTCCTTGATGACAGTTATGTGCAAATACAAAATGTACACTCCTGGAAATTGAAATAAGAACACCGTGAATTCATTGTCCCAGGAATGGGAAACTTTATTGACACATTCCTGGGGTCAGATACATCACATGATCACACTGACAGAACCACAGGCACATAGACACAGGCAACAGAGCATGCACAATGTCGGCACTAGTACAGTGTATATCCACCTTTCGCAGCAATGCAGGCTGCTATTCTCCCATGGAGACGATCGTAGAGATGCTGGATGTAGTCCTGTGGAACGGCTTGCCATGCCATTTCCACCTGGCGCCGCAGTTGGACCAGCGTTCGTGCTGGACGTGCAGACCGCGTGAGACGACGCTTCATCCAGTCCCAAACATGCTCAATGGGGGACAGATCCGGAGATCTTGCTGGCCAGGGTAGTTGACTTACACCTTCTAGAGCACGTTGGGTGGCACGGGATACATGCGGACGTGCATTGTCCTGTTGGAACAGCAAGTTCCCTTGCCGGTCTAGGAATGGTAGAACGATGGGTTCGATGACGGTTTGGATGTACCGTGCACTATTCAGTGTCCCCTCGACGATCACCAGTGGTGTACGGCCAGTGTAGGAGATCGCTCCCCACACCATGATGCCGGGTGTTGGCCCTGTGTGCCTCGGTCGTATGCAGTCCTGATTGTGGCGCTCACCTGCACGGCGCCAAACACGCATACGACCATCATTGGCACCAAGGCAGAAGCGACTCTCATTGCTGAAGACGACACGTCTCCATTCGTCCCTCCATTCACGCCTGTCGCGACACCACTGGAGGCGGGCTGCGCGATGTTGGGGCGTGAGCGGAAGACGGCCTAACGGTGTGCGGGACCGTAGCCCAGCTTCATGGAGACGGTTGCGAATGGTCCTCGCCGATACCCCAGGAGCAACAGTGTCCCTAATTTGCTGGGAAGTGGCGGTGCGGTCCCCTACGGCACTGCGTAGGATCCTACGGTCTTGGCGTGCATCCGTGCGTCGCTGCGGTCCGGTCCCAGGTCGACGGGCACGTGCACCTTCCGCCGACCACTGGCGACAACATCGATGTACTGTGGAGACCTCACGCCCCACGTGTTGAGCAATTCGGCGGTACGTCCACCCGGCCTCCCGCATGCCCACTATACGCCCTCGCTCAAAGTCCGTCAACTGCACATACGGTTCACGTCCACGCTGTCGCGGCATGCTACCAGTGTTAAAGACTGCGATGGAGCTCCGTATGCCACGGCAAACTGGCTGACACTGACGGCGGCGGTGCACAAATGCTGCGCAGCTAGCGCCATTCGACGGCCAACACCGCGGTTCCTGGTGTGTCCACTGTGCCGTGCGTGTGATCATTGCTTGTACAGCCCTCTCGCAGTGTCCGGAGCAAGTATGGTGGGTCTGACACACCGGTGTCAATGTGTTCTTTTTTCCATTTCCAGGAGTGTATTTAATGACCTTTAGGATGTAAACACTCACTTCTCATAATGACAAAAACTGAATCTCTAAGACAGTGTATTCTTGAGCATTTATCTTTTATATCTGATCAGAATCGTAACTGATACATTCCTTGCAAACTAAAAATTAATGTTCCTTACATATTAAACTACAGAAAGTCCTTTTCCTGGGGACACACTTCACATCTTCCAGAAGACAATCTAACTCTTCCACTCCAGTAATGGACCTCACAGCAGATTTGGCGAGTGCAGGTTTTTTCCAGCTGAGTGACATCTTTTCCTTCATAGCTTGCTTCAGACACAGCTGCCGCATCCTCTAAATCATCACTACCTACCCCTTGGTCAGTATCTGTATTACGATCACACTACGAAATGTGGTCGTTTTTACTATCACACTCATTATTTATCTCGTATTTGTTTGCACTATCTTCTAAATAGGAGATGCCATGCCTTTATGATGATCGGATCTGCTATCTATTCATGAAGTTCAGTGACTACAGTACTTACATTACTTTCCCCCCCCCCCCCCCCCCCCCCCCCCCCCCCCACAGGCAGTGGAAGACGTCTCGAATCGAAACGACAATGCGTGAGACTGGGGAACTCACACATTGTTACAAGCAGGGACAGTTGGTTGTGAAGTATGTGGAAGGTCACAGTTATAGAATTTAACAGTTCAACCAAAGCATCGAAGGTACAGCGCAGTGTATTTTACCTTCCACGTGTGCTTACGGGCTAACGATGTTCCTATGAATCTTCTGCACTTACTAAGCTCAAAAACTGATAGAGGCTCTCCTCGTATTTCAGGTAACAAGTCAAAGTGATTTCTAACCGGAATTTGGAAAGCAATTTCTGAGGTTTTGTCCTTTTGCTTATTGCTTGTCACCTTTTCCCAACTCCCATTGTCTCTTTCCCCCCACAGAATTCGACACATGCCATTTCTAACACTGCCTGAAGAGCGCATATCTTTCTTCCCTGTTCCACAATTCTCTCGTCTCAACTATATAATCTAAGCCCCGAAGAGCCTCATACGAGATTTGTTTGGCTTCCCCTCTGTGTTCTCACCAGTGAAACACCAACCACCAATCCTGACTCGTTTCTCTCATACCAATTAACCTCTGACAACATCCACGTTTGTCACACGACACTGTTCTTACAGTAAACTAAAGAGCACTGAGCACTACAACACAGTTAAACTGTAATAAAGTAACAATCAATATAAACTTACCTTTCGGTGAGTTCTGCATCTAACTTCCAGGCGTCAAGAAGACGTAAAACAACACGACTTACGTTCATTGAACGGAATTAGCAGAAGACATGAAGTGAATGAAAATTAAAAGCCACGATATCTTCTAAAAAGAATCTTATACCGACGGTATCAGGGAACTATGAGAAGCTCTGTAATGATTCCAAAAGACCACCTACGATTAGAAGGTGGGCAGACGTTAACATTAGCTTGCAAACACACCACCGATATTCACTGAACGTTGGTTTTAAATTAAAGAAGACATTAAATGAATGCAAACTCGTACCGTTCCGCTGTTGCTGTACAAGGGCTTGAGTGCGATCATCCGCCACGGTTGGCAACCAGGGTCGCCCAGTATCTTAAGGCTGCGGCCACATTGGCACCGATATCTGAGGATATCGCCGACGACCGACATCGGCCCAAGACGGCTGATCTTTTCAAATCAGTACGGCACTGTGAGCACGGGCACACTGTCACCGATCTCATCGCCCGAATGTACAGACTTCGGACGACACTCGGTGAAATTCAAGTCAGTTTCCTCCGGTCAAATTGACCGACGTTCTCATATACTGACACAGAAATAGGTAAGTTTAATCCAAGAACGAGTGAATGTTTGGCATCCTGAAGACAAAAATATCGTAAACATGATTTAGTTCCGAGTCTATGCTCTGAAACCGCAGTTTTATTGGAATCCCCAAATAGCAAAATCTTCGTAGGAAATTTTAGGTATAAATTATAACCTAAAAAGAAATTTGTTCGAGTGAGAAGGATTGCATATCCTATGCTTCAAGTTACTCTGGTGGATCTTTTTTGGGTTGTGGACGTTAGCTGCCAACAAATTATTATTACTGCTTAGGGTGGTGATGTGTACCTCAACTATCGTTGCCGGTGTTGGTTTGCTATCGTTTCTGATAAGACCATCCCTATCACTGAACTGTTCACTGACACACACTCTTTGTACTACCTTTCTATTCATAACGAATCCTACTCCCATTATACCGTTTTCTGCTGCTGTTGATATTACCCTATACTCATGTAACCAGAAATCCTTGTCTTGTTTCAGTTTCACTTCACTGACTCCTACTATATGTAGACTGAGGCTTTGCATTTCCCTTTTCAGATTTTCTAGCTTCCGTACCACGTTCAAGCTTCTGACATTTCATGCCCCGACTCAAAGAACGTTATGCTTTCGTTGGTTATTGAATCTTTTTCTCACCATCACCTCCCCATTGGCAGTCCCCTCCCGGAGATCCGAATGGGGGACTACTACGAAATCTTTTGCCAATGGAGAAATCATCATGACACTTTTTCATATACAGGCCACATGTGCTGTGGATACACGTTGTGTGTCTTTAATGCAGTGGTTTACATTGCCTTCTGCACCCTCCTGCCGATAATCATTGCCGATTCTTCAGCCTTTAGGGGCAGTTTTCCCATCCCAAAGGCAAGAGGGTGCTCTGAACCTCCGCCCGCTCCTCCACCCTCTTTGACAACGCCGTTGGCAGAATGAGGGTGACTTCTTATGCCAGAAGTCTTCGCCAATGATGATATTTAATCACAACTTAAGCGGCGGCGGGTTTCGAACCCGGGACCGAGGACGTTCTGATTACTAATCAAAGACCACCCCTCGACCACGAATGCATGCCGACGTCACTAGCTGAAGATGAAGAGATGCGGAAAGTATATGACGATACTGAAAGGGTAATACGGTGCATAAAGGAAGATGACAAGCTAATAGTCATGGGGGACTGGAACGCAGTTGTAGGTGAAGGTGTAAATGAAAAGGTTACAGGAGAATATGGGCTTGGGACAAGGAATGAGAGAGGAGAAAGACTAGTAGCGTTGTGTAATAAATTTCAGATAGTAATAGCGAATATTCTGTTCAAGAATCACAAGAGGAGGAGGTATACTTTGAAAAGATGGGGTGGTACGGGAAGATTTCAGTTGGATTAAATCATGGTCAGACAGATTCCGAAATAAGATACAGGAATATAAGGCGTACCCAAGAGCAGATATAGACTCAGATCACAATGTAGTAGTAATGAAGAGTAGGCTGAAGTTCAAGAGAAAATGGTTCAAATGGCTCTGAGAACTATGGGACTTAACATCTATGGTCATCAGTCCCCTAGAACTTAGAACTACTTAAACCTAACTAACCTAAGGACATCACACAACAACCAGTCATCACGAGGCAGAGAAAATCCCTGACCCCGCCGGGAATCGAACCCGGGAACCCTGGTGTGGGAAGCGAGAACGCTACCGCACGACCACGAGCTGCGGACGAAGTTAAAGAGATTAGTCAGGAAGAACCAACACGCAAAGAAGTGAGATACAGAAGTACTAAGGGATGAGGAGACACGCTTTAAGTTCTCTAAGGTTACAGATACCTAAGGCTACAGATACAGCAATAAGGAATAGCTCAGTTTAAGAGGAACGGACGTCTCTAAAAAGGGCAATCATAGAAGTTGGAAGAAAAACGTAAGTTCAAAGAACGTAACTGCGAAGAAACCATGGCTAACAGAAGAACTACTTCAGTTGATCGATGGAAGAAGAAAGTATAGAAATGTTCACGGAAATTCAGTACTACAGAAATAAATAGTAAGTGCAGGGAAGCTAAGACGAAATGGCTGCATAAAAATGTGAAGAAATGGAAAAAGGAATGATGTTCTGAAGGACTGACTCGGCGCACAGTAAAGTCAAAACAACCTTCGATGACATTAAAAGCAAGAGTGGTAACATTAACAGCGCAACGGGAATTACACTGTTAAATGCAGATGAGAGAGAACGGATAGGTGGAAAGAGCACATTGAAGGCCTGTGAGGGAGAATATTTGATGTAATAGAAGAAGAAAGAGGAGTCGCTTTAGAAGAGATTGGAAAGCCAGTATTAGAATCAGAATTTAAGAGCTTTGGAGGACTTGAGAACACACAAGGCAGAAGGAATAGACAATATTCCATCACATTTGTAAAATCATTGGGGCGACCAGAGGCAACAAAACGACTATTCACGTTGGTGTGACGAATGTATGAGTCTGGCGACATACCATCTGACTTTCGGAGAAATATCATCCACGTAATTCCGAAGACTGCAAGAGCTGACAAGTGCGAGAAATATCGCACAATCATCTTCACAGCTCATGCATCCAAGTTGTTGACAAGAATAATATGGAGAAGAATGGGGAAAAAATGAGGATGTGTTGGCTGACGATCAGTTTGGCTTCAGAAAAGGTAAAGGCACCAGAGAGGCAACTCTGACATTGCAGTTGATAAAGGACGCAAGACGAAAGAAAAATCACGATACATTCGTAGGATTTGTCAACCCCGAAAAAGAAAGACGAAAGAGAGAGAGAAAGAGAGAGAGAGAGAGAGAGAGAGAGAGAGAGACGAAAGAGAGAGAGACGAAAGAGAGAGAGACGAAAGAGAGAGAGACGAAAGAGAGAGAGACGAAAGAGAGAGAGACGAAAGAGAGAGAGACGAAAGAGAGAGAGACGAAAGAGAGAGAGACGAAAGAGAGAGAGACGAAAGAGAGAGAGACGAAAGAGAGAGAGACGAAAGAGAGAGAGACGAAAGAGAGAGAGACGAAAGAGAGAGAGACGAAAGAGAGAGAGACGAAAGAGAGAGAGACGAAAGAGAGAGAGACGAAAGAGAGAGAGACGAAAGAGAGAGAGACGAAAGAGAGAGAGACGAAAGAGAGAGAGACGAAAGAGAGAGAGACGAAAGAGAGAGAGACGAAAGAGAGAGAGACGAAAGAGAGAGAGACGAAAGAGAGAGAGACGAAAGAGAGAGAGACGAAAGAGAGAGAGACGAAAGAGAGAGAGACGAAAGAGAGAGAGACGAAAGAGAGAGAGACGAAAGAGAGAGAGACGAAAGAGAGAGAGACGAAAGAGAGAGAGACGAAAGAGAGAGAGACGAAAGAGAGAGAGACGAAAGAGAGAGAGACGAAAGAGAGAGAGACGAAAGAGAGACGAAAGAGAGACGAAAGAGAGACGAAAGAGAGACGAAAGAGAGACGAAAGAGAGACGAAAGAGAGACGAAAGAGACGAAAGAGAAAGACGAAAAAGATGTGGTGCTACAGGCGAATGTTGAAAATTAGGTGGACTGACAAGGTAAGGAACGAGGGGGTTCTGCGTAGAATCGGAGAGGAAAGGAAAGGAATATGTGGAAAATACTGATAGAGGAGGGACAGGACGATAGGGCATCTATTAAGTCATCAGGGAATGACTTCCATGGTACAAGAGGGAGCTGTAGAGGGCAAAAACAGTAATGGAAGATAGTGTTTGGAATGCATCCAGCAGATAATTGACGACTTACGTTGCAAGTGCTACTCTGAGATGAAGAGGTTGGCACAGGAGAGGTTGTGGCGGGCCGCATCAAACCAGTCAGAAGACTGGAAAAAATTTCTGTCACACATATGCTAATACACTTAATTAACTCATGTCTGCATAACTTCAAAGAAATTCAGCAAAACATAGTGTTTGTAACCTTGTGTTTCACCGCCACGAATAATCATCCTGACAAGGGAACCTGCCCATCGCACCCCCCTCAGATTTAGTTATAAGTTGGCACAGTGGATAGGCCTTGATAAACTGAACACAGATCAATTGAGACAACAGGAAGAAGTTGTGTGGAACTGTGAAAAAATAAGCAAAATATACAAACTGAGTAGTCCACGGGTGGCATAGGCAACATCATGGACAAAGTGAGCTCAGGAGCGTCGTGGTCCCGTGGTAGCGTCAGCAGCTGCTGAACGAGAGGTCCTTGGTTCAAGTCTTCCCTCGAGTGAAAATTTTCTTTATTTTTGCATAGTTATTATCTGTCCGTTCGTTCATTGACGTCTTTGTTCACTGTAATAAGTTTAGTGTGTGTTTTGCGACCGCATCGCAAAACCGTGCGATTAGTAGACGAAAGGACGTGCCTCTCCAATGGGAACCGAAAACATTTGATCGCAAGGTCATAGGTCAACCGATTCCTCCACAGGAAAACACATCTGATATATTCTATACGACACTGGTGACGGCATGTGCGTCACATGACAGGAATATGTTGTCGACCCACCTAACTTGTGCACTTGGCGAAGGGGTAAAAAGATTCTTCTACCTTGCCCGATTTAGGTTTTCTTGTGGATGTGATAATCACTCCCCAAAAAATGATGAAAACATAAGAGTTTGTCACATAAACTGAAAATAAAAAATTAAACTTTTTACTCGATGGAAGATTTGAACCAAGGACCTTTCGTTCCACAGCTACTCACGTTACCAAGAGATCACGGCGCTCCTGCGTTCCTATCTCTCCCATGGACTACTCAGTTTGTATATTTTGCTTATTTTTTCACAGTTCCACACAACTTCTTCCTGTTTTCTCATTTGATCTGTTTTCAGTTTTTCAATGCCTATCCACTGTGCCAACTTATAACTAAATCTGAGGGAAGTGCGATGGGGAGGTTCCCTTGTGAGTACGTAAAGCGAAAGACTCGTATGTGAAACACTTTTGCATAACAAAAGCTAATTTCGAGTACTTTTAGATATGTGATTCGAACTCTACTAAAAAATCAGGTACATTAAAGACAGTTCCGGCTCACCTGAAACTAAACGTGAACCTTCGGTATTTGACATCTGGCGATTACATCCTTCCAACATTCAGGCCTCTACCAAGTTCCGATAAGCCCAATTTCGAAGTTTTTGTGTGCTATGTTCGAAGCTATTTACGATGCCCTAAAGACTAATTTAAAAGCTCGTAACTTCAAGCTTCCACCCCAAAAACTACAAAATGTTCTGTGCCAAGTTTTGACGCTATGCTTTCTGCATGTGTACTAAAAAGACACTGTGATATAGAGGACTTCCTTCATTAAAAGCTACACTCAATCTGAAATAATACTGTCACCAGGAATCTCGTTACTTTCTTTCTCGAATCCACTAACCAAGTGTTTGAAGAGCACTGAAGTTTCAAATACTAGAATCTGATTATCTGACTATGCTGCCAATATTGCATTAATTTTCACCATTTTTAGAATAATTTTTTGTTATGGTTTAAGGGCGCAAAACTGCTACGGTCATAAGCGCCCATTCTGTGGCTTAATGAAAGGTAAAAAACCGAATTTCAAATGAGCTGCAATGGGACCGAAACTCAAGGAGGTAGACTAAAAACGGAAGCAATCTTAAGAAAGTGCTATTGAAAGTGGGTTTCCCCTCCAGAAATAGAGTTTCAAATGACTTATGTCATCTCACTGACACTGATAAACTCAACGATGCGATCGGCTGAGCGCGTGTCATCTGCTAAAAGGGAAGCTATACCAGGCGAGAGCTGTAAACTGGCGCGTTGCGGATTACAACAGGGGGCCTGAAGTAAAAGGTGTCTCACCGTCCACGATTGAGAGCAGTGGGGACTAAGCGGGGGAGTATCGCCACATAAGAAATGTCGATGGCTAAAAGGACAGTGCCCTATCCGGGGTGTAGTTCAAATTGCCTCCTCCCGACGACGAGACCGAGAGGAAGAGGTCCATCACAAGGAAGAGGTTTGACGTCCCGTAATTTATTATCGGAAAGTGCAGATCAGTATGTGTGCGCCATAAAAAAGCAACACGACAACATAAAACGCTCTGCAGATCGGCAAAGGGAAACATGCTAACAGCGGACCGAGGGAGAGAGACAGCAGCCTTTGCCGCTATATCGGCTGCCTCGTTTCCGCGGATACAAACATGACATGGGATCAAAAGGAATGTCACAGAGACGCCCCACAAGTGGAGCATGTGGAGGCAGTCCCGAGTCCGGTGGAGCAGAGGATGGACGGGATAAAGAGCTTGGAGGTTGAGAAGAGAGATGAGCGAATCCGAATATATATATATACACACACTGTATCCGCTTATGGCGAAGGATGTATTGGACAGCCTGGAGAACAGCGTAAAGCTCCACAGCACAAACTTAACACTGGTCGGCAAGCCGAAATCTAATAGGGGTGCCGCCAACAATATAGGCACTCCAACACCAAATGTAGCCTTTAAACCATTGGTGTAAATAAATGTGGCATCCTCCATTTGTTTGCACAGAGAAGCAAATGTCCGTCGATAAAGTACAGGGGGTGGGGGGTACTATCCTTGGGAAGCTGGCAAAGGTCACGGAGAAGGCAGGTCTTGGGGCTAAGTCAAGGTGGCGCCGTACCCCCATTGGTCAAGAAAGTTTTAGGAAACTGGAAAGAAATGGAATGTAGCAGTTGACAGAAGCGGACTCCCGGTGGTAGCAGAGAAAAAGGGCAGCCTGCATAACCTAAATCCGAAGATGCGTCGAAAAAAAAGGGCATAGGTCATATGAGCAGGCATTTAAGGCAGATGACTAGCGTAACGATTCAGAAGGACAGCTCGTCGATTGGACATCGGACGCTCAGCAGCCTCAGCATTAAGGCTCTCCACAGGGTTGGTGTAAGAAGCTCCAGACGCTAAACGCAATCTACAGTGGTGGACAGAGTCGAGACGCCGAAGAATAGACGGGCGTGCAGAGGAGTGAACTATGCTTCCATAGTCCAATTTCGAACGCGCTAAGGCGCGGTATAGGCGGAGGTGAACCACTCGGTCCCCTCCATAGGAGGTACTACTCAGAACACGGAGGGTGTTGAGGTGTCGCAGAAAGCGAGCCGAAAGATATGAATCGTGAGAAGACCAGCACAGTTTCCTGTCAAACATAGGTTCCACGAATTTGGCGACGTCCACGAACGGAAGGTCGACACGGCCTAAACGTACGGAAGGCGAATAAAACTCCATACGACGCCAAAGATTTACACAGACGGTCTTACTGGGAGAAAAGCGGAAGCCGCTTTCAATGCTCCACGAGTGGAGGCGATCGGGACATCCTTGAAGACGTCGTTCAAGAAGACTGGTCCGTTGAAAGCTGTAGTAGATTGCAAAATCGTCGACAGAGGGAGCCCGAGACATCGGGAAGGAGACAGTCCATAATTGGATTTATGGCGATGGCAAACAGTACAACACTTAGCACGGAGCCCTGGGGGCACACTATTGTCTTGGGAGAAAGCAGGGAGAGAGTAGCGTTCGCCCGCGCCTTGAATGTGCGCTCGGTCATAAATTCACGAATGAAAAGTGGTAGCCAACCTCCAAAGCCCCAATAGAGCAGTGTGCGGAGGATGCCTGTCCTCCAACAGGTGTCGTATTTCTCTCCAGATCAAAAAATAAATCTACCGTTTGGCGTTTCCTGAGAAAATTGTTCGTGATATAAGTGGAGAGAGCAACAAGATGGTCAACTGCGGAACGATGCTTTCGGAAACCGCATTGGACAGGTGTTGAAAGGTTTCGGGACTTCAGACCCCAGCCTAAACGGCAATTTACCATCTGCTCCAAAACCTGACACACACTACTCGTGAGAGAGATGGGGCGATAGCTGGAGGGGAGATGTGTCCTTTCCAGGTTTCCGAACAGGAATGAGGACAGCTTCCCGCATCCTCTGGGAAAGGTACCGTCAGTCCAAATTCGATTATAAAGACTAAGAAGGTAACGCATACTACGGTATGATAAATGCAGCATCATTTCGACATGGATGCCACCCGGTCCTGGGGCGGAAGAGCGAGTTGAAGAGAGTGCGTGTTGGAGTTCCCGCACAGAGAAAAACAGTATTACAGCTTTCGCGATTTTCAGAGGAGAAAGCAAGAGGTGGCACGTCTGCTGCTCGTTTCTTCGGGAGAAAGGCTGGCGGGTAATTTCAAGAGCCCGAAATCTCAGCATAATGTTGACCCAATTAGTTAGAAATTGCGACTAGGTCCACTAAGGTATCTTGGCCAACTGAGGACGGTGGCGGAAAACGCGAAGAGAACGTCTCCGCTCGCGTATTGCGTCACGCCATGCCTCGTTCCACTGAGGAAGTGGGGGCGGGGGGGGGGGGGGGAGGGGGCGCCAAGGCAAAGGAGAGGTACGAGGTATTGAACGTTCCGCGGCTGTAAGAATAACTTTCGTAACATGAGTGACCTGATCGTCGACGCTAGGAAACTGACAGTCATAAAAATGTCCAATCGGCTTGGGAAAATTTCCAGCGTCTTGGGGACATAGATGGCAGTTGTGGCTCTAATCGAAGGACACATGGAAAATGGTCACTCGAGAGTGTATTAGCAAGAGCGAACCATTCAAAGCGCCGAGCTAGCAGAACAGTACCAACCTAAAGGTCCAAATGAGAGAAGGTTGAAGTAGAGGCAGACAAAAATTAAAGTTCCCAAGCACTGAGGTAAACAAGATCCGCATGGTGGAAGAGGTCAATCAATAAGGAGCCTCTCGGACAAGGACATGGAGATCCCCAAAGTGGGTGGTGGCCATTGAAGTCACCAACCAGCAAATGGGGGGGGGAGGGGGGGGAGGGGAGGGGAGGGGAGGGGAGGGGAGGGGAGGGGAGGGGAGAGCCGACCAAGGAGATTGGCTCTTGCTATTGATGTGGACAATGGAATGTATATGGTACAAAGAGAGGTGTATCCAGAAAGGGAAAGATATCCAGCAAGAGCTTAGAAGGAACTGTTTAAGGGGATTGGGTGATAATGGATAATATCATGGAGAAGAATATTAAGTCCCCCGTGTGCCGGAGTGCCATCAACAGAGGGGAGATCAAACCGGACTGATTGGAAATGAGGGAAAACAAAGCAATAGTGGGGACATAACTTTGTTTCCTGAAGGCAGGAGACGACTGGAGAGTAGAATCGTAAGGGTCCCGACAGATCATCCCGATTGGAGCGAATTCTGCAGATATTCCAATGGATAATTGACATAGGGTGAACAGAAAAAGGAAAAATCTCATCACGACTGCCGTCAAATCAACGACCGCTGAGAGCCGGCGGCCGACAGCGTGGAACGGCATTCAGCCAAAGGCAGAAGATCCTGATCCATAGGTTGTTTGGGGGGCAGCTGCTGCCCCCAGTGATCGGCTGCCAGGTCTGCCAGAAGTGCGTCTCAACGACCTGGAACTGGAAGATGGCCGAGGGCGGCTACCGCTGGGTGGGGCTGTAAAAGAGACACGTCGTGGCGAAGAAGGAGAGGAACTTTGTTTATTATAAGCCATCTTGGAAGCAGGACGTTGAGAAGAGGGAAGAGTCGATGGTTGTGAGGCCTGGGTATGTAAGAAATCTTTGTGAGTAGGCTCCTGTTTGGAAGTCTGGGCGTCCGATTTTGAGGCCCATGATTTAGCAGAAGCTGATGAACGTTGAACCTTAGAGTCGGCAGGTGATAGTGGGGAGGTTGAGCGGGCGATCTTTGCGCTGGCCGAACTGACGACTGTGGCGCTAAAGGTGAGATGGCAAATCTGCGTGGCTACCTCCTTAGTAGGTCGAGGAGAGGCGAGGCGATTCAGGAACAGTGCTATAGTTATCTGCTCGGGGCACAGTGGGCTTTCTACTGCTGAATAACTTATGAGCAGCAAAGGTAGACACTTTTTCCTTCACTCGGATTTCCTGAAAAATTCGTTTATCTTTAAAATAGGGCCATCTCTAGAGGAAGCAGCGTGGTCGCCCATATAGTTGATGCAACGAGGGAATGGAGGTGGACGATCACCTTCATCGGCATCCCTGCCGCAGATAACGCATTTGGCCGTCTTGGAACACGACTGGCTGGTATGATTAAACCGCTGTCACCGATACAACTCGTAGGTTTGGCGAGGTAGGGGCGAACTGAAACGATCTTATACCCCACTTTAATGTTGGATGGAAGCTGAATTCTGTCAAACGTCAAGAAGAAAGTGGGGGTCGGTACCAATTACTTTTCGACCCTTTTCATTACTCGATGCACGGCCGTTACTCCCTGATCTGACAGGTAATTTTGAATGTCCTCATTTGATGATCTGTCGAGTAATCTCGTATAAACCACACCGTGCGAGGAGTTTAACATACGGTGCACTTTCACCCAGACAGGGAAGGTGTGTAGCAGTGTAGTTCGAAGCAATTTGTGCGCCTGGAGGCACCATTTCGTAACCGGGACCAAGACTTGACAAGACCTGCAACTGCGTCGACACCTTCCTCAATAATGAAAGGGTTGACTGTGAAGAAGTCTTTATCTTCGTCAGACCGAGGAACAACTAGGAACTTTGGCACTGATGGAAGAATTGTCCGCGGCTGAGACTGATCTAACTTTCTCTTGTGGGCAAAATTTGTAGAAGTAGAGTAAACCACTGCGAAACTATCTTCCATAATTACCAGCGTCTCCGATGGCTAATGGCTAATGGCTCTGAGCACTATGGGACTTAACATCTGAGGTCATCAGCTCCCTAGAACTTAAAACTACTTAAACCTAACTAACCTAAGGACATCACACACATCCATGCCCGAGGCAGGATTCGAACCTGCGACCGTAGCAGTCACGCGGTTCCGGACTGAAGTGCCTAGAACCGCACGGCCACCATGGCCGGCGTCTCCAATGGCGCGCTCCTTCCGAGCAGGGCCCCTCTCTGAGGGCACTAACGTCTTAGGTGATTGTCCAGATCTCAGGTCACACCTCCCAAGAAACGGACGGAGAGACCAATCAGCACGTTCGGAAGGTAATAGCTCGGGTAATCACCCGAGGCCTTTAACAGGGGGTACGTACGTGTCCTACTTGTCTACCTGGGGCGTGAAATTACGCGTTACCCCGTCACAGGCTACACGTGGGAACGCGTGGGTCGGTCTTCAGACACACACACACACACACACACACACACACACACACACACAGGGAGGAAATAAGGAGAAAGGGAGGTACAAAGAAAAGAAAAGAAAAGGAAAGGAGAAAAGGGGTTTCAAACGCCGCAGCAGAGAAGAAGGTTAAGAGAAGAATCAAGGAGAAGGACGAAGTGAGAACAGAGACTTTTCAGTATAGAGAGAAAAGAAAAGAAACCACATCTTACCGTCAGAAGCATCCGTCTCCAGACGTAGGCACAAAACATACTCCCAAAGAAAGGGAGAAGAGGAAGGGAAGGGGGGGAGGAAGGATCGCGGACAGGAAGGGGTATGGAAAGGTAAGGTATGCAGCCCAGAAAGGAAAGAGCTGCATTAGCTCGGGGTCCCGTGCTCGCCACGCACGTATCCAAGAAAGAGTCGTGGACTCCCTGGAGGGATTTTTATACTAAAATGAGCTGCTGTGGAACTACAAATTATCGTTCATTAATTAAATATTTCTTGCTTACGCGCACAAAAATTTTAACCACTGATCACACGCTAACAGAAACAACATCTACTTTCACCACGTATCTTAACCATTATGTGCTCGTAACCTCACTGGCGAAACATTTATACACAAAAGTCGCACATCCTACCACTGCAGCGCAATAAAGCGTACTCAGAACGTGTTTGAGATATATCCTTAATGCGATGTATTATTGTAACTACATATTTTCGTAATACACAGGTATAAATACGAAAAACATCGAGACCGGCGCGTTCGATTCATAGATAGCGCCTCCTCATGACACTAATCGGTGGGGGAGAAGGAAAATGGTTTCACAGCGTTAAAGCGTTTTTACCTTTCGTGGCACAGCGCTTTCGCTTCATCTCGTTTATTCGTAAAACGTGTCTGGTAATTCCAGTAACTGACGACACGGTGTCTAGTACTCGCCACGTTTTTTTAGAGACATATCGCTGATTTACATGCATTCGGCATCTTTCTTAATAGCAAACGCCATATTGCAACACTCGTTTCCGATCACAGAGGACTCGAGGTGTCCATCACACCCTTGGAGGTTAAAATCTAACCGCCTTTTCTAACCTAACCTCCTTGTCACTGACCCAAACTGACGAAGGAGATCGGACGCATTGCGACTAAGCTGTCGGCATGTGTCAGAGCGACAGCGTCTGACGACCGTTATCCGTGCCACTGTGAATGCAGCCTTACGAGCTTCTGTCGTAGACCTATGGCTTTTAATGTTGAACATTTGATCGTCATGCATTATTATTTGAAGAATGAGCAATTAACTCTTGCTATAAAGTGGATCTGGGCCTTATTTAAAAAAATATATATTATTCTCCATTAGTATGCATTTTGGTGCACTGAGTAACACTGTGCAGTCAGTAACCCATCCCTCACCCTTGGGTATTCATGACACACACACACACACACACACACACACACACACACACACACACACACACACAGTTACTAGCTGAGGAGCACAACAATACACTTAAAAAAGTAACTCTGATACAGTTTAAAATAAAACGCAATTCCTATCCTATACTTTTTTGTGATATTGTTTGGACTGTACTTTTTACCAACATGCTGAGATATACCTGCAGTAGTAAGAGCACCTGTTCCAACAGAGTGATTGATTCGTGCTGAGCTAAAGCACAAGAAATGTAAAGACGAGTATGGTTTCGCATCTGTCATTACGAATTACCTGTCCGATACACTCAGGAGTACGTACTTCGAACCGCAAGTAATGTGTCACCTTGCTGCATGGGAAATCTCTGCTACCGTTAGTAGTATGTCACGGCTGTATTATTCTTGATATTTAGACACGCAATAAAAAAAGATTTTTTGACTGTCAGGGTAGTGAGCACGCCGCACTTACGACTGCTTCGCACCACAGTTCGGCAAGGCAGCCGCACCCAGACAGAAACCCGCTATCTCCGTGCGTAGACGACTGCCAGACGACAGTCTATCTTGCGGCGTCAAGTGCTAGTGTTCCCAGCCAATGGGGAGGAATATCTTGACAGTTACCTGTAGCGATACACGTGTCGGTGATTCTCCTGTCTAATCAGTTTGATGTAGGACATTTTCTGGCGGTTGTTGTCCAACAATGCATGTCGAGAGGTCACGACAGTTGTTCTCCGGGCTAGACGATTCATTTATACGAGGAGCGAAATTGAGCCTACTGCTAACAGCTACCTAGCGACTTGCAGAGGTGGAGGCAGCATTCACTAGAGGCAGTTGCGGGGATCGGGGCAAAATATTGGTGACCTATTGTTAGGTATGTGGAGGCCGTTTTCCAGAAAAATAGTTCTAAGCACTATGGGACTTACCAAAAATGGTTCAAATGGCTCTGAGTACTATGGGACTTAACTGCTGTGGTCATCAGTCCCCTAGAACTTAGAACTACCTAAACCTAACTAACCTAAGGACAGCACACACATCCATGCCCGAGGCAGGATACGAACCTGCGACCGAGCGAGGTGGCGCAGTGGTTAGACACTGGACTCGCATTCGGGAGGACGACGGTTCAATTCCGCGTCCGGCCATCCTGATTTAGGTTTTCCGTGATTTCCCTAAATCACTCCAGGCAAATGCCGGGATGGTTCCTCTGAAAGGGCACGGCCGACTTCCTTCCCCATCCTTCCCTAATCCGATGAGACCGATGACCACGCTGTCTGGTCTCCTTCCCCGAAACCAACCAACCAACCAACCAACCAACCAACCAACCAACCAACGAACCTGCGACCGTAACAGCAGCGCGGTTCCAGACTGAAGCGCCTAGAACCGCTTGGCCACAGCGAGCACTCATTGTGTGTATGTGTTTTCTCTCGAGTTAATTCGTGTTTGTGAAAGGTTAACTGTAGCTCAACTTTGGAGAGTAAATATAAGTAATGTTCATTACGTTCCTTTTATTAACAAAGCTTGAAGCGTTATCTGTAACCTGACACCGGAACTGAGAGCTACAGCGTTATCGTATCACCAGACGTGCAGGATGTCTATCCCCCGTGCCCTCGGACTCTGACCTGCAACACTTTCCTACTCGTTGGCGGGGGGCACACGAAATGGGCGTTTTGGACCGTTTCCTGGATCGTACGAATCACCTTCATCCCAGCATCAAGTACAAAATCTTCCACTTTTAGACGTAGTGATCTACGGAAAGGACAATGGGACGCAGTGTTTATCGAAAACATATGCACACGGACCATTACCTGCGCGCAACAAGCTGTCATCCATCGTACCAACGCACTGGGGACCTGCAGACGTTGGTGAACAGGGCGCACGCCATCTCAGCTGCAGAGTGTTTGACACAAGAGCTGGATCACCTTCAGCTCGTGTTCGAGCACAATGGCTACACAGCCAAAAAGGTGGTAAGACAAGTTGTCCCTGCATCTCGCTGTTGGGACTCGGTTTTAAACGAAGCCTTCGAAATTAGACTTGCAGACAACATTATAAAATGGCTCTGAGCACTATGGGACTAAACATCTGAAGTCATCAGTTCCCTAGGACTTAGAACTACTTAAACGTAACTAATCTAAGTACATCACACACATCCATGCCCGAGGCAGGATTCGAACCTGTGACCGTAGCAGTCGCGCGGTTCCAGACTGAAGCGCCTAGAACCGCTCGGCGTTATAAACAGACAACGGTTGTCCTTTAAGCAAAATTTGGAACCTGTTTTATCTGCCATTAAATAATAACGGATGTTTATTCTACCGGCAGAATATATCGATAGTGGTACTTGATAGTAATTTATCATTTTTGCCAGCCCTATATATTCACTTGCACTAGGGGCAGCAGTGAGAGCGTACGAGGGAGCCACACTCACGGCATCGATCAGTTCTGGCGAGATTAACATACAGTGTATTAAAAATGAAGGTGCGGACCGTGGACCGCATAAATATTGTGTACAGATGACTGCTTGATCTGGGGCTGCAGACCCTCTAAGAATATAAAATGCGGGGCAGTTAGTCGGGAACCAACACATTGTCCTAGTGCGTACGCATACGCCGAGATCCGTTGCTTGCAGCTGGGCTTTCCAGAGTCGCATATGCGGTGTCTAGCAATTGGCTCTTTATGACGACTTCTTCTACGATGACGTTATAGCCCGCCCCATGGCATCTGCGTTTGTCTAGCAAACCAGCTCATAAATTCGTGAGCCACAACAGGAAGTGCCAGAGTCTCAAGATGAGCTGTTGCTTCGTGGAAACACTGTACAGTTTACAAGTCACCACCTAACGCAACGCCTGTGAGCCCATTCGAGCAGTTATTACATTGTTAAAGTCTCTAACACCACAAGATGGAAGCTACTGGAGATTTCGTTGTTACATCTGACAGGACAATCTGTGTTGCCTTCTAGTCAGCGGTCTGTTTGTACATCTAACTGGAAACAGATCTTTCACTTTCCTCAATCTTTGTGATTCAGGATATTGACACTGTCGTTGCTAATGCCAGAATCCTCCACTATAAATTGCAGAGTGTGTCACTGATGTTCCGCCCACATGTCACTCTTGCTGTACATTCTGTAATTACGTTTGTTGGCATTCTGTTACCTTTTTGTTCTTAATGTCCGCCAGAGCCATCACAGCTTGTGCTCGCTGCTTCTGTTCTGTACATTAACATCAATAATCACACATTTACATTTGTTTGGAACTATAAATCAATTTGAAATTCCTGCATTGCTCTGTAACACTATCACGTGCGTTTTACTTCACCCAGTAAGACATTTGCTTCACCTGATCTCATTTGACATCGTTTAATGTAACGAATGTATTTTTAACGGAATTCATGGCAATATCTGTACATTCTTCAAATATTGTCTCTGTATGAAAACAAAATGGCACTAGCCATAATTGGAGTAATACTCTTACACAATAATCAGATTTGTTGTTTCCTCTGACGCTCACCAAACAAGAACATACGAAATCAATGCATAATTTTACATCTTTCATCTACATCTTCGTCTCCATACAATATGTGCAAATTACTGCGGCGCATCGTAAAGGGTGCTACACGTTGTACCACAGATTAGAGTTTTCTGCTCATTTCATTCACGTATGGAGCAAAGGAAAATTGATAGATTAAATGGCTTTGATCACGTTGTAATTAGTGTTTGCAGTCGCTACGGAAGCGATACATCTAGAGCTGTGGTATAGCCTGTATCTAGAATCTTTGCTTAACATCAGTTCTCTAAATTTTGTAACAGGGCTTTCACAGGGTCGCTGATGTCTGTTTTCAAGCGTCTGCCAGTTAGAGTAGTTAGGTTAACTGGACTTGTTTTCACATTTTGATTTTTTTTCTATTTTACACAGTAAGTAAATATTTGGCGCATCACTGTTTTGCTTGCTATGTAAGAAATGTTTGAAAAAATATTAAAGACTTAATCTAAATATTGACAAAAGCAGAGATCAAAATAATGTATAACATAGCTGCACATGGTCCACTTAACCCCCTGCAGTAGGGTTAACTGAACCATTGTTATTAACTGGTATACATTCAGATACAAAATACAAATCGAAGTAGCCAATGACTCACTCTACGGAATACAGTATAATGAGAAACGAATTATAGAACCATAACAGCCTACAAAAGGCTAATGCTTAGCTAATACTAGCATGAAATCACTCAAACCACAATGAAAAAGACAACATATTTGCAGACCAATCTAATCTCAATTGAAATGGGTTAGGTAGTTTCAATACATCAGTCTTTTTACAATACTTCTTTAACGTGGCTGCATAAATTTCATTGCTCCAGTTTTATGTGCATAAAATGACACTTGGGCTCCACCTTTTAGGACTTGCAAAATCTTAGCAACATAATGTAAACGTTGTTGAATCTTCGCCCCAGATCTTCACTATCGCGAAATTTCCTGAAGAATACACCAAGCTTTCTTCGCCTGAAGAAAGGCTCACTGCTGAAAATGTGTCGTCACGGGTGTCAAAGCCTTCAGAGTCTTCGGATTCTTCTTAGTCAAATACCTTTCTCTTGAAATTTTTACTCCATTTGTAGGCCATTTTCCTATAGGCCTATAAGATTTCATTTTCTTTCCTTCTGTTAATCTAGCTAATTCTCCAAGACTGCTTTCGATGGGAGTGTGTGTCATTATCATTGATTTGGTTTTCTTGATTCGCTTTTTTTCCTGAAAGAGGGGCTTTGGGATGAGGCTGAATATCTTCTGGAGATACATCTTTTACGTTTGACCTTGACCTCTTCAGAAGGCTGAGGACTGTTCAAATCTGCAATTGTGATCTTGATAGAAACTCCCGCAGCCGATGGCAAATTTTTTGGGTAAGCTAAGTTGGCAAAAGTCGATTAGTTAAATAAGCCGGCTGATAGTCTACAGCTTAAAAAATATCTGTGTTCAGTGGTTCCCTACTGCACGACTTAAATTGTTGCATATATTTCTGTCTGTGATGGAAACAGGGAACGCTCTGCCAAGTAGCTCACCATCAGGGACTGTGACATATCCGTGCTCGCAGTAAGATCACAGTGCAATGAGTTATGGAATTTCTTGAAAGAAGCAAAACTCTCAGATGAAGTGGAAACTGATGGTTTGTGTTAGGTGTGAGAATAAGCAAAGTAATACCATTGTCTTTTACATATGGCATTGCTGCTACACTTACGTGACTTTTATCATTTCCACAATTGAGAGTTTAGTGTTCTTTTGTGGACCTATGAAACGCTGACAATGTGCTGTAGAACTGGTAAATATAATTCACTGTTCATTCAACTTGAGACTGTAGCTCCACCCCTGGAACCAGGTGGGACAGTGTGCGCATCTAATATTTAATTGCACCTTAGTAAAGACGAACAATGTGGGACCAGGATCAGTTATTGCAACTACCTACAGAAGTGACGCTCCTTCGGCAGATACTCTGCAGCGAGCCTGCGCCAATGCTTTAGTGGATTCTGCACTGTGGTCAGTGTTGTCTCATCCAGATTGTATGTGTCTTGCAATTCAATTCAGACATTTTTCTTTAAGGAAAACTGGGTTGTTGAATAATGGCTCCATAATTGACTAAAAAGTTGGTGGTCCTCGATATACTGCCTGTTCTGGTGCACATCACGGAAGTTTATTTTCTTTAATGATACTCTGAGCTATTCTAATACTGCTATGTTCCCTGCTTTCCAAATTCTCTGCTCCAGATTTTCTATTTCCATTAGAAAATCAATATGCCACAATGCCTGCACTCATTGCGGCAAAGTTGTAATAAATGTTATGTGCAGAAGTAATATAGTTAGAACTCATTTTTCGCTATTTTTGTGAAAATGTTTGTTCATTTGACTATCTAGAATTGATGTTAATATGTAGAATAAAATTCTTTGTATCATTTAAGAATTGACACAGGAATGCCCATGCTTCTTTCTAACTTCCACGAACAAACTTTTTCGATGTTCACTGACTGCGTCTTTTAGCAGTCTGGTGGGAAATATCAATGATTGGCTGTCTTATCCTTGGCATTATGAGCCCTGTAATTCATGGTACGCGTTATTACTACGCTTAATCATGTTTCTATTGGTGTATATCTGAGTATAAGGGAAGGTAAAAGGCGAGTTTACTTAACCGCATATGCTTTACTGAAATTTGTAACAACATAAGCTAAAATACAAGAACGTTTGAAAAAGAGGCTTGTAATGAAACCTTTACAAACATATTTTAAAGGACATCGTCACAAATAGAATTCATAGTCAACTGCTAAGGATAGAATGAAAACAAAAGGATCAAGAAATTTACTTCGAAAGCTTTCAACTCAGCAATGGTTAATTACATAGCAGTTACCTATTTAGGCACCACAATATCAGACGAGGTTATGAAAGGCTGTGAACTTAAGGCAACTAAATCTTCTGACTCAAATTTCTCTAATTGCTCTTTTGTAAGAGAGTTGTTCAGTTTACCTCTATGGCCTGTTAACGTCACTTTAACCATTTCTGTGGCTCTTCCACGAGAGAAACAAAACTGTCATAATTGGCACTGTCCTCCTTTGTATACAGCCAGTACACCCTGCTGTGTGTCACACACTTCAGCAGAATTCTAGGATGGTTCACACCCGTGTGCTGTCACTAATCTCTCGTACCTAATCTCTGCCACCTACTTTATTTGTGACTGAGCCTGTGTGTTTTTTCCATTTCATATCAATACAGATTGTTAGATCCACATGTTTGAACAAATTTGCCGATTACAGGTGTGACTCACTGATGTGATAGTCATGGGATTACTGTTGTATCCTCTTGTGGCCACAATCCTCATGATCTTTTAGTAAGTATGGGCCAGTGACAAACCTTTACAGCAACACTAATTGCCCTACTTGTCTTTCTGAACTGCACTGAGTAAGTTTAAAGTACGAGGTGCAATGCCATTTAAAATGACAGTGGTGCTTTTGTTACCACAAGATGTAGTCTGAGCTTACTATGTTAATTACGATCACAAAGTTTTGCTAGGTTTGAATTTTACAGTACCTAATTGCCTACATTCGGCAATGTTTCATGTACACAGCAGCGTGAACATTACTCATCATACGACTGAAAGACAGGTTATTAGGTATAAAACAATCGTTTTTCAATGTACTTCCCTTTTAGGTCAGTGAAATTTGTTCAACATTTTACTTAAGAGTTTCTCCGCTTCTGTAATTGCGATTCTGAAAGGTCTGCACACTTCTACATATAGCAGTCTTAACCTGATCAGAGACTCGAATTTTATTTTAGCCACAAATTTCTTTTAGCAGGTGTTAAATCAGCTGAATAGGCTGAATGTTTTGACAACTTTTACTTCAAATCCCTCACTTAAACCCCTACCAATAAGACTTTCATTATCTTTAAGAAATTTATTTTTACATTTGGAAACCAGACCTCTTTTGTAACATTTTAACCTACACACTTGCTTAGTATTCATCAGCTATTGCTGTATCATTTACACATCACTCAACAATTACGATCACTTTCACCTTGCAGAAACATTGGTCGTAAGTTACCCAGCAGACGAATTCAACTTTGCCCTTTTTGTGCTGGGCTCCTAGCTACCACATTCTACTTTTACTGCTGTTTCATTTTTGGCATCGAGTGGTATGTCAGTGTCATTTCCACAGTAAAATTAGTGCACAACTTCTGCTGGATCTTATTTTTAAAATTTGCTATATCCATTTTCACATTAGCAATGGTCAGCAATCACAAAATGCAGCACCCATCTTGCTCAAAGCTTTCACAGCTAATTTTTCATATGAAATTTATATGCGTGGCATCATCCACGTCCTATACCGTTAAGTAGCAGATCATTAAACACGGTACCATATCGTGACCTTTCTTAATGCTTTTATCGACATAGTTTTGAAGTGCCCTTTATGGAGAACACCATCTTCTTCGGGAGAAGTATGACATTTTGATTTCGTCTTCACTTAACAGGTGAAAACAAAGGGTCAAATTACACCATTAACAACTTAAGATTAATCTATTTTTGCGGTACAACATGCAACATAAAAATATAGCAGCATGATATTCCAGTTATCCATTAGAATGAATACACACACAACAGCACTATCTTAGGAGGGTGCATAAATGTGGGCGAGAATAAATTGAATTATAGCCATTCAATTGCAGAAATGAAGGGGTCATTCAAACACCTTTAACTAGGTTACGATGTCTTTAAAAGTTTCGTCTTCAGAAGGTTGAATGGTTACACACAAAACAGTTAAAATTATACAAGTTTTGTGAGAAAAGTAATGACATTGATTTTCTTCTTTACCAAAGTTTTTATTCGTTCTAAACAACCACAGCCCCTTTTTAAAAACATTCCCCTTCGGCAGTATTGGTAGTAGCGCTGAAATGCTTTAACTGGTAGGGCCTTGGTCACATTCTTTTAAATGTACTCCATAGTCCCCAAGTGACAGCCTTTTAAAACATTTTTCAGTTTCGTGAAAAGAATAAAGTCACAAGATCTCAGATCGGGTGAATAGAGGGGCTGTGGAACTACAGGAATGCGTTTTGAGGTAAAAAATTCCGTGATGGAAGTGGCCGTATGTCACGATGAAGCATCCAGTTGTCTGGAATGTCCGCTCTCACCCGATTTACCCTTCCTCTGAGCCTTTCGAGGACATCTTTGTGGAGTGCTAGATTGAAAGTCTGTCCTGGAGGAACAAATTCTATATGCACTACGTTTTGATCTTTGATTTGCTCATTCGAGCTTTTAGCAGTAAATAATATGTCTCCATGTGGCACCTCCCACTTCGCCCGTTTGTCTCAGGGCCGTAAAAAAAAAAGATTCATCATCTGTCATCATAGGACTGAACCTTTCGAGGTCACTGGCAGTCCTCTCAAGGTCAACGTACAAGTATCTTCGAGTGTCGTCCTAATCAGTTGTGAGGTTTTTGGGCATTATTTTGGCAAAAACCTTTCGCATGTGCGAAACTTGGGTCACAAGTTGATGCACAGTAAAGTGTTTAATAGGTCACCTATCATCCTTGCGCGCGCGCACACGCACACTTTTTCGTCTGTTTATGAAGCTGAAGGTCTCCCTGATGGAGGTTCATCTTCAGCGTGTTCTCGACCTTCCAAAAGTGATTTTTCCTAGCGAAAAACCTGAGCTATCGACATGGAATGTTCTTCATATGACTGTTTCAACTTTTCGAAGGTCACACTCGCGTATTCTTCAAGTTTAACACAAAACTTTATGACGGAACGTTGCTCCCAGTTCCGCTGTTCCATTTTCGTAACACAGAACAAAAACACAACTTCACTGATGGCGCTCTCAAGAATCACGTGACGGTTGTACGGCGCTGAAACACGGACTGGGCGTCTGCAACGGATGAACACACCGGTCTACACAAGCAGTATTGTCAGTCTCCTTACATTTTTCAAACATTCCGTATACATTTTAAATAGCAGGTATACAGAAGAAAACTCTCTACCATACAATTAATTGTTTACAGTTACTGGTTACACGAAGCTGTGGAGGTACGTTAAAACTGTAGCCATGAGACACCAATGAAAGATAAAATTCACCTCCATAATACTTAAAAATCATACAAATAATGCTGATCGTCATTAGACAGTACTTCACAAATTTAACTAGTGAACTGACGTCGCGCCGATGACTCTTACGTTGTAACAGGACAAGGCGTACCTGTGTACTGTTATTCAGTTTGGTTGGGCGCGGCGTTCGAATTACGCCCGCGGCATGAGAGAGAGGGCGGCAGGCGGCAAGCGAGCACGTCTGCTCTGGCCGATGGCCGGAAGCTGTGACGACCGTTGACCGCACGCTCGTCACGGGATCAGTTCGTAGTCTTTGACTAAGCGCACCGCTCCCGCTAGTGACATCACCAAACCGCTACGGTTGCTAAGTATGACCGTACTGTTCGCATTTGCGCACATACAGTGCAAACCGTGCTATGTAGTACTGAATACGGTGTCATTCGAAGGAGTGTGTCGTTACGAATCCAGTGATACGCAGATGGGTGCAGGGAGTTAAGTATTTGGAGAGAGAGAGAGAGAGAGAGAGAGAGAGAGAGAGAGAGTGTGTGTGAAGAAATCGAGCTGACAGACTCTAGCACTCGTCAGTGCTCTTAGACTATGTTAAAGCAGTCTAGAACAGTGTTCTCGACAATACCGTCAGATATAGATATTGCAGAATTGGGAAAGGCTGACACGAGCAACGTTATTCCACAAGTCCTAAGAAAAAGAGTAAGTGTACCACACAGACGAACCATTCACCATTAAAGAAATTGCGCCTGTAAGTACACTCAAAGGGTTATTTGCACGGAAAAGGAAACTGGATTTGGAGAACATCAAACCAAAGAAAATAAAACTGGAATATATGGAGTGAATGAAGACTATAACCCGCAAATAGAAAAAGAAGCTATTACAGATGTGCACGCCATGTTTACATATGGCTTCAAACGCAGTGTATGGAGAAATTTGGCTACGACTGGAGAATACAAGATGATAACCTTTACTGTAAAGAGCAATGATAAGTGGCCACATGGAGTCCTGACCGAAAACGGCGGATTGTAGCACGTTTACTAAGTTAAAGGACGCACGGAAAATCTGTTTACCAAACCCCGTTCCTCCTCGGATCTGCTTAAAAAAGATCGTTACATTATACAGAAAAATGATGGGCTTTTGTCATACACTTAACAACAGAACAACCGTTTGCAGAGCTTAAAACCAACGGAATAACATCCTTTAATGGCAATTCGTTTGCAATATTGTGAACTTTAAATTCTATACCGAAATTCAGCGTGATGTGTAGCAGAACAACTGGCAGCCTATGCATAGGAAGATGAGGAGTGTTACAACAATCACATGCAGGAAATACGATGAAAAATTTAAATTACCAATTTCTCTTGCCTAGAAGAACTGCCGGAAGAAACAGAACTACTAGTTGAAGTCATAAAAGAGGTATCCAGAATGAGATTTTCACTCTGCAGCGGAGTGTGCGCTGATATGAAACTTCCTGGCAGATTAAAACTGTGTGCCCGACCGAGACTCGAACTCGGGACCTTTGCCTTTCGCGGGCAAGTTTGGAAGGTAGGAGACGAGGTACTGGCAGAAGTAAAGCTGTGAGTACCGGGCGTGAGTCGTGCTTCGGTAGCTCAGTCGGTAGAGCACTTGCCCGCGAAAGGCAAAGGTCCCGAGTTCGAGTCTCGGTCGGGCACACAGTTTTAATCTGCCAGGAAGTTTCATAAAAGAGGTAGTTTACAGGAAGAAGTTAGATATGCATGGTGGAGAAAAACTGTGCCACGAAATTTTAACGCTAGACAGCTGATGCCAGTAGGAACCAAAATTACTAATGTTGTGTAGGTCGACAACGCACCATTTTCTTACTACAGAAACTTTGCGCCACGCGCTCCGATTGGCTGTAGGATTGCCATGTTGCCGTTCGTCGATTGACGGGCAGTGCTATGGTTGTCGGTTCAACGTCCCTCGCCCCGTCACTGCCCTAACGTGATACGCACACGTGTCGAATAGGTCTTGCTGTTGGTTTCCACCTCACGTAAGAGGCATTCACACGTAAGCTTCGCTTCGGAGCACACGCACGTCACCTGCGATTTAGTCACACAGTAAGCAGGACGACGCAGTATTCGTTTGGAAAACGATGATATATGGTTTTTGTTTAAGGACTAGTAGACGGTAATGCGCACGAAGCTCGACGGTTGTATGAGAAACGGTACCCAGCAAGACGCCACCCACACCCGCAAACGTTTACAGCAATTCACCGGCGACTTGGCGAAAGAGGCTCGTTAGCGGGATATCATGGTGATGCTAGAAGACCTCGAACACGACGGGATGCTGCATCTGAAGAGACTGTTCTCGAGCGCTTCGAGGAAGCACCTACGACAAGTACTCGAGAGATTGGACATGATATGGGGACCATTCCCACCGGTTAGTCTGGTAGGTTTTGAGGGATGACGGTATGCATACATTTAGTTTCCACCTTGTCCGAGACCTAAATCCTGTGCGGACTATGAACACAGGCTAGAGTTTTGCCGGTGGTTTCTGCGACGTGTTGCACGAGATCCCGACTTCCCCGCCATTGTGTTGTTTACCGACGAGTGTACCTTCCATCGGGATGGCCTTTACAACACTCGTAACGTTCATTACTGGGCAAGGGGAAATCCTCACGTCACGTCACGTACGTCCACGGACACCAGGAAAGATTTTCGTTCGACATTTGGCCAGGCATTGTGGGTTACATCCTCGACTTATTGGGGCAAATTACCTTCACTTTTTGCAAGAAATTCTACCCGGCTTGCTGTAAGATGTTCCCCTGTACATATGGCTACGCATGTGGTTGCAGCATGATTGGGTGCCCACACTTAACACTCGCGCTATGCGCGGATATTTAAATGAACTCTTCGACGGCCGGGTAACTTGCCCCCGCAATCACCAGACCTCGCGCCACCGGACTTTTTCCTGTGGGGATTCTTTAAAGTTCTAGTTCACCAACCCGGACGCGAACCACCTAGAACCGAAGAGGAATTAATGGATCGCGATCAACATGCGGCCTATCACATCAGGGCAATGTGTACGCGAACTAACAGCTGTTAACGGGTTTTTTCCCCGGTACGTCTTGAAAAAATTACGCTCCACTTCCTTGACTCTTCACGTTTCACGGTTACCGACTGACTGCAACTGATGCTGTAGAGCTGCTGGGCCCGCCTTACATCCCCGATGTGGTCAGAAGCTGCATTCCTATTGGCTACTGCCGATTTCAAGCGACGCTAGTGGTGTAACTGAGAACTAGACCAATTGCTTGACTATTGGATCAGTGGCAGACGTCTCGTATGTGTACGTCTACCACTAGTCTGGAGTGATATTGTGAAATTTTTTCCGGGAGGGTTACTCAAGTTGAATGACACCAATTTTTGAGCTGTATAATGATTTTTGACGCTCCTTGTGTAGCGCTATGGAAATAGATATGTAATTAGGACCGATCTGTATGATTAATTATGTAATTAGGGCCTATCTTTACTTCAGCTTCCCAACTAAAATAAACGAATTACACTAACCTAACCTTCCTCTCCAGCACTTTGACATTTTGCCTGTGTTGGGTGGTGCACCGTAGTTTTCGATCCAGAAGGACTGTGGTTCGAGTCCCAGAAAGGGTACCGTCATTTTCAATTTCCCGCCAATTTCTGTGGGAGAGGGTGGGACGTCCACCACTTTTGAAATTCACGCCATTTTTTAAATTTTCCGTCATTTTTTAATTTTCCCGCTAAAATTAGAAATTCCCGTCAATAGGGTAGGTGAGGGAGACGGAGGGGGCCCCACGTGCCGGCTGGGGAAATATGACGTCATCTGGGCGTTGGATGGGGTAATTAATTTATCAATTTAATTACTTATGCATATAAATTTGATATCAAAATTCAGGTGGCGCCACCCTTACCACAATACTCATGTGAGGTTATTATGTGATGTCAATGAACACACTTTTTAGGAGTAGGGAGCCGGTAGCGTGGAAGAGTGCACAGAGCCTTTATAAGGGCGGTGGTCATATAGCTTGAGGTTTGTCCGTGTTAGGCTGTTTTGGAGGGCGGTTCTGGTTGGTTGGTACTGGAGGTAGTTTAAAGTTTATGGGTGGCGAGTTGGCCTCACTACTTTATGTTGGGCTTAGAATTATTAGACAGCTATTGGAGCTCCGATTATTTTTCCATTCAGTGTCCAGAAGGATTTGTGATTTTTCCTGATCAGCTTTTTAGGACTCCGATATATTTAGCAGTGATTTGAATTTAGTCTCAGGTTACACTGTAAGGATTTTGATAACTTTCAACACTGATCAGAACTTATGACAGCGATGTGGTGTGTCGATAAGGCTGTTATTTAGTGGAGACAGTTTGCAGTTAGACTTCAGTAATTTGTAGCTGTGAACATTGGCTTGTTTTCCAGCAGGTTTTATTTATTTATTTACTTTATATAGTGTGTTGCTATCACCTGTACTTACATTTGTGATACCTACCAGTCGACGATTCAGTGTGAATTTAATGGATAGTAAATATGTAACTGAAACTTAAATGCCTGTGGTTGGTATATGTTATTTAGCTAGAGCTAGAAGTTGGTCGAGTTCTGACTGGTTTGTCAGTAACTGTTTCACTAAATTATTCGTATAGTTGAGGTGCAGTCAACCTTTTTTGACAATCGCCCACTTTTGTATCTCTGTTACTTGTAAAATTTTCTAACTGCCCACGAGTTACAGAGTAATGGTGATTTATGAAGTAGGGAAGCAACTTCATGTAATAAAATTTATAAAACCGTGTTGCAGAATGGTAAAGCATATAGTAATAAACACTTACCAAATACCTCGTCAAAATTCTACGAAAACGTACTGAAAACATCTTTAATCCCAAATGCCCAACCTGAGCGTCGGCAGAAAGAGGTAGAGGACAGTGAAACTACCCGTAAGAGCTAAATGGTTATACGTCCATGTACACTTTTCACAGAACGTGGGGTTCAGAGGCTTCACCTGTGACGTCTCTGCCCAAAGAGCACAATGCTGGTGCACGCGTAAGTGTTTTGGAGCACACCGTTAATCGTACATTGTCGAACATGGAGTTCCGTAGCAGACCACCCCAACATGTTTTCATGTTGATCCAGCGACGTTAGTTACGATTGCAGTGGGCACGGGACCATCCGGATTAGACCGTCGCTCAATGGAAACGTTTCGGCTCTTCGGGTGATTCACGTTTTTGCTACACTAGGTCGATGGTCGTCTACACAAAGGCTGTCATCCAGGTGAACGGCGGCTCGAAACGTGAAGCGCCAAGAACGCAGGCTGGTGGGAGCAGTATTATGCTATGGGTGACATTCTTCTCCTCTTGCTTGGACCTGTCGTAGTAATCGAAAACACGCTGACAGGCGAACCATCTGCATCCCTTCATCTTGATGTCTTCCCCGACGCCGACGTCATCTTTCTGCAGTGTAACTGTCCACGTCTCTGAGCCAGGACCATGCTACAGCGGTTTGAGCAACATTATAGTTAGCTCAACGTTGATGTCTCGGTGAACGAATTCGTCTGCTGTAAATCCTATGGAATCCATCTTGGTCGCTATCACTGTGTACGCAAATCAGCTGCCCGTTATTTGGGCGAATTAAATGACACATAACCCCACAAACCAACCAACCAACAAACTGTCGGATCCATGATATGCAGGACCAACGATGCATTTCGTTCCAAACAAGTTAAGTAGGTGGTCATAAGGTTTTTTTGGCTTATCAGCGTATCTTCTCAAATTCTGGATAACGAGGATTCCGTTGCTAAGCCAAAAGGTGGTTCATACATTTTACCATTGAACTGGAAGTAACTATTGTAGCACTACTTGCAATAGATTCATTAACTCATATTTGTAGTTCTGTCATTGTTTATGACGATTATTATTTTCGACAATTTTAAGATTCAGTTTACAGGAACATTTGTGTACAGATTTGTAATATCAAACGAAACCAGGTGAGAGAAAGAGAGAATCGCCTTCTACTACTATTGTTTATTATATCTGCACCATTTTTAACAGAATAATTATGTTGATAAACAAAAACTACTTTGATCTTAGTGTGTAGAAATCGAGCCAATTTGTGATGAGCACCATTTATCCCTTTAAAAATCTGGTGGTTATCCTTACGTACCTTAAATTGGCATAACTTCGGTGACTTTGGAGTAGAAATGCTTTAGAAGTCATTTCTAATGACGGAAAGTTCACTCAACAAAAAGCAAGGAACTATAAGATTAAAAAACGGTGAGGTCTAGACAACAGATAAAGTGAATACGCTTGCCATCGCCCAAAACCTCGAATATGTAGCTAGAACATTAACAGAAAATAACATCTCTGAAATTTATACTACCCAACCCCCAAATCACAACGAGAGGTCAGAAATTAGTTAGGTACAACAAATAATCTTATTAAAGAATTCCAAAAGAAAAGGCTAAAAGAAACATAAATCCAAAGCAACGGAAGTTAAATTGTGATAAGGTCTTATCTGACCAAACTGCTGAGGTCATCGGTCCCTAAACTTACACACTACTTAAACTAACTGACGCTAAGGACGACACACACACACACACACACACACACACACACACACACTCCCCATCCGACGAGGGGGGGGGGGGGGGGAGGGGAGCCGCGCGGACCGTGACTAGTGACTAGATGCCTCGGACCACGCGGCCCACGTAAGTTGTAAGTTCAAGGTACAGAAAAAAACGCCACCCAGTCTGCCCAACTGTTCATGACGTAAGTAGTGCTCATCACAATTTGGCTAGATTTCTACACATTAAGATCAATGAAGTTTCTGTTTTTGAAAATAATAATCCTTTTACAAATGTTTCAGATTAGATGACTTAATAAAGAACTACAAATACCTGAGCTCGTGATTCTAATGCAAATAGTGTTAAAGTATAGTGACTTTCAGTTCAATGGTAAAATGTATGAACCTCATTTTAGCTTAGCAATGGGATGCCAGAATTTTAGCAGATACACTGATTAGCCGAAAGATTTAGAAGATTCGGAACTAATTTTACAGTAAGACAAAATTAATTTCGATACCTTCCGTAAACCCACCTACACAGACAGTGCTATTCCATGAGACTAACCACCAACAATCCCACAAAACTGCATTTTTTCACTCTGTAATATAAAGTGCAGTGTGCACGCCTTTACCCCGGCATAGTTTTCAAGAAGAACTAAATGTAATATCAATCGCAATTTATAACGAGAATAACCCAAGTTTCGTTGACTCCATTGGAAAAAAAAGCTTCTAAATGGTCAACTTTAGGTAACAGTAATATGAAGAGAGAGCAAGAAGTTCCGTTCAGTAGAATTTCTTGGTAACATATTGTACAGAATCAGAAGACTCCGGAATAAGAAATAAGACTGCAGAGTAGACTATATTTGTTGGAAGAATTAGACATTTTTAAGCATTTCACTAGGAAAAGTATCTGTATTTTAAATGAACAGGTGCAACTTAAAAATAGGAAGTTTCTATACAGTTTCAGGTCGTTACTTTTGATAACAACAGAGAGGATTTGAGTCGAAGGCGATAATCAAGAGCTCATTTGCTTCTTTACCTACTTCCTCGGTATTAGTAGGCCTAGTACCTCCAATAATATGTTGATGATGTAAATGGTTCTGTTTAGACTTTCACTTATTCTTTCTGTAGATAACATTCCCTTTTGGTCTTTAGTACAGACTGCACATTATGTAACACTATAACAAAAATGGCTCTGAGCACTATGCGACTTAACTTCTGAGGTCATCAGTCGCCTAGAACTTAGAACTAATTAAACCCAACTAACCTAAGGACATCACACACATCCAAGCCCGAGGCAAGATTCGAACCTGCGACCGTAGCGATCGCTCGGCTCCAGACAACTATACCAACTTTTACTTACTACCCCTCCTCTTTCCCACCTTCCTTTCCTCCTAACTCCCCCACCCCCTTTCCTTCACTCACACATGATGTACTTTGAGTTACTTTATAGTTTACGTAATTCATTGACTAAAAAGGAATTGCTTTGGGCAATAACCAAATAAATGGCCATATGTTGGGTCTCAGTAATATCATGCAGTCACTAAATCCCTTGTTTCTATGTTACAGTTCTAATATTATAATATTTTAATTATTAAGCCATTTTAGTGATTTTCACTAACAACATTATGCAACCAGTATGTGTAAACAACTCCTTGTATGGCATTGAGTTATTTTTAACGTTTTCTGTATACCTATATTTTAACGGTTATATAATTTTAACTGTAATAGTTGTAACCATTGATCCTTCTGAAGAAGACGTTTCTTAAGAAATGGAAAACTAGGTCAAGGGATTTTGATCAACCTTTCATTTCTGCAGCTAACTGGCTGTATTTCACTTTATCCCCATGAAGATTCTATTCTACAGCTGCTGCATGCAGCCAAGTCCAAGATTTTAAAGCTGTATAAATGAAATTTTCTGCAGTTGAAGCCAACGAAACATATTATTGTTTAACATTCATTAAAAGACATTGATAACTTCACCGTTAAACACAGTAAGGTGGAGTAACTATTTTCTTTGTTGCCATATCCAACACCAAAAAAAAAATATTTTTTAGAGAAAAATTTTATTTAAGTATGTATGTGCATATTTAACATGTAGAAAAAAAAAGCGTGTGTACCTAAAAATTCTACCATGCTAATAAATGTGCGTTAGAATACACTACGTCATTTGAAAGTGACATTGCGCTACCATAAAGAGAACTTACTGACTTCTTTTAGATGTACAGGAAATATCAATTTTCAAAATCGTTGTCAAAGGAAACACACATTACTCGAAGTTAAGAATGCAACACATCGAAAAATCCAGAGTTAACATTAGATAAGTATAATTTTTTATGGATGAATACTATGTACTTTCACTGGAAAAGATGTTAGTTACGAAAATATCTTGTGGAACTTTATTAGAAAAACGCAGGAGAAAACAGGGCATCCTATGACCCTTTCTGAAAACAGAATCTAACAACGAATCCATTTGAAGGATATGCAGTCAACAGTTGATCAAAAGAATTTCACTGCCGATTGTGTGTAAATGCCGCCAATCAGTCTATCTTTTATATTATTACTGAACATGCAAATTTATTCTTCGTATATCCCGTATACAAAAACACAATAATGCCATGCAGACTACAGTATTAGAGAAAACAGTTCCTTTCAGTGCTCAGTTTGCGGTAGTTCACACACTTACAGGATTGTAATAGGTGATTCCAAGTCTCTTAAGCATTGGGATTGCTGTGTCTTGCCGCCATGTAGTTGGATTACATGATCCTCCCAGAAATACTTCATACTTCGGAATGCCCTCTGCAAAATAAATTATGATGTTTAGAGTCGCGTATTAAATCAAAGTCTGAGTGAACAAAATATTCACCAGCTTCTCCTTATGATAGCCAACATGAATGTGCTACATTTGCTTAAAGTTTACACATTATTATTAGGTTTAGAGCTGTAGTATTTGTGGACAAATAAAACGGCACAGTGTGGACTTCGTAAGATTCCTCGACTTAGGCAGTTATGACGTCAACACGTCACCTACTGGTTTACACTAAGGTGACAGAAGTCACGGGATAGCGATGCACACACACATACAGATAACGGTAGTATCACGCAGTGCATTCGTGGGCCTGTCATTCGTACTCAGGTGGAAAGGTTTCCAACGTCATTATGGCCTCGCGACGGGAATTAACAGACTTCGACGTGGAATGGTATTTGTATCTAGACGCATGGGAAATTCCCATTTAGGAAATCGTTCGGGAATTCAATATTCCGAGATCCACAGTGTCAAGGCTGTGCCAAGATACCAAATTTCAGGCATTATCTTTCACCGCGGACTACGCAGTGGCCGACGACTTTCACTTATCGACCGAGAGCAGAGGCGTTTGTGTAAAATTGTCAGTGCTAGCAGAGAAGCAACGAAAGAACCGCAGAAATCACTGTGGGACGTACGACGAACGTATTCGTCATGGCAGAGCGGCGTAATTTTTGGTTAAGAGCCATGGCAGCAGACGACCGATGCGGGTGCCTGCAGCGCCTCTGCTGGGCTCGTGACCATATGACTTGGACGATCGACGACTGACTAACTGTGGCCTGGTCAGATGAGTCCTGATTTTTGTTGGTAAGAGGTTCGAGTTTAGCACAGAACCCACAAAGCCATGGACCCAGGTTGCCAACAAGGCACTCTGCAAGCCGGTAGTGGCTCCATAATAATGTGGGCTGTTTATACGTAGAATGGCCTGGGCCCTCTGGACCAAACGAAACGATCACCGGCTGGAAATGGTTGTTTGGCTATATGTAGACCATTTGCAGCAGTTCATGGGCTTCATGTTCCCAAACAAAAATGGAGTTTTGGTGGATGACAATGCGCCATGTTACCGGGCCACAATTGCTTGCAACTGGGTTGAAGACCTCTCTGGACATTTCGAGCGAATGTTTTTGGCCACCCATATCGCCCGACATACATTTATGGGACGTAATCGAGAGGTCGGTTCGTGTACAAACTCTTACACCGGCAACATTTTCGCAATTACAGCAACAGAGGCAGCATGGCTCAATATTTGTGCAGGGGAGTTCTAACGACTTTAGTGCATGCACGATGTTAGGAGGTATCCCACGACTCGTCACCTCCGTGTATTTTGCAGTATCATTAAGCAATTAAGATGAACTTTACTTTTAGTAGTTGTTTCAGCTTACTTGACATTTTCCTGTTCCTTCTCTTCTTATCTTCTCCATCTTTCTCCAGCAATCTGGATAGTTGTACAGGCCTGGGTATCCTGAAATAAAATTGAACTGTTATATACTTCTTGACTTCTCTGTCGTTGATATGATAGCAGTTTTTCTAAAACTACAATAAAGGAATCAAATTTCACATCATTTGCTAGAAAAGTGTGGCAGAGTTTCCAGAACTCTGTAGCATACTTAGTCATAAAAAGATTGCTCTCACCACCATTTTTTGTCTGCCTCGGGAAAGACAAATCACAGATTTGACACACTCAGAATAACTACAGCAGATAAACATCGAATTTCACGCCTGAAGGGCGACGGTATACTACTCCCACCCACTTACCTCGGATACAACAGGAGATTCACATTCCAACTTGAAAATTATCAAGAGTGATTATGAACATATTCTCAGTGAATAAATAATGTTAAATGAATACGTAATTTTCCCACTTGCGCTTTATTTAGACTAGTACTTCAATCTACAACTAATTTTGGCTTTTTAAACCATTATCCAGTGTTTGGCTAGAAAAACGTGTCATACGTATAAAAAGGCATAGTATTCACTGTATCTTTAGGGTCTGACAGTTTGTGCACATTTCCGGCCTTGTGTGTACCGACTGTCAAACCATCAAAATCCTATTTCCACGGTCGGGCACTCCACCAGGCAAAATATTAGCAGCTGCAGATTGGACAAGTTTACGCCAGCACCAGGTGCTGCTGCTAAATGGGGCTGTTCCTGTAAGTCCATGTGACAAGCTATTTCCTATTGATCAAGAGTAGTGTATGACCACTCGGTGGGGGCACGGCATTAACCGCTCCGTGACACTAGCTACGGAGGGGTGTCTAAGGCTGAGCACACGGTTCATCGCTACGCTAATTATAAAATTTTGCTAAACAAGGAACTGAATGACTAGAATATTTTTATCACATAGGTAACACTAAAATATATAATTATAGTATGTGTTTTTGTGGAGATCATAGAATAAAATGAATATCCCGATAAACTGATGAATGTTTGGTTAACTAGCTAAGTAAGCTTCAATAATCAACTGGGTGTGCCAAGGTAGTGCACGCACTCCGACACCAAGTAGGTTAGAGACATATCTGTGTACGATTTTCAGACAACGAGGATTTGCTGATACAACACCTGGCACACATAATGTAACTGGCACTACAGGAAATCCTTACAGAACTTCAGTAGATGGGATCTTCCCAGTTGAAGCACTTCAAGATGTTTAATGACTCGAGTTGTAGGTGAAATTCGCACGTCACTTTTCTCTGTAAAGTCACCTTCTGTCATATATCAAATGTCTGTTTCAAATAAAGTGTGGGCCTAACTGCAAGAGGGTTTAGGGAGTAGCAAAATGGCGACTGTATGGAAAAAGCAGAGATCCGCCAGTATGAATCGACCGACGTCAGCACACCAATCTCCCCGTCGTTGCCGGCTTTCTTGACCTGAGCCGCTGCTTCTCACTCAAGTAGCTCCTCAATTGCCGGCAGTACGCCGAGTGCACCCCATTTCAGTCCCACCGAGGAAAAATCTCCAATAAGTAAGAAGCACTGCAATGGTAATCGTTTCGTGGAGATATGCTATTAACAGCTGTGACAAAGATGGTTGCCCTTAAGCTGGCTTCTTTGTAGGGCAGATGTTCTCCTGCTGAAACTCGTCTGAAAGATATTCTCAATGGTTCACGTAAAACTGCGCCCATTGAAAGATAAGCTTACATACACAGATGCACTATTATCGGTGATAAATATCATGTCTCCAAGTGTTATCTTACGCCTTTTCAAGCTCTAAACCCACGTCTGGACGTGTTGCTTGTGCTACAAACTGTGCAGTTGTGTCAAATTACCTTTAGCGGAATGTATTTCCTGAACACACAATGTAAGTGACTAAGAGATGCTGATAGCTGAACTTCACACACCGTTCTTAAGTCACAAACGATTTCTACCAGATTAACATTGGTTTATTTAGTGGGCCAGACATCGCGTTACAGAGAGCCAGAGTCTTCATCGAACCACAAATGATATGTGCATCCGTATCAATATGGCTTGGAAAGTGGGGGTGTGCATCATCAAGGTTAAGGCCACCAACGATGCTGAAATATATCTAGTTGATGTTCACTGTAACCTGAATAAGGGGGTTAAAAGTCACGGTACAGAAACACACAGCCGCATCACCACAAAACCACCTACAGATACATCATCCTCACACTGTGACTTAAAAACTTCACTTGGCGGTCGATACACTTACGCTTCGCATCATTTAAACAGAGGCAGAATAGTCTCTTGTCGGACAACACTACGTGCCTCCAGTTATCTACCGTCACGTTTCCGTGAAGTCAGACACGGTGAAAATATGCAGCTTCGTGCATCACTACGAGCAATCGGATTTGCGCGGTACCCGATTCGGTATGTCCGTTGCATGCAGTTTCCTACGCTATGTTTGCTCTGAAACTGTTCGAAATGGACCTACATTCACTGGCACCACCAATTCCTGTGAAGTTTCTAACAATGCACGAGTAGAATAGTAAGGACAGTAAGGGCCGAACTTTACCTTGAGTGTCAAGTTACACTGATACGGATATCCCGTGTCAAGTTACCCACTTGGGCTCCTCAGTATCAACACTCCCTCTCACCTGGGGAACCAGGGGAATCACCCAGGCAACTGTCAATGGAAATAAAAATGGCCCTACCTTCCCCCCCCCCCCCTTTCTCTCTCTCTCTCTCTCTCTCTGTAACTGGGGCACTTGTGTTGAGTGGGTATAGTTCACTCAGAAGCTGAACACCATAGACTTTTAGGCTGTCCCTGTTAGTTAATAAAAAACTAAAGTTATGTCATATGAAGCATATTTGTTAATAACAATTTAGTATCACATCATTCGAGACACCAGAAGACATCATAACCAGGGAGATATGTATTTCCCCCTATTTTCTAAAATTGTACACATTTTTCCCAATTTCATGAGTTCTGTCCTCATGTCATGTCCTCATGTCATGTCAACATGACATCACGTCACGTCACGTCACGTCACGTCACAAAAATGCCTCAACGTCGCATTGGGTCTCGTTTATACCGTGATGCTCTCAGCCTATCACAATGCAGCATGTTCCCAATTGATAAATCATTGTTAAGCCATCACGCCACTGCTTTTATGTGCATCATCGACGTTTATCTCTTAGAAACGAACACATTGGTAAAAATAAAGATGTCACACCACATAAATGGTGTCATAACACGTTCTATAGGCACTACAGATTTCTAACCAAAGATACTACATTACTAAATTTTGTGATGCCACAGCGAAATTTCAACGGTTCCAACCATAGGGATATAGTCAACAAGTAACAAACAACTCAAGCGAACATCACGTCACCTGCAGGAAGACCACTCTGGGGTGATATGGGGTGTGGTGGAGGCTGCGATGTTTGCTGTACATATAAACGATAGTGTTATTTTGTTCTAAATCTGTGGTATTCTCCTCCCAATAAATGTTAAATAAGTCTTATTCATTTGGAAAGACAAAACGTATCTGAATGCCGTGCAAAGTTTTTATACACTGAAGAGCCGAAGAAACTGGTACACCTGCCTAATACCGTGTAGGGCCCCAGCGAGCACGCAGAAGTTCGTCAGCACGACGTGGCATGGACTCCACTAACGTCTGAAGTAGTGCTGGAGGGAACTGGCCATGAATCCTGCAGGGCTGTCCATAAATCCGTAAGAGTACGAGGGGTGGAGATGTTTTTCTGAACAGCACGTTGCAAGGCATCCCAGATATACTCAGTAGTCAGGAGACGAGGTACTGGCGGAATTAAAGCTGTGAGGACGGGGCGTGAGTCGTGCTTGAGTAGCTCAGTTGGTAGAGCACTTGCCCGCGAAAGGCGAATGTCACGAGTTCGAGTCTCGGTCCGGCACACAGTTTTAATTTGCCAGGAAGTTTCATACTCAGTAGTGTTCATTTCTGCGGAGTATGGTGTCCAGCAGAAGTGTTAAAACTCAGAAGGGTGTGCCTTGAGCCACTCTGTAGCAATTCTGGACATATGTGGTGTCGCATTGCCCTACTGGAATTGCCCAAGGCATGTCGTAATGCACAATGGACATGAATAGATGCAGGTGATCAGACAGGATGCATGCATATGTGTCACGTGTCAGTCTTATCTAGACGTGTCAGGGGTCTCATATCACTCCAGCTGCACACGCCCCACACCATTACAGAGCCTCCACCAGCTTGAACAGCCCGCTGCTGACATGCAGGATCCATGGATTCATGAAGTTGCTCCATACCTGTACACGTCCATCCGCTCAGTTCAATTTGAAACGAGAGTCGTCCGACCAGGCAACATGTTTCCAGTCATCAGCAATCCAATGTCTGTGTTGACGGGCCCAGGCGAGGTGTAAAGGCTTGTGTCGTGCAGTCATCAAGGGTACGCAAGTGGGCCTTCAGCTGCAGAAGCCCATATCGATGATGTTTCGTGGAATGGTTCGTACGCTGACACTTGCTGACCGCCCACCATTGAAATCTGCAGCAATTTGCGGAAGCATTGCACTTCTGTCACGATGAACGATTCTCTTCAGTCATCGTTGGTCTCGTTCTTGCAGGATCTTTTTCCGGCCGCCGCGATGTCACGATTGGATGTTTTATCGTATTCCTGATATTCACAGTACACTTTTAGAACGGTCCTACGGGAACATCCCCACTTCATCGTAACCTTGTGGATGCTGTGTCCCATCGCTCGTGTGCCGACTGTAAAACCACGTTCAGACTCGCTTAAATCTTGATAACTTGCCGCTGTAGCAGCAGTAACCGATCTAACAACTGCATGTCTTATATAGGTGTTGCCGACCACAGTGCCATATTCTGCCTGTTTACCTGTCTCTGTATTTGAATACGCATGCCTATATCAGTTTCTTTAGAGTTTCTTTCAATATGCTATCAAAGAGTGAAGAGAAATCACACACATGACGATTTAATAATTCATTTATATTTCATCCAACTTAAAAGTAATTTTACGTTTTCATATGCAGACACAGCAACACTTTTCACACATATTCTTCCTGATGGAGAGCAGGACACCCATAGAATTCCAGGTGTTGAACGGAAGTAAACTTGAAGATTCGACATATCCACGAGACTTTCTTCTTCCCCTTCACGTAGGTGATGGTATCCGTGTGGTCGAATGATTGAACTGACGTCAACATATGTTTGTAAGGAATGCCAGGATAATTCCGGTGAACTCCATGGTAGGAAAGTGTTAACCACTTTGCATTCTTCCGTGTTTTAGCACACGTCGCATCCTTGAAAGACCTAGATGATGCAATGTTTGCTGAAAATGTTCCTATTATTCAGCCATCTGTGTACGCTAGAAATGCAATATCTTTATATATGAACTGTTTACGCTTATCATCATAGAAACCTTGAGCATCTGCAGTGATGCTCACACCTTGAGATACCATTGTGGGATGCTCTGGGAATGGCATAGCACATGTTCGTTGATACAGCTGGTTGCACAACACAGATGCGCAGGCAGTAGTTTATCACACGGTCTTGTAGAATTACAGCACACGTTGCAGTGTGTTTTGGGAAATTTGCAGAAGATTAAAACTGATTTTGTACATGTATAGGTCCAGATTTAATCATCTCATTCTGTTTTGAGCAGGCTATTACAACGATCGGTGATAGTTCTTTGAACTTCCGTGTACTGAGTTGACTCCCTCCCTCTCTCCCTCCCTTTCATAGTAGGAAGCACGAAACCTCTGATACACAGCATATGCTAGATTGTATATATTTTCATCCCACTAAAGATATAAATTGTCATGGCCAGAATTCCGATTTCAGGTAAACTCTCGCTTTACTTAACTTTCAGTTGTCAAGTACAATGAATCTGGGCATCTGCACCTTAGGGGAAGTTTTAATAGACCATTTCGTTCTTCTTGCAGTCGGTAGCCCTGGGTACTCGATAACCTCCGAAGAGGGAATGTTAGTGATAGATATGTACCGGAATTCAGAACTTCTGGAAGTTTCCAATGATCCTCGTCTAACACACTTATGTGAAGCATTTTCCGTATTATCTTGCTGATACCATATTCTCTCTGTACCAAAATGAGAATAGTAGGAAGTTGGCATTTGTAGCACACTTTGGATATCAAATTCATATGAAAATTAATTTAATTCATCAATTAATCACCCCCACCTCTGCCCCGACCACGCCCACCCCCGCCGCCCAGATGACATCACGTGTATTTCCAAGCTGTACGTGTGCCCAGCTCCCTCCTCCCCCTCCCCTCTGCCCCCAACATACCCTATTGGCGGGAATTTCGAATTTTGGTGGGAATTTCTTTGTCCCAGGGCTGTGCAGACATCCCTCCCCACCCCCACCCCCACCCGGGAATTGGTGCGAAATTAAAAATTGGCAATACCCTTTCCGGGACTCTAACCCTGGTCCTCCTGGGCGGAAAGCCTAAGTGCGCCCCCCCCCCCCCCTAACACAATTAAACCACCAGAGGCGCTTGGAATTTGTAGTAGCCAATAGGAACGCAGCATCCGATCACAAAAGAGACGTAAGGCGGGCCTAGCAGCTCTGCAGACTCAGCTGCAGTCACTCACCCAGAATGAAGCGCCAGTCGCGATCGTCCAGCGCTGTCCAGCCACAGCAGCAGCAACGGAATACAAAGAAGCTGTGGAAGAGTAAGTACTCCCTGCTTAATGCCTATGTTTACTGCCGTGGAGGGTCTTGTGCTTCTATCATCCCTTGTAACGGTTTTTCTTCTTTCTGGATCAGCGGATGCGACGTCCTCCAGCCTGTCGGGGTCTGCAACAGCGACGTGTCCCAGCCCGTCGGAACCCGCAGCAGCGGCAGCATTCTGGGATGTTGTCGCGCACCTGGTCATCCTGATGGAGCACGACGATCAACTGTTATTGTCAGCTGAAGACACGCAGCACGCAGCTCGGTACTGGCCTCCATCATTCGCGCCATCACAGAATTTTCCAGTGATACTGTATTGACAAAGTGAAGATGTAGTGGGTGAGAAGATACCAATTAAGCCCTGTGCACCACTGATCTCTTCAGTGTGTAATTTAACCGTTAGTGGTTCGAAACGTTTACATATTGGCATATAAGAAACCACAGACAGAGAGTGGCGCATTGTGATAGAGATCGAGAGCGCAATTGAAAGTACTGAAGTGCGGTTTATGGAGGCGGAATGGAATGAACTTTTACGTCCAAAAGCGTACATTATGCAGCAGTTGACTGCCGAGTATGACCCGAGCCGCCGTCTTCCAGACGTTTGCTGTGCTGCTCTAACGCTATCCATTAGAACAGTGTACAATGACTCTGTAGTCAGTGTGAAATCAGGTAACACATCCATTTATCTATAGCTCTCCACCATTCAAAACTGTTTCGATCTACAGATGGTACTATCCATTGTGTTGGAAAGACTGAACAGATAGCTTTCTTGTGTTAAAGATGTGTATAAAGACATTGCAGAATACGTAAGTATCAACAGTGTGCATGTAGACATCTTCGAACAGTGGGTCAGTATGGTGCAGGCGAAAACTAATGTATTGCCAGTCAAGTTTGAGAGAAACACATGCTGAGTCTGTGCTTACAAGGCGGCTTTATTTTCTATATTCTGTACTGGCGTTAAGATAAAGAACCAGTTAATGTCGTGCATCCTGTGTATGATAACTGAATAGAGAAAGTGTATATAACCAGGTATGTATGTTTTATTTCCTACCTCTTATTATATTACAAGCACTAAAGCTATTGCCCAGTATTTTCACTGGAAACATGGAACAGTAGAAAATTATGTCATTTAACTAAATTCTCCGTAAAAACCCATTGCACGCCAGTACCTGACATAGTAGGTATCATGGCAGGGTGGGTGAAGCTTCAAGACTTTGTTGTAAGCGACTGGAGCTGTGATGGTGCGCAAGAAGACCAGAAGAAGAAGAATGGTTCACTCCTCCTCGGCAAGATATGTGCAATAATTGGAGGTCCATCCAGCTGTGGCAAGACAAACGTTCTGAAGTCGCTGCTAACACATCCGGATGCAGTCTGCTTTGAGCACGTAGTGTAGTTTCAAGAACAGTTTCAGCCCAAATAACTATTACAGGAGATTCTGCAGGGTGTAGATGGTGTGACATACAAGACATTCAGTGAGAGCAGCGATATGCCTTCACCAGAAGAAGTAAAGCCAAACACAGTGTTCATATTTGACGATGTTGCTGTGGAAACCCGAGATCAAATTAGGCGATACTTCTGTTTCAGTCGCCGTAAGGTTGTTATGTATTTTATCTGAGACAAACATATTCCAGAATCCTGAAACAGCTGGTAAGGGATAATGCAAACCTAATTATAGCATTCAAACAGGACAATCTGGATTTAAAATACATTTACCAGGCTCATGTATGAACCGACATGTCGTTCATAAAGGTACAAAAAGGGGGTCACTACAGTTTCAACTACCTAGTTTCAACTACCTAGTTTCAACTACCTAGTTTCAACTACCTAGTTTCAACTACCTAGTTTCAACTACCTAGTTTCAACTACCTAGTTTCAACTACCTAGTTTCAACTACCTAGTTTCAACTACCTAGTTTCAACTACCTAGTTTCAACTACCTAGTTTCAACTACCTTTCAAGGTCATCCAATCACCCACTTCCTCCATCCAAAATATGGAGGACCTTGAAAGGTAGTTGAAGCTAGGTGCTTCAAAGTATAGTGACCCCTTTTCGTACCTACACGAGTGTTTTCAGATGTTTAAGCATTGTGAGTGTTTTCATAGCATTACACATGCATTATATTTTGACAATTTACGAGTTGTTTTCGTGTCTGTTGCATTATTTCGTGAACAGGTGTGCAGTTCATGATTTCAACAGTTTATTAACAGGCGTGTTTGTAGAGTCTTTTAGATGTATTATTTTGACAATTTACAAATTGTTTGCCTTTCTGCACATCAATTTAGTCCATTATTTCGGTGATTTACGAGTGGTCTGCAGCTCTGTGTGCTGTGTAGTGTGACCCCAAGCACGTCACATCGAGTGTTTTGCATCAGTGTGATAAATATACTATGTCAAATCCATCCATAAATAAATTGTTCCAAAATAAATGAAGTACACTCCTTCCTCTCTCCAGCAGCACTAGGTCGAGTCATTTTCCCGCCATTTTCCCCCCATACCGCCATCTTGGATTACGCCACGGAAGGGACGACAGCGCACTCTCATGGCAGTACTGTGTATTAGGTCAGTTGGACTCTGGACCTCATGCTGGACACATTGGATGGAGGTACTGCCTGTAACTGTTTAAATAAAGACTGCCTGTAAAATGAAGACTTGCATCCATCCTACCTGGCATTGGCCAAGTCCTTTTACTGCCAATTCCTAGGAAGAAGTGGCGGTCAGATGAGTTAGCTTAGTGGAGGTAGCCCAAGTGACCTATTTTCCCACCATTTTATTGGGTTAATGGAGGTAGCTGTGGTGTGTTTCATTGTCCTGATGGAATTTGAACTTCCTGCCATTTTCTGGGAGAGGTCAGGGGAAGTGGTTAGTTAATTGATCAATTTAATTCAGTAGTCAATCTAATCGGAAAGAGTGAGAAGGGCTACTCCTATACCTCAGACCTGAAAGTGTACCTGTAGCAGCGAGGGGTGAGGTTTCATGAGAGGTGGTGTGGAGGGAGGGGGGGGGGGGGCAGGGGGAACAATAGGTTAAGTGCCTGTCAATCATAGGAGAACAATAGGTTTTCCCTGAGTGCATACCTGCCCCTCATGCAGGTAACCTGCGCCAACAAAATGCTCTGATGCCAGCTTTGCTCCACTATTCCTGTTTATCATTCATAATAATCTGCTTCATGTCCTCAAAGTAGCCCTAAGCATATATTAGAGGTATGCATGCAGTAAATCATTTGCTTTCTGCCGCTGCTCTATTCATCAGATCGTACATGAACCGTCCTGCATTATGTAAACCACTCAAATCCGTGAGTGGTGCAGAGATTTATGTTTTAAGGGTTAATGTTATGTAAACTTGCAGACTAATTTCACAGTGCATCTCTTGAAACGGGAAAGCTGGAGCTTTATCTGAGAGCTTGGATCCCACTGTAGTGCTGCCATCGGTTTTCTTGAATGATCCATCCTAATACATGGAAGTCTTGCATGGAAGGGTCAGCGCGTCTTGATTCTGAATGACAATCCTAATTTGATCATCCTTGTTACAGGTTGAAGTATGAGGTTCCTGCGAGAATTATTCCTGACGTATAATTCGCTCTTTATTCTCTGCTGGACTGGTTATACTGACTGGGAACGTCATTGCCAGGTTTCAAGGTAACTCTTAGCTGGCATGTGTTATCACTTTGCTGTTCAGTAGCGAAGTGAAATGTTACGGATTGCATGCACTGGTTTTATACTGTACACCCATCCTGCATTAGATGTAATTGTATAACAATTTCCTCACCACGAAAGTCAACAAATTGATTACTATGATTCACAATATGCAACTCCATATAGTCCAATGTCTGAACAGTCACTGGAAGGTATATTCATTGGTGGTGGTCTCGACAATCTTATATCCTGTTGCAACTGAAGGGATCAATCCGTAAATAGTATGGTTCAAATGGCTCTGAGCACTATGGGACTTAACATCTGTGGTCATCAGTCCCCTAGAACTTAGGACTACTAAAACCTAACTAACCTAAGGACATCACACACATCCATGTCCTAGGCAGGATTCGGAACTGCGACCATAGCGGTCGCGCGGTTCCAGGCTGAAGCGCCTAGAACCGCTCGGCCACATCCGCCGGCTGGCCTGAAGTAATTTTCACATAATACAAATGATGGTTCTTTTAAAATCGAAGTGTACGACATTGCATCTGAACCAACTGATGAAGGAACGTTTAAAACTCCTTATACACTCCTGGAAATTGAAATAAGAACACCGTGAATTCATTGCCCCAGGAAGGGGAAACTTTATTGACACATTCCTGGGGTCAGATACATCACATGATCACACTGACAGAACCACAGGCACATAGACACAGGCAACAGAGCATGCACAATGTCGGCACTAGTACAGTGTATATCACCCTTTCGCAGTAATCCAGGCTGCTATTCTCCCGTGGAGACGATCGTAGAGATGCTGGATGTAGTCCTGTGGAACGGCTTGCCATGCCATTTCCACCTGGCGCCTCAGTTGGACCAGCGTTCGTGCTGGACGTGCAGACCGCGTGAGACGACGCTTCATCCAGTCCCAAACATGCTCAATGGGGGACAGATCCGGAGATCTTGCTGGCCAGGGTAGTTGACTTACACCTTCTAGAGCACGTTGGGTGGCACGGGATACATGCGGACGTGCATTGTCCTGTTGGAACAGCAAGTTCCCTTGCCGGTCTAGGAATGGTAGAACGATGGGTTCGATGACGGTTTGGATGTACCGTGCACTATTCAGTGTCCCCTCGACGATCACCAGTGGTGTACGGCCAGTGTAGGAGATCGCTCCCCACACCATGATGCCGGGTGTTGGCCCTGTGTGCCTCGGTCGTATGCAGTCCTGATTGTGGCGCTCACCTGCACGGCGCCAAACACGCATACGACCATCATTGGCACCAAGGCAGAAGCGACTCTCATCGCTGAAGACGACACGTCTCCATTCGTCCTTCCATTCACGCCTGTCGCGACACCACTGGAGGCGGGCTGCACGATGTAGGGGCGTGAGCGGAAGACGGCCTAACGGTGTGCGGGACCGTAGCCCAGCTTCATGGAGACGGTTGCGAATGGTCCTCGCCGATACCCCAGGAGCAACAGTGTCCCTAATTTGCTGGGAAGTGGCGGTGCGGTCCCCTACGGCACTGCGTAGGATCCTACGGTCTTGGCGTGCATCCGTGCGTCGCTGCGGTCCGGTCCCAGGTCGACGGGCACGTGCACCTTCCGCCGACCACTGGCGACAACATCGATGTAGTGTGGAGACCTCACGCCCCACGTGTTGAGCAATTCGGCGGTACGTCCACCCGGCCTCCCGCATGCCCACTATACGCCCTCGCTCAAAGTCCGTCAACTGCACATACGGTTCACGTCCACGCTGTCGCGGCATGTTACCAGTGTTAAAGACTGCAATGGAGCTCCGTATGCCACGGCAAACTGGCTGACACTGACGGCGGCGGTGCACAAATGCTGCGCAGCTAGCGCCATTCGACGGCCAACACCGCGGTTCCTGGTGTGTCCGCTGTGCCGTGCGTGTGATCATTGCTTGTACAGCCCTCTCGCAGTGTCCGGAGCAAGTATGGTGGGTCTGACACACCGGTGTCAATGTGTTCTTTTTTCCATTTCCAGGAGTGTATATTCTTCCTTGTAAACATCAAGGCAAATATGATGCATAGATGCACACAGAGGTTTGTATTATACTCCTGATAGCGTCCAAAATAGTGGAAAACACGTCTTTTGAGAGTGAAATATCGCTGTAATTCTTCTGGCGGTTGCAGGTCACTTAATGAGTCGAAATTATAGACGGTACCGGCATTTCTCATAATATATGACACCCAGTGGTTGCCCATTCATGGATGCTCAAATCAATGGGCGTGAAGTAATTTGCACATAATACAAATGATGGCCCGGCCTCCAGCAACATCTCAATTCATAATACCACATTCACCAGTTTTGCACACAGTCTTCGGTAATGTATCCCGCACAAATACACCACGGAATCTCGGAATGTTGAATTTAACAAACTTAAGGTCAGTTATTGAGGGTGGTCAATCTGGTAGGCCCGCTAATGGCCTTTTGTGTTTATGAACAGACCAAGCCATTTCCTGCACGGTTTCAGGTATAGTCCTTTTCGATGGTTGTGGCTTCCTGTTATGTCGTCTTGCTTCTTGAAATTTCGCTTCGGAGTTCTGCGCATTCTTGACTGTTCGAGCAATAGTTGCAGCACCGCCAGCGAGACCACCAGACTTCTTGGGTATTGGTAGAATTTGTGGTCTTTTACTGATCCTCCTCTTCTGCCCGTATCCTTCTGCTTCAGAGTGTTTTATTTTATTCATTTGATTTTATTTACACATCCAGTTGAGTAGGGCCAAACTGAGGAACAACTCTCCAACGTCATGGAAAGTGACAGTACACGAAATTACAACAGAAAATTAATAAAAGGTAAAATAAAATGTTTATGAACCCAAAAGAAGTCAAGCCATAAGTTTAAGTAAACGCAACAAACAATATAACATAGGAATCAGCTTAATTTTCAAGGAACTGCTGAACACAATGGGAGGAGAGATCCATGAGAAAATTCTTCAGTTTAGATTTGAAAGCGGGTGGTTTACTGCTAAAATTTTAATCTTGTGGTAGCTTATTGAAAATGTATGGAGCAGTATACTGCACACATTTCTGCACAAGAGTTAAAGCAGCGCGATCCAAATACAGATTGGGTTTCTGCCTAGTATTAACTAAGTGAAACCTGCTAATTCTTTGAACACTATAATATTTGCTCTGTGTAGAGAACGAGTGGACCTTTAGTCTCAGTTATACTGATCTTTTAGTGGGTTGAATGAACCAGAAATGCCGGCCAGAGTGACCGAGCGGTTCTAGGCGCTACAATCTGGAACCGCGCGACCGCTACGGTCGCAGGTTCGAATCCTGCCTCGGGCATGGATGTGTGTGATGTGCTTAGGTTGGTTAGGTTTAAGTAGTTCTAAGTTCTAGGGGACTGATGACCTCAGGAGTTAACCACCATAGTGCCCGGAGCCATTTGAACCATATTTTTTTTGCTAATTCTTCGGAATACGCTGATATTGTTAACAAGAAACAACAGTAAAGATTATATATATACATCTACATTTATACTCCGCAAGCCACCCAACGGTGTGTGGCGGAGGGCAATGTCAGAATACCCAGTCTAATGAACAGCTGTCAACAACGGGTTAGTTAATTTACACCGGTTATTGTCGGAACCGGCCGTTTCCGAGCCAAAAATGTCCTTTTAGAATGGGAAGAGTTACCCCAAAATATAATACCACACGAAGTAAGCGAATGAAAATAAGTAAAGTTGACTAATTCTCGTGTCAAACGATCAGTTACTTCAGATACCGTTCGAATAGTAAAAATGGCAGCATTATGTGTCTGAACAAGATCCTGAACGTGGGCTTCCCACAATAGTTTACTATCTATCTCTACACCTAGAAATTTCAACTGTTCCGTTTCATTTATCATTTGCCCATTCTGTGAAATTAAAACGTCGTCTTGTGTTGAATTGTGTGTTAGAAACTGTAAAAACAGTCTCACAGTGATTTAGCGTTATTTTATTTTCTACAAGACATGAACTTAGGTCACGGTTCAAAAATGGTTCAAATGGCTCTGAGCACTATGGGACTTAACATCTGAGGTTATCAGTCCCCTACAACTTAGAACTACTTAAACCTAACTAACCTAAGGACAGCACACACATCCATGCCCGAGGGAGGACCGTAGGGGTCGCGCGGTTCCAGACTGCAGCGCCTAGAACCGCTCAGCCACTCCGGCCGGCAACTTAGGTCATGAGCTGCGCTATTTCAAACAGAGCCAATGTTGCACAAAACATTCTTTACTACCAAGTTAGTGTCATCAGCAAACAGAAATACCTAAATCTAAATCTACATCTACATGGATACTCCGAAAATTATATTTAAGTGCCTGGCAGAAGCTTTATCGAACCACCTACACACTTCTCTATTATTCCTGTCTCGCGTACTGCGCAGAAAGAACGAAAACCTGTATCCTTCCGTACGAGCTCAGATTTCCATATTTTATCATGGTGATCGTTTCTCCCTATGTAGGTCGCCATCAACACAATATTTTCGCATTCGGAGCAGAAAGTTGGTGATTGAAATTTCTTGAGAAGATTCCTCCGCAACAAAAAACGCCTTTGTTTTAATTATGTCCTTCCCAAATCCTGTATCCTTTCAGTGACACTCTCCCCTATTTCGCGATAATACAAAACGTGCTGCGCTTCTTTCAACTTTTTCGATGTACTCCGCCAGTCCTATCTGTTAAGGATCCCACACAGCATATTTCTTTCGTAACCTTCTTCTTCTTCTTCTTCTTCAGTGCAAAACGTGAAGCATTCATAACTCGTTTGCAATTCATCACTCCTAAAACCAACTTAATTTTTCCACGCATGTTTTTATCAATTGTAAATGCTGCAATGCGTTGACCCATATCAGTATCCTTTCTTCTGCATATCGGCGGAGCCGTATCAGCTAAAATCCTGTCTGCAGAGTATGGACTGTCTTCGTCGAGCAGATTAATCCCCTTATCACCCCGTGCAAAGCGTTTTTGAAGCTTTGTCCCAGCTCTACAGTAGTTGTATATCTGAATGTGTTATTCCACTGGCAGTTTGTCTAGAATACCACCACCACCTCTAATGCTTCTCCTAGCGCGCCTGTTACGCTACTGCATACTCTGGACTGTTCAAATGGTTCAAATGGCTCTGAGCACTATGGGACTTAACATCTGAGGTCATCAGCTCCCTAGAACTTAAAACTACTTAAACCTAACTAACCTAAGGACATCACACACATCCACGCCCGAGGCAGGAGTCGAACCTGCGACCGTAGCGGTCGCGAGGTCTGTTGACTGTGCACCCCATTATATAGCAAATCATTAGCATGAATCAAATTGTTTGTGCTTTAGGAAAACGAAGTCATTTGCCTAGCACTATTTCCTCAACGTCTTATGACTCTCCACGAGAAACACATCCGGTTCTGAGCTTTTCTGCAACTCCTCGGTGTAGAAGCAACCTGCAATTTCTTCACCTTTCCCATCCTTCACGATATAAGATCTAGGACCCGTTCTTTGCACCTTGGAAACTGTAAATATCTCTGTTGACCAGTTTGTCAGGTATGATTTTTTCTAACGCTGTCTTGTTTTTTGAGATACGTATCAAATCATGTATATTAAATTTCTGTTTACGTTAACCCAGGATTTTGATATAATAGTACATCGTATCCACGAGCCCTTTATCACGAACACCGATTGGTCTCATTTTGATTGTGCTATCTTTGGTTCGAATATACTGAGCAATTGTTTCTAGGAGGTTATCTGTCCATTTGTATGAGCTGCTAAGATTAAAACGCATCCACATTTTACCTTTAATTGTTTTGTTCAGTCGTTCCGCGACAGTCGCCTTCAGGTAGGTGAATGTTGAGTAGTGGTTTATTCCATACTGCTGCATCATGGTCTTGAAATACCTATTGTAGAACTCTCCATCGTGTTTAGTTTGGAGATTGTCCGCGCATCGATTCGTCCCTGTCTGCAACAAACGCTCTAACACATCCGCGACATTTCTCTACTTTTTTAAACAAAACAGGTAATGCCCAGGAAAATTTGCTATATGTATCAATAACCATTAAAATATATTTGAATCCACTTCTCATGCGTACATTTCCTTATGTCTAAAAGACCAACTTGCCATAAATCCAAACATTTAACCGTTAACGTGCCTAGGAGGGTATGTTTTTTGTGTTGGTTTGTGCAGTTCTGGAACTACTTTATCCATATTTATTCAATGACAACACCCCCCCCCCTCTCTCTCTCTATTTCTGTATCTCTGAGATTATGAAACAACCTCATTCACAAATGAACCTGATTACCTGCAGTAGCTGATGCTATGAACAGACGCAGTCTATCTATTAGCTCGTTGGGGGTGTCATAATATATACTGCGGGATTAGATTGCTCACTACTTTATGCTCAATGTCAATACCATCATCGCCGCTGTTGCTGTTTTCGCCATGAAATATTGGTTTCTATGATGGTCCTGTACTTCTTGTTGTTCTGGCTTTTTGCCATCTTATGTACATCAGTCGAATGCAGTATTTCATGGTACATTTCCAGATCATTAACTTAATAATTTATAGTTTTTTCACGGGTCTTAGGAAAATAAGGTTAATTAAGTCAGGTGTTCTGTCAAACTGCCTATCACCAATCTGTAATGTATCATCAGATACATTTATAGGCTGTGTATCTACCATGTACGGTCTTCCCCTGCTGACGCCAGGGTAGTGACGGATAATGAATTCGTCAATGGCACCATCGTTATCGTGTGGTTTTGTTTTTCTGAGAGCTGCCAGAGTCAGTAACCTGCTTAAAGGTTGTCGATGCATATGCCGTAACATTAGTAACCATAATTTCTCTCACCACTTTCTGCGCTTGATTGGGTTTCTGCTTTGTTGCCATCTCTGTATGTACTTATCAGACTTCTTTGCAGCTTGAGGCTTTGTATATCCGCTATTCTTCGTCTTATGTGGCTTCTTCTCCTCCTCAATAACGAGAGCCTCTGCTTCTATTTTCCCTCCATAGCCTCAACCTTTTCAGTTAAATTGGTTACTTTCTTACCGATTTCATTAACTATTTGATTTAATGTGTTGATTCTCAGACGAGTCCGGTAACACGTCTCTACCTCCCTGCGCTTACCTCCAGCTTTACGCACGATAGTCTGAATTTTCGCATCCATATTCTGTCTACGTACACCCATTCTCTCGGGTTGAGAGCCAGACATGCGCGCCAATATGTCGATTTTGCAGCGTATACGGATGTACTAACCTCTTACCCGGCTATATATATATATATATATATATATATATATATATATATATATATATATATATAATAGAAGCTCTTTAAAGTCGCCGGCCGCGGTGGTCTCGCGGTTCTAGGCGCGCAGTCAGGAACCGTGCGACTGCTACGGTCGCAGGTTCGAATCCTGCCTCGGGCATGGATGTGTGTGCTGTCCTTAGGTTAGTTAGGTTTAAGTAGTTCCAAGTTCTAGGGGACTAATGACCACAGCAGTTGAGTCCCATAGTGCTCAGAGCCATTTGAACCATCTTTAAAGTTTCGCCTGTACCTACCACCATTCAGTTTTCTTGTTTTATCAATAACGAGAAGCCCATACTGTGAATGATTCCAGTAATTAGTACATATCTTTACAAAATAATTGAACTACATGTCAGTTCCTACATGTGCTTGGTAAACGATGTCAAATTCAGATTGTCTTGTTTGAAAGCTATAATGAAGTTTGCATTATCCCTATGCAACTGTTTCGGGATTCTGGAATATATTTGGCTTAGATAAAATACATGTATATGACGATACAAACAGAAATATTCTCGAATTTTGTCGGTTTTCCACAGCAAACTTGTCAAACAAGCACACAGTGTGTGGCTTTACTTGTCCAGGTGAGGGGCTATCATTGCTTTCGCTGAATGTCGTGTATGTAACGTTTATTACACCGCACGGTAACTGATACTTGTGCTGAAACAATGTTTGTGAAAATACACGAAGATGCTCAAATGAGGCTCCATCTACTTGTGTTAGCAGCGTCATGAGAACATTAGTCTTGCCATAATTTGATGGACCTACAATAATAGCTCGTGTATTATCAGGAAGGAGTATCCCATTCGTCGTCTTTTTCAAGTCTTCTTTTGCCTCTTCACAGGATCAGTCACCTACAACGAAGTCCTTGTGACAAGGATGTTTCACGCACCCTGCCATGATACCGACTACAGCAGGTACCAATAAGCAGTGGCAAATATAGAAAGACGCACTTTTAATGATGGTAATAAAATGTGTAGCCACTATAGCTCCGTCAGTTAACCAAATGAGCTATATTGGCTGCACAGAGCATTGAGCTATATACACACGCACACGTGAAAAGTAACTTAATCATTCAGTTTGACAATGACGGGTGACGAGGTGTTTGCGGTAATTGTCTGCTGCTGCATGATTATAGGTGCAGCATTTAAAATAATGATATTAGTATGTGTAAATATTGACTATAATGAAAAATTATGTAATAAAACACGAACACGGGTTGAGATCACACACACACACACACACACACACACAATTTACTTAAATATCATAGATCGGATATAGTATTTCAAGAAGTCATCAGACTCATTTTCTTTACGTCTGTACAATAACAATATTTCCCTAATAAAGCTTTCTGATATGCAATAAATTCTGCACACATCTCCTTCGACCTGATGGGCACCTCACAATACTCTGTTTTTTTCACATGCACATTTAACCTGTTTCTTTTTTGGCTCTGCGCTCTTGGAGAAGCAAATGTACTGTTCAAAATCACCAACATGTGCACTATCCACATGCAGAAAGTGTAAGACATCATTGTATGTGGATTCTGTGCTAGGCAACTACCAACTCAGTCTCTCCAATACAAGGCTTAAGTCAGTATCCATATCGTTTAAGTTCGTATCTGAGGCATGCTGTAGATAGACACTTGTTACTCGATTTCACACACAGTGCAGAGTCATCAAACACTGTTGTTACCGATAAAGTCACTCCAGTAACGCCAATGCCTGGGGGAGTACGAGTTGGATAATACTCTGTGGTCATCTGCCGATTGATGTAGCGCTCTCCACGACGTATTTCTTCCCAGCGGAACTTTGAAATGGGCACTTAACACCCTTCCATGCATTTTCAGTTTCTATCCTCATATGCAAGCCCCAGTCATGATGTGCTTCTATATCCACATTTACATGTTTCGTTCCACTACGAGTTTAATTATATGAAGAACTGAAAAGCATGAGCACACTTGATACCTTCTCATCCACAGCAGCATCTGTACTCTGTCCAGCACTATCACAGGGATGTTGTGCTGGGATGGGTCAGCTGTCAGTGACCAATAATAACCTCCACCTTGCTGTTGTTTAGGATCATCAGCAGTATTATGGGCATTGGGAACATGCCGGGTGTCCTCAGCACCCGAATCTGTCAGTACGGCAGACAGTAACAGCTTCTTCTCCTGCTCCAGCATGTGGCCAATGTGCGCTACAGGATCACACGTGATCGCTGCATGTTTGGACATGCTGAAGGTTGGTAGCGCTGGAAGTCCAGAGGTCAGTGCATATCTCGACAAGATGATGGCTGAGGTTGCTGCAGCCCCTGATGCAGCAGAGGTAGACATGTTAGTGCTCGCCCCTGCAAGCGTTGACATGTCTAAGGCTACTGCTTCAGAAGGAGGCAGCACCATATACAGACCAAGACAGGAGAACAATAATAATGCTAACTATAAACAAAGATGTTATATGTGATACTTACTTTCCGCTTCTTCCTGTTCTGCAGGGCTGTGCTGGATCTTGTCTGCTGCTGATGCTCCACGGTTCTTCTTCTTCTTACGCTGCTGCTGCTGGCTGACTAAGTGAGACTGAGGCTGCTGAGCTATTTAAACCCGCCCTATGTCTCCTCTGATGACGACAGCAGATACTGCCACCCTATTGGCCAAAGCTTATGATGTGACTGGATTCAGCATTCCTATTGGTTCCCACCCTTTTTTCTGGACCGCCACCTTAGATTACAGAGGGGAAATCGAAGTGGAGAGTGTGGAGAGGGCTAACACTGCTCTAGTGGTGGTGGTGGTGGTGGTGTGAACTAGGTCAGATGGTCTCCGAACCTGAACGTAGACACCTATAGTTCAATGTGGGATAGGGTGAAGTTGATTTGCGGTGTTAGGTGATTTCAAAAAAAGATAGGCATTTCCATCATCAGCATCCATCTTATGTCTGAAATGTATCTTCACCCCATCTCACTGCATTGCCTTTATTTGTCTAAAAGTATTCACCCTACACTTGTCCATTATCCTTTCTTTCTGCTCATTGTGTAGAAGGTTTTGGATTCAGTCCTCAGCTGTGTATGTGCATGCAGTAAACTTATTAAATTCATCCCTGCCCATCACCATTATTTCCTCAGAAGTACACAGCGTTGCTTGTGCCAGAATGGTGAACGTCTTCCCTCTTACACTTCGAAAGACTGACTGGACTTTCATTGAATGACCTACAGTTCCAGCACACACATTTATCAGCATGAGTTGTGGAGTGTAACTTAGCCCCATCCTGCTGCATCTTCATTATCTGATGAAGCATATTCGTCTTTTTCATACATTCACCAAATATCATTGCTTTCCAAGCATCGTGCAGGTGGCTATGGACACAGTCCTCAGCTGCACGATTACAGCTAATATACCTGTTAAACTACTCGTTCTTCAGCACCGAACACACAGCACATAGTAAAAAATTACGTCTATCCTCCCAGTCCAGCAGCTAGACACAGCCTGAACGAATTTCCCGCCATTTTCTCCGTAGGCCGCTATCTTTGCTTACGTCATGGGAGGGGGGGGCCAACAATGTCCTCTGGTGGGGGTGGTGGTGTGAACTACGTCAGTTGACCTCCGGACCTCAAGGTGAACACACTGGATGGTGATACTGTCTGGTGCTCGGTCTGTGGCAACTCAAATTGTTTAAATAAATAATATACCGTACTGCATACAAAATAAAGACTTACATCCATCCTGTCCAGCAGCCCAGCACAGACAGACAGTCCTTTTTCCGTCAATTTTCAGATGGGGGAGGGGAGGGCACGGGAGTTGAATAAATTTCGCAACAATGCAAAGTGTGGCGACACACTCTTTGTCCCACTAATCGAATATCAATTGCCTGTTACGCCTACTACAATCAGAAAGTTTTATGTTCGGAAATAGTTTCATATTTCATTCCTATCCATTTCTCAAGCACAAGATCAAAAAGTAGTAATACGAAAATTTTTATACAAAGTTGGAATTCTCATATTCTTCCATATAATGTGTGTGATCCCAGTTTCATCTCCTTCCTCGTTCTAAAAAACAATCTTGTCATCACTAATTCTGTAACTATTCTTGCCATTATCAAACTTATTCTTCGATTAAGTTTTCTCATCCTACGATAATCATCGGTTCACTTATCACGTGTTTATTCTACTGCTAGGCGTTATCACGTGTTCGTACAACCATTTTCCGCGCTACTCCGAGAACAGAACTTAAGTGGCTGTTAACGGGGGACTCTACAACTGGCTCTTAGTAGTGTAGTTTTATCAAAACTTTTCTGTCACAATTTCATTTTATTCGATACACCCAGAAGATAGTTCGTAATCTTTCTTACCTGTTATTCCTGTTAGTCGTTTATTTCCACTCTGGTAGTCTGAAGCTGAGGATTTCACTATTAATTATAACAATGCTCATCAATCGGACACCCCATCAACCACATAAACTTCGATTGACATTCACCCGTTACTGTTTATTCGGCTCAGATCATATATCCCCGTCCCATTTTGTCTGTGTGAAAGTTTTTTTTTAATTCCTAGATGCGAAGGGGATTTCCCTAGCAGACACGTCGTACACACTATGCACTCATTCAAATATCAACTTATAATTCGTTCAGAAATCTATTTCGAATGTGCTCAAAAATATTCAAAAACCAACTGGGATGCGTTTGAAAATCATGCGAATGAACTATAGACCAATGTGCGCTGGATGCTAGGCGCTTTGTGAATCAAGTTTTTATTTTTTTCTCTCTTCAAGAGTATGAATTTGGTGCCTCTCCTGAATCTGCCGCCCAGGGCAGATACCACAGTACATCAGTATGGTAACTGTCCAGTGTGGAATGCTACGGATCAGTCCGACTTACGTTAATCACAATGAACATACTCTTATTTATTAGTTAAAACTTCCGGGCTGAGAGGCCGTGGTCGATCTGTGAAACTACTGCTTCCTGACGTTTCGCTGCCAAATGCAGGCAACATCTTCAGAGGTGATGTCAACGACTGGCTGCCGGCCGTGCAGGTCCTGCTTATATAGATGGCACAGTATTTTCCTGTGGTTAATGTATGGGACTCATATTAATGTCACATATACTAATAACACTGCGCAGTTTAATTTGTTTAACACTGTAATCACTTTTCTTCATTCCACCAGGGAGTGCTGTGTGGCTGAAAATGGAGCCGCCCACGAAAGTTGTAAAAGCGTGATTGGGAGCGGAGGGGAGGGGAGGGAATGGGGGGGGGGGGGGGGGGAGCGAGCTTGTTTCTGATCTGTCTAGAGAAAAAGGGCGAGGGGATGGGAGTGGAGTGCTTAGCGCTTAAACTACTAGCAACGTTTGTCTGCAAAGACGTTCGCGAGTTACGACAGGTTTATTGTGACTTTCTGCCAGCCACCAGGTCAGAGATGATTACACATAAATTGTGCGAATTCCTTTCCCATGCCTGGGGAGACGGTCTGGCTAGTGTCGGGTAGGAATGTTGAGGTCTCTCGTTCACAGCCAGGGATTCTGTGGTTGTTGCGTACGCTCAATGTTTTTTTACACCTTACTAGCATCTCAATTGACTCGTTCCACCTGTGGATGCTCTGGAGAGTTCTCGGTAATCCAGGTGTGTACTTGTAGCAGTCTCTGGTATTTACACCAACGTGTTTGCTGTTATTACCAGAGATGGGAGATGCCCACTGTCAGCCACCAGGCTGAAGATGATTACGCATCGTACAATGCAACTCTCTCAGCAACTCCTCCGTGGGGTTGTGGTGTGTCCGCGACCATACTCCAAGCCTTGCACGATTTTCACTGGGATTGTTTCAGTTACTAGTCGACTTTATCTCTAGGTGTGTATCTTTTAAACCTGTTCAACACACAGGAGGCTTCATAATTTTACTACGACATCACACAATCCGGTAATTTAGTATGGTATTTCTTATACATACTGTATCTTTGGGTAGAAATCTGTAGTGCTTACAGAATTTGCTACGACGTCATTTATATGAGGTCACACACACACACACACACACACACACACACACACACACACACACACACACACACACACACACACACACTAATCGTGTGGTGGCTTACATATATTGGGATGATGCTGCACTATCATTAGCCGAGAGCATCGGGACATCGACGCTGCAATGCGACATCGCGACGCGGTGTTCATATGAGGCCAAGACGTTACTCACCATTTGGGTAAAATGCGTAAAATTGTGGAAAAATGGAAAATGATCATACTTACATATTTGCCTAGTTGTGGTATCTGTTGGTGCCTCGAATGACGAGATATTAAATTGTTATTAACAAGCCACGATGTGGCTTAATGGAATTTGTTATTAACAAGCAGAGAGAGCCTTCAACTTCTTCCTGTACTGCTCAGTTTCTGAGTGAACTAAACTCAACGAAGACACCCAGTTACAAAAGATAATAATGATGATAAGGGAAGAGCGATGCTTGATCCTCATTGGTCCAGAAGGGTGGGGTGGGGAGGAGGAGAGAGGGTTATAGGTGGTAATTGCCTGGGTGATTCCCCTGGGCGACCTCTATCAATTCCCGGTGGTTCCCCGTGTGTGGGAGTGGGTACACCGAGTACCCCGAGTAGGTAACCTGACACCAGATGACCCAATCAGTGTAACCTAACACTCGAGGTCCAGATCGACCCGTCCTCTCATTATCCCACTTGCGCGGCACGGTTAAGATCTTTTTACGAGCTACGTTATTGCGCCTCGTTACGTGGCTGCGAGTGGTAGACTACGGACAGTCCGCCAACAGATCAACTTGTTTCGCAGTGTTGTTGCGGATACGTCCAAACATGATAGCTCCTTTCTGCGAACCTGTGAAGTCTCTATCCTAAAGCACTAATTCCACACACACACACACACACACACACACACACACACACACACACACACACACACACACCACTGCCAATGTTACAAGTTAAGTCAGCAGTGGTGAGGCAAGTGACCCCTGCTACCAGTTCTACAGCGCTCCAATTCGCCAAGTGTGCTCTTTTACGCGGTAACTAATATTTTGTTCGACAAGCTTATCCAAGCTAAGAAATACAACTGGTGAGCGCCACGTGCTCCAAAGCATGGCCGCCAGGGTCGCTTACTGCAGTATCTCAACATGTAGTTTATTTGCCTCTCCAGCAAGTACTCTTACCACGAAGTTTTGGTTTGTATGATGCGCTGTGTAAATAAATGTTTCAAGAATAAGCTTCCCGTGGCTGATTACTGATATTACAGGCGTTGTTAGTTATTGCGCCTATTCACAATCACACTCTGTTCATCTAATCTGAACCACCGTGTTAATAAATTTGTACTCTGACATTGCTCAAGCGTCTTTCTTACTACAACTGGAAGTAGGCCTTATGTAAATATTAGGTATCTCTTGTTATTCTAGCGCATATGAAAATCACAAGCTGTGAAGCACCGGAAGTCCAATTTTCTTTGCTAATCACTGTACTGAACGTTTAACCCGTATAGTTCTTGTATAAAATCGAAACAGACAGTACAATTCATTGTGTCTGACAGTCATGCCCACGTGGGAATATCGTTCGTAGCCTTTTCTTCTTTTACTTCCAATTAATAATTAATGAAGAGTAAATAAAATTATCCCTTATCATAAATCATCCTAAAATAAATGTACAGTAGTTGCTATAAACAATAGGGCATAGATCTATTTTTCGATTCTCTTTTTCTCAGAAAGTTCACTTCTCATTTATGTACTATATTTAATTTGTTGTCTACGATATTTTTCAGCAATGTAGTTCCTTTAAGTAATATTTTTCACTGATACTTCACATTAATGAACCTACTTATTACGCTGTTTTACGGAAAAGCGTGGGTGGGAGTTGGTGGCAGCGAAGCTTTAGCAGTTGTGCTAGGGATTGGGCCGCAGAACTCTGCCTTCCGCACGCAATGCTCTTACATACTTGACAGACGTTCGCGTGAATAAAAAAATTGTTCAAATGGCTCTGAGCACTATGGGACGTAACTGCTGTGGTCATCAGTCCTCCAGAACTTCGAACTACTTAAAGCTAACTAACCCAAGGACATCATACACATCCAAGCACGAGGCAGGATTCGAACCTGCGACCGTAGCGGTCGCGCGGTTCCAGACTAGCGCCTAGAGCCGCTCGGCCACTCTGACCGGCTCGCGTGAATACCTCGCTGGACTACGCTACCATATAAGAGTAGGATGTCCTCGGCTGGTCAGTCGGAGAGGGCTAATGGTGAACGAGAAGCAGTGGGTTAACAGCACTGCCCTAGCTCGACACAACAACTGTAACGTCCCACCAAATTTCAAGCGTCAATTCCGGTTTGTACGTACGACTGTTTAGTATACGCATTTGTACGAGAGCTTTCTGTTCTGAGATAAGGTCCCCGCATTTCGTGTCCCTTGCCAACATTTCGCGTAGCGAATACTACGCGTAGTGAGTACTATTCGTAGCGTGGCCCATCTCCGAGAAAGTGTACTAACACTTCACATCCCAAAATATGATCATCGTGACTCTCTCAGTGGATTCGCGCGACTTTAATTTTTTCTTAAAGGTGGCTACCTCTAGCCCGTCAGTTGATTCTTACTCTTTAGTTCGTAATAGTGCACTCAATATTCGACTCTTGCCACAGTGTGATCGAGAAAGTACCTCCTCTGAAGTATTCTTAAGACGCTGTCTACCTGACAGACAGCTCGTTACCTAGTGGATGATATTGCACGCAGATGCGGGACTGCTGTTTCATCCCGCGGCCTGTCGACCTGTACATTACATATTGCTGTTGCTGCTGGCTAGTCTCATTTCTGAAGCTTCCACACATTCATAAACTTGCCCTTAAAATTTGTCTTCACGACAAACCCCCATTCTGCTGGAGGTATCAAAGCGTCTCAAAACCAATTAAAACCTGTATACTGGCACGCCACGCAAGGCTGTAAGGCACTCTCATTTTAGTTTCTCCACGACACCTTTGCGACTAACTTTCGTGTAATCGTTGTTCGTCCCCTGAACATACACTTATAGTAGTGACATTTCTGTAATTACTTACATTCGAGAGCATATCCAGGACCCGAGTTTGTGGGGGTGGTGGAAGAGGACGGTAACTCCTGTTACTTTTGCAGTGAGTGTTCAAATGGCTCTGAGCACTATGCGAATTAGCTTCTGAGGTCGCCTAGAACTTAGAACTAATTAAACCTAACTAACCTAAGGAATTCACACACATCCATACCCGAGGCAGGATTCGAACCTGCGACATTAGCGGTCGCTCGGTTCCAGACTGTAGCGACTAGAACCGCACGGCCACTCCGGCCGGCGCAGTGAGTGCGGAAATGGTTAATAGCTAAGATTTCATTACTGCTACCAGTGAATATCAAATACGTGGTGTTTTCTTCAGACTGGTGGCTAAAAGGAGATACGGTGTTCGGATGTGGCCCACGACCACATCGTGAATGAAACAGCCCGATTTCTTGGTTTTTTAGTATATCATCACGGACTTGTTTGGAAGGAATAGTGCATCACTCACAGTCGCGTAACACGCGTGAGAACAGTGCTCTGTCTCAACTGACAGCGACTGGAGACAAGTTTCACACTACTGTCAGTTCATATACGTCCTTCTCGACCAGTTTCCGAGCGACAGTGCTGAGAGAAGAAGCCACAAATATCAGGAGGGGGCGCTCTGGCAACACATTGAGTTCGACATGTCATCGTCACGCAACCTCTAGAGAGATAGATCCATCGACCGCTAGATCTGGCAGCCGCCGTATGCGGCACTCGTCCCCGAACAACTTTTTTCTGCTTTCGCCGATGCGATGGCAGATGCAAAATTATTCCGCTGGTGCACCGCCACACTGCAGTTCCACAGATGCGGATTCTCAATTCTCCCGTGCTACAGTTCCAAACTACACTGACGAACTGTTACTGCCGAAATAGCTAACTGCTCTTTACGAGTGAACGTCTGACAGTTAAACGCCGAGCATCTACTGAAATTCAGATTAAAACACTGAATTTCGCATCTGTCATAGACAGGAGTCGAAACCCAAGTCTATAGTTTCACAAGCTGCGACACAGTCGCAGATTAAAACAGTGATCCAGGAAGTGTAGAATACATTTCTTTTATTTCCGTCGACGAGCAAAAAACTTTTGGTCCCTAGACTACCGGTTTCGGTCAGCAATGACCATCTTCAGATACGTTTCACAGCACGTCCTAATCGTGCAATCGTAAAGCATGGACTGCACGCCGACCAGCGCAGCGGCATCGAGAAGGCGCTGACCCGCGCGCCAATGGGAAGAGCGGACAGCGCCACACCTCCAGGAAGACAGTTTTTTTTTTTATTTCGGGTTTAACGGCGCTCAACTACTGAGATCATTAGCGCCCAGTCACAATTGTTAGAGCACATAGAATCTAGTAAAACTCAAGGGGATGGGGGGGGGGGGGGGGAGACACCAGAAAGTTCGTACAAAGATGCAGATAAAATAAGTGAAAGGGTTAGATGTCTTTGGACAAACAAGTCAAATTAATGAAACTAAGAACACGAGCAGCTGCTCGAGCGTCATCAGCTAACATATCCTGTAAAGTAGATGGCAGAGACAGAACAACACGAGATTGACTAAAACGGGGACACGACAATAAAACATGGCGCACTGTTAATGTATGACCACATGGGCACTGCGGGGCTGGGTCACCGGAGAGCAGGTAGCGGTGGCTAAACCGGCAATGCCCAATCCGCAACCTGGTCAGAAGGACCTCGCCGAGATGGTCGGGAGGAGGTTGTCCAAGCAGTTGGTAACGGTTTTACTGCCCGGAGCTTGTTTCCTTGAAGTGATGACCAAGTATCCCACCACAACGACACAAGCCCCTTACAAACAACCCCACTAACGTCAGATGACGGGACACAATGGGAGACTGGCCGAGGCAGGAGGACTGCAGCCTTGGCTGCAGCATTAGCAGCCTCATTCCCAGGCACTCCTACATGGCTGGGAACCCACAGAAAGCTGACAGGAGAGCCATCTGCAGCAAAAGAATGGAGGGACTGCTGGATCCGTTGCACCAAGGGATGGACCGGATATGGAGCTCAAAGACTCTGAAGAGCACTGAGTGAATCAGAGCAGAGTACATACGATTAATGGCGGTGGCGGCGGGCATACTGAACGGCCTGATGTAGAGCAAAAAGCTCGGCCGTAAAGCTGGAACACTGGTCGAGGAGCCGGTATTTAAAGGCGAAGGCCCCGACGACAAAGGCACAGCCGACACCATCGTCAGTTTTGGAGCCATCGGTGTAAATAAAGGTGTGTCCGGCAAGTCGAGCACGAAGTTCGACAAACCGTGAGCAATACACTGCAGCCGGAGTACCCTCCTTCGGGAGCGAGCTGAGGTCGAGATAAACATGAACCGGAGCCTGGAGCCAAGGTGGTGTCGGGCTCTCACCCTCTCTGAAGGTGGTAGGGAGGGCAAAATCCAATTGTCGAAGCAGGCGACGAAATCTGACTCCAGGGGGTAGCAGGGCAGACACATACAACCCATACTGACGGTCGAGAGAATCGGCGAAGAAAGACTGATGAGAGGGGTGGTCGGGCATTGATAACAGCCGGCAGGCATACCGACAAAGCAGTACGTCGCGCCGGTAGGTCAATGGTAATTCGGCAGCTTCAGCATAAAGACTCTCGATAGGACTAGTGTAGAAGGCTCCGTTCGCAAGACGTAACCCCCGATGGTGGATGGAGTTGAGACGGCGTAAGAGGGATGGCCGAGCAGACGAATAGACGAGGCTCCCATAATCCAGCTTTGATCAGACTATGGACCGATACAAGCGAAGCAGGACAGTGCGATCCGCTCCCCAAGATGAACCACTAAGAACTCTGAGGACATTAAGGGAACGTGTACAGCGGGTAGCCAAATAAGAGACGTGCGGAGACCAGCAAAGTTTCCTGTCCAGTGTGAGCCCTAGAAACTTAGTTGTTTCCACGAAGGGGAGAACAACGGGACCGAGATGTAAGGATGGCGGAAGGACCGCTATATATCGCCAAAAGTTGATGCAAACCGTCTTCTCTTCAGAGAACCGGAAGCCATTTGCCACACTCCACGAGTATAGGCTGTCTAGACAACGCTGAAGGCAGCGCTCCAGGAGGCATGTTCTCTGGGCACTGCAGTAGATCGCGAAGTCATCGACAAAAAGAGAGCCTGAGACATTAGGTGGAATGCAATCCATAATTGGATTGATCGCTATGGCAAAAAAGGGCTACGCTCAAGACGGAGCCCTGAGGCACTCCGTTCTCCTGGAGGAAGACGTCGGACAATACGGAACCCACACATACCCTAAATTTTCGATCTGTTAAAAAGGAATCAATAAAAAGGGGCAGGCGACCGCGTAGACCCCACCTGTGCATAGTGCGGAGGATACCTCCTCTCCAACAGGTATCCTAAGCCTTCTCCAAACCGAAGAACACGGCTACCGTTTGGCGCTTTCGCAAAAAGTTGTTCATGATGAATGTCGACAAGGTCACAAGGTGGTCAACAGCGGAGCGGCGGCGACGAAAGCCGCATTGGACATTGTTAAGTAGCCGGCGAGATTCAAGAATCCAAACTAACCGAGCGTTAACCATGTGCTCCATCACTTTACAGACACAGCTTGTAGGAGAAATGGGGCGGTAACTAGAAGGAAGGTGTCTATCCTTCCCGGGTTTGGGTATAGGAACAACGACGGCGTCACGCCAACGCATGGGGACTTGACCTTCGGTCCACACGCAATTGTAGGTACGAAGAAGGAAGCTTTTGCCTGCCAGAGAAAGGTGGGCCAGCATCTGAACGTGAATGGCATCTGGCCCCGGAGCAGAGGACCGGGACAGTGCAAGTGCACGTTAGAGTTCCCGCATAGTAAAGGGGGCCATTATAATTTTCCAGATTCAGCGAGTGGAAGGAAGGACGCCGAGCCTCTTCTGCCTCTTTCCTGGGAAGGAAGGCAGGGTGGTAATGAGCGGAGCTTGAAACCTCCGCGAAAAAGCGGCCGAAGGCGTTGGAGACATCCACAGGATCAACAAGAACCTCATTACCTGAAGTCAGGCCAGGTACCGAGGAGTGGGCCTTAATGCCCGACAGCCGGCGCAGGCCACCCCATACGACGGAAGAGGGAGCAAAACCGTTAAAGGAGCTGGTGAAAGAGGCCCAACAAGCTTTTTTGCTATCTTTGATGACTCTACGGCATTGCGCTCGGAGTCGTTGGTATCCAATACAATTCGCCAACGCAGGATGGCGGCGAAAGGTGCGCAAAGCACGTCGTCGAGCACAGCTAGCGTCTCGACAAGCCTCATTCCACCAGGGGACGGAAACGCGACGGGAAGAGGTAGTGTGAGGAATGGAACGTTCGGCAGCATTGACGATAACAGCCGTGAGGTATTGGACCCGACTGTCACAACTGAGAAAATCGTGGTCCGGAAAGGTCGCCAGGGAGGAGTAAAGTCCCCAGTCAGCTTTCGATATGTTCCAGCTCTAAGGACGTGGGGATGGGGTGTGGTGCAGGAGACGAACGACACAGGGGAAGTGGTCGCTCGAATAGGTGTCAGAAAGGACATACCACTCGAACCGACGGGCAAGAGTGGTAGAACAGATCGAGAGGTCCAAGTGGGAGTAGGTATGAGTAGAGTCCGAGAGGAAAGTCGGGGCGCCAGTATTGAGGCAGACAAGATTGAGATGGTTTAAGACATCCGCCAAGAGGGAGCCTCTTTGACAGGATGCAGGAGAGCCCCAAAGGGGATGATGGGCATTGAAGTCGCCAAACAATAAAAACGGCGGAGGAAGCTGAACAATCAGGTGCATCATGTCAGCCCGACTAACAGCGGATGACGATGGAGTGTACATGGTACAAACTGAAAAAGTAAAAGCAGAAAGAGTAACGGACAGCTATTGCTTGGAGTGGGCTGGTCAATGGGATGGGATGGTAATAGACATCGTCCCGAACGAGCAACATGACCCCACCATGAGCTGGAATACCGTCCGCAGGTGTGAGGTCAGACCGCTCCGAGGTATTGTGAGTAAAAGCAATACGGTCAGTTGGGCGCAACTTGGTTTCCTGGAGACCAAGGACGAGTGGACAGTGCAGGCGGAGCAGCAGTTTTAATTCCTCCCGATTAGATCGAATACCTTTCATGTTCCAATGTAACAAAGCCATAGCTAGTCAGAAAAAAGGGGGAACGAAACGGGTGAAGAGCTGGTCACCTCGACGGCCGCGGAGAGCCAGGTTTCGAGAGAACGCTACAACCGGCGGGAGGCGGATCCTGTTCCATCGAGTCGTCGCCAGCTGCGGCTGCTTTCCCGGGTTGCGGAGGGGCAGGATCATTCGCCGACGAGAGGCCAGCTGAGCGCCTGGCAGCAGAGCGTCCTCGCGAAACTGAGGAAGGCCGGGAGCAGCGACTCGCGGATGGAGCGTCAGACGAAACGCGCCGGGGTGGAGAGGGGGATAAGGACTTCTTCTTGGAAGTCCGATGTGGCATGGGGATGGTGGGCTGGACCCGAAGAAGGTCCTCACGCGCGGGGTCCATTTTGGAACGCCGGACCTCGGAAGCCGGGGTCCGGATCGTTTTCCCGATGGACGCCTGAGAAGAGGATCGCTTCTCAGGCGGCGGAGTGGGGGGGAGGAGGAGGAAGGGTGGCCCCTGGGGCAGAGGGGGCAGGGGCCGCGACGGCGGAGGATTTGGAAGGGAGGGATTTGGGAGGCGTAGGCATAGACCGCAGATGGGGTGAGGAGGTGGAGGGGGGACAGGATAGGGGTGAGGATACTGTGGAAAGAGTGGACACGACTGAGGCAAACGAAGTTTTCAACGGCACGGGATGGAGGCAGTCATATTTCTTCCTGGCCTCAGAATAAGAGAGACGATCCAAAGTTTTTAATTCTTGAATCTCCTCCATCTGATACGCGGGGCAGTCTAAAGATCTAGGCGAGTGGATGCCAGGACAATTGATGCACCGAGGTGGTGGGGTGCATGTATGTTCCTCACGAAGAGGACGTCCACAATCGCCACAAAGGGGCTCAGCCTCACACCGTGACATGTGCCCAAAGCGCAAACACCGAAAGCAGCGCATAGGAAGCGGGACGTAAGGTCGCACGTCGCACCGGTAGCACATCACCTTTCCTTCTCCGGGAGAACGTCCCCCTCGCAGGCGAGGATAAAGGCCCCAGTGTCGGTGCGACGGTCTTTGGGGCCGCGCTGGACTCGCCGGACTCGCTGGACGAAATGCACGCCTCGGCGCTCCAGGTTAGCCCTGAGCTCCTCATCATCAGATTGCAGCAGGAGGTCCCGATGAAAAATAACCCCCTGCGTCCTATTCAGTGCCAGATGCGGGACAATGGACACTGGGATGTCCCCTAGTCGGTCGCACGCCTGGAGCGCCGCCGACTGAGTGGCGGAGGTGGTCTTTATAAGAACAGACCCCGAACGCATTTTACTGAGAGCCTCGATTTCCCCGAAGATGTCCTCGATGTGCTGGACAAAGAACATGGGCTTGGAGGTGGCGAACGTCCCCCCATCAGTCCGAGAACAGACCAAATGGCGGGGGAAGTACTTCGCCCCAAGCCGGCGGGCCTGTCCTTCCTCCCAGGGAGAGGCCAAGGGGGAAAGGGCAGGAGAACCAGAACTAGAGACAGTACCTTTCCGTTTGAAAGACTCGGTCGCAGAGCGACCCGATACATGTTGACGTTTCATCTGCGAAACGTCCGCCCCGATACCACCCACTCCGACCAGGGGCTCTCCCCACGGGCGCCACCCAGCCTTAACAAGGGCCACCTGGCAGTATGACCGTTGCCGGGAGTCCTGATGCCCCAAGGAGACGGGCATCTACTCCTTGGCTTACTAGGGGAGGGTGCAGCTCAGGTATCGTCTGTACGATCCCTGTGTTGTCAGGGGGCTACAACCTAGAGGGTACATGACGACCCCACCACAACGGGCTGGCTACCGTGCTGGATGTCGGGTGCCATGGAAAGTCCATCATGATCGTAGGTGCATATGGGGACGCACTATGGGCGGAACTTGTGCAACCCATCAGGCGTTTAGGCCCAATTTGAGGAATAGTGGGTGTGGTTACAACGCCGTTACAATGCTGAGTGCCAAGGACTTAGTGCACTGAGGACTAGTGAGACACCACGTAAGGCGTCCTTCCCCAAAAGGCTCGTACTTCTGTAGAATTTTGAAAAATGGAGGTCAAACCCCAAGGGGGACCATCACATGGAAGGCCGAAACGGTTGAAACTTTTAGTCGCCTTTCACGACAGGCAGGAATACCTCGGGCCTGTTCTTACCCCGGACCTGCAGTGGGACCGTCAACGCTGACTTAACCAGCCGCCCATCATCATTGGTCGGGGCCCAGCTCGTTCGCAGACTTCGAGAGGATCAGTACTGAGTAATAGGAAGACGATACTTAGTCGGCATTCAGTGAATAGTAATAGAGTGCCAGTGTAATTGCATTTAAGAGGCACAGGAAGCCACTTCCTATCAAAAAGTTATGTTTCTTTCATTTTCAGACAAAGTGTTCCATGAATTTGAAGGTGTTACGTACAGATCATTTCGGACTCCTGCCACCGGCCATCGCTACTTCTCTCCTTCCTGAATCCCACAGCAGCCAATGCTACAGGAATATACCGAAACGACAGCGCCACCGTCACAAGATGTACACGAAATCATCTTTGCATCGTCATATATCACAGTAAGACTCAGTTTTTTACAGTTTCTAACATACAATTCGACAAAACTGGCATTTTATTATACGGAATAGACATGTGATAAGGGAGACTGAACAGTCCAAATTCCTAAACTGTTGTGAGAAGTCCATGTTCGAGATCTTGTTCAAAAACTAAATGCTGCTTTATTTACCACTAGCTTAGGGCCACCTGCTTCACTCACCTACTGTATGGTCTGCACAGGTCTTTTTCTCTTCAATCGAAATTTTACGTTGTACACAACTTGCGACACCTAAACTTTTCACACAAAGATTTTTCCGAGTGTGCTTCTGACCAAAAAACAACTCGGGTAGCTGGAATCCAAGATTTTTGTTAATCGTGCATTTTGTGTTCTTATGGAGATATTTCTATTCAAACTTTCATTCCTTAACACAAATTTCTTTATAACGAATTCAGAAGTGAAATATCAGTTTTCACAGATATAGCTTAAAAATTCAGTATATATAGCTAAATATTTTCGTAAAAATGTTCATCCCCTATTTCACCCCCTTAGGGGTAGAGTTTCGAAAAATCCCTTCTTAAACGACATTTACGGTGCAAGATCAACACCCTCGGCAAATTTCAAATTTCTGTCCTTAGTGGTTTGGCCAGTCTATGGCGAGTGAGTGAGTGAGGATAGTGATTATTTAGAGATTATAACAAAATCTGAAATAAGTGATAGTTAAACACGGAAAGTAGTCTACTTTGGTTATTTTCTTTCACTTTGAGTATGGTATTTTTTTTTGGGTGGGGGGGTTTAACTCTTCCGACTCAAAAAGTATTTTTGGCTCAGAAACGCGCGGTTCGAGCAATATGTGTGTGGTTTAATTTCGTGAGCCTCTTGTCATCCCCTGTCCAGCAGTCTGGGAATTCTGACATAGGCCTCTCAATACAGATTTTCTTGTTAGTAACCGTATCAGCTTATTTCCACGAGTTAGCATTTAATACCAGGCATAAATCCCATCTGCACTCGGAACGCACCTCCTTGAATGAGTGCAGTGCTGTCGCATCTATTTTCTATCAGCTGCTAGAACTATTCAAAAATCTTAGCAGTAATCCACGAACTTTCAAGTCTGAACTGAAGAGTTTGCTCATGGCTCACTACTCCTTGTCTGTCGAGGAACTCCTGGAAAAATTAAGCCAATTCTTCTGTTACGTTTTTGGTTACATAAACGTTGTCGTCGTTGATTTTCGGTCTCTCTTTTTCCGCAGCTGCACAGACAAGTTGTATAGGTTAATTGCCGTCTTTTTGCAACTCTAACAAAAGTCCACATAAGGCAGTCGCGTTCCGTCTTATTCTAAAGCATCTACAGTGGTCACTGTTCCAGTATGTGTGAAGCGTGAGTGTCCATATTTTCCGACCAGAGAGAGAGAGAGAGAGAGAGAGAAAGATGGGTGAGGATATTGCCTAGTATGGGGGAGAGAGAGAGAGAGAGAGAGAGAGAGAGAGAGAGAGAGAGAGAGAGAGAGAGATGGGTGAGGATATTGCCTAGTATGGGATATTACGTTTTTTGTGGTGTCTATGGCGGTTGCTCTTTCTCAACAATAGCCGGCCGCGGTGGTCTAGCGGTTCTAGGCGCTCAGTCAGGAACCGCGCGACTGCTACGGTCGCAGGTTCGAATCCTGCCTCGGGCATGGATGTGTGTGATGTCCTTGGGTTAGTTAGGTTTAAGTAGTTCTAAGTTCTAGGGGACTTATGACCACAGATGTTGAGTCCCATAGTGCTCAGAGCCATTTTTTTTCTCAACAATACGTTTTATTAGTAATCTACCAAAAATCTGGCATTTGCAAACTTCAGTTCAACAGCTGTGATGCTCTATACCTAGGACAGGACAGACAGGCAGAACTTTCGAAATAAAGTATAAGGGATGCAAACGAACATGGAAATGTGGCACCAGCCTATCAACACTTGCAGAACCACCACCCTACCGTACTAGTAAAGGACATGTCCTAAACCTAAAAGAATACTTCCAAATTCGAAATGCAGTGACAGAGAAGAAACACCTAAGTGACTAGACAAACGCCAGCAACCAGACGCTATTTAAATTAATAAAACATTGCTGAGAAAGAACAACTCCCATAGACATCACAAAATAATACTATTGTAACACAAACAAACAAACACACACGATGACAGACGCTCCCTCGCCACTACCAAAACAGCGAAAGACGAACGCATCCTGCGATAGCAAAACGAAACACACGAAATGGCAAGAGGAGAGTGATACTTTCCACACAGAAATGTGAACATATTAACTGCAGTGAAAGTGCTGTGTGCAAAAACTCAACACATGCAAGTTGAAGACGAACAAGAACGCAGAAGAAAAAAAAAGGATGAGTAATGAAAAGAATAAGAACTTTATTGTACTACTTAGTAAAGAATGCGAACTGTTCACGATCGTAACAAACAAAACCGTAGCAGAAAAAAAAACCCACAGTGTTACAGTGACCATTGATGATGCTTTATAATAAAGCGAAAAGCATCTTGTCTTAAGACTTTTGTTACAGTTGCAGAAGACGGCAGTTAACCTACACAACTTTTTGACTATGTTTATCGGAACTTGTGGCTTGTTTGCATAGAATTGATACACAGTTCAGTTTACCTAGTATTATTCTTCTGTTACGATTTCACGTATTTACTAGTTCCATAACCATGGAGACTTGCGCCTCAATTTGGTTTTATGGAACATGATTTATGAAATAAAAATAAATAAAAGATACTATGATGTTCAATGCGATAGGGTTTGCAGCTGTGATGGATGTTTTGAAAGATTACGTGATGCCTTCAGCTCCATTCTCTTTATTTCATGTATGATTGTACAATGTCGGCATTAGGCCATTTTCAAGTGTCTAAAACGGAAGCATTGTAGGTTGGGTACATTAGTGACACTTGTGATTTTGATGTAGGAACAAGTCATTTTTAGACATACTAGACGCGTTATAACTAACTTTATGAATGATTTTTTAATGGTGAGTTATGTCGCGTATGTTGCTGCTCCTATGACTTCCCGATCTGCTTATAAAATAGATCCGAGACGTTTTACGCTATTTCAGGATCATGTTGCTTTCGAGCAGCTGTTGCAAAGCGCTTGTATATGAGGCCCATGTTTTAACGTACTTAACACGAGGAGGATTAAAATTATTTTACAGAAATTTGTCAGTTAACCTGCATATGCTTTTGTTCTCAATTACATTTAATTATCGTTCATATTTGGTGTAAATATGACTATGTAATTTCTTTAAAATAACTTGTAAATGTTTGTTCTTTTATTGTGGGAGCACTTCATTTTTGACTAGTTCAGAAATGAGGTGCTCCCACAGTAGAACTACAAATATTTACAAGTTATTTTAAAGAAATTACATATAGTCATATTTACACCAAATATGAACGATAATTAAATATAATTGAGAACAAAAGCATATGCAGGTTAATTAACAAATTTATGTAAAATAAGTGTAATCTTCCTAGTGTTAAGTAGGTACACTGGAACATGGGCCTCGTATATAAGAGCTTTACAGCAACTGCGCGAAAGTAAAATGCTCCTGAAATGGTGTGAAACATCTCCGATTTATTTTGTAAGCATAACATGGACTCATAGGAGCAACGACATGAGTGGTGTAATTTACCACTAAAAATCATCCGTAAGGCAAGTTATAATGCGCCTAGTACATCTACAGATACGACTTGTTCCTACATCAAAATCACAAGTTCACTGTGTATAATGCTTCCGGTTTAGATACTTGAAAATGGCCTAAGGCTGAAAATTGTCCAATAGTACATGAAATAAAGAAATTGGCAGCTGAAGGCATCACGAAATCTTCCAGAAAAATAAACTATATTTAAAATATGATGTTAACTAGTCTTCAGTGCCGGCGGAGTCATACCGTTAATACCGCTACTATTCATTACAAATATAAGGGGCTTCAGTACGATAGGGCATTTTGTAAAATAAATCTCAACATGGTCATTCCCGACCGAAAGTTTTGTCATCACTGACGGAAATAAAACAAATTTATTAAAGAAATCTGTAGATTATTTGCTTAAGTTTCAATGTGTTATTTTGGTTAGATAATAGGACTTAAGCTCCAGTCCCACGTATATGTCTGCCCGCATTAATCGTTGGACAGATTACGCAATGTGATGATATACGTTGGAAAGCTTCCGAGCCAGCTACCTTGTACAACAACCAACGTTCTGTAATACGAGATTCGCTTCCCGCTACATCTGTAGCCACATACATACTCCGGTGCCCATCCTCCGGTGCGCGGTAGGGGGGTACTCTGTACCACTACTAGTCATTTTCTTTCCTGCTCCACTCTCAAATAGAGCGAGGGAAAAACGACTGTATGTCTCCGTACGAGACCTAACACCTTGTACCTTATCTTCGTGGTCTTTACGCGAGATGTATATTGATGGCAGCAGAATCTTTCTGCAGTCAGCTTCAAATTCCGATTCTCTGAGTTTTATCAACATTGTTCCTAAGAAAGAACGTCACATTCCCTCCAAGAAATCCAATTTGAGTTACCAAAGCATCTCCGAAATTGTTGCGCGCTGATCGAACCCATTGATAACAAATCTAGCAGCCCACCTCTGAACTGCTTCGATATGTATCTTTAATCCGACCACGTGCGGATCCCAAACACACTAACAGTTCTCAAGAACAGGTCGCACTAAGCGTCCTATACGCTGTCTCCTTTACACATGAACCACACTTCCCCAAAATTCTCCCAATAAACCGAAGTCGACCATTCGCTTTTCCTACCACATTTCGCACACGCTCTTTCCGTTTCATATTGCTTTGCAACGTTACGCCCATGTATTTTAAACTACGTGAATGTGTCAAGCACGACTCCACGGTTACTATATTCGGGCATCACGAGTTTGGTTTTGCTATTCATCCGCATCAGCTTACACTCTTCCGTATTTACAGCTAGCTGGCATTCATCGTACCAACCAGAAATATTGTCTGTCATCTCGTATCCTCGTACATTCGCTCATCTTCGAAACCTTCCCGTAAATCACAGCATCATCAGCAACCAACCACAAAAAAAAAAAGGTTCAAATGGCTCTGAGCACTATGGGACTGAACATCAGTCCCCTAGAACTTAGAAATACTTCACAACCTAATTAACCTAAGGACATCACACACATCCATGCCCGACACAGGATTCGAACCTGCGACCGCAGAGGTCGCGCGTTCCAGACTGAAGCGCCTACAACCGCTCGGCCACGCTGGCCGGCAGAAATAAAATTTATAGATGTTGTTTGCCACTAAGTTAACTCTAGACTTCGACTGACCAAGTGTTAAATTGTTTCTTAAGGAAAGATTCCGCAACCTAATTCTAACGAGGGGATCCTTTCGTCCGACAGAAGGCAAAAACTTAACATAATGTGAGATGAATGCAGGCTCCTATTCGTCAGCCTCGTCTCATTGGCATGTCAACAGCATTTCCATTCGGCTACGGAATTTAAGTAATTGAAAAATCCAAGCGGGGCGATTACACACCTCTTAACTCTTTTGTTGTATCAGATTACTTATTTATAGAACTAGGGCTGCATACGAACTTTGAGACTGCTGCGCGAAGCCGCAGGTAGTTCCTAGTCGGGATGCACTGGTTGTAACTATCAACAGGGCAGGGTTATTTCTGTATTAAGGGTACAATCGAACGCACCCAGATAGGTCTGTAAAGTAGCCAAGTAAGTCTTGGCGTGGCCGAGAGGTGATCACATTAGGTAACTAAGTAAGAACATATCGGACCTACGTAGATGTAAACAAAGATACTCGCCCTAACCAAAGAACCAACAAGAGTTATGTAATCAGATACGTAGAGAACTATACTGTCTCTGGTCACAAATGAAGGGAACCACTAGCTTGAAAGTTTTAGGGTTACAGAGCTGGAACGCCGCGAACAAATCTTAGTAGTTCGTTAGGACATTAGTAGTAACCGTGTTTAAGGCAAATCTGAGATAAACGGTTCGAATCAGACAAGTTATAGTACTTAATTAGAATTGCACATAATAGAAAAAATGAGAACTAATGAAAGCTGTAATTATATAACGTAGAAGAAATTAAATGTTTGTGAACAGGAACAGAGTATCTATCAATGACGATCGATCAGAACCGTATGACACGGTAGTCGCTGGGTTCCAAAAAATCGTGAAATTAGAGCAGAGTTTTACAAGAGAACTTACGCTCGGTTGCGCAGGATAGCAAGACGCGCCATATCAGTGCATTTGGTCACGGTCAGACGCATCGAGGCTTCCTCGTGCCAATGTGTGAAGGATGTACTGTGATTACTGGAGTCTGGGAAAACCGCGACCGCTAGAGCCAGGTGTCGGAAAAAACGTTTCGATGCACATTATCAGTTCAGGGCATTTTCCCGGACAAATTAAACCGTGCTGTTATTCCGTTTCTCTATAAGAAAGGCGACTTCGCACATGTTAGTGGTATCTACTCTAGCGTTGCCACCCACCTGACTAATGATGACATACTTAGCCAAACACAGTTTGGATCTCGAAAGGATTGCTCTTCTGAGGAAGCTGTTTACACTGAGGTGACAAAATGTCGTGGGATACCTCCTAGCATCTTTTTGCCCAGCGTAGTGCAGCAACTCGACGTGGCACGGACTCAAGTCGTCGGAAGACCGCTGTAGAAATATTGGGCCACGCTGCAGCAACAGCTGTCCGTAATTTGGAACGTGTTGTCGGTGTAGGAGTTTGTGCACCAACTGTCCTTTCGACAATGTCCCATAAATGTTCGATGGGGTTGACGTCGGGCGATCTGGGTCGCCAAACCATTCGCTCCAACTGTCTGGAGTGGGTTGGTCATCAAATTGATCGCTAACAATTGTGGCCCAATGACATGGCACACTGACATCCATAAAAATTCCATAGTTTGGTAACGAAGTCCGTGAATGGCTGCAGATGGTCTCTAAGTAGCCGCCAGTCGGTGTGGCCGACCGGTTCTAGGCGCTTCAGTCAGGAACCGCGCTGCTGCTACGGTCGCAGGTTCGAATCCTGCCTCAGGCGAGGACGTGTGTGATGTCCTTAGGTTAGTTAGGGTTAAGCAGTTCTAAGTCTAGGGGACTGATGACGTCAGCTGGTAAGTCCCATAGTGCTTGGAGCCACTTGATCCATCTAAGTAGCCGGACATAATCATTTCGTATCAGTTTTGGTTCCTTGCATGTAAACAAAGGCTACACCATTATGGCGCCACCACCAGGTTACACGGTGCCTTGTTGGCGGCTCGGGTCCGTGACTTCGTGGGTGTAATGCTCAGCTATAAACTTTGATAATCTGCCCACCGACGTCAAATGTCTGCCGAACACCGTAGGTATTTTCAAATCGAGACTAAAGATGTTTCTCCCTAAGAACAACTCTTATACCATAGAAGAATTCGTAACACATGCCGCCATCGACTTACACGGATTTTAGAAGTGGACAGAGTGGAAATAATGTAATATACCACTTACCATTACAATATGATGGCAACAACTAGTGAACAGCCTTGTCATACAGGATAACTCGACGGAAGCCACGCACACTTCTCCGCTCACCACACGACGCATTCTATAAATTGGTGCTGGTCACGTCTATTATACAAATCAGTCGCGATACATAGGTGTGACACAGCAGGAGTATGCCGAATCCCACATGCAGCAATATTCAGACTGGTAGTGGAGATCTACAGCACCACATCACAACAATCCACTATCCCTTTGCCTAAGATTGCGTCAAAATTACTTGGGGATCACTCCGCGGACGTATGCAGACTTTTAGTGTGACCCCAGATTAGCTCAGCACATCGGGACGCTTCAATCTGGATGTGTGTACATCTAAGCGTGAGCAAGATCGGCGAGTTGTGAACGGTTGTAGAGCTGTCATAGCACCCACAGCTCTGTCTCGTGGATGTTACACCGCGATGCGCCACTAATTGCGGTAGAAAGATGAGTGGAGGGACTAGACACTTTCTTGCAGATGGGGCTCGATACGTTTGTTCTCAATGGGACGAACTCTACATATGTAAGAATAACTAGGGGAATATCCTGAGAAAGTGTTGTGGGGCCATTGCTGTTTACAATACATAAAATGAGGCTGTTGTCTGTAGGGAAGATGCAACGCTAGGCAACTGTAGCGAAATGCAGCGAGACCTGCAGGGATTGGCAGTTGACCACCAACGTAAATAAATTTACGTATTATTGTTTATAAATAAGCAAAGAGATCCATTACTGTACGAGAACACTATTGACGATAAATACCTAGAAGTACCTAGAAGTGGTTGTTTGGAGCGACCTCAAGTGGAAATACTACTTAAACTATTTCTAGGAAAAGCAGATGCCAGGCATATTCATTGTACGACCCGCGGAAATTTAATTCCTCTCCCCCAGCCCACATAAAATTAGCTTATGAAAGACTCGGTCGACCGGTACTCTAATATTGCTCGTCAGTATGAAACTGAGAAGATCCAAAGAAGAGCAGCGCGTTTCGCCACGGGATCATTAGCCGGCTCGTCAGCTTTACCGATATGCTCAACAAACTTCACTGGCAGACGCTGCAAGAGCGCCGTTGCGTATCACGAAGAAGTTTACTATCTAAATTCACAGAGAGAGAGGTTCGATGGAAAATAAGCCAACGTTAATGTTGTTACCGTTTTCAGTAATTTTTCACAAACAACCTACACAACAACAGCAACGGATCTCTGCGTCTATTTGTGTACAACACGAGTACGTTAGATTTAACGTCGTTCATTCGTACCCATTATGGATCCTAGGTGCTCGCGTGAAACGCACACTGCGGCTGCAGGAGGAATTATTTTGAGCGATATTGTTATTGGACAGTGTTTGCGCGCACCTGCTTCCTGGTGCGGCTGTTGCGCGGCTATTTCGAAGCATGACGCCGCGGTGGCTGACCCCTTTGGCACTCGCACACCGTTCGTCGCTGATCGCAACACGACTCGCCTTATCCCTGTCTCTCACATACCTCTCGCTCTGCTTTCAAATACTTTATTTCCTTGCCTCTAAACCGGAGCTTCCCAGATCTCGCTATTGCGGCAGAACTCGCCGAGAGCTCCAAAATGCTCGAACGGCCTGGTCTCTGTCTCAATAAAAGGAAATTCAGAATATACGAATTCGACATATCTTAACTAGTCGAAAATTTACTCGTCATCAGGAATATCTCTCCTGCTCCCGTTTGATGTCCCCTAATGGACGTGACTCGTTCAGAAGTTGCCGTCACCCGAAAAATTAAGTTAGGTAATTAAATTAATTAGTCTGTAGGTACGTGGTTGTAGTCCTGGTACACATGGAAATTCCGTGCCACATTACCGCTAGAGGAGCTGCACTATCACTGAACTGCGTCACTATTATTATTTCTTTCCTTTCTCAGACGTTATGCCTGGTTAAAAATGGGAAGTGACGCGGACCTTGATCAAGCGTGACTTCCTTTTAACTGTACGGTATATGTTACATTGCATTTAAGAACTTTCGAGCAACAACATGTATCAATAATTACAGATTTCTGTAGTTGTATGTATACGTTTGGATGTAGCTGTATTGCGTTGATGTACTGGTGGATATTGTGTGGTATGACTCCTGTAGCTGATAGTATAATTGGTATAATGTCAACTTTATCCTGATGCCACATGTCCTTGACTTCCTCAGCCAGTTGGATGTATTTTTCAATTTTTTCGCCTGTTTTCTTTTGTATATTTGTTGTATTGGGTATGGATATTTCGATTAGTTGTGTTAATTTCTTCTTTTTATTGGTGAGTATGATGTCAGGTTTGTTATATGGTGTTGTTTTATCTGTTATAATGGTTCTGTTTCAGTATAATTTGTATTCATCATTCTCCACTACATTTTGTGGTGCATACTTGTATGTAGGAACTTGTTGTTTTAAAAGTTTATGTTGTAAGGCAAGCTGTTGATGTATTATTTTTGCGACATTGTCATGTCTTCTCGAGTATTCTGTATTTGCTAGTATTGTACATCCGCTTGTGATGTGATCTACTGTTTCTATTTGTTGTTTACAAAGTCTGCATTTATCTGTTGTGGTATTGGGATCTTTAATAATATGCTTGCTGTAATACCTGGTGTTTATTGTTTGATCCTGTATTGCAATCATGAATCCTTCTGTCTCACTGTATATATTGCCTTTTGTTAGCCATGTGTTGGATGCGTCTTGATCGATGTGTGGCTGTGTTAGATGATACGGGTGCTTGCCATGAAGTGTTTTCTTTTTCCAATTTACTTTCTTCGTATCTGTTGATGTTATGTGATCTAAAGGGTTGTAGAAGTGGTTATGAAATTGCAGTGGTGTAGCCGATGTATTTATATGAGTGATTGCCTTGTGTATTTTGCTAGTTTCTGCTCGTTCTAGAAAGAATTTTCTTAAATTGTCTACCTGTCCATAATGTAGGTTTTTTATGTCGATAAATCCCCTTCCTCCTTCCTTTCTGCTTAACGTGAATCTTTCTGTTGCTGAATGTATGTGATGTATTCTATATTTGTGGCATTGTGATCGTGTAAGTGTATTGAGTGCTTCTAGGTCTGTGTTACTCCATTTCACTACTCCAAATGAGTAGGTCAATATTGGTATGGCATAAGTATTTATAGCTTTTGTCTTGTTTCTTGCTGTCAATTCTGTTTTCAGTATTTTTGTTAGTCTTTGTCTATATTTTTCTTTTAGTTCTTCTTTAATATTTGTATTATCTATTCCTATTTTTTGTCTGTATCCTAGATATTTATAGGCATCTGTTTTTTCCATCGCTTCTATGCAGTCGCTGTGGCTATCCAATATGTAATCTTCCTGCTTAGTGTGTTTTCCCTTGACTATGCTATTTTTCTTACATTTGTCTGTTCCAAAAGCCATACTTATATCATTGCTGAATACTTCTGTTATCTTTAGTAATTGGTTGAGTTGTTGATTTGTTGCTGCCAGTAGTTTTAGATCATCCATGTATAGCAAATGTGTGATTTTGTGTTGGTATGTTCCAATAATATTATATCCATAATTTGTATTATTTAGCATGTTGGATAGTGAGTTCAGAGCGAGGCAGAACCAGAAAGGACTTAATGAGTCTCCTTGGTATATTCCACGCTTAATCTGTATTGGCTGTGATGTGGTATTATTTGAATTTGTCTGGATATTAAGTGTGGTTTTCCAATTTTTCATTACTATGTTTAGGGACTGTATCAATTTAGGATCTACTTTGTATATTTCCAATATTTGTATCAACCATGAGTGGGGTACACTATCAAAAGCTTTTTGGTAATCAATGTATGCGTAGTGTAGCGACCTTTGTTTAGTTTTAGCTTGACATGTCACCTCTGCATCTATTATCAGTTGCTCTTTATATCCTCGAGCTCCTATGCAACAGCCTTTTTGTTCTTCATTTATAATTTTGTTCTGTGTTGTATGTGTCATTAATTTCTGTGTAATGACTGAAGTTAATATTTTGTAGATTGTTGGTAGGCATGTTATGGGGCGATATTTAGCTGGGTTTGCTGTGTCTGCTTGATCTTTAGGTTTCAGATAAGTTATTCCATGTGTAAGTGTATCAGGGAATGTGTATGGGTCTGCAATGTAACTTAAATAATTTAGTTAGATGTGAATGTGTTGAGGTGAACTTCTTTAACCAGAAATTTGCTATTTTATCATTTCCAGGGGCTTTCCAATTGTGAGTAGAATTAATTGCTTGGGTGACTTCATGTTGCAAAATTATCACTTCAGGCATTTGTGGTATCATCTTGTATGTGTGTGTTTCTGCTTGTATCCACTGTGCCTGACTGTTATGTTGTACCGGGTTTGACCATATGTTGCTCCAGATTATTATTATTATTATTATTATTATTATTATTATTCTGAGTAAAAGAACCTTACAACTGTAGCGGTATTTTCAACTTATGTTGCGGATGTTCCTCCGACAGGATTACTATTGCTATCATCATTTTATTATTATTACTAGCTGTGTTAGTGTACTGGGCCGCCGGATTTCCTCGTGTATTAGGGCTGTTTTGTAGACGTGATTAAACATTATTACCATCACCCGTATCGTCATAATGCTGAAAATGTTTCATATATATTCGCAGTGAGACGTAAATTCGTGGCGAAGACGTCCGATCCTGACGTAGCAACTGATGCTGCTGTATCGCTATTGTACAAAGAACTTCGATAAAGAGCAAAGGGGGAAAACAGAAGGGGAGGATTTAGTCTAGACAATACTTCGCGTAAGATTCTTTCAACTAATTAGGTAACTGGGTTTTCGTAAATCAATTTCCCAAAAATAAAATATGCATTTTTCAAATGTGGTTCTAGTTGCCGTATTTCCTCTTCCACAATAGTTATTCGCCCAACTAAACGCTGAACTTTTTTTGAAACTCGCAATTTTCTTTTAAAAATTTTGGTTAATACGGACCGAGCGATTGTGTGTAGAGTGCAGGGGAAATGAGTATTACACTGAACAGGAAGTTATTTATTTCTATTATTTAACTGAAGAATAACATTATCTTTAGCAGATGGAAAGAGATACATATATGATAACGTATTTGCTGAATTAGAAAAATCAAATGAAATAGCAGAAACCTAATATTCTGCGCAGCTGGTTAATTTTTAAACTGCTAATACCCACTCTCTCAGTTTCAACCGCTCTTACAGTGTAAATGACTGAACACTCACTAATTCTGTGAAAGGGAATGTGAATTGTCTTCAATCATTCGCAGGTTTTTAGTCATTTGATGCCCCTAAAAAGCTGAAGTGGAATAACTTTCCACCGTTGAGAATTTTTAACTTTTTCCACAACGCATAAATTGGCGTGGCTGAGATTTGTTAACATTTCCCCTTGTAATTTCTCCTCCAGCTGCTGCACATCCAGAAGGAAATTTTATTCTATTAAAATGGTTCAAATTGCTCTGAGCACTATGGGACTTAACATCTGAGGTCATCAGTCCCCTAGAACTTAGAACTACTTAAACCTAACTAAACCAAGGACATCTCTCACATCCATGCCCGAGGCAGGATGCGACCTGCGACCGTAACAGCAGCGCGGTTCCGGACTGGAGCACCTAGAACCGCTCGGCCACAGCAGCCAGCTTTTATTCTATCTTTCTTAAAAATAGTACGCAACTACTAATAACTCTGCTTCATCGTGCGGACAAAATCTCTCAGCTCATTACATACACCATTCGTTGTAAGCAACTAACTCTCTGAAACCGATATTTAAACGCTCTAGCGAAGTTAATTCACGCCCAACATGCAAACACTGCAGTGGAACACACACACACACACACACACACACACACACACACACACACACACACACACACTTATTTCTGGTGGAATAATAAGAACTGTATGTCTTTTGAAAACGTCCGTGCTTCACGAATTTTTTAGAATTACGACATGTAGTTGTACCTTACACGCAGAAACAAAGAGCTTTAAGTTGGTCAGATGATCGGCACATGGAGTGACAAATAGCAGGATTTGGATGCCACCTACCACCAACCCGGAAATTACATGGCCTGCCATTAAAAATTTAACAGGAAGTAGAGTAAATAATGAAATTTTACTTCTTGTACGACATTATTAAATCTGGTGGTGGTTTAGCGCACATAGTTGGCAGCATCTGAGCTGGCATTGAATCGAACTGAGCTTTGATGACTTACTGGGACGTCATTCAGTTTTGCTTCGTAAATTCTATCCTAGAGTCTTCAATTTTAGTGGTTGGCAAGCGGTTCTGTTAGCAACTTATGGCCAGATTTTTTAGAGAGTGGGACACCTGACCATGGCAACAGTCGGGTCATGACAGCTCGGCCATCATGCAGTCTTGCAATCTAGAAGATAGGGCACAGTTGAAACTCGGCACGTTATTTCGCATGATTTTTCATTCTACGTGATGTCTATTAAGGTGGTGGAGAGAGAGGGAGGGGGGAGGGAGGGAGGGAGAGAGAGAGAGAGAGAGAGAGAGAGAGAGAGAATGGTGCCAATTACACGGGCAATGTTTAAGAAATCCCGGGCTGGACACACTGCGCTCTTCCTAACCTCCTTTGTTTTCACTTCTTTAACTTTGTGCTGAGAATGGGCTGTAAGTCTTCTCGTAGATCGATCAGAGATCGAGCTTCTGGCAGCTGGAACTGAATCAGTCTTGCCGCATGTCCACGGCTTTCCTCTCTTTCGGTTATTATGAATTTCGACAACTTCCCTTCGATCTAAACGTATGTTCGGCCCGTTTATTCGTGGGCGTAACTATATCCTCGATGAATCAGCGAAGAACATTACCTTTTACGTGGACGGCCGTTTACCTGGAGGAAAAAAAAAAAAAAAAAAACTGAATGATCTCGACGGAACCCTAAAGCATTGCTCGGTGCTATGTGGAAACACCCAGTAACCGCGAAAGAGGAATCTTGTTTTGGCACACGAAAGATGGCTTTTTAGGTCAGATTGTTTCATCGGAAGGGATTGTATCGACCCCGAGAAAGGTACAGGCGATCTGTCAGTTCGCAACTAACTGCACCAGAATGGGTTCAAAAGGATGTCTCCGAGCCATCAATTTTTATATATAAAAAAAGAATTATCAGAATGGACACGTTATCTGTTCCGAGACACTCATTAATGAGCTAAAGTATACTGTGGGTGTAGGATGCGAATACCGGCAGAGAATTTCAGGCACTGAAACATGCGCTGGTAACGGCACTAATATTGTCACATACCGATTTATCATCATATTTTTGCACGGCTACTGATTCGGCGAAGATGGATATCAGAGTTCACGATATGCCACGAGATGAACATGCAGAAGTAGTGAATAAGACAGCAGCATTTGGTAGTCGCGAGCTTTCGAAGTGCGAAAGGAATTACTCAGTGACCGATATCGAGGATTTAGCCGTGGTTTAGGGTTTAAGAAGTTCTATTATTTCCTCTTTGGCCGCAAGACCTGGATGTATACTGGCCACCGACAGGCAAATTAACGCACGATAAACTAGCGCAGTGCGTCCTCCTGCAACAATCTTACTGCACAGTCACATACGAGCCAGGCAACTCAAGCATTATAGCTGATGCACTGCAATTTCATCAGTGGGCCAGACGGAAGAGTTGGCAGGAGACAAAGATACTCACTTCAGCGGACAACCTTGTTGGTAAGGCAGGGCAGCCACAACTATGAGTAGTCATGTCATTAAGCGCTTCGGCTGTATTTAGTCCTTTTATGACTAAATCACTAATGGTTTCGTGGCACTAACAGCCACATCTTCAGGTGAACATAGAGCTAATACGAATGCTTACCGACAATCCTTCCCAAGCACAGGATTGGAGGGATCAGATAGTGGTACCGAAAGTACCCTCCGCCACACACCATTAGGTGGCTTGCGGAGTATGACGTAGATGTAGACGAAAATACACCACTGCCGAGTACATACAAGTACACACTATTAGATATGCAGAGGAGCAGTGTCCAAATGGAAGAGTGAAGTTAAGCTGTTTGCCTGGTTGTAAGTACGGGGTAAGTTCAGATATTGATCTTCTATTGGCGTTTTATATTTCTTAGTTTATAATGATCGCTGTCTAGCTACCAAGTGGCAATTTGGGTTTATGGACATTTATTAATTTGTATTGATGTCTCGCCAGTGATGCGATTGGATATGATTTAGTGGATTTATGAGTATGTTATCGTTTTGACGTCAGAGAATGACTGAACGAGTTTTATATTATTTGTGAACGACTGTTTGTGTTTTATTTTGCAGAAGCATAGTTCAAATGGCTCTACGCACTATGGCGCTTAACATCTGAGGTCATCAGTTGCCTATAACCTAAAACTACTTAAACCTAACCTAACCTAATGACATCACACACATCCATGCCCGAGGCAGGATTCGAACCTGCGACCGTAGCAGCAGCGCGGTTCCGGACTAGAGTGCCTAGAACCGCTCGGCCACCGCGGCCGGCTGCAAGAGCACACGTGGTGTTTAGGGGTGGCAAACAGCGTCGTTTGTCAAATGAAGAATGACATGGACGAGAGATGACTGCAAGAATACGTGTTGTCATATGGAACACCCAGATATCCACTATCCTGCAACAATCTGATAACCAGCGACAACAATGAACAATGATGTCGCATATACTGTTTCGTAATTTGTCGTATTTTTTGCAGTGGACAGCAGATACAGAAAACAGTAATTTTGACCATAGGAAGTTATGAACAGTACTGAGAATGCTGAAGGTATTATAATAATGGAGTGATAAGAGATCTGAATTATTTGTGAACTGAAAATAACAGGAGCAGCGTCTCAGTTTGGCTTTTCACGGTACTCTTTTATTGGGAAATAACTGCTGTACAGAGAGTTTGTGATATGATATACCCTTGTGTGGGCAATCTCTCTCCAGAGGGGAGCGGAGCACTAGATGAAGACGGCGGGCGAGATGGCTGAATTGGAATTACCACACAGGAGATTTACTTTTTGCGTATTATCATTGTGGGCAACGGCCTTGCCGCAGTGGATACATCGGGTCCCGTCAGATCACCGAAGTTAAGCGCTGTCGAGCATGGCCGGCACTTGGATGGTTGACCATCCGGGCCGCCGTGCACTGTTGCCATTTTTCGGGGTGCACTCAGCCTCGTGATGCCAATTGAGGTGCTACTCGGCCGACTAGTAGCGGCTCTGGTCAAAGAAAAACATCGTAACGACCGGGGGAGAGCAGCGTGCTGACCACACGCCCCTCGTATCTGCATCCTCAATGAGGATGACACGGCGGTCGGATGGTCCCGATGGGCCACTTGTGGCCTGAAGACAGAATATTTTTATTGTCACTGTGCCACCAAACATAACACAAGATAATTTTGTTAACTCTAACATGTTGATTTTAGATGTAACACTTCAGTCAACACTCATTTAGCTACTTACTACGTCTGAAAACACTTTTAGACAAACTCAGGACGAATTTTATAATATTTCTTGTTTGTGACTGACTGTACTAGCTCTTCTGATTATACCATACAAACACATTACAGTATAGATAGCTTTGTGATCTTACATCAATCGCACCTGTTAATGATATTTACTATACGTAATCTATTATTCATATGTCTTACACAGTATTATGAACACTCTTTTGAACACCATAATATTTGCTCGGTGTAGAGCACGAGTGGACCTTTAGTCTCAGTTATACTGATGAATGAGCCAGAAACTTCATTGAATGTCAGGCAGAGTAAGAGATTCAAAATACATGATACGTTGATTCTGATCTGTGAGGGAAGTCTGTCTTTTGTTCAGCTGCTACTGTAATAGTCCCTGCCATTATATTTTCCACAGTTCGGTAGCACCAGCCTTCAGCGTTCGGTCCACTGATAAAGTTAGGTTGCTTCCTTGGGAGTGAGTGATATTGTCCATACGTCATTTAATTAGCAGTTCACATGTCAGAGTCGTTGGGGGATGATATTATCAGTCATAATAAGACTTGTCATTTGGTCAAACCGAAGATATTTCTATAGAATCTCCGACAGTGAGCTGCAGAATTTTTCTTGTAACGTCTCCTCTACCAACTCAAAGAGGGGCAACTACAGAACAGAATTTACATGGATGGGGGATGTTATGAAACTCTCAAGCTATTTCATACGCTTTTCCATTCTGTATGAGGTCAATTAAGGCGTGGATTACATGAGCAATGTTTACTAAAGTATATCGAATCTCAAGTGGTTCAAATGGCTCTGAGCAATATGGGACCTAACATCTGAGATCATCAGTCCCCTAGAACGTAGAACTACTTTAACCGAACAAACCTAAGGACATCACACACATCCATGCCCGAGGCAGGATTCGAACCTGCGACCGTAGCGGTCGCGCGGTTCCAGACTGAAGCGCCTAGAACCGCTCGGTAACTGCGGCCGGCCATCGAATCCCAGGGACTGGACATATAGCGCTCTTTCTACCCTCATTACTCTTCATTTTAACTTTATGCTGGAATGACTGTTTTCTGGGTGACTTTGAGAGTGTGAAAAGGATTAGTGCCGCATATTTGGGACAGGATTGACAAATTGCAAGGAAAAAAAAAAAACAAAAAAGAAAGGGAGCGCTCCCTGCCGCGTGTGGAGACTGTGGCCTCAGGTGCCAGCCATGAGGCCAAGCACTATTGTGTGTTTTACGACCTGGGACGAATCGCCACGCAAACAGTGGGGCAGCTTTGTTCAAAATGTTTAAATGTGTGTGAAATCTTATGGGACTTTACTGCTAAGGTCATCAGTCCCTAAGCTTACACACTACTTAACCTAAATTATCCAAAGGACAAACGCACACACCCATGCCCGAGGCAGGACTCAAACCTCCGCCGCGACCAGCCGCACCGTCCGTGACTGTAGCGCCTCAGACCGCTCGGCTAATCCAGGGCGGCGAACGCAGATTTCCTACGTTTTGAAACAAAGCTTTTGTAGATAATCAGTACTTGCTCTTCCAAAGAAACTCAGAGAGCTGAAGTAATGGGCCTTGCCTTGTATACGGTTTTAATTTCAGAGGCCCTCTAGTGCTGGGCACGAAACCGTGCCGCTGGTAAATTAATAACGTAACGGAGACAGAGCGGAAGCGACTTTATTTTTAGAAGTGCTGAAGTGATTCTGCATTGACTGGATTAGATTCGTGATGCGTAGTTTTGGCGGGATTGTGTGTGCTGGAGGAAATACTATTCGGCTGCCCCATACCCATTTTTCGCTGTTGGCGGACATGGCTAGACGGGAAAATACTGCCGAGAGTAGGAAGGCGCTAGAAAATTAGGAGACGGTGGTGAGACTTCACGGAGCGTGTGATCGGGACCCTGAAGTAGTTGTCAGGACAGTACATCCGGGGGGAGGGGGGTGACGACGCCGGCAGCATGCCCACGTTTTCTCTGTAGCAGGGCCAGTGGCATCCAGCACAACTAGCCGAGAATAATTACGGGGAGTACAAGTCGCAGCACCTGTGTGATAGGGCATACTCTGTCCGCACTTGCGGATGTCTGTAAGATAACCTGTCTCAGACTCTCAGTTGCACTGTCTGGGTGCACGAGCCTTCGACTCCCAATTACACTACTGGCCATTAAACTTTCTACACCAAGAAGAAATGCAGAAGATAAACGGGTATTCATTGGACAAATATATTATACTAGAACTAACATGTGATTACATTTTGACACAATTTGGGTGCATAGATCCTGAGAAATCAGTATCCACAACAACCACCTCTGGCCGTAATATGCCTGGGCATTGAGTCAAACAGAGCTTGGATGGCGTGTACAGGTACAGCTGTACATGCAGCTTCAACACGATACCACAGTTCAACAAGAGTAGTGACTGGCATATTGTGACGAGCCAGTTGCTCGGCCACCATTGACCAGACGTTTTCAATTGGTGAGAGACCATGAGAATGTGCTGGCCAGGGCAGCCGTTGAACATTTTCTGTATCCAGAAAGGCCCGTACAGGACCTGCAACATGCGGTCGTGCATTATCCTGCTGAAATGTAGGGTTTCTCGGGAATCGAATGGAGGGTAGAGCCATGAGTCGTAACACATCTGAAATGTAAAGTCCACTGTTCAAAGTGCCGTCAATGCGACCAAGAGGTGACCGAGACGTGTAACCAATGGCACCCCATACTATCACGC